>NC_059163.1:40899479-41515312 GCF_019923935.1 Bubalus bubalis | reverse complement strand
CTCTTGAAGAATTTTCCACAGTTTGTTGTGATCCACAGAGTCAAAGGTTTTAGCATAGCCAATGAAGTAAAAGTAGATGTTTCTGCAATTCTCTTGCTCTTTCTGTGATCCAACGGATGTTGGCAATTTTATCTTTGGTTCCTCTGCCTTTTTTAAGTCCAGCCTGAACATCCAGAAGTTCTTGTTTCATGTACTGTTGAAGCCTAGGTTGAAGAATTTTGAGCATTACTTTGCTAGCATGTGAGATGAGTGCAATTGTGTGGTAGTTTGAACATTCTTTGGCATTGCCTTTGTTTGGGATTGGAGTGAAAACTGACCTTTTTAACATAACTGACCAAAAAAACAGACAATGTTGGCTGAAAGGAAACAGATAATAAAGAGAAAACCTAATGAATAAGTTATTAGAGAGATTATAAGTGTCATGGTATTTTTTAAAAATTCTGCAAGTTAAAAAAGTTTCAAGAGATTTGCCAGGGTTACAGAGTAACATGTTAGATACTGAAATTTGAAAGGGAGATATTTGAGCAAATTCTTGAAGAAATTTGAGAATGTATCCATGAATACACATAGGAGAACATTCCTGTCAGAGAGCAGGAGCAGTACAGAACCCTAAGTGATACTCTTTATCACATTTACTCATGTCAGAAATGATGATAGTTTTAAATATAGTGATATATTTAAGGTTATACAAAGTGTTAAGAATCATATATTTTAATAAATTAAAAAAGATAGGTCTCATGAATGGATAAAAGTGTGCCATAACCTAAGATGCATGATTATTTTAGTTTTCTGTGCCTGACATTCAAATGTTACAGAGCTCTGTCTGTAGTTCTTCAGGAAATCTTTCTACCAAATCTAATCCCTTGAATCTGTCCATCACCTCCACTATACAATTGTAAGGGATTTTATTTAGGTCATACCTGAATGGCCTAGTGGTTTTCCCTAATTTCTTACATTCAACCCTGAAGTTTGCAATAAAGAGCTCATGATCTGAGCCACAGTCAGCTCCAAGTCTTGTTTTTGCTGCTGTATAGAGCTTCTACATCTTCGGCCACAAAGAACATAATCAATCTGATTTTGGTTTTGATCATTTGGTGATGTCCATATGTAGAGTCAGCTCTTGTACTTTTGGAAAACTGTATTTTCTATGACTGTTGTTCCCTTGACAAAACCCTATTAGCCTTTCCCCTGCTTCATTTTGTATTCCAAGGCTAAACTTGCCTGTTATTCCAGGTATCTCTTGACTCCCTTCTTTTGCATGTCAACCCCCTATGATGAAAAGGACATCTTTTTTTTTTTTTGGTGTTAGTTCTAGAAAGTCTTGTAGGTCTTCCTAGAACCAGTCAACTTCAGCTTCTTCAGCATCAGTAGTCAGGGTATAGACTTGGATTACTGTGATGTTGAATGGTTGCCTTGGAAACAATTCGAGATTGTTATATCATTTTTGAGATTACACCCAAGTACTGCATTTTGGACTCTTTTGTTGACTTCAATGGGTACTCCATTTCTTCTAAGGGATTCTTGTCCACAGTAGTAGATATAATGGTCATCTGAATTGGATTCACTCATAACCATCCATTTTACTTCACTGATTCCTAAGATGTCAATGTTCACTCTTGCCATCTCCTGCTTGACCTTGTCCAATTTACCTTGATTCATGGACCTGACATTCCAGGTTCCTATGCAATATTGTTCTTTACAGCTTCAAACTTTACTTTCACCACCAGACATATTCACAACTGAATGTCATTTCTGCTTTGGTTTAACCTTTTCATTCTTTCTGTAGCTATTAGTAATTGCCCTTTGCTCTTGCCCAGTAACATATTGGACACCTTCTGACCTGTGGAGGGTTCATCTTCCAGTGTCAAATCTATTTGCCTTTTCATACTGTTCATTGGGTTCTCACAGCAAGAATTCTGGAGTGGTTTGCCATTCCTTCCTCCAGTGGACCACATTTTGTCAGAACTCTTCACTGTGACCCATCCATCTTGCATGGCCCTGAATGACATGACTCATAGCTTCATTGAGTTATGCAAGCCCCTTAGCCATGACAAGGCTGTGATCCTTAAAGGGGATCCTTGAAGGACTTTCAATTAAATGCCTAAAAGTGAACAGATATCAAAGAACAAAATGCCTACAAACTTATAGATGTAATTATTTGTGTAACTAGATAACTAATTTATCTTTTTTTATTTATGCTATACTGTGAAGAACAGGTAGGAAAAACTGCATTTCTATTTGGTTATAAAAGCTTCCAGAATCAAAGGAGTATATTATAGGATCTACATAGAGATGGAAGAGATGAATAAGAGGTTATAATCAAGTAGTAAATTTTTCATTCTCCCACTTGCCTAAAATTCATGGTGACTCAGTTTCACTTTTATGAAAGAAGCTTTCAGTGGGTGCAGCAATATTTCTTTAAAGTAATTTGAAATTTATAAAATGTATTTAATTATATGATATAGAAATACAACGAGGCCTATAACAAGTGGGAGTTCAGTTCAGTTCAGTTCAGTTCAGTTCAGTTGCTCAGTCCTGTCTGACTCTTTGCCACCCCATGAATCACAGCACACCAGGCCTCCCTGTCCATCACCACCTCCTGGAGTTCACTCAAACTCATGTCCATCGAGTTGGTGATGCCATCCAGCCATCTCATCCTCTGTCATCCCCTTTTCCTCCTGCCCCCAATCCCTTCCAGCATAGAGTCTTGTCCAATGAGTCAACTCTTCGCATGAGGTGGCCAAAGTACTGGAGTTTCAGCTTTAGCATCATTCCTTCCAAAGAACACCCAGGGCTGATCTCCTTCAGAATGGACTGGTTGGATGTTCTTGCAGTCCAAGGGAATCTCAGGAGTCTTCTCCAACACCACAGTTCAAAAGCATCAATTATTCGGCACTCAGCTTTCTTCACAGTCCAACTCTCACATCCATACATAACAAGTGGGAGTAGAACATTTATAAATCCAGTTTTTAAATACTATTATTTCACTGAAGAAAATATACATCTGGTATTTATTATATGAAACTCATTAGGTGATATAAAAAAATGAACTGAGAATAACAAAATATAAATAAAAGACATAAGACACAATATTAGACAAGGAAACTAGCAGAGGGGTGTATGTTTATTTTCAGTCAATTTATATTCAAAAGTAAGACCACAAAACGCTTTTATACACATACAATAGGAATTGAAAATTAGCAAGCCATGCTACTAAAGCATCAGTTCAGTTCAGTTGCTCAGTCGTGTCAGACTCTTTGCGACCCCATGAATTGCAGCACATCAGGCCTCCCTATCCATCACCAACTCTGGATTTCACTCAAACTCACGTCCATTGAGTCAGTGATGTCATCCAGCCATCTTATCCTCTGTCGTCCCCTTCTCCTCCTCCCCCCAATCCCTCCCAGCATCAGAGTCTTTTCCAATGAGTCAACTCTTTGCATGAGGTGGCCAAAGTATTGGAGTTTCAGCTTTAGCATCAGTCCTTCCAAAGAACACCCAGGACTGATCTCCTTTAGAATGGACTGGTTGGATCTCCTTGCAGTCCAAGGGACTCTCAAGAGTCTTCTCCAACACCACAGTTCAAAAGCATCATTACTTTGGTGCTCAGCTTTCTTCACAGTCTAACTCTTACATCCATACATGACTACTGGAAAAACCATAGCCTTGACTAGACGGACCTTTGTTGGTAAAGTAATGTCTCTGCTTTTGAATATGCTATCTAGGTTGGTCATAACTTTCCTTCCAAGCAGTAAGCGTCTTTTAATTTCATGGCTGCAGTCACCATCTGCAGTGATTTTGGAGCCCAAAACAATAAAGTCTGACACTGTTTCCACTAAAGCATAGGTCAACATATTTGATTATTAACTGCTGCTATACTCTTTGTCAGCATGAATTCTAAGTTTTGTAATCTCCTTATTTTTGCTTATATCTGGACTTTTTTTTTTTTTTAATAATATGAGACTAGTTCAATTAACTGTCCCACTGTAAGGAAAGGGTTATAGCTTGGGATAAAAACATTGTATTTCTTATTTTTATTATTTAATAACTAGTGAAGCAAACTACTTATATACTAAGAAATGCAATTGCTAATTAAATCTAAAGATTTGTTATTGCTGTTTTATATCAGTGGTAGTAGAAAATGGATGAACAGCATTTTCCAATTTTACTCAGAGAATCAGTTACTGAAAGACTTAATGGAAAGAAAAGGTGAGAATTGGAATAAATGTTATGTGATTTTAACCTGATAAACTCTTAATGAAAAATGTATTTAAAAAAATAAATAAGTCAATAATCAAAATTTTGAGTTACACCGACAGTTTTAAAACATTCTACTGTTATGAAGCCAGGGCATAAAATAAATAGAATTACAGCTTAATTCAGGTGGTAGGAAGTTTAAGAGCTATTAATGATTATAGTGGTGTCTTTTTTTTTTTTTTTTTTCTTCTGAGGAATGAGGAGTGGTCCACCATGAAATTTTCTGAAATCTGGTGAACTTGAACTTACTGCTCGACATGTTTGACATTAAAGAGATTTATTCTAGTGAGCAACCTTGCTGATGTGGACACAGAAAACAAGAAGTGGCTAAAATTTGGTAGAGTTTATCTTCAGAGGAAATTAGTCCAATGGGGCCAAGATCTGTGTTCAGAAAGAAATAAATTAAAACCATAATCCAGAAGGAAATGGCACCCCACTCCAGTGTTCTTGCCTGGAGAATCCCAGGGACGGGGGAGCCTGGTGGGCTGCCATATATGGGGACACACAGAGTCGGACACGACTGAAATGACTTAGCAGCAGCAGCAGCAGCAGCAGCAGCAGCATATTCATTTCACATGGTTAGAGTTTTACATGGAGAATGTGCTCACATAGTCTTGGAGAATCTAAATTCAACATTAACAATAGGAGAAACCCCCAAATAGCATCAGGTCTAGTTCCCATAGATCTCCTGGCTAGGATAGGATAAATTTTGAAGATAAGTGTTTTGTTTTGTTTTGTTTTGTTTCTTATGAGAATAGCTGAGTCTAAAACAGACAGGATTAATCAGGTTCCAGTGCCTCACAACATTCAAGGAGATGCCTCACCCTGGGATGAGCTCATAGTAGCCTTACTAACCTATCGCTAGTATTCCCAGTGAGAAATACATAACAGCTGAGCTTTCAAGAGATTCAATATTAATAATGCACTATTTGAAAGGAAAAAGAACAATCTAGAGGGGAAAAAAAGTTGATCTGGAAGTTTTAATTTCTTTATAGTCTTTTTATGCTTCAAAGTAGATAGCCATGGAATTTTCCAGGGATTTTAATAAAATATGTAGCACAAAAGTTATAAGATGCACTACACCATGAAGTGATAGGTAATTTCTAAGTACATATATTAAAGCTAAGCAAAAAATGGTTGATAAAAATGAAAAATAAATTAATTTTTATACAAATTATACTTCAATAATGATGTTCAAAATAGTGACATATATCTCTTCGTGCTATAACTTCCTCAGTTTGGTGGGTTTTTTCCAACTAGGCTTCCCTGGTGGCTCAGATGGCAAAGAATTTACTGCAATGCAGGCGACACAGAGTTTGATCCCTGGGTGCAGATACTCTGCTGGAGAAAGGAATTGCTACCCACACCGGTATTCTTGCCTGGAGAATTCTAAGGACAGAGGACACTGGCAAGCTACAGTCCATGGGGTTGCAAAGAGTTTGACACAACTGAGAGATGAACACATTTCTTCAGTGTGTGGGAGATTATACTGAGATCTGATTTTGTTATTTTGTGATTAATGGTATATAAAAATTCCAATTATGAAAAGTAGATCATAAAATAGATGACAAGAAGCACATTGTAAAACACTTGGGCCTGCAGCTTGATGCACTGGAGAAATTTTTTAAGCATTCTATTCACTTAAAATAATATTTAGTTTATAAAATCATTCCCAAAGATCTTTTTTGAAACACATATTTCAAAGAACAATTTCTAATATACTAAAGATCATTTTTGAACACAGAGAAAAAGTAGTCCACAGTAAATTTGGTAGCTATAAGAAGGTATTTCAAAGGCTAAAATTGATCAATATTAGACATATCTAGTTTTAACTTAATACCTCTTTGGGGTTAAATACAGGTTATTCCAGTGTTTGCACACTGTATTTGGATTGCAAATATAGTGAATGGGGAAAAAATAACAGAATCAATGTGTAATTGAGTTAAATGTAATGGAGGTTTGTGTTATAGGTAGGGGGATTGATAACAATAGGCATATTTTTTGTGGATGTGTGCTAAAAAAAAAAAATACTAGGGTAAAGGGCAGCTACGTTTAGCTTTTCTCTAAGGAGTTAAGGCAATGTTAACTTAATTAATTTTCAAATACTTTGCATTATTAATCATTTTATAAATTCGTGGTGTTTGCTTCTTACATCTTGAGAGATTTACATTTTCAGAAATTCCATTCCAAGCTTGGTTGTTCATTAGTCTTCTTTCCTTTCAAGTATTTCAAATGTTTTTTTGTTTTTTTTTTTTTAAATGACCTTACATTTCCTAGAACCTTTTAGACTTACTCATTTCTCTTCCTGTGTGCTAAGTTGCTTCAGTCGTGTCCTATTCTTTTGAGACCCCACAGACTGTAGGCCAGGCTCCTCTGTTCATGGGATTTCCCATGCACAGAGGGGTACCCTTTCCTTCTCCAGCGGATCTTCCAGACGCAGGGATCAAACCTGCATCTCATGCATTGGCAGGAAGATTCTTTACCACTGTGCCATCAGAAAAGCCCACTGATTAGTTATCAAATACAATAAATTCTATCCAAACCCTTAAAACTAATCTGTATCAAATCAGCTGTTCCAAATAATCATAGACCCATGTTATCAGAATTTCCTCCCAAATCCCATGTGTAATCTTTCCCTGAGTTAATTCTGTCTGCACATAGCAATCGTATTTAACTTGGAGATAAATTCACAATTAGAATTACTATTAGTCAAATGATCATTTAAAGCTATATTTCTCTTGGAATTTACTGTTCCAATTTTAAATGCTTATTTTAAAATTTTGAGTCCTATTTTCCTGCTTTGATCTCTTGAGGCAGACTGTCTTAGGGAGGAATTTAGAAATCTATGTTTTCTACCATTTCTTCAGGTGATTCTCATGCATGATGATCTTTGTGAGCTAAGATTAGTGTTCAAACCCCTGCTCATTGGAATCACCAGGGTGGCTTGTTAGAAAGGCAGATTACCATGTTGCCATTTGGAAAATTCTGACTCAGGAAATCTAGAGATAACTGTGAATATATAACCAAGAGTTCTCTAGTGTAGTGTATTAGAGCTTGATTTTCAGGATTCCATTGTCTTCAGGATCGACTCCATATTTTGAAAGTAAATGTTTAATTTCTTAACCTAGGGATCTCAGATGCTATGGATGTCAATGCTATGCTCAAAAAATGACAGTTATTCAATGTTGTTTAGTATTAGAGCTTTTTTGTAGGATTCACAAATCTTTGTAATGTGTCCATTTCAAAGCAAACCAGTCTTACCTACTATTGGTCCTACATATATTCCTTCTGTTCTGGTAAAACTGAATTTCTTCCCTTTGGTTTTCTTCAAAAAGATGGTTTAAGCTATTCTGTTAGGTGAAATTTGTAAGCAATCTGTTGTAACCCCAAAATTGGGAATCTGATTATAATTGTACTAAATGTCCTTATTAATTTTGGCAGAAGTTAACTCTTCATATTGTTGAATCATCTCATGCACAAACTTAGTGTATTCCTGAATTATTTATTTACACTTTGTATCAGTATTTTTCTGTTTTTGTCATAAAGATCTGCACATTTCTTATATTTTTGTCTAGAAATAAAAATTATATCTCAATGAAAGAGTTCTTTCATTATAACATTTTTCAACTGATTAATTCAGACCTAGGAAGTCATTTTCCCTGCATATTTACCATAAAACTACCATACACATAACTTTTAACACTTGTAATAGTGGTCCTTTTTTTAAGGACATGCATTTCTTTTCTTCTCTTTTTCACATTATATTAGCTAAAGTCTTCAGAATGATATTGAATGAAAATGTTGATGGTGGACCTCAACTGACATGTCCTTGTGTTTAGTGGCAAAAATAACAGCAGCAATAACTGAAACTTAATAATGCTACAATGTGCCAAGATGTTGCAAACATTTTACATGTATTATGTCTTCAAATTCTCCTAAGAATACCATGAAGGAACAAAATGTTAAACAGTGTGCCCAAAATACTAAACCTAGAAAGTGAAGTAGCCACATTTGAGCCCAGAAAGTTTGCTTAGTTTCATGTTTGCACCAGATGAAAATAGGTTCCTTACTGTGTAATTAAGACAAATTCCTTTCATAATTTATGCAGAAAATTTACTGTACTGTTGAAAATATTTTATGTAGAATGTTTACATGTAAATTCAAAATAATTTTCACCTACACTTTTATATTACTTTCTAGTTTTCTGCTATCTTTAAAGTTTAAAAATGTTTAGAAATTTCCTTCCAGAAGTTATTTTTTTTTTAATTCTATTCACAGTCAATTGCTTGCAAATATTAAACAAAAAACCTCTATTTTACTATCATAATTAAATGTTTCTTTAATCACTGTTAACAAAAATGAAGGGTAAAAAATGGTTTCATTGTAAAGTATAATGCCAGTAAGGTTTTCCTTCTATGCAGTTTGTCTATTTAAACTGGGCATTTTAGTATTTTCTCTATGCCCTTAAATTAAAAAAAAATTTTTTTTCAAAGGACATATCTAAATAGAAAACATTTTTTATTGATCTTAAATCACTGCAGATGGTGACTGCAGCCATGAAATTAAAAGACGCTTACTCCTTGGAAGGAAAGTTATGATCAACCTAGACAACATATTAAAAAGCAGAGACATTATTTTGCCAACAAAGGTCCATCTAGTCAAGGCTATGGTTTTTCTAGTAGTCATGTATGGATGTGACAATTGGACTATAAAGAAAGCTGAGTGCTGAAGAATTGATGCTTTTGAACTGTGGTGTTGGAGAAGACTCTTGAGAGTCCCTTGGACTGCAAGGAGATCTAACCAGTCCATACTAAAAAGGCAAGTGTGGAGTGGTTTCTTTTATTTAAATTAGTTTACTCTTTACCAAGTACAAATACTTTTGTAGTTTAAAAAAATAGATAATCAAAGAGAAAGGCTATTTATAGAATTCATGTATTAGGAAGAGTATACAAACCTAGAGTATGCTTTTTTTTCTAATATTTCCTCATCAGATGTGGCGGATGTTTTAATCTAAATTTTTATCATATTGTATTATTTTGAAAGAAATGTATATGTATATATAAAATGTTAGTAAAGTATAAATTATAAATAAAAGCTTTAAATTCTAAGTAGAATGGATTACTATATTGAATTAAATTAGAGTGAAAAGGGTATGAGAGATGGAAAGGAAAAATGAAATATATAGTTCTCTGTAATTTTACAAAAGGGAGTTTTTTTTTTTTTTTTTTTTTTTTGTAAATCTGACACAAGAGTCAAATAAATTAGGAGAGGAAAAAAAAAAACAAATGTCAAAAGTTATTTTATCTCATTAGAAAGCAAAAAATCTTTTAGAATTCTTCAGGATTGGCTAAGTGTCAGATCACTATACATAAGAAAAATAAACCTGTACCTTTCAGCTTTACAAATGTGGATTTTTTTTAGAGGTAAAACATTTCTAAGTGGTTGATTTCATTTTAGCAGTTGCTCAGAAATATTTGCCTAAATTAACTGATGATGAGAATCATTGGGGTATTTGTTAACTACAGCTTTGCAGATTCCCTCTTAACTATGATTTATGGGGCCATGGGTATCTCTCAGGGGGTTAAGTTTTAATTACCCATGTGATTTCAATCATTGAGGAACTTTGGGAAACATTGTTTAAAAAAGGTTTTGAAATCAGCTATATGAGACAACAAATGCAGCTGAAAGAATGGAAAGAAAACTGACTATGTTCAAGCCTTCTTCTTCCAAAATGGAGAAGGTCACATAAAAAAGGTCACATAAAACCAGCTCTATGTGAAATGGGGTTTTACACTTTCGTCAAACAGTCAGCTTAAATCTACCTTTCCTATTCTAAAGGATTTAAAGACTAAAATATAGAAATGTTGATCTTTATTTTCTAGAATTTTACCTCATTTTTATTGCTCAATTTCAAATGTTCTTCTAATTGTTAAAGTTACAGATGAAAACAAATACAAAAATGAGATTTTAAAATCATTTATTATCTGGTATAAAGCACCATTTCTTAATTACCTCTCTGTAATACATTAGTGTTAAGAGAAAAGTGAATTTATAGTCTTCTTAACCATTTTGTAAAAAAGATATTTTCATAGTTTGATTAAACTCTGAATACCTGACTGGTAAATATATTCAATAAGGAATTCAACCTATTATCAACCTTTAAGGGAAATTGCGTTAAGGCCATTCTGGTGGCCAAATGTTTAATCCCAGAAAGACTACATAATCTTTCAATAACCCATGCTAAAATACAACTTTATATGCAAGAAAAATTACTTTTATGCGAACTGAAGTTCTTATCATGATTTCCCTATGATTCTTTTCTAAAATTCCCATCGAACAGTCTTAGGCTATTGGCTGTATCTCTTCTCGGTTCCATAGTGTGAGAGGCAGGATTTTCTTTCCCACGATGTTGCACTTGCAAATGTTATGTTTCATGGCAAAAGTAATTTGTAGATAGAATTAATAGTGCTAATAAGCTGAACTTATAATTGAAGACTTATGTTGCCTTTTTGATTTGGGCCCAGTGTCACATGATAAAATTGTGGTGCTTTAAGCAGCTAAATTTGTGATTTTCTTATGGCTTCCCACATGGTTCAGTGGATAAAGAATCAGCATACAATGCAGGAGGACTAAGATTTGATCCCTGGATTGGAAAGATTCCTTGAAGTAGGAAATGGCAAACCAACCCAGTATTCTTGCCAGAAAAGAATCACAAAGACAAGTGGAGCCTGGTGAGCTGCAGTCCAATAGGTCGAAAAGAATCAGATACAACTGAGTGACTAAGTACACAAGCAGCCAAATTTGTGATATCCATATGGCAACAACAGAAAACTAGTAGGTAATGTACCTAGTAGAGTATAATCAACAAACGGTTCAATTCAGTTGCTCAGCCATGTCCGACTGTTTGCAACCCCATGGACTGCAGCATGCCAGGAGTCCCTGTCCATCACCAACTTCAAGACCTTGCTCAAACTCATGTCCATCGAGTTGGTGATGACATCCAATCATTTCGTCCTCTGTTCCCTTTTCTTCCTGCCTTCAACCGATCTCAGCATAAGGATCTTTTCCAATGAAGAAGTTCTTTGCATCAGGTGGCCATGTTGGAGCTTCAGCATCAGACCTTCCAATGAATATTCAGGACTCATTTCATTTTGGATTGACAGGTTTGATCTCCTTGCAGTCCAAGGGACTCTCAATAGTCTTCTCCAAGACTACAGTTCAAAAGCATCAATTCTTTTGCACTCAGCTGTGGTCCAGTACTCACATCCATACATGACTACTGGAAAAACTATAGCTTTGACTAGACATATCTTTGCCGGCAAAGTAATATCTCTGCTTTTTAATATGCTGTCTAGGTGGGTCATAGCTTTTTTCCAAGGTGCAAGCGTCTTTTAATTTCATGGCTGCAGTCACCATCTGCACTGATTTTCAGTTCAGTTCAGTCACTCAGTCATGTCCGACTCTTTGCTACTCCATGGACTGCAGCATGCCAGGCCTTCCTGTCCATCACCAACTCCTGGAGTTTACTCAAACTCATGCCCATTGAGTCAGTGATGCCATCCAACCATCTACTCCTCTGTCATCCTCTTCTCCTCCTGCCTTCAATCTTTACCAGCATCAAGGTCTTTTCAGATGAGTCAGCTCTTCACATCAGGTGGCCAAAGTATTGGAGTTTCAGTTCCAACATCAGCCTGTCTAATGAATGCTCAGGACTGATGTCCTTTAGGATGGACTGGTTGGATCTCCTTGCATGCCAAGGAACTTGGAAGAGTCTTCTCCAACACCATCAAAAGCATTAATTCTTCAGCACTCAGCTTTCTTTATAGTCCAAGTCTCACATCCAGACGTGACTACTGGAAAAACCATAGCTTTGACTAGATGGACCTTTGTTGGCAAAGTAACGTCTCTGCTTTTTAATATGCTGTCTAGGTTGGTCATAACTTTCCCACCAAGTAATAAGCGTCTTTTTAATTTCATGGCTACAGTCACCATCTGCAGCAATTTTGGAGCCCCCAAAAATAAAGTCAGCCACTCTTTCCTCATCTATTTGCCATGAAGTGCTAGGACCAATGCCATGATCTTAGTTTTCTGAATGTTGAGCTATAAGCCCACTTTTTCACTCTCCTCTTTCACTTTCATCAAGAAGCTCTTTAGTTCTTCTTCACTTTCTGCCTTAAAGGTGGTATCATCTGCATATCTGAGGTTATTGATATTTCTCCCAGCAATCTTGATTCCAGCTTGTGTTTCTTCCAGACCAGTGTTTCTCATGATGTACTCTGCATGTAAATTAAATAAGCAGGGTGACAATATACAGCCTTGACATACTCCTTTTCCTATTTGGAATCAGTCTATCATTTCCTGTCCAGTTCTAACTTTTGCTTTCTGATCTGCATACAGGTTTTCAGGAGGCAGGTCAGGTGCTGATATTCCCATCTTTTTAAGAATTTTCCATAGTTTATTATAATCCACACAGTCAGAGGTTTTGGCATAGTCAATAAAGCAGAAATAGATGTTTTTCTGGAACTCCCTTGCTTTTCCTACGATCCAGCAGATGTTGGCAATTTGATCTCTGGTTCCTCTGTCTTTTCTGAAACCAACTTGAACATCTGGAAGTTCATGATTGAAGCAGTGATTTTGGAGCCCTATAAAATAAAGTTTGTCACTCTTTCTATTGTTTCCCTGTCTATTTGCCACGAAGTAATGGGACCAAATGCCATGATCGTAGTTTTTTGAATGTTGAGTTTAAGCCAGCTTTTTCACTCTCCTCTTTCACTTTCATCAGGAGGCTCTTTAGTTCCTCTTCGCTTTCTCCCATAAGGGTGGTTTTATTAATATCTGAGTTGATTGATATTTCTCCCAGTAGTCTTGATTCCAGCTTGAGCTAGTTACCAATCAACTACTCTAATTATTAACAGTACCTCTTGAAGTTTAAGGAATATATCTGGATCCACAGGGACTACTGAATGAGACCCATAATTGCACTCTAGTTCTTTAAATTAAAAAAAAAAATACTTTTTTTGAACTAACCTATTAAAATTCCAGTTTGCTAATTATCTAGCTAGGTATAAGAACTGTGAAGTATCTGATATTTTATACCACTTCAAAGTTAGCTAGTCTGCTACAGTTTCATGATGCAGGTGGAATATATAGGAATCTGGTTAGAGACAAAGGATGGTCTTCGAAAAAAATGGTGCTGAAACAAATGAGCATCCCTATACATTGTTAACTGCCCTCCCCTCAAAAAAAAAAGGGTATTATTACTGTCAGCAATAACAATAGTCAAAATCCCAATTCCCACAAAGTAGCAGGAAGGGAACCAGGTGGTGTCTTCCCAGTTGGTGATTGTGTTACAGGAAAAGGACATCAAACTCAAAGACTCAGTCTTTTTAGGTGGTAAGTCTTCTTAATTTCGTCCTAAAAGGAGACATTGTATTTATCATACTGCATAGTATGCACATCTGTCTTTTGCTCCATAGGAAGCTAGTGTCTCTATCTTTCCAGGCTATTTTATATATAAATATTATTGAAAAAAATAGTCCAAACCAAAATGATAGTGTTCCACTCATTTTTAAGGTTACTTTGGTCAGCACCTCCCCCCACCTCAACCTTAAGGTTGTTTCATACATTTGTAATGTAGTTATATTGTTTTTTCACATTCTATATTTTATCCTGAAATCTCCTAGTCTCCTAAAAGATATATTTATTTTCATAAATTAAGATCCCCTTTAAATGCTGTAATGTCTCAGATGGTAAAGAATCTGCTTGCAGTACAGGAGACCCAGGTTCTATCGCTGGATTGGGAAAAATCCCCCAGAGAAGGAAATATCTATCCACTCCAGTATTCTTGCCTTTAGAATTTCGTGGGCAGAGGAGTATGGTGGCTACATTCCATGGGCTTGCAAAGAGTCAGACACGACTGAGTGACTAACACTTTCATACTTTTAAGTGCTGTGGTTTTATACATAATGTCATATGCCTACCATTACAGTGTCATATAGAATAATTTCACTGTGCCTCAAATTCTGTTTCACATATTCAACCCTTTTTCCCATTTCTATTAGCCCTTAAATCTATTGATATATTTAACTATTAGTTTTGTCTTTTCTAGACTACTGTATAATTGGAATCTTACCACATGTAGCCTTTTCAGAATTTTTGCTTTCACATAGAAATAAGCACTTAAGATTTAACCATGTCTTTTTGTGGGTTGATAGCTCATTTGCTTTTTCAATTTATTGTTTATTTTATTGGAATATAATTGCTTTACGATATTGTATTAGTTTCTGCTGTACAGCAAAATGAATTGCTATATGTATACATATATCCTCTCCCTTTTAAACCTCCCTCCCACTTCCTCCAACCCACCCATCTCACCAAGCTGAGATGTTCTGTATAGCATATCTGTGTGCTATATAGTATATCTGCTGTGTATTTAACAGCTCCTTACTAGGCATCTATTTCACACATAGTAGTGCACATATGTCAGTGCTACTCTCCCAATTCATCTCACCCGCATTTTCCCACTTTGTGTTCGCGTATCTGTTCTTTGCGTCTCTATTCTTGCCCTGCAAATAAGGTCATCTGTACCATTTGTTTAGAGTCCATATATATGCATTGACATGTGATATGTTTTTCTCTTTCTAACTGACTTCATTTTGTATGATAGACTCTAGGTCCATCCACATCACTACAAATGACCTGATTTAATTCCTTTATATGACTGTGTAATATCCCATTATATATATGTACCACACCTTCTTTATCTATTCATCTGTTGATGGACATTTAGGTTGCTTCCATGACTTGGCTATTGTAAATAATGTTACAGTGAGTACTGGAGTACATGTGTCTTTCTGAATTATGGTTTTCTCAGGATATATGCCTAATATTGGGATTGCTGAGTCATATGGTAGTTCCATTTTTAGTTCTTTACAGAACCTGCATACTATTATCCATAGTGGGTGTATGAATTTACATTCCCACCAACAGTGCAAGAGGGTTCCCTTATCCCCACACCCTCTCCAACATTTGTTATTGGTGGACTTTTTAGTGATGGCCATTCTGACTGATGTGAGTTGTTACTTCAGCGTAGTTTTAATTTTCATTTCTCTAATAATTAGCAGAGTTGTGTATCTTTTCATGTTTGTTGGAGATTTGTATGTCTTCTTTGGAAAAATGTTTATTTGGGTCTCTCACCCATTTTTTGATTGGGTTGTTTGTTTGTTTTTGATATTGAGATGCATGTTGTTGTTGTTTAGTCACTAAGTCCTGTCTAATTCTTTTGTGATTGCATGGACTGTTGCCTGCAGGGCTCCTCTGTCCATGGGATTTCCCAGGGAAGAACACTGGAGTAGGTTGCCATTTCCTTCTCTGGGGTATCTTTCAAACCCAGGAATTGAACCTGCGATTGGGATCCTGCTGCAATTTATGTTATGTTCTGCCTGTGTTTCCCTCTAAGAGTTTTATAGTTTCTGGTTTTACACTTAGGTCTTTAATCCATTTGGGGTTTATTTTTTTAATATGGTGTTAAGGAAGTGTTGTAATATCTTTCTTCTACATTTAGTTGTCCAGTTTTCCCAGCACCACATATTGAAGAAGCTCTCTTTTTTCCATTATATGTTGTGCCTCCTTTGTCAAAGATAAGGTGCCCATATGTATGTAGGCTTATTTCTGGGCTTTCTGTCTTGTTCCATTGATTTATATTTGCTTTTATGTGCAGTACCATACTGTCTTGATTACTGTAGCTTTGTATAGTTTGAAGTCAGGGAGGCTGATTCTTCCAACTCTGTTTCTCTTTCTTAAGATTGCTTTGGCTATTGAAGGTCTTTTGTATTTCCATACAAATTTTTAAATTTTTGTTCTAGTTCCATGGAAAATCCCACTGGTAATTTAAAAGGGATGACATTGAATCTGTAGATAGTTTTGGGTAATGTAGTAATTTTGACAGTATTAAATCTTCTAATCCAAGAATATGATATCTCTCCATCTATTTGTGCCATCTTTGATTTCTTTCATCAATGTTTTATAGTTTTCTGCATACAGGTCTTTTGTCTCCTTAGGTAGGTTTATTCCTAGGTATTTTATCCTTTTTGTTGTAATGGTAAATGGGGTTGTTTCCTTAATTTCTCTTTCTGAACTTTCATTGTTAGTGTTTTGGATTGCAAGAGATTTGTAGGTATGTTCGTATCTTGCTACTTTATGAAATTCATTGTTTAGCTTAAGCTTCCCAAGTGGTGATGGGGGTTTGACCCTGGGTCAGAAAGAACATCTGGAGTAGGAAATGGCAACCTACTTCAATATTCTTGCCTGGAAAATTCTATGGACAGAGGAGAATGGAGGAATGGGGCCACAAAGAGTCAGACATGACTGAGCACACACATACACACAGTTTTCTGGTGACATCTTTAGGAATTTTTATGTACAGCATTAATATCATGTCATCTGGAGACAGAGTTTTACTTCTTTTTGAACCTGGATTCCTTGAATTCCTTCCCCCCCCCCCCAACCCCGCCCCCGATTGATGTGGCTAGGAATTCAAGATTTATGTTGAATAATAGTGGCAAGAGTGGGTACCCCTGTCTTGTTCCTGATCTTCAAAGAAATGCTTGCAGTTTTTCACCATTGAGGATAATGTTTACTGTGAGTTTATAAAGAAAGCTGAGCACAGAACTGATGCTTTTGAACTGTGGTGTTGGAGAAGACTCTTGAGAGTCCCTTGGACTGCAAGGAGATCCAACCAGTCCATTCTGAAGGAGATCAGCCCTGGGATTTCTTTGGAAAGAATGATGCTAAAGCTGAAACTCCAGTACTTTGGCCACCTCATGCGAAGAGTTGACTCATTGGAAAAGACCCTGATGCTGGGAAAGATTGAGGGCAGAAGGAGAAGGGGACAACAGAGGATGAGATGGTTGAATGGCATCACCGACTCAATGGGCATGGGTTTGGGTGGACTCCGGGAGTTGCTGATGCACAGGGAGGCCTGGCGTGCTGCAGTTCTTGGGGTCACAAAGAGTCGGACATGACTGAGCAACTGAACTGAACTGTACTGTCATATATTACCTTTATTATATTGAGTTCAGTTCCCGCTGCTCAGCGTACTTTCTGGAGTTTTTATTGTAAATGGATATTGAATTTTATTGAAAAGTTTTTCCCTCTGAGTAATATTTCATTATATAGATATATCACAATTTCTGTATTCATGCACCTATTGAAGGACTTCTTGGTTGCTTCTAGTTTTGACAATTGTTAATATAGCTGTTGTGACCATGCACATGAAAGTTTTTCTATAAATATAGTATAGTATAGTAATGGTGAAAATTGCTCAGTTGTGTCTGAATCTTTGAGACCCCATGGACTATACAGGTCATGGAATTCTCCAGGCCAGAATACTGGAGTGGGTAGCCTTTTCCTTCTCCAGGGGATCTTCCCAACCCAGGGATTGAACCCAGGTATCCTGCATTGTGGCAGATTCTTTATCATCTGAGCCACCAGGGATATAGATTTTCAAATAAATTGGGTAAAAACCTGGGAGTGTGAGTGCCAGATCAAATGGTAAGAGTATAATTAGCTTTGTAAGGAACTGCCAAATTCCCTTCCAAAGTGATTAACCAATTTGTATTCCAACCAGCAATGAAGGAGAGTTCTGTTACTTTGCCCTCTAAATCAACAATGAATATTATTAGTTATTTTTATTTTCTGGATTCCAGATTTTCTAATACCATTTCGATTTGCATTTCTTATTGAAAAATAATATTGAGCATGTTTTCATGTGCTTGTTTTTCCTTCTCATATATTGAGTTGTCTGTTCAGATCTTTTGTCAGTTTTTAAATTGGGTTGTTTGTTTTCTTATTATTGAAGTTTAAAATTCTATGAAGGTTTTAGAAACCATTGCATAATAATATATTTGTTTTGTGAATATCTTCAAGTCTGTAGGTTGATTTAGTTCTTTTAGTAGTATCTTAAGCAGGAGAAGGAGATGGCACCTCACTCCAGTACTCTTGCCTGGCAAATCCCATGGATGGAGGAGCCTGGTAGGCTGCAGTTCATGGGGTCGCAAAGAGTCAGACACGACTGAGCAACTTCCCTTTCACTTTTCACTTTCATGCATTGGAGAAGGAAATGGCAACCCAATCCAGTGTTCTTGCCTGGAGAATCCCAGGGACGGGGGAGCCTGGTGGGCTGCCATCTATGGGGTCACACAGAGGAGGACACAACTGAAGTGACTTAGCAGCAGCAGCAAGCAGAAAGTGAAGAAGAACTAAAAAGCCTTTTGATGAAGTTGAAAGAAGAGAGTGAAAAAGTTGGTTTAAAACTCAAAATTCAGAAAACGAAGATCATGGCATCTGGTCCCATAACTTCATGGGAAATAGATGGGAAAACAGTGGAAACAGTGGTCAGACTTTATTTTTGGGGGCTCCAAAATCACTGCCGATGGTGACTGCAGCCATGAAATTAAAAGACGCTTACTCCTTGGAAGGAAAGTTATGACCAACCTAGATAGCATTTTCTTTTCTTTCTTTCTTTTTTTTTTTTTTAAATTTTATTTTATTTTTAAACTTTACAATATAAGCAGAGACATTACTTTGCCAACAAAGGTCCGTCTAGTCAAGGCTATGGATTTTCCAGTTGTCATGTATGGATGTGAGAGGCAGACTGTGAAGAAGGCTGAGGGCCGAAGAATTGATGCTTTTGAACTGTGGTGTTGGAGAAGACTCTTGAGAGTCCCTTGGACTGCAAGGAGATCCAACCAGTCCATTCTGAAGGAGATCAGCCCTGGGATTTCTTTGGAAGGAATGATGCTAAAGCTGAAACTCCAGTACTTTGGCCACCTCATGCAATGCGTTGACTCATTGGAAAAGACTCTGATGCTGGGAGGGATTGGGGGCAGGAGAAGAAAGGGATGACAGAGGATGAGATGGCTGGATGGCATCACTGGCTTGATGGACATGAGTCTGTGTGAACTCCGGGAGATGGTGATGGACAGGGAGGCCTGGCGTGCTGTGATTCACGGGGTCACAAAGAGTCGGACACGACTGAGCGACTGAACTGAACTGAACTGACTAAGCAAGTATTTAATTGTAATAAAAATCAACTTTTTCTTTCATGGATAAAACTTTGGTATTATACTTAAATCTGAGTTTACATAAAATTCGCCCTTTTTTATTTTTTATTTTTTTTCAGTTTTGGTGATATGGTGGTGAGCATAGCTGCCTTCTCCTATGTTTTCTTTCAGAAGGTTTATAGTTTTGAATTTTACATTTACACCTGTAATCCATTTTGAGTCAGTTTCTGTGAAAGATGTAAGATCTTTTCTGGGTCTATTTTTTGAACATAAAAATGCATATATGGATGCCCAAATGTTCTGCACTGTTTGTTCAAAAACCATCCTTCATTGAATTTAATTAGCTTCTTTGTCATAGATCAATTGTCTATATTTAAAAGAATCTATTTCTGTGTTCTCCATTTTGTTCCATTAGAATTAAAGTCTATTTTTTTCACCAAGACCAGGCTGTGTTGCATATTGTAGTTTTATAATAAATCTTAGAATCATATATTCTGAGTCCCCCAACTTTCTTCTTCAGTATTGTGTTGTGTGTCATAGGAATTTTGCCTTTCCATATAAACTTTAGAGTTTGTTGATATCTATAAAGTGCTTAGTATGGTGGTTTAGTCACTAAGTCACGTCCAGCTCTTTGTGACCCCATGGACTTTAGCCCACCAGCCTTCTCTCTCCATGGGATTTTCCAGACAAGAATACTGAAATGGGTTGAAATTTCCTTCTCCAGGGGATCTTCTGCTCTCAGGAAATGAACATGGGTCTCCTGCATTGCAGGTGGACTCTTTATCAACTGAGCCACCAGAGTGCTTACTATGATTTTAAATATGATTACAATGAATTTATAGATCAATAAGGAAATAATTGACAGAATAAGAATTTTTAGTTTTACAATCCACGCACATAGAATATCCATTTGTATGTTTAGATATAGTTTGATTTCTTTAGTCAGAATTTTAAAGTTTTCCACATAAAGGTTTTGTAAATATTTTGTTGCATTTATACTTAAGAATTTCCTTTTCTGGTGCTATGTTAAATGGTGTTTTTAAAACAGTAATGTCAGTTGTTCATTGCTGGTATCTAGAAGGATAATTGATTTATGTGATTCATTCCAATAGTCTATTGTTTGTACTTCAAGATTTTTTTTTTTTTGCATAAACAGTCATGTCACATGTAATACAATTTTATCTATAAAATTTTGCATCCTTTTCTTGTCATATTGCATTGGCTAGAACTTTCAGTGTGACATTGACTGGACGTAGTAAAAGAGGACACCTGTATGTTGCTCTTGATCTTAGAGATAAAATGTACTATCAGATGTAGGCTTTTTGTAGTTGTTCATTTTTACGTTAAGAAAGGTATTCTGTATAGGTGTGTTTTTTTCTTGTGGTTTTAATTCTAAATGGATTTTTTTTTTCAAATTCTTTTTCTGTATCAACTGATATGATCATATGGTTTATCTTCTTTATACTATTGATAGAGTAGATTATATTGTTTTTTGAAATATTGAACCAGCCTTGCAAATTTGGAGTATATCATACTTTTTCATGGTGTATAATTCTTTTTATACATTGTTGGATTTGATTTCATAATATTTTACACATAGATTTTTGCATCCATGTTCATAAACAGTGTAGTCTCTGATGCTTTTCTTTTTGCACAGAAGGTGATTCTGGCCTCATTAAATGAGACAGAAAGAGTCCTTTCTTTTTCTATTTTCTAAAAAATATTGTGAAGATTTGAAATCATTTCTTCCTTCTGTGTTTATAAAAATTCACTAATGAGACCATCTGGGCCTGGAACCCTCTCTTTTAGGACATTGTTAGTCATTGACTCACTTTTTAAATATACACTTATTTGTACTATATATTTTTCATTGTAAAAGTTTTCATCTATCAATTTTGAAATATAAGTGACATACAGCATTCTATAAGCTTAAGGTATATGGCATGATTTGACATGTATATATCATGAAATATAACATCCAGTGTTTTATATACATACACAAATAAGAAGAGTATTTTCTTTGTAATGAGTTCTCAAGATTTTCTCTCAATTATTTTCATATATACATACAGCAGTGTTAATGTTTATCATGTCATGCATTACATCTCTAGTACTTCTTTACCTTATAACTAAAAGTTGTAGAACTATATATAACTTAGAGCTATAACTTTATCTTATAACTATACCTTCTGTCTGCCTTCATCCAACTCCTCTTCGCTCCATACAAATGTGATCTCTTTACCTATAAATCTGATTTTGAAGTGTAATTGACCTCAAACAGTGTTAGTCCCTGATATACAACATAGTGTTTTTAATATTTCTATATATTTCAGAATTACCACTGTGATAAGTCTAGCTATGATCTGTCACCATAGAAAAACATTACATACTTATTGATATTCCTCACACTGTATCTTTCATATCTGTGACTCATTTTGCAACAGGAAATTTGTCCATCTTAATCTTCACTTACATCTTTTCTCATTCCCTCCACCTCTCCTCTGGCAATCATGTGTTTTTTCTCAGTATCTATAATGGTCTATTTGATTATTTTTATTTTCTTTTTTATAATCCACATGAAAATGAAACGATAAAGACTTTGACATTTTCTTTCTGACTTTTTATAACCTATAGGCCCATCCGTGTTGTTACAAATGGTAAAATTTTCCTTTTTGTGGCTGAGTGATACTACACTGTGTATGTGTTTGTACACACTGCATCTTTATCCATTCATTTAGTGATGGCAAGGTGCTTCTGTCTTGGCTATTGTAAATAATGCTGTATTTAACATAGTACATATATCTTTCTGAATTGGTATCATAATTTTCTTTGGATAAATATGTAGTAGTGGAATTGAAGGATAACATGGTAGTTCTATTTTTCATTTTTTAAGGAATTGCAATACTGTTTTAATAGTGGCCATACCAATATACATCCCCACCAATTTTTCTTTACATCCTCACCAATACATATTATTTGTTGTCTTTTGATGATAGCCATTCTGACATATGTGAGGTGACATCTCATTCTGGTTTTTATTTGCATTCCTCTGATTAGTGATGTTGAACATTCTTTATTGTGCCTGCTGATCATCTATATATCTTCTTTGGAAAATGTCCATTCAGGTCTTCAGCCCATTTTTTAATCAGGTTATTTGATTTTTTTTTTTTGATGTTGAGTTGTATGAGTTCTTTATATATATAGGATATTAACCCCTATTAAGTATGTATTTTGCAAATATCTTCCTCCATTCTATAGTTCAGTTCAGTTAAGTTGCTCAGTCGGGTCCAACTGCTTGTTACCCCATGAATTGCAGCATGCCAAGCCTCTCTGTCCATCACCAAACCCAGAGTTTACCCAAACTCATGTCCATTGAGTCAGTGATGCAATCCAACCATATCCTCTGTCATCCCTTTCTCCTCCTGCCCTCAATCTTTCCCAGCATCAGAGTCTTTCCAGATGAGTCAGCTCTTCACATCAGGTGGCCAAAGTATTGGAGTTTCAGCTTCAACATCAGTCCTTCCAGAGAAAACCCAGGACTGATCTCCTTTAGAATGGAATGGTTTGATCTCCTTGCAGTCCAAACTCTCAAGAGTATTCTCCAACACCATAATTCAAAAGCATCAATTCTTCTGTTTTCAGCTTTCTTTATAGTCCAACTCTCACATCCATACATGACCACTGGAAAAACCATAGCTTTGACTAGATGGACCTTTGTTGACAAAGTAATGTCTCTGCTTTTGAATATGCTGTCTAGGTTGGTCATAACTTTCCTTGCAAAGAGTAAGCATCTTTTAACTTCATGGCTGCAGTTACCATCTGCACTGATTTTGGAGCCCCCAAAAATAAAGTCAGGCACTGTTTCCACTGTTTCCCCATTTATTTGTCATGAAGTGATGGGACCAGATGCCATGATCTTAGTTTTCTAAATGTTGAGCTTTAAGCCCACTTTGTCAGTCTCCTCTTTCACTTTCATCAAGAAGCTCTTTAGTTCTTCTTCACTTTCTGCCATAAGGTGGTGTCATCTGCATTTCTGAGGTTTTTGATATTTCTCCCGGTGATGTGGATTCCAGCTTGTGCTTCCTCCACCCCAGCATTTCTCATGATTTACTCTGCATATAAGTTAAATAAGCAGGGTGACAATATACAGCCTTAATACTCCTTTTCCTATTTGGAACCAGTCTGTGGTTCCATGTCCAGTTCTAACTGTTGCTTCTTGACCTGCATACAGATATCTCAGAAGGCAGGTCAGATGGTCTGGTGTTCCCATCACTTTAGGAATTTTCCACCGTTTGTTGTGATCCACACAGTCAAAGGCTTTGGTGTATTCAATAAAACAGAAGTAGGTATTTATCTGGAACTCTTGCTTTTTTGATGAACCAAGGATGTTGGCAATCTGATGATCCAAGGATGTTGGTCCCGCTGCCTTTTCTAAATCCAGCTTGAACATCTGGAAGTTCACAGCAACTGTATTTGCTCACTCTTCAAATATGGCTCAAAGTTTGTCATCAGAGATGTATAGTCTACGTCTTCATTTTAATTTTGTTCACTTGATGAAAGCTTTTCTCAAGTTAATAACTTATCATGTGCATTTTTCCTAACCCAGTTTTCTAATGCCTAACATTTTTTCTACCTTATCTATGTGTGATTGTAACATTCTGTTAATTTCAAAGTAGAGTTATTGGTATCCTAAAATAAAGTGTGCACTTCTATGATAATCCATTATATTTCTTTTACATTCATTGCTTAACTTGTAAAACTTAATCTTTAGTTAATAAATCTTTTCCAATTTGCAATATATATTACCTACTATCTCTAATGGTCTTCCCTTGTGGCTCAGCTGGTAAAGAATCCTCCTGCAATGCCAGAGACCTGGGTTCAATTCCTGGATTGGGAAGATCCCCTGGAAAAGGGAAAGGCTACCCACTCCAGTATTCTGGCCTGGAGAGTTCCATGGACTATATAGTCCATGGGGTTGCAGAGTCAGACACATGAGCGAATTTCACTTTGTTTCACTTTCTCTAGCAGTCACTGCCTGTGTGTGTTCTTAGTTGCTCAGTCATGCCCAACTCTTGGCAACCCTGTGGACTATAGCCAAGCATGCTCCTCTGTCTATGGGGATTCTCCAGGCAAGAATAGTGGAGTGGGTTGCCATGACCTCCACCAGGGAATCTTCCCAATCCAGGGATCAAACCCAGGTCTCCCAAATTGCAGGCAGATTTTCTACCATCTGAGCCACCAGGGAAGCCCAAGAATCCTGGAGTGGGTAACCTATCACTTCTCCTGGGGATCTTCTCAATCCAGGAATTGAACTGGATCTTGTGCACTGCAGGTGGATTCTTTACCAGCTGAGCCTTTTTATTTGCCAAAAGTTGAAGTCTCTGAAAATATTAAGAGGTGGGGTGGTACATTACTGGCAGAAGAAAAATTCTGTGGTCACCAGAAAATGCAATACCATATGAGAGGGTATTTAGGGGCATTTAACTAAATTATTTTTTTTTTTTCTGTCTGTCTCTTATTTTGGGGGGTATGTTGTTTTCCTTTTCTTTTTTTTTTTTTTTTGAAATTTCTCTTAAAATCATGCATGTGTCCTCAATTTTATTTTTATTTAGTTACATCATTTTATGCATTTTGCATAAATTTCATGAATATTTTAATAGGCTGATTTCAGAAGTAATATATTTTGTTTTCTATGAATGAATATACATTTTATAAAAGAGGTAAAGAGACTGTTAGTAAATGAAATTTCCTAACAAGTTTCAAAAATGGAAACTCATCTGGTAAATATGTAATTATTGTAGAGGCTAGAATGGAAAGGGAAAAAAAGCAACAGGAAAACAACTTGATAAAAATTATGGTAGTTATTTGAAAATAAAGATTGTAAGGATGATTCGCTTCAGTTGTGTCCGACTCTGTGCGATCCCATATCCGGCAGCCCACCAGGCTTCCCCATCCCTGGGATTCTCCAGGCAAGAACACTGGAGTGGGTTGCCATTTTCTTCTCCAGTGCATGAAAGTGAAAAGTGAAAGTGAAGTTGCTCAGTCGTGTCCGACTCTAGCAACCCCATGGACTGCAGCCTACCAGGCTCCTCTGTCCATGGGATTTTCCAAGCAAGAGTACTGGAGTGGGGTGCCATTGCCTTCTCCGTGTAAGGATGATCAATTTTGGCAAACAGGATCTTAGGATATATATATATATATACATACATACATATAACAAATTTAGGATGTTGTTCAGTTCAGTTCAGTCGCTCAGTCATGTCCGACTCTTTGCAACCCCATGACCCGCAGCATGCCAGGCCTCCTTGTCCATCACCAACTCCTGGAGTCCACCCAAACCCATGTACATCGAGTTGGTGATGCCATCCAACCATCTCATCCTCTGTAATCCCCTTCCCTTCCTGCCTTCAATCTTTCCCAGCACCAGGGTCTTTTCAAATGAGTCAGCTCTTTGCATCAGGTGGCCAAAGTATTGAAGTTTCGGCTTCAACATCAGTCCTTCCAAAGAACACCCAGGACTGATCTCCTTTAGGATGGACTGGTTTGATCTCCTTGCAGTCCAAACTCTCAAGAGTATTCTCCAACACCATAATTCAAAAGCATCAATTCTTCTGTTCTCAGCTTTCTTTATAGTCCAACCCTCACATCCATACATGACCACAGGAAAAACCATAGCCTTGACTAGATGGACCTTTGTTGACAAAGTAATGTCTCTGCTTTTGAATATGCTGTCTAGGTTGGTCATAACTTTCCTTCCAAGGAGTAAGCATCTTTTAATTTCATGGCTGCAATCACCATCCGCACTGATTTTGGAGCCCCCCAAAAATAAAGTCTGCCACTGTTTCCCCATCTATTTTCCATGAAATGATGGGACCAGATGCCATGATCTTAGTTCTCTGAATGTTGAGCTTTAAGCCAACTTTTTAACTCTCTTCTTTCACTTTCATCAAGAGGCTTTAGTTCTTCTTAACTTTCTGCCATAAGGGTGGTGTCATCTGTATATCTGAGGTTATTGATATTTCTCGCAGCAATCTTGATTCCAGCTTGTGCTTCCTCCAGCCCAGTGTTTCTCATGATGTACTCTGCATATAAGTTAAATAAGCAGGGTTACAATATACAGCCTTGACGTACTCCTTTTCCTATTTAGAACCAGTCTGTTGTTCCATGTCCAGTTCTAACTGTTACTTCCTGACCTGCTACAGGTTTCTCAAGAGGTATTCCTATCTCTTTCAGAATTTTCCACAGTTTATTGTGATCCACACAGTCAAAGGCTTTGGCATAGTCAATAAAGCAGAAATAGATGTTTTTCTGGAACTCTTTTGCTTTTTTGATGATCCAACAGATGTTGGCAATTTGATCTCTGGTTCCTCTGCCTTTTCTAAAACCAGCTTGAGCATCTGGAAGTTCATGGTTCATGTATTGCTGAAGTGTGGCTTGGAGAATTTTGAGCATTACTTTACTAGTGTGTGAGATGAGTGCAATTGTGTGGTAGTTTGAGCATTCTTTGGCATTGCCTTTCTTTGGGATTGGAATGAAAACTGACCTTTTCCAGTCCTGTGGCCACTTCCGAGTTTTCCAAATTTGTTGGCATATTGAGTGCAGCACTTTCACAGAGTCATCTTTCAGGATTTGACATAGCTCAACTGGAATTCCATTACCTCCACTAGCTTTGTTCATAGTGATACTTCCTAAGGCCCACTTGACTTCACATTCCAGGATGTCTGGCTCTAGGTGAGTGATCACACCATTGTGATTATCTGAGTCGTGAAAATCTTTTTTGTGGATGGTTGACACTGAAATCAGATTTATTATATTTTTTGTAGCTAAAGATGGAGAAGCTCTATACAGTCAGCAAAAGCAAGACTGGGAGCTGACTGTGGCTTGGATCATGAACTCCTTATTGCCAAATACAGACTTAAATTGAGGAAAGTGGAGAAAACCACTAGACCATTCAGGTATGACCTAAATCAAATCCCTTATGACTATACAGTGGAAATGAGGAATAGATTTAAGGGACTAGATCTGAAAGACAGAGTGCCTGATGAACTATGGATGGAGGTTCGTGACATTGTACAGGAGATAGGAATCAAGACCATCCCCAAGAAAAAGAAATGCAAAAAAGCAAAATGGCTGTCTGGGGAGGCCTTACAAATATCTGTGAAAAGAAGGGAAGTGAAAAGCAAAGGAGAAAAGGAAGGATATACCCATTTGAATGCAGTGTTCCAAATAATAGCAAGGAGAGATAAGAAAGCCTTACTTAGTGATCAATGCAAAGAAATAGAGGAAAACAATAGAACAGGAAAGACCAGAGATCTCTTCAAGAAAATTAGAGATACCAAGGGAATATTTCATGCAAAGATGGGCTCAATAAAGGACAGAAATTATAGGGACATAACAGAAGCAGAAGATATTAAGAAGAGGTGGCAAGAATACACAGGAAAACTATACAAAAAAGTTATTCACAACCCAGATAATCACAATGGTGCTGATGTGATAATTTGCTGATTAATTGCATGAAGAAAGATGAAGGGCCAAGGGTAGTATCACTATTTGTAAACTGGATATCTGGGTAAATGACAGTATTATTAGGCAAGGGAACAATAAGAAATGAATACCATGTTTGGATAGTAGAGTATAAATTTAATGATTTTCGTTCAGAACATCAGCAGAGAGATAGTCCAAATCTGGGGAAGGACATGTGGTAGGTGAAGCAGTACTGGAAGAATAGGTTACTGAGCAAGACAGCAAAGACAGTGAGAGAAGAGAAATGAGAAATTTAGGAAAGTGACATTGAACACAAAAAGAGCCAACTAAGTTAACAACATTTGAAACCACTGACTTTAAATGCTTTATGCTGCTGCTGCTAAGTCGCTTCAGTCGTGTCCGACTCTGTGCGACCCCATAGACGGCAGCCTACCAGGCTCCGCCATCCCCAGGATTCTCCAGGCAAGAACACTGGAGTGGGTTGCCATTTCCTTCTCCAATGCATGAAAGTGAAAAGTGAAAGTGAAGTCACTAAGTTCTGTCCGACTTTGAGCGACCCCATGGACTGCAGCCTACCAGGCTCCTCTGTCCATGGGATTTTCCAGGCAGAAGTCCTGAAGTGGGGTGCCATTGCCTTCTCCAGAGCCACATTAAATAATAATAATAATAACTACAAATGATCACAAATGCATCATATTTTTTTAACTTTTTATAACATTTATTATCCTGGAGTAATAATAATACCTCCAGAACTTTGGCCACCTCATGCGAAGTGTTGACTCATTGGAAAAGACTCTGATGCTGGGAGGGATAGGGAGCAGGAGGAGAAGGGGACTACAGAGGATGAGATGGCTGGATGGTTCACTGACTCGATGGATGTGAGTCTGAGTGAACTCTGGGAGATGGTGATGGACAGGGAGGCCTGGCGTGCTGCAATTCATGGGGTCGCAAAGAGTCGGACACGACTGAGCGACTGAACTGAACTGAAACTGAACTGATACTATTGTAAAATATACCTTTGATATCTGTAGTTGATATGTCTGGTATCTTTGATATCTATTTTGTAAAATACTATTTACCTCTTATTTATCTATATTCAGTTTGTTCCAGAAATGATTAGAGATTAGTTATCATCTATTGGAGGAGGAAATGGCCACCCACCCCAGTATTCTTGCCTGGAGAATCCCAAGGGCAGAGGAGCCTGGCAGACCCCACTAGTCCATGGGGTCACAAAGAGCTGGACAGGACTGTGTAACTAAGCACAACATATTATCATCTATACCTTTATGACTTTTTTTCATAAAACTTGTCTTTTAAGCTAAGAGCCAAATCTCTTATATTTTGCCTTGGCCATCTCAAAGCTGAAAGCTGGATTTTTTCTTCAGATGGTTAGAGAAAAGATGATGATTACATTATAGAAAGATAAAGCCATATTGGAATGCAGAAACTGGCAGGTCAGGTAGACTCAATAGTTACTTCAAAGACTTTTTTCACACTAACCTGAAATTGAATTTGCTGCAAATTCCTTTCTCAGTTGGTGTGTATTTACTGTATTTCATTAACCTTCTGGTAGCTCAAACACAACACTGTAGAAGCTGCCAATGTTAAACCCATGAAAACCAAGATTCAACTGTATTTGGTTCAAAATATGTTCCTAATGCCCAACGAGAAGGACACATATCTGGCTTATAGATCACTTATCCTTAAACTGTCAAATCATAAGTTTGAGAATAAGTTAAAAGTTATGAGTTCACCAATACTAAATGAGTTTGAATGAGAAAATGAAAGCAGATTAGGGAAGTTGTAATTAATTCAAAGAATATCAATTCAGTGTCTACTTTGGGTACTGTTAGACACTAAGGACAATTGAACGGGTTTAGGAAAAGATTCAATAATGTGACCAGGGGATTAAAAACAATGAGAGAATTACAATGATAAGTACAGTGAGAGTCCACCAAAGAAGTACCTAGCCAGAATGTAAGTTAGTGGAGAGAAGTGGTAGGCAAGAAAGAGCTATTCCCACCCAATTATATATAAATGCGATATGAGTAGTGAAATCATTCTATTCAAAATTAATAGAAGCAAAATCTCTGCCCCAAACAAAGAAAACATTATGTGGAAAATTCTGGATGTTAGAAAAGCTAGTAGATTAAAGAAATGAAAACATTCAGTGTGTAATAACAAGCTCACTTGTTATGAGCTGTGACAAAGTTGGAGAAGTAATCTGGAGCCCCATGCTGAGGAGGCTGGACTATCTAATGGCAAAAAATGGGCCCAGAATATTAAGTGGCTTGATGAGATTCAGGATTTATTATGATTATTCTGGTTATGGTATCCGATTCATATGATAACAGAAAAAAATTAAGATATTTTTCCTCCAAAAATTAAGTAGATCAGTGATAAATTATATCCTAGAATATTTTGACATAGAATAGAAGGAGCATTGGAGTGGAAATATTAACATGTATATTAAGTCTGATTTTTGCCATTTACTAATGATATGGGTTTGAACATGTTTCTCAATATCATTTTAAATGTAAATCTATAAATTGAAATGCATAAATTTTAATAATGTCCATTCATAAAGTGGTTTTAAGTAACAGGACCTTGAAAGAGCTTTTGAAAATCAATAACAAATATTGATTATTTTGAGAAATGTGGTTATGATTATAATATTTTAAAGGCCTATCAAGATACATGAGCTCTATATTAGGTTCAAAAACTACAAATCTAAACTGAAAGAAGAAAGTATTTTCATATTTATAAGTGAAAACCCTTTGAAATAAGTTAAAGCTAGGTCATATGGTAGCTTTTAGCTTTTAAAGGAACCTCCCTAATGTTTTCCATAATGGCTTTACCAGTTTACATTCCCACCAACAGTGTAGGAGGGATCCTTTTTCTCTACACACTCTCCAGAATTTCTTTGTGGGCTTTTTGATGATGGCCTTTCTGACTGATGTAAACTGATACCTCACTGTAGTTTTGATTTGCATTTCTCTAATAATCAGTGATGTTGAGCATCTTTCCATGTGCTTTGTCCATCTCTATATTTTCTTTGGAGAAATGTCTATTTAGGTCTTCTGCACTTTTTTGAGCTACATGAGCTGTTTGTAAATTTTGGAGATTAATACCTTGTCAGTTGTTTCATTTGCAAATATTTTCTCCCATTCTGAGTGCTGTCTTTTTCATTTTGTTTATAGTTTCCTTAGCTGTGCAAACACTTTTAAGTTTAACTAAATCCCATTAGTTTAATTGTGTTTTTATTTTCTTTATTCTAAGAAGTGATCGGAAAAGATCTTCCTGCCATTTATGTCAAAACGTGTTCTGCATATGTTCTCCCCTAAGAGTCTTATAGAATCTGACCTTATGCATAAGTCTTTAATCCATTTTGAGTTTAGTTTTGTGTGATGTTAGGGAGTTTTCTAATTTCATTATTTTACGTGTAGCTGTCTAAGTTTTCTAGCACCACTCATTGAAGAGACTGCCTTTTCTCTATTGTATAGTCTTACCTCCTTTGTCATAGATTAGGTGTCCACAGATGTGTGTGTTTATCTCTCTCTGAACACTATCTCCTGTTTCATTGATCTATATTTCTGTTTTTGTGCTAGTACCATATTGTTTTGATGACCCAGCAATCCCATTCTTGTGCATATATCCAAGAGGAAACCATAACTTGAAAATATGTGTGCACTTTAATGATCATTGTAGTGCTATTTACAATAGCCAAAACATGGAAGCAACTTAAATGCCCATCAACAGAGGAATGGATAAAGAAGATGTGGTACATATATACAATGGAATATTACCATAGAAAAAAAATGAAAGAAAATGAAATAATGCCATTTGCAATGAAATAGATGGACCTAGAGATTATCATACAGAGTGAAGTAATTCAGAAAGAGAAAGATGAGGAGATAGAAAGAGAGAAGAGAAAGATGAATATTGTATAACTCCACTTAAAAGTAGAATCTAAAAAATGGTACAAGTGAACCCATTTACAAAACAGAAATAGTTACAGATGTAGAAAACAAACATACCAAGAGGTTATCAAGAGGGGAAGGGGTGGTAAGATGAATTGGTAGGTTGGGATTGACATACATACACTGTACACTATAGTGTATTGACTATATTGACATATATACACTATATATAAAAGAGACTAATGAACTTATTTTTTGGCTAATGAAAACATCCTGTATAGCACAGGATACTCTATTCAATGCTCTGTGGTGACCTAAATGGAAAGAAATCTAAAAAAGAATATATATATATGTATGAATACATACACACACATATATATATATATAAAACTGGTTCACTTTGCTGTACAGCAGAAATTAACACAACATGGTAAAACAAATATATTCTAGTAAATAAATAATAAATATACTTCAATAATAAAATCTATACCAATTAATTAACTAATTAAAGCTACATAAATGAATTTATAAATCATAAATCACATATAGGTTGGAATACAATTATTATATAAGCTATAACTATTGATTTTTTTTACTTATTAATGATTTTGTATAGCTTATTAAAACTAGGAATATTATTAAAACTATAAAACTTCAGTTATAGTTTAGATGTAGCTGTTATATCAACCATTTGCTTATAATGGCATTTATATAACAATATTAGAATTATGAGATTTGTACTATAAGCATATTGTTGAAATCACCATGACAATTGAATGCATTTTTTAATTTTTAAAATTAATGTTATTCTATCATAGGTACTTTGTAGGACCTTTTAAACTATTTTTAGAGTAAGCCAAAAGATGAATAAAGTATTACATTCATTGTCGAATATTGAATAAGCAAATAGAAGTAACTATATATTTTAATTCAGAGGTAAACATGGTTTTTGATAACATACAATGCAGAACAGAAGAATAGGATGACATTAAATAATATTGAAAATTAGGGAATAGGATAATATTTGAGGTAAAGAGTAGATTGTAAAATAAACTGAGTCCTATTTGGATAAATTGAGCTTAAAATGTTTTAATTGAATCTATGAGATTTAATGAGAAAATATTTAACAAGCTTTTAGAAATTTGCATCTGAGTTCAGGAATGGGCCAAAGGCTAGAGGCATAGATTTTGGCATCAGCTACCTATAAGTAATATCTGAATTCTTGAGATTAAAAGAACTTGCACATGAAGAGATGCCCACATTCAAAAGTTGGGAAGAGGTAAGTAGAGGACATATGTTACAGTTGAAAAGGTATATCTGATAATTGAGAACCAATAGAAACGAATCTCATAGAAATGAAAAGAAAATATTTCAGGAAGGATGAAATTTCTCTTAGTGTGGAAATTAGATTGAAAATGAAAATTTTTAAAATGACCATGAAATTTAAACAAATGAATCTTTTTAGAGAAGAAATTTTAGAAATTTAAGTAAATTTTGTTATGAGCAGAGCAAAACTGACCAAAAAAGAAATGACCTTTCATATAAAAACCACAGAAAAATCCAAAAGTTGAGTGATATCTTCTAGAAATCATTGAGGGGAGAAAAGAGGAATCAACAGAAATTGAGGTGAAAGAATTGACCAAGAATAAGAAATAATATGACATAAGGTGGTCAGCATGTATTTTTGCACATCTACTGTGAACACACCATAAAATTACATTCTTCCCCTAGTAAAAATATTAGCTAACTTTTGGAAAGATAATTGTCTTTAGTAAGCATTTACTAAATGTTAGATATTTTATTATATATAATTTCCTGGAAATTATTACATGTAATTAATAATTACATGTATTATTTCAGTTAATCATCACAAAACTCACTGGGAAATAGTTTTAATGTAATTCTTATTTCATGGTTGAAGAAATGGAAGCTTCAGTTCCATTCATTCACTCAGTCATGTCCGACTCTTTGTGACCCCATGAACTGCAGCACACCAGGCCTCCCTGCATCACCAACTACTGGAGTCCACCCAAACCCATGTCCATCGAGTCCGTGACTCCATCCAACCATCTCATCCTCTGTCGACCCCTTCTCCTCCTGCCCTCAACTTTCCCTGCATCAGGGTCTTTTCCAGTGGGTCAGCTCTTGGCATCAGTTAGCCAAAGTATTGGAGTCTCAGCTTCAAAATCAGTCCTTCCAGTGAACACCCAGGACTGATCTCGTTTAGGATGGACTGTTTGGATCTCCTTGCAATCCAAGTCAAGAGTCTTCTCCAACGCCATAATTCAAAAGCATCAATTCTTCTGTGCTCATCTTTCTTTATAGTCCAACTCTCACATCCATACGTAACCACTGGAAAAAACATAGCCTTGACTAGACGACCTTTGTTGACAAAAAATCTCTGCTTTTGAATATGTTGTCTAGGTTGGTCATAACTTTCCTGCCAAGGAGTAAGCATCTTTTAATTTCATGGCTGAAATCACCATCTGCACTGATTTTGAAGCCCAAAAAAATAAAGTCAGCCACTGTTTCCACTGTTTCCCCATCTATTTGCCATGAAGTGATGGGACCGATGCCATGATCTTAGTTTTCTATATGTTGAGCTTTAAGCCAACTTTTTCACTCTCTTTTTTCAATTTTATCAAGAGGCTCTTTAGTTCTTCACTTTCTGCCATAAGGGTGGTGTCATCTGCATATCTGAGGTTATTGATCTTTCTCCCGGCAATCTTGATTCTGGATTGTGCTTCCTCCAGCCCAGCATTTCTCATTATGTACTCTGCATAGAAGTTAAATAAGCAGGGTGACAATATACAGCCTTGACATACTCCTTTTCCTATTTGGAACCAGTCTGTTGTTTCATGTCCAATTTTAACTGTTGCTTCCTGAACTGCATTCATGTTTCTCAAGCGGCAGGTCAGGTGGTCTGATATTCCCACCTCTTTCAGAAATTTCCACAATTTATTGTGATCCACGCTGTCAAATGCTTTGGCATAGTCAATAAAGCAGAAATAGATGTGTTTCTGGAACTCTCTTGCTTTTTTGATGATCCAACCAATGTTGGCAATTTGATTTCTGGTTCCTTTGCATTTTCTAAAACCAGCTTGAACATCTGGAAGTTCACGGTTCATGTATTGCTGAAGCATGGCTTGGAGAATTTTGAGCATTACTTTACTAGAGTGTGAGATGAGTGTAATTGGGTGGTATTTTCAGCATTCTTTGGCATTACCTTTCTTTGGGATTGGAGTGAAAACTGACTTTTTCCAGTCCTGTGGTCACTGCTGAGTTTTCAAAATTTGCTGACAAATTGAAAAGCTTAGTATGGTCCAAAGATTAATAGAGGCATTCAAGAATTAAGGATTGAACTATTCAAGGTAATTTTCTGCTGCCTTTCTGATACAGTCTTTGAGAAATTTACTGAGCTTCTTATTTTTCAAATTAAAAAAAATTATATTCCAGTATGATTGATTAACAATGTTGTATTAGTTCCAGGTATACAGCAGAGTGATTCAGTATACATATACATGTATCTGTTGTTTTTCCAATTCTTTTGCCATTTAGGTTATTACAGAGTATTGAGCAGTTTTATGTTCTGTTCAGTAGGTCTTTATTGCTTATCTATTTTTTAAAAAAATTTTAGTATAACAAAAAATATTTTACTAAAACACAAAATTTACAGAAGTTTCCAGACAAGCCATACAAAATGAATACAATAATTTTCTTGAAGGGAGGATTCTACACTTGACAGCAAAATCACAGTGTTTTCAGAAAGGGATGTAATGTTTGTGTAATGTTCCCATTTTGGTTCAAGCAGTCAAGTTGGTCTGTCTGCAGCATCTAAATAAAGTTAGACTTGGCTAGAGAGCATATTCTAAAGAAATGGTTAGCTACTTCTATTGGTTATCAATTTTTAATATAGTACTATGTATATGTCAATACCAAAATATCTATCCATTGCTTTCCCCCACCCTGCCTCTCTGGTAATTAAAAGTTAATTCTCTCAGTCTGTGCGTCTTTTTCTATTTTGTAAAATAAGTTCATTTGTAGCAGTTTTTTTAGTTATGCACATAAGCAATGTCATATGATATTTGTCTTTGTCTGACATACTTCACTTAGTGTAATCTCTAGGTATAGCCATATTGTTGCATATGGCATTATTTAATGCATTATAATGGCTGAGTAATGTTCCATTACATAGCATATCTTCTGTATCCATTCATCTGTCTATGAACATTTAGTTTGCTTCCGTATCTTCAGTATTGTAAACAGTGCTGCAGTGGACAATGGGATAAATGTATCCTTTTGAACCATGATTTTCTCCGGATGTATACCCAGTGCTGGATTACACAGTAGTTCTATTTTTAGTTTGTTAAGGAATCCCCATAAGTGTTCTCCATAGTCGCTGTACCAGTTTATATTCCCATCAACAATGTAAGAGGGTTTCCTTTTCTGTACACCCTGTCCAGTATTTAGTGTTTGTATGTTTTTTTGGTGATGACCATTCTGAATTGTGTGAACTCATACCTCATTGCAGTTTTGACTTGCATATCTCTAACAATTAGTGATGCTGAGGCCGTCTATATTTCTTTGGACAAATGTCAACTGAAAGCTAGAGATCTCTTCAAGAAAATTAGATATACAAAGGGAATATTTCATGCAAAGATGTGCTCAATAAAGGAAAGGAATGCTATGGACTTAACAGAAGGAGAAGATATTAAGAAAGGGTGGCAAGAATACACAGAAGATCTATACCAAAAAAAAGATCTTCACAATCCAGAAAATCATGATGGTGTGATCACTCACCTAGGGCCAGACATCCTGGAATGTGCAGTCAGGTAGGCCTTAGGAAGCATCACTATGAACAAAGCTAGTGGAGGTGATAGAATTCCAGTTGAGCTATTTCAAATTCTAAAAGATGATGCTCTGAAGGTGCTATACTCAATATGCTGGCAAATTTGGAAAAGTCAGCAGTGTCCACAGGACTGGAAAAGATCAGTTTTCATTCCAATCCCAAAGAATGCTCAAACTACTGCACAATTGTACTCTCTCACATGCTAGTAAAGAAATGCTCAAAATTCTCCAAGACAGGCTTCAACAATACGTGAACTGTGAACTTCAAGATGTTCAAGCTGCATTTAAAAAAGGCAGAGGAAACAGAGATCAAATTGCCAACATCCTTTGGATGATCAAAAAACCAAGAGAATTCCAGAAAAACATCTACTTCTGCCTTATTGACTATGCCAAAGCCTTTGACTGTGTGGATCACAATAAATTGAAGAAAATACTGCAAGAGATGGGAATACCAGATCAACTGACCTGCCTTTTTAGAAATCTGTATGCAGATCAGGAAGCAACAGTTAGAATTGGACATGAAACAACAGACTGGTTCCAAATAGGAAAAGGAGTATGTCAAGGCTGTATATTGTCACCCTGCTTATTTAACTTATATGCAGAGTACATCATGAGAAACACTGGGCTGGAAGAAGAACAAGCTGGAATCAAGATTGCCGGGAAAAATATCAATAACCTCAGATATGCAGATGACACCATCCTTATGACAGAAAGTGAAGAAGAACTAAAGAGCCTCTTGATGAAAGTGAAAGAGGAGAGTGAAAAAGTGAGCTTAAAGCTCAACATATAGAAAACTAAGATCATGGATTCGGTCCCATCACTTCATGGCAAATAGATGGGGAAACAGTGGAAACAGTGGCTGACTTTATTTTTGGGGGGCTCCAAAATCAGTGCAGATGGTGATTGCAGCCATGAAATTAAAAGATGCTTACTCCTTGGCAGGAAAGTTATGACCAACCTAGACAGCATATTAAAAAGCAGAGACATTACTCTGCCAATAAAGCTCTCTCATCAAGGATACAGTTTTTCCAGTAGTTGTATGGATGTGAAAGTTGGACTATAAAGAAAGCTGAGCACAGAAGAATTGATGGTTTTGAACTGTAGTGTTGGAGAAGACTCTTGAGGGTCCCTTAGACTGCAAGGAGATCCAACCATCCCATCCTAAAGGAGATAAGTCCTGAGTGTTCATTGGAAGCACTGATGTTGAAGATGAAACTCCAGTACTTTCTTTGAGCACTGATGTGAAGAGCTGACTCATTTGAAAAGACCCTGATTCTGGAAAACATTGAAGGTGGGAGGAGAAGGGGACAACAGAGGACGAGATAGTTGGATGGCTTCACCGACTCAATGGACATATGTTTGAGTAAGCTCTGGGAGTTGGTGATGAACAGGAGGCCTGGCATGCTGCAGTCCATGGGGTCATAAAGAGCTGGATGACTGAGTGACTGAACTGAACAGGTCTGAAGTCCTCTGTGCCCATTTACATATATATATATATATATATATATATATATATATATATATAGTAGGAGCCTCATGAGCTGTTTGTAAATTTTGGAGATTAATCCCTTGTCAGTCACATTTTATGGGTTGTCTTTTGTTTCCTTTCTGTGCAAAAGCTTTTGAATTCAATTAGGTCCCATTTGTTTATTTTTATTTTCATTATTCTAGGAGGTGGATCAAGAAAGATATTTCTGTGATTTATGTCAGAGTGTTCTGGCTATGTTTTTCTCTAAGTGTTTTATGGTGTCCAGCCTTACATTTATGGCTGATTCATTTTGAGCTTATTTTTGTGTATGGTGTTAGAGAATGTTCTAATTTATTTTTTCGACATGTAACTCCAGTTTTCCAAGTACCATTTATTGAAGAGACTCCTTTTCTCCATTGTATAATCTTCCTTCCTTTTCATAGATTAATTGACCATAGGTGTGTGGGTTTATTTCTGAGTTTTCTATCCTGTTTCACTGATGTATGTTTCTGTTTCTGCATCAACACCATACCGCTTTTATGATCGTAGCTTTGTAGTATGGTCCAAAGTCAAGGAGCCTGCTTCCTCCATCTGTTTTTCTTTCTCAAGACTGTTTTTGCTATTTGGAGTCTTTTGTGTTTCCATTTAAAGTTTTAAAATTTTTGTTCTTGTTCTGAAAAAACATACCATTAGTAACTTGATAGTGATTGCATTGAATCTGTAGATTCTTAGGTGATATTGTCATTTTGACATTATTGATTCTTCCAATCCAAGAATGAGGTATATCTTTCTGTTTGTGTCATCTTTGATTTCTTTCATCACTGTCTAGAGTTTTCAGAGTACCAGTCTTTTGTCTCCTTGGGTAGGTTTATTCCTAGGCATTTTGTTTTTTTGATATGATGGTGTATAGGATTGTTTCTTAATTTCTCTTTTGATCTTTCATTGTTAGCATCCAGGAAATCAAGATATTTCTGTGTATTAATTTTTTATTCTGCAACTTTACCAAATTCATTGGTGAGCTCTAGTAGTTTGTTGGTGGTATTGTTAGGGGTTTCTATGTATAGTATCATGTCATCTGCAAACATTTACAGTTTTAACTTCTTTCTTTTTCCACTTTGAATTCCCTTTATTGTTTTTTCTTCTCAGATTGCTGTCATTGGTGACTTTGTATCAGCAGTGAGCCATAGCTTCCCCCTCCCTCTACAGAAAGACCCTCCAATGCTAGCAGGTTATTCTGGCCCAGTCTTTTATGAGGTCACTGTTGTTTTCTGGGGGGCCTGGTGTGCATGAGACCCTGTATGTGCCCTTCAAAAGTAGAGTTTCTGTTTCCTCTAGTCCTATGAAATTCCTGAGATCAAGCCTCACTGTCCTTCAAAGACAAATTCTGGGTGATTCTCCTCCCATTGCCACCCCCTAGACTGGGCAGCCTGATGTGGTGCTCAGAAAGCTGACCCCTGTGAAAGAGCTGCTGTGGTATAATTATTTTTCCAGTCTGTGAGTTACCCACTGAGGTATATGGGATTTCATTTTATCATGATTGAGCCCTTTCTACCACTTCATTGTGATTTCTTCTCTGCTTTTGGATGTAAGGTATCTTTTTCAGTAAGTTCCAGTGTTTCTTGGCCAATGGGTGTTCAGCACTTAGTTGTGATTTTGATGTTTCTGTAAGAAAACCATGTTGTTCTACTTTGATAACTTATCTCCACCTTGCTTTTTATTCTTTATACCTTACTTCCGAGTACATTTAGTTCATTATAATAGAATTATTTTTTGATCCTCTCCTAGTAACAGGCACTGTTTTTAAGTGCCAGTGATACACTATTAAGAAGGTAGGCAGGATCTGTGTGCTTTTGGAGTCTCTATTCTCTGGAAATGATAACCCAATGATCATAGGAGACAGCGAGAAAGAGCAGAGCCAAGTCAGAGGAAATGCTACTGAGATTTTTAAAAAAGTCACAAAACTTTGGAGTTTTTTAGTCTAATCTTTATTTTGTAAATGGAAGAAAAAAATGGAGTGGCTTGAACTTACCCTAGGCAACAAACCACCTAGCCTGGGAACACAGTTCTATTGCTCCAAGTCTGTTTTCTTTAACTTCTATTTAAACTTCTTATAAATGGTTTCTAAACTTTGAGTGCTATTCAAAGATCCCACTGTTTAACATAAAGTGAAAAAAACTTCATATGAATAAAAATGCTGTAATAAATACAGCTTGTAATTCTCTCTAGTATTTTACTTTGCTGTTAGCATTTACCTATTTTGTTACTCATTCTGATACTGTTTTTCTCTGGTGTTTTTCAGTTTGTGTATATGATTTACCTAGATCAACAATAGCATTGAGAAGCTTAAGATTTCAGTTTTCCAGAGGGCAGGAGTCATATAGAGTAACGAACTTAATGCTATTATTTCATTTAGATCCAAAATTTAAAAGGTAAATAATACACTTTGAATATTTAAAAGAAATGACCTATAGATTCAACATTGTGTTCTGTTCCTGTTACTAACTGAGAAATTTTAAACGATTAATTTAATCATTCAATTGCCTTATCTCTATAAGAAGAGTGATAAAATAATAATAGCAATAGTAATTAACACAATACTAATATTTGCTATACATACTTTTGTAGATTTTGGTGTGAGAAAATAAAAAATGCATATTAAAAAATCTATGGAATCAAAAATATATTTAAATGATAAGACAGAAGAATGAAAGATAGTCACAAGATGCAGAAAATGTGAAGCATTAAATAAGGTGTTTTCTGTTCAAAAGACATGGGAGCTATGCATTCACAATTTTGTCTTAATGTCATAGGCAAAGAAAATCACAGATTTTTAGAAATCAAAGAATCTCTGATTATTTTGTCATCTTCCTTCTTTTATAATTCAAAGAGCTTTGAGAAATAAGGCCAATGGCCAAGGTGTCACAAAATTAGAATTAAAACTCTGGTATTCTGATTGTCTGTGTCTGTATATAATATATATAAAATTTCCAATGCACCATATTGTCTCACAGAGACAAATAACTAGCACATCTAATCTCAGTATGTAGAAGGAAAACAGATAAATGATCATTGCTTACATCCAATTCAGTCTTAAATTCAAATGATTGACATGTTAAAAAATCTACTCCAGGCAATATACTTGCAATGTCAGATAAAAGACACATCACCCAGTACTCACTAAAAATTTTTGAGGATTGTGGATTCTCTTAATGCAACATATAATGATGTGGATCCTTGGTCAAAGTTCCAATAACCCAAAACACTACAAGTCTACTCTGTGATTATCAGTATCTACCTCCCTAGTGCCCTTGACAGCTTAAGAAACATCAGTGGCACTTTGCCAGATTTGACAGGCTCCTCTCATCTGACACAAAACAAAGAAAAATGTGTTTCCCAGATGTATTAACAGCAACAGCTGGTCCCATCAATGCAGGAAAAAAGATAATCCTCTAAAAAGCAAATGCATAATATGTACTCCAAGGCTGGTACATATCTAGCATTTCAATATGACACAAGTTTCAGCTCTCTTCTGATTTGGCTTTAGTCTCTGATTTAAAGGTTGCCAGCTGCAACAAGAGTGTTTGGAGGAGTCAACCTGGGACTACAGATAAGTCATTCTAGGATGAATGTTTGCTCTTGCTGAACATCAGGATCCTACAAGCCAATTCAAAATGAGAGAAAATGTCATTATGCTTAAAGAAGTTCAATTATAGATTCAAATGCATCTGCTATTCATCACTTTTAATCATTGTCATTGTCTGATAAGAGAACCAAAGAAAGAAAGCTCAGTGTAGTGCTGATGGGTCTGTCTCCAAAAACATTCAATTTGTCAACTCTTTTTCAGATAGAGAAAAAAAATAGATCAAGTGTGTGCCTTTTAATGACTCAGTCTTGCTGAAAAATATATATTACACAATGCCAAAAAAAGAAATACCCCTCTTTTAATTTTTTTAATATCTTGTTTTTCCTTTGCTAAAGGAATTTATAAATCCACAAATTGATCACATATGAGTTTCAGGTTTAAAGTACAACATAAGTGTTATAATGTAAAGTTGATACAAAATAAGTTAGTGATCTGAGAAATCTCTCAGGTCAATGCCCCATTATTGACCCATTTTTATCTTGAAGAGCAGGTAAAATGACCAAAAATAATAAGGTAAATCAGATAGTTTTCAAGGAAAATTTTCCCACAAATACTTTCAAACTATTCTATTCTATTAAATTATTTATTTTGTAAATAATGCATCCTCCTGGATTGAAGAAGATTTAATATCTTAATATATCTTACTCTAGTTTCCATATTCTTTATGTCTACCTGGGATCATGCTCATAACAGAAATGAGAATTTTAACTGAGGTAGAAGAAAAAGAAAAGTTTAGTTTGTAGAATATCTGAAACTATCGAAATCATTCACTGAATAACTATTGGAACATATGTTAAAACAATCACTGAAACAAAAATATTAAACATTTCATTTCCCATTTTAGTTAGGTCATACATTATTGATTAAGAACATGAAGTTTGTGCAAAACTTCATTGTTAAAATATGTTTAAATCGGCTTGATTATTTATCTAGCCAAATCCTAACAAAAATAAAACTTAGAATATTTGCCACCTTAGCAAACCATCAGATTCACCATGTACACCAGGTCATTCACACACCCATGCTAAGAGCTTACACAATAAAAACAGGGTGATTGTTGTGAAAGATTGGTTTAGAAAACAAATTTTTTACTATGGTTTTTTTCAGATTTTTGCAAAACCGGATATATAAGCCTCTTTGTAAAATAGAGTATTGTATGATCCTGATGAAACGTTGAATCATAGTTAAAATCATTATTCTGGAATAGAAATTACAAGTAAGATAAAAATCACTAAATGACTTGCCTGAAGCAATAATGATCAGCATAATAATTGTGAATAGTTTGAATTGATTTCAGTTATTCATATGAAATCTAGGAAAAGACAAAGATCTTATAGTTCTTTTACAGTACATTTTCACAATATTAACAGAGGCTGATTATTTGGTACATATTACATTTCAGGCACTGTTCTGGATCTTTTCCATTTATAGGTGTGCTGCTAAGTCACTTCAGTCATGTCTGACTCTGTGGGACCCCAGAGATGGCAGCCCACCAGGCTCTGCCATCCCTGGGATTCTCCAGGCAAGAACACTGTAGTGGGTTGCCATTTCCTTCTCCAATGCATGAAAGTGAAAAGTGAAAGTGAAGTCGCTCAGTCTGTCTGACTCCTAGTGACCCCATGGACTGCAGCCTACAGGCTCCTCCATCCATGGGATTTTCCAGGCAAGAGTACTGGAGTGGGGTGCCATTGCCTTCTCCGATTTATAGGTGTAGAATAGAATAAAATGTTTATTTGATCACTGTGCTATAGCTAGTAATTTCCATAACTGGGATTCAAATGACTCAAATCTTAATCTCTCCAAAGCTCATTTGTCCTCACTAGAGATCATGTTTGAGTATAATCCATAAAGAATTTTTTCTAGATATTTCTCAGAGCATTGTTTTGACCATAAAGGTAATGTTCATACCAAAAATATTTCATTCTTTCCGTCACAATTTGTCCCCCTAGACTGAATATTGAATACAATAGTAAAACCAAAACACATAAAACTTGTCCACATGGACCTTTTCTTGTTTTATTTGGCTTTTGCTTTTTCTGTAAAAGAAACAGATTTCAACCAAATAGTTAAATAGATATACAATTATAATTGGTGTAAGGGATATAAAGGAAAAGAGCAGCTTAATTTGAGGGTGGATAGCAAAAGAAACTTTATTCAAGGAATCAAGAACTCAGGAAAAGTCATGCTGAAGAAGTGATATTTAACCAAATATCAACTGCAAGAGCAGGGAAGGCCAAGGGAAGAGTGAGTCAGAGGAGTCTAGAGAGAGGAAACAGTTAGTTGTTAAGCCCTTGAGTTTGAAGGAAGTGGGTTATGAACCAAATTAAAACAACAACAAAACAAACAAACAAAAATACTATTTAGATCATTTTGATGGAGGACAGTTTATCATGTGATTAGATTAAAAGGATTGTGCAGGAGCACAGGGTCATTATTACTGTAGGTGAGAGACTTAAATATAAAAAACAATATATAAACTATAAACAAAATTTAACAAACTCAAAGAGTTACAGTCTTAATCACTGGGAGTAGAATTAAGAATTGAGACTTTTCTTTTGTGTCTGTATGAATTCAGAAAGCTATACCTTGAGGTAACTATCTACTTTCTTAAAAAGTTCTATTTTAGCACAGATCAATTACATAGGAATGTTGACTAAAGCCCATACACATTTCACTGTGAAGACCAAAAATATCTCAGCTATAAATCATCACAAACCTTTTGGTATTTGGCAATAAGTCCTAGGAGAAGATTTTTGAATTACTATTTTTCTTTAAAATGCTTGAAAAGTCTAATTAAATGAATATATTTTTTATTTATTATAATCTTTAACAATGTAGCATATATTTTTTAAATTTGTAATGGGAATCACAATTTGTCACAACATGACTTTTTTAGTTTTACAGCTTTTAGCAGTCTCACTTATAACACATTCATAGCCTGATTCTCCTTGCACCCTCATGAATCTTGATTTTACAGCATAAGCACAAATTCAGTAGACATGGTTCTCATTTAAATTATGTGAAATTGATATTGCGATGCATTCAAATGCCATAAAAAAAAGTGTACCTGGTCATAGCAGGGGTGTCAGAGGCAGTGAGGACTGAGGCCCTTAAGAGAGAATGCTCTAGACTTTACCTTTTCAAAAACTTTAGAATCCTTTCCAAAAAGAATTCTGATACTGTCAGGGTATTTCTAACACTGGATTTTCTTACATTAGGAAGGCTGCGTTACCTATTATAAGTTCACATAACCCACTGAAAGTACAGATATTTTAAAGTAATCTATTTTTGCTAGAGATCAAGAGTTTGTTTTACATGAAAGTGGCATTAAACTACCTTCTTTTGGGTCTCAGAAAAACCTATTTGCTTCTAATTTATTCCCCAATGACATTAATATGTCTATCATTTTACAAGATAGAGAATCAAACTGTATGAATTCTGTATGAGCAGCTTTCCAGAGATTAACAATGTGTGTAGTTAATTCATGGGGAAAAAATGCCTGACAAGATTGTCTTTTGAAGCTGCTTAGAATGCTGCAGAAGAACTGGATTCTACACTGCTGTTTCTATTCTGCTATCAGAAAGTGACAATTAGTTAGAAATGCTCTTCACTTAGAAATACCAAAGCTTGTCCTTTTAAGATTAAGGCCAGAAATATACTGAAGTGATTTATTCAAGTCTATGACCAATTGTATTATGTCTGGTTGCTAATGAATTAATAATTTGTTTTACTGATGCTTAGCCTTGCGTGCATGCTCAGCCGTGTCCAACTCCTTGTGACCCTATGGACTGAAGCCTTCCAGGCTCCTCTGTCCATGGGATTCTCCAGACAAGAATACTAGAGTGGGTTGCTGTTTCCTTCTCAGGGGATCTTCCTGGCCCAGAAGTCTAACCCATATCTTTTACATCTCCTGCATTGGCAGGTGGATTCTTTACACTGAGCCACCTGATTATTTAGCTTTAGTTGGGTATTTTTTCGGTTCTGTTTATAAGCATAGTAATCCATCCAAGACTGCTTTTTCTACTGAGGTGTAGTTGATGTAAAATATGTTACAGGTGTACAGTATAGTAATTCATAATTTTAAAGGTTATTCTCCATTTATACTTATAAAATATTGGCTATATTCCCTGTATTGTACAGTATATCCTTTAGCTTATTTTTTATTTACTATTAATTAGAGGATAATTACTTTACTATATTGAGTTGGCATTTTGCCAAAATAAATCAGCCATACATATACATTGTTCCCTCCATCTTGAAACTCACCTCCTCTCCAAACCCCATCCCATCCCTCTAGGTTGTCACAGAGCTTCAGGTTGAGCTCCCTGTGTTAAAGAGCAACTTCCCTTTAGCTATCTGTTTTACATAAGGTAATGTATATGTTTCAATCCTACTCTCTCACTTGGTCCCACCCTCTCCTCCCCTCCATGTCCCAAGTCTGTTCTTTATGTCTGTGTCTCTATTCCTGCCCTGCACATAGGTTCATCAGTACCATCTTCTAGATTGCATAATGTATTTTATGCATAGTAGCTTGTATCCCTTAATCCCTTAACTTTATATTCCACCCCCCCCCCCCCCCACTGGTAACACTAGTTTGTACTCTGTATCTGTGAGTCTGCTTCTTATTTGTTACATTTACTAGTCTGTTGTAGTTTTTAAATTCCACACACAGGTTATATTATATAGCATTTATATTTCTTGATTTGACTTATTTCACTTAGCATAGTATTTCTTTGATCACTTTCACAGTCATTACTCTGAACTCAGGTGGATTGTCTATTTCCTCTTCATTTAATTCTTCTGGGGTTTTATCTTGTTCCTTCATCTGGAACCTTCCCTCTGCTGCCTTGTTTTGCCTGAGTTGCTCTTTGTTTTTTTTAATGTATCTGGTCAATTATGTTTCTAAGCCTTGAAGAGGTGGCTTTCTGGAGGAGACATCCTATGCATACAGCAGTGCACTCCCCTTGTTACTGAGCTGTATCATCTAGAGGTTTTCTCTATGAAGGCTATATGGGTCCTTCTGTTGTAGCAGGCTGTCTGTGGAAGTGTCTGGTTGTCTTGTCTGGCCCTAGTCCAGTTAGTTGCCAGGCCCTGCCTTGTGCAGAAGCTGCCAGCTGCTTGTTTGTGGGGCCTAGTCATGAGCAACTGATTGCAGAATCTCCAGTGTCCCTGAAGCTAGTGTTGGCTCACTGTGAGTGGAATCAGGGTCCAGAAGGCTCTGGGTCTATTGTCTGCTCAATGGTGGGTGAAGCCAGGTCATGAGGGTAGTGACAGACTATTGGCAGGCAGAGCTGGTCCTGAAGTCTGATTGTGGGACCCAGGTTCTTCAGAGCTGGTGTCAGATTGCTAGTGGTGAGGGATCCAGTTTGCGACACAGTTGGGTATGAGGTCCAAGGTGTTCTATGCTTGTGTTGGACTGCTAGTAGAGAGAGCCATGATCCAGCTGATTCAAGGGCAAGATCTGGCCCACTGTGGGCAGATGGGTCTGTAGGTTGCAGGATTGTGACTCTTATGTCTGGTGTCTGCTGCCTGGAAGGTGAGACTGGCACAGAGGCTAGCACATGCTTCCTGGAGGGCAGAGCCAGTGCCTGCTCACTGGCAGATAGAGCTGGGTCTTGGTCCTTTAGTAGAGAGGACTGTGTATAGGGGCAGCTATGGGCCTAGTATGTCTTTATGTATAATGTCTGCTGATGGGTAGTGCTGTGTCTCCACCCAGTTAGTTGACTATTTTGTTTTTATACTGATCTATGTTGTTGATCTAAGAGTCACTAAGCCTTGTCTGACTCTTTGCCACCTCAGGAATTGTAGCACTCCAAGTGCTATAAACATGAATTTTCCCCAGTTCATGTCCACTGAATCAGTGATACTATCCAACCATCTCATCCTCTGCCACCCTCTTTTTTTCGTTCAATCTTTCCCAGCATTAGAGTCTTTTCCAGTGAGTTGGCTGTTTGCATGAGGTAGCCAAAGTATTGGAGCTTCAGCATCAGTCCTTGCAATGAATAATCAGTGTTGATTTCCTTTAAGATTGACTAGTTTTATCTTCTTGCTGTCCAAGGGACTCTCAAGAGTCTTCTCCATTACCACAGTTCAAAAGCATCAATTCTTCATTGCTCAGCCTTCTTTTTGGCCCAACTCTCAGAACTGTACATGATTACTTGAAAAATCATAGCTTTTACTATACTGACCTTTGTCTGCAAAGTAATGTCCCTGCTTTTTAATACACTCTCTAGGTTTGTCATAGCTTTTCTTCCAAGAAGCAAGCGTCTTTTAATTTCATTGCTATAGTCACCATCTATAGTAATTTTTGGAGCCCAGGAAAATAAAATCTGTCACTGCTTCCACATTTTCCCCTTCTATTTGCTATGAAGTGAAGGGACAAGATGCTGTGATCTTGTGAAAAGTGAAAATGTTATTTGCTCAGTCATGTCCAACTCTTTGTGACTCTATGGCTGTAACCTGCCAGACTCCTCTGTCCATGGAATTCTCCAGGCAAGAATATTAGAGTGGGTAGCCATTCTCTTCTCCAGGGGATTTTGCTGACCCAGGGATCAAACTCAGGTCGCCAACATTGCAGGCAGTGTCTGTACCATCTAAACCACCAGGGAAGCCCATGATCACGATCTTAGTTTTGTTTTTGTTTTGTTTTGTTTTTTAACCTTGAGTTTTAACCCAGCATTTTTTTTTTTTTACCTTTTACAAACAGAGGATTTTAAGATTTACTTGTAAAGAAAAATTAAGTGTTGTTTAGTTAGCTATTATCCAAAGTATTTGTTAAGTTAAATGCAAGTTAGAAAACATTTTGTAAAATGATGTATTTTGATAACACTTAGTATATCAGAATATTGAAATCACACTTAGAGTGCAGAGAAATTCTGCTTTCTTCATCTACAGTAAGAATTATTCAACATGATACTGTGTGTGCTTAGATGCTCATACCCAGAAAATACTTCAGAAGGTATATTTATGCTATTATACTGAAATACAGGTTTGAGTGATACAAGATATTTTCTAAGTAAAGACTTCAATAGAATTTTGGTAAACAGTTTTTTGTGCCAAATTATTTTCATGCCACATTAAAAGGATTAGCATTTTGAGACTGGTTTGAAATAGATTTTCCCCATTGTTTTTTTGTGCCTTTAACTTTGTATTTATGCTTTGGTTTGCATATGGTAAGACTGCTGCTCTCACACTGAACTGAAATTAACTATAAACACCAGGAGGTAGGGCATGGCATTGTATTACTTTCAAAAGAGGGGTATGAGGGTGCTGTTTACATTCCCTTAGTTCCCCAGTGCACTCAATTAATTATTTTAGATATTCCACTTGGAGCCTAACTAATTCCTTATGATTTTGACAGTTTGAAACACATTTAATAAAATGCACATCATCCAGGATATGTGTTAATAATTATGTTTTATATTTAGGGAGAAATAAACAAGATACTGGAGGTTAATTTACTGATGAGGGGAGGAAATTTCACTTAAAGAATCCTAAATAAGAGGTCATGTTACCTCAAGGCAAGAATCCAGTTAAAATGGCAGTGCCCTCATATTCTTTGTAAAGCAAAACAAATACTTTTTTTTTTTTAAAGACTCACCTTCAGTGGTTGTTTTCAGGAATTACTATAGTTAGAGCTCCAAGAATAACTAAATCACAGTGGCAAAAAGTGAGAAACAGAAGCAATAACAAACAAAACACAAGCCATCATGAATGACAGAATAAAAAGTCAAGGCTAAGATGAACAAAGATTTCAGATATTTAAATTATTAAGCATCGTGTTCAAATATGTTTAAGGCAATAAGTAGAAATGAAAACTGAGCAAAAAGCAAGAGTTTAAGAATTGGCAGGCATATATGAACACAATGTAAATGCATATAAACACCCTAAAAATTAAACAGAGCAATTTTATATAAATAGTATTAACAGTGAACTATGAGAAGGTGAAGGGAATTTGTATTCTGAAAAGTTGATGGAAATAAATGATCAAAAAATAACAGAAATAAAGGGACTAAAACTATGAAAACATTTTGTAAAGACATAGAGAGCAGAGAGAATATGTAATATACATCCAGTTGGGGTTTCTGATGGAAAAGAGAAAGAAAATGAAAGAGAATATTCAAGAATATAGATGAAAATTTTTCATAAATGATTCAGTACAATATGCCACTGATTCCAGTATGCTGCTGGATCCCTTCAAAAATATAAAGAGAGATACACACCTAGATACAACAAAATAAAATATAGAATACCTAAGACAAAAATAAAATTCTAAAAGCAGCCAGAAAAAAAAAAAAAAGATGATTAACTTCAGTGGAATTGATATTAAAGTGACTACTGAATATTCCAGTGGAAATAATGGATGCCAAAATACAATAGAGTAATATCTTAAACACACTAAGAGAAAAAAAAAATGTCAACATCACATGCTACATGATGTTAAAATACCTTTCAAAAGTTAGAACCAAATAATATTTTAAAGCAAACATTTTAAAACTAGTGTTTACTGAGAAAATAAAAATTTAAAGGACATACATAAAGATAAGGGCAATTATCCTACACAAAATCTGAAATTCATTAAAGTATACTTTGTGACAAAAGTTATAGATGTGAGGATTAATACAGCTCTTATTTTTTAAAATAATGTTACCATTCTGTATAACTTAAAACAATGAAAGATAAAAAGTAATGAATGGAGAAGATCATGAATTTTTTAATTTTTGTTGAGCTTCAAGTGCCTTTGAGAGATTGTTCCAAAGTGCCAAATACAGAGTTATATCTGTGGATTGAAACCTCATGAGAGATCCCTGGGATGGAGATAAACTATGTGATTAATATGCTTATAAGTGGTCATTGAGAATAATGGGCATGGATGAGATCACCCAATGAGATGGTGAAAAGGATATAGACTAGGACTTGGCATTGAGGAACGCCAACATGTAATAAAGAATCTTGCTTGTAAATTTGACCATTTGAATTTGGTTTTTAAAGTGATTTTTACTTCTTAGAGATTTAGGTCATATTAATGTATTTCTCTATCCGAATGTTAATCTCAATTTCTTCTCTTCAATGTAATATTGAGCCAACCAATGCTCTAGAGTCCATAAAGCACCTAAAATTAGATGCAAGTATAAACTATTACATTATTGAACATCATTAGTTAATTCAGTGAGTCTTAATTGTATTAATAAAACACATTGAAGAACTGATCCATGATTCATTTATCACTTCTCCAAGGAATGTTGCCAAGCCCACATTACATGATCCTATCAAATTAGCACCCCTGTAATTTCTGAATTCCAACCTCAGGGAGGAAACCATAGTTCTTCAGCACTGAGAGAACATTATGTAACCTTGACCGCCCAAGTTCAGAGTGTGTCAGCTACTAGACGATCTAACTGAAAACAATACACAGGACATCAAATTTGTAAACTATATAGATATAAATTTTATTTTTTTCTTGATGAGAAATGGAATATTCTTGCCATTGATTTCAAACCCAAGATCTTTAGTGTCACTTCTCAAATGTATCCTATTTGTTTCCTACTTAGCTCCCTCATTTAATTATACTTGCCTTTCATTATGGGCTTCCGAGGTGGCACAAATGGCACAGAACCTGCCTGCCAATGCAGGAGACATAAGCAGAAGTGGGTTTGATCCCTGGGCCAGGAAGACCTCCTGGAGGAGGTCACAGCCATCCACTCCAGTATTCTTACCTGGAGAATCCCATGGACACAGAGGAATCTGGTGGGCTACAATCCATAGGATTACAAAGAGTTGGACACAACTGAAATGATGTAGCATGAAGTCACCTTTCATTACTTTCTGTGCAAAAGTTCCCTTCTAGACCAGCTAACATGAAAGCTTTCCTCTTGATACATTTTGAATAATTTTTCCTAAGTCTTGTAAGTCTTTGCTCTAGACTTGAATCAGCTCCACCACTCCACCAACCATCTTCTCCTTCAAATTTTAAAATACCTACTTAAACTCCCTGGTTGGTGCACTAATTTTATTACTGAACTTTAGTCATCTCAGTGACTAAAGGTAGTCATCTCAATGAGCTCAATGTCTCTTTCAGAACTGAAGTACATGATTTCTTCCATAGGCACTTGGCACACTTTCTGTCCTATCTTTTAACATCTATTTGACCTATATTGCCCCCTTCTGTGTAAATTTTATTTACTCTTAATATTTTTCGTAAGACCTAATAAAATGCCATTCACAAACCAGGAAACAGCAAAATATTCATTATTATCTTATCTGGTTGATCACTGAATAGTAGCTTGTTTTTCTATCTAATCTATTCACTTTGAGAAACAGCTGATTTCTTAAATTTTGATAGCACTTTGTGTATGCTTCTTTTAGCTGTCCAGTGGGGAAAGGATCATGGTGGAGATTTCTGACAAAACGTGGTCCACTGAAAAACGGAATGGGAAACCACTTCAGCATTCTTCCCTTGAGAACCCCATGAACAGTACTAAAAAGCAAAAAGATAGGACACTAAAAGATGTCAGTAGGTACTCTATATGCTACTGAGATCAGAGGAGATATAATGAAGAGAATAAATGAAAAGATGGACCCAAAGCAAAACAACACCCACTTGTGGATGTGATTGGTGATAGAAGTAAAGTCTGATGCTGTAAAGAGCAATATTGCATAGGAAACTGGAATATTACATCCATGAATCAAGGCAAATTGGAACTGGTCAGACAGGTGATGGCAAGAGTGAACATCAACATTTTAGGAATCAGTGAAATAAAATGGACAGAAATGGGTGAATTTAACTCAGATGACCAATATATTTAATACTGTGGGAAAGAATCCCTTAAAAGAAATACTGCTGCTAAGTTGCTAAGTCACTTCAGTCATGTCTGACTCTGTGCGACCCCACAGATGGCAGCCCACCAGGCTCCCCCATCCCTGGGATTCTCCAGGCAAGAACACTGGAGTGGGTTGCCATTTCCTTCTCCAGTGCATGAAAGTGAAAAGTGAAAGTGAAGTTGCTCAGTTGTGTCCGACTCTTAGTGATCCCGTGGACTGTAGCCCACCAAGCTCCTCCATCCATGGGATTTTCCAGGCAAGAGTACTAGAGTGCGGTGCCATTGCCTTCTCCATAAAAGAAATGCAGTAGCCCTCATAGTAAACAAAAGACTCCAAAATGCAGTACTTGGATGCAATCTCAAAAACGACAGAATGATCTCTGAACATTTCCAAGGCGAGGATACAATATCACAGTAATCCAAGTCTATGCCCCGACCAGTAATGCAGAAGAAGCTGAAGTTGAGAGATTCTATGAAGACCTACAAGACCTTGAAGAACTAACACTCAAAAAAGATGTCCTTTTCAGTATAGGAGACCGGAATGCAAAAGTAGGAGGTGAAGACACACCTGGAGTAACAGGAAAATGTGGCCTTGGAGTACAGAATGAAGCAGGGCAAAAGCTAAAAGAGTTTTGCCAAGAGAACGCACTGGTTATAACAAACATCCTCTTCCAACAACACAAGAGAAGACTCTACACATGGACATCACCAGATAGTCAATACTGAAATCAGATTGATTATATTATTTGCAGCTAAAGATGGAGAAGCTCTATACAGTCAGCAAAAACAAGACCAAGAGCTGACTGTGGGTCAGATCATGAACTCCTTATTGCCAAATTTACACTTAAATTGAAGAAAGTAGGGAAAACCACTAGACCATTCAGGTATGACCTAAATAAAAAACCTTTACGATTATACAGAGGAAATGAGAAATAGATTCAAGGAATTTGATCTGATAGACCAAGTACCTGAAGAACTATGGACAGAGCTTTGTGACATTGTACCGAAGGAAGGGATCAAGACGATACCCTAGAAAAAGAAATGCAAAAAGGCAAAAATGGTTATCTGAGGAGGCCTTACAAATAGCTGTGAAAAGAAGAGAAGACAAAAGCAAAGGAGAAAAGGAAAGATATACCCATTTGAATGCAGAGTTCCAAAGAATAGCAAGAAGAGATAAGAAAGCCTTCCTCAGTAATCAGTGCAAAGAAACAGAAGAAAACAATAGAATGGGAAAGACTAAAGATCTCTTCAAGAAAATTAGAGATGCCAAGGGAACAATTTATGCAAAGATGGACAATAAAGGACAGCAATAGTATGGACCTAACAGAAACAGAAGATATTAAGAAGAGGTGGCAAGAATACACAGAAGAACTATACAAAAAAGATCTTCATGACCCAGATAACCACGATGATGCAATCACTCATCTAGAGCCAGACATCCTGGAATGTGAAGTCAAATGAGCCTTAGAAAGAATCACAATGAACAAAGCTAGTTGAGGTAATGGAATTCCAGTTGAGCTATTTCAAATCTTAAAAGATGATGCTGTAAGTGCTACACTCAATATGCCAGCAAATTTGGAAAACTCAGCAGTGGCTACAGGACTGTAAAAGATCAGTTTTCATTCCAATCCCAAAGAAAGGCAATGTCAAAGAATGCTCAAACTACTGCACATTTGCACTCATCTCACACACTAATAAAGTGATGCTTAAAATTCCACAAGCCAGGCTTCAACAGTACATGAACAATGAACTTCTAGATGTTCAAGCTGGATTTAGAAAAGACAGAGGAACCAGAGATCAAATTGCCAACATCCACTGGATCAGCAGAAAAGCAAGAGAGTCCCAGAAAAACATTTACTTCTTCTTTATTGACTACACCAAAGGTTTTGACTGTATGGATCACAACAAGCTGTGGAAAATTCTGAAAGAGATGGGAATACCAAACCACCTGCCTGCCTTCTGAGAAATCTGTATGCAGGTCAGGAAGCAACATTTAGAACTGGAGATAGAACAACAGACTGGTTCCAAATAGGGAAAGAAGTATGTCAAGGCAGCATATTATCACCCTGTTTATGTAACTTATATGCAGAGTACCTCATGAGAAATTTGGACTGATGAAGTACAAGCTGGAATCAACATTTCCGGAAGAAATATCAATAACCTCAGATATGCAGATGACACCACCCTTATGGCAAAAAGCAAAGAACTAAAGAGCCTCTTGATGAAAGTGAAAGAGTAGAGTGGAAACGTTGGCTTAAAGCTCAACATTCAGAAGAGTAAGATCATGGCATCTGGTCCCATCACTTCATGGCAAATAGATGGGGAAACAGTGGAAACAGTGACAAAGTTTATTTGGGGGGGCTACAAAATTACTGGAGATGGTGAGTACAGCCATAAAATTAAAAGGCATTTGCTCCTTGGAAGAAAAGTTATGACCAACCTAGGCAGCATATTAAATAGCAGAGACATTACTTTGCCAACAAAATCTGTCTATTCAAAACTATGGTTTTTCCATTATTCAAGTATGGATGTGAGAGTTGAACTATAAGAAAGCTCAGCGCCAAAGAATTGATAGTTTTGAAATATGGTGTTGGAAAAGACTCTTGAGAATCCCTTGAACAGCAAGGAGATCAAACCAGTCCATCCTAAAGAAAATCAGTCCTGAATATTCATTGGAACGATTGATGCTGAAACTGAAACTCCAATGCTTTGGCCACCTGATGGGAAGAACTGACTCTTTGGAAAAGACCCTGATGCTGGGAACGATTGAAGGAGGGAGGGGAAGGGGGGTGACAGAGGAAGACATGGTTGGATGGCATCATGACCCAATGGATATGAGTTTGAGTAAACTCCGGGAGTTGGTGATGGACAGGGAGGCCTGGCGTGCAGCACTCCATGGGGTCGCAAAGTGTTGGACTGAGTGACCAACTGAACTGAACTGAACTTCCCCACACACGCAAATTGTTTCTCTGTGTTTAATAGTCAGTTAATTCTGAACTCCAGCCCACCTCTTCACATAATCTTTTCCTTGTCTTCTGAAACAGATCAATTTTTTCTTATTCTGTGCCCTCCTGTACTTCGTACCTTTCAGTTATGGTACTTGTCACATTCTAATTTTGATATACTAATACAGATGGTGATTGCAGCCATGAAATTAAAAGACACTTACTCCTTGGAAGGAAGGTTATGACCAACCTAGATAGCATATTCAAAAGCAGAGACTACTTTACCAACAAAGGTCTGTCTAGTCAAGGCTATGGTTTTTCCAGTGGTCATGTATGGATGTGAAAGTTGGACTGTGAAGAAAGCTGAGCACTGAAGAATTGATGCTTTTGAACTGTGGTGTTGGAGAAGACTCTTGAGAGTCCCTTGGACTGCAAGGAGGTCCAACCAGTCCATCCTAAAGGAAATCAGTCCTGGATGTTCTTTGGAAGGGACTGATGCTAAAGCTGAAATTCCAATACTTTGGCCACCTCATGCGAAGAGTTGATTCATTGGAAAAGACTCTGATTCTAGGAGGGATTGTGGGCAGGAGAAGGAGATGACGGAGGATGAGATGGCTGGATGGCATCACCGACTCGATGGACATGAGTTTGGTTGAACTCTGGGAGTTGGTGATGGACAGGGAGGCCTGGCGTGCTGCAATTCATGGGGTCGCAAAGAGTCAGATATGACTGAGTTGCTGAAATGAACTGAATGTTAATTATGGGATTATTTCTTTAGTGTATATCTCATCCACATCGTAATAAGCTTTCTGAAGCAGGCACCATATGTATTTTTGGTCTAACATTGTATTCCTATTACTGTCTCACAATGCAGCATACAGTAGATAGTCAGTCTGTGCTGAGCTAAGTTGCTTCAGTCATTTCCGACTCTTTGAGACTCTATGGTCCATAACCTGCCAGGCTCCTTTATCCATTGATTCTCCAGGCATGAATACTGGAGTGGGGGTCATTTCCTCCTCCAGGGAATCTAGTTGATCCAGAGATCAAAGTTCCATCTCTTATGTCTGCTGGATTGGCAAGTGGGTTCTTTACCAGTAGTGCCACCTGGGAAGTCCCAGATAGTCAACGAAAAGAAAAGAAAGTGAAAGTGAAGTCTCTCCATCTTCTGTGACTCTGTGACCCCACGGACTGTGGCCTGCCAGGCTCCTCCATCCAATTTTTTTTTGTTTGTTTGTTTGTTTTGTTTATGTATTATTTTATTTTATTTTTTAACTTTATAATATTGTATTTGTTTTGCCATACATTGACTTGAATCCACCATGAGTGTACGTGTGTTCCCCATCCTGAACCCTCCTCCCACCTCCCTCCCCATACCATCCCTCTGGGTCATCCCAGTGCACCAGCCCCAAGCATCCAGTATCATGCATTGAACCCAGACTGGCGACTCATTTCATATATGATATTATACATGTTTCAATGCCATTCTCCCAAATCATCCCACCCTCTCCCTCTCCCACAGAGTCCAAAAGACTGTTCTATACATCAGTGTCTCTTTTGCTGTTTCGTATACACGGTTATTGTTACCATCTTTCTAAATTCCATATATATGCATTAGTATACTGTATTGGTGTTTTTCTTTCTGGCTTACTTCACTCTACTCCGCCATTAAAAAGAATACATTTGAATCAGTTCTAACGAAGTGGATGAAACTGGAGCCATCCAATTATTTTAACTGTTTTTGTCATCATCTAACAAGTTTATAGCTACACTAGCTTAGTGTAGTAAATGCTCCTAATCCTTAGAATTATAATAAATATACAACAGTCACAAAGTCAGCTTAGATTCATGAAAATCCAAGGTATCTCAGAGCTTTTCAGAATTGTCCCTATTACAATTAATATTTCAATTGAATAGTAACTGATAGCTTCCCTACTTCTATCTCATCTTGAGACCAACCAGAGAAACTTCCAACTTAGGACCAACCAGGGAAATCAAATATGTACCACTAACCAATCACACAGGATGCCTGTTTCTAGTGAGCCCACCTCTAGCTTCCTCATGTCAATAACCTCCAATCAGTGTGTAGCTGGAATCTTCCTCTTTTTCACTGTAAAGTATTTCCACTCCTCTGCCTTTGAGTCTCAATCAAACACAAGTGATGGTGACTGACTTCCTCACTGTATCAAGCTCTGAATAAATAGCTTTTGCTTGTTCTCATTTGGTTAGTGGTGGTTTAGTCATCACATTGTGTCCAGCTCTTGTGACCCCCATGGACTGTAGCCCACCAGGCTCCTCTATCCATGGAATTTCTCAGGCAAAGATACTGGAGTGGGTTGCCATTGCCTTCTACAGGGGGTCATCCTGACCCAGGATTGAACCCCAGTCTCCTGCACTGCAGGCAGATTCCTTGCCAGCTGAGCCACCAGAGAAGCCTCTCATTTGGTTGGTCTTCATTTATTTCCAAACAACAAAGTCCTGACTAATCTCTGCCTACTATCTAGATGTTTTCAATTGGTCTTACTCTATAACTAGAGTTCTGTTCCAAAACTCAAAACTTGTATTGCTACTGATCTGCATATTTTTCAATGGGTCCCCATTGCCTTGGGAGCTGAACTAAAGTGACTCAGCTGATCACACAAATCTGCAATCTCAAATCTTACCATTTCCCCAAATAAAACATCTTGCTGATTTCATAATACACTGAACGCTTTCATTTCTCCAATTGTTTGAACAATCTGGTTTCATTTTCTTTAATGAATTTATCTGCTTTATCCACCTGTTTAACTTTTTTCTTTTCCTTTGAGACTGGGTTTAGCTTTTTCCTTAAAGAACTTATGTTACCAAGTTTTGACTTTTTCTCATTTATTCTCCGATAATATCCTGAGGTTATTTCTACCTCACACTATCAAGATCAAACTTTTTTTTTTTTAACAGATTTTTCTTCATTTATTTATGATGAAATATAACATAGAGACAGAAGAGGATACAAAGGTATATTTGTAACAACAACAAAAAATCGTTGAGAAAAGCCATGTTTTAGGAGGGCTTCCCAGGTGGCGCAGTGGTAAAGAATCTCCCTGCAATGCAGGAGACCTGGGTTCAATCCCTGGATTGGGAAGATCCCCTGGAGGAGGTCATGGCAACCCAATCCAGTATTTTTGTCTGGAAAATCCCCACGGATAGAGGAGCCTGGTGAGCTACAGTCCATGGGGTCACAAAGAGTCGAACATGACTGAGCTACTAAGCACAGCACAACACATGTTTTAGGAATTAGGGCTGTGCTTTAGAGATATCCCCCTCTCTCCTGTCCCCCTCCAAATTTACATAGTCCTCTCTGCCTTCTGTGAGCATCATGTTCTGGCTTTTCTTTATAGTTGTCTCACCTAACGATATATTGAGGTATGGTTTGCTTTTTCCCAGTTTTGAACTTAATATAAGTGGAACTGTGCTGTAATGTCCTGTTTTTTGTTGTTTTTTTACTTTACAATATTTTATTGGTTTTGCCATACATCAACATGCATTGGCTGCAGATGTACACGTGTTCCCCATCCTGAACCTCCCTCTCACCTCCCTCCCCATACCATCCCTCTGGATGGTATATATTAATATACCTTTTTAATATATTCTTTTATCTATATCCTGTTAAACTGTGAATCTCAAGTATAAAGTTTGTTTTAATCAATTTTCTATCCATGGAAATTAGACCAATTCCTAGAGCATAGTAGGCTCTCAATAAATACTATTAGCTATTTTATTTCTTAAAATAAATTAAGTCTTAACTTAATTGTTACTCATATAGATTATTTACTAACTTATTATTAAATAACATATATAATTATATCTTAATAATATTATTATTAAGTAATTACTTACTGTTTATACCCAGTGAATCTAAAGTATTCATATTACTTTTCAGTATAAAAATACTTGGCAGTTTTTTATTTTCATTAATAATTATATACCTCTTATCCTAACAGGTAGCATCAAAAAGACCTAATAGAAATAATGCAGTAAATATGTTCTATAGGGTTTGTTGAATTTTGGGCTTATTTCAAGTGCTTCCTCCTATTCACTCAGGACCATCCTTTCCCAGACTCTAAACCACTGAGAATAATAGCTTAAGCCCATATCATTTTGCTGCCTGGGGTGGACTAGATGTTTGCATTGTAGAAGTAGGCCTTCTTATTTTTCTATCTCTATAAAATTATACCAATCTACCACGTGATCTCATTTTATGATTTCTCCCACCACTTAGAAATTGAATGAGGCACCTACCATAGGGTGTTAGATCTGGCTTCCTGACTAACTAAAGAAAGGTTAGCACCTGAATATTAGAAGTGAATAGGAAATTTTCCCGCATAGGGAAACACTGACCATTGAAAAAGAAGTCTAGACAGATTTTGGCAAATGGATTTGCCCTTTTCCCTATCTCCAATTGCTTATGTCACGCTGGGGAGATAAGTCCTATATTGCAGAATGGAGGTACCTGCTGAATAGCTAGCTGCATCTTTTCACATTTATTGGTGAATTTGATTAAGTATCACCATCATTGCTCCCCATCCTTTCCTATTTTACCTTCCATTTCCTTCATTCTTGTTACCCTTTTATTGTTCTTCCTGAATCAAAAACTAGCAATAATCTTTGCCTCAGGTTTTGTTTTCAGGAGATCAAGGTCTAAAATAGGATGGATATAAATGTTAGCCTGCAAGAAGAGTTTTTAATTTAAATGAGCGAAAAATATTGTGTAACCGATAGTAACAGAAATCTTGTCTTTGTCAACATGAAGCTTTTATCCTCTTTATATTTTTACATATAAAGGCAAAACCCCAAGAATTTTTGCATATACTTGTTATTCAGGTATATATAACCTGTGTGTACTTGTATGTACAGGTTATATGTTAAGATAGTGAAGAATCTCAGTAGTTATCTGCTAAGAAAAGTAAAGCTAATGATGTATTTACATAAGAAACCAATTTTAGAGGGGTCTTTTATTCCAGATATATTTGGAATGTGTTCAAAGGATGGAAAACCTAGTGATCCCTGATCCTGTGAGCCATGCTGGCATCACAGACAGGGTCTCAGAACGTGAGCTACGTTCACATCTCACTTCCTGCTTGCCCCTTTCTGTGTTAGTCCTTGAAAACCTCTGACTTAAAGGCTTTGAGGAAAAGCATGAACAAAAGGTATAATCAAGTACAGAAAAGCAGACATTTGCTGCAATTGATGCCTGACAAAGCCATAAACCGTTCATGAACACTGGAGACATATGCTTGCCACAGTAGGAGTAAATAGGCCTGCTAGCACAGAGCCCATGAAGCCAGGGATCCTGTGGGGTCTTTTGTAAGCTCTATATAGAAAGGGAGGTGTTTGTTTTGTCCAAATGTGTACACTGGTTGCTTTTATTTTTTTTTAATATAAAACCCATCATCTCTACAAGAGTGGCTGTTTATCAATATTGGCACTCTGGAGGCACCTTAATCTACTTGAAAATAACATTGAATTTGATGTCAAGAAATGCTTCAAACGGAGAAGGCAATGGCACCCCACTCCAGTACTGTTGCCTGGAAAATCCCATAGATGGAGGAGCCTGGTTGAGTTAGCAGCAGTAGCAGTGCTTCAAAAGAGTATTTCTGTACACAGAGAAAGGTTGCAGTTCAGCAATACTAACTTCACGGGACAGGAAGAAAGATTTTCACTGAAAGTGTCAGCATAGGGCTGTGTGTGGCTGGCTGAGCTCTCCCTGTTATCAGTGTGAGTGTATCAGGACGAGAAAAGAAACAAAAGTTCATTGCTAGATGGTAATATAAACTTAAAATGAGCAATAAACTTGTTACTTCTAAATACATCAATCCATAGGATTCTCAATTTTTCAAAATAGAAAAATATTCTAAGAAAAATGACCCTTTTATACAAAATTAAGAATGGATATTCTAGTGCACTATTTAAATATATACTAGTATGCTTTTAAAACATTTTAAATAGCAATGGAAATTTTAAAAAATTATTTATGTCTTTTTTAAACTCCTGGTATCATTTGAAATCTGAAGCCCTATAGGTAGGTGGGAGAAAGTGAGCAGCTGCACAAAAAGGTATTAAAATGACTACCCTGGTGGCTCAAATAGTAAAGCATCTGCCTGCAATGTGGGAGACCTAGGTTTGATCCCTAAGTTGGGAAGATCCCTGAAGAGGGAAATGGTAACCCACTCCATTACTCTTGGCTGGAAAAATCCCATGGATGGAGGAACCTGGTAGGCTATAGTTCATGGGGTCACTAAGAGTCGGACACGACTGAGCGACTTCACATACATAGATACTGAATATCTGTATACCCATTTTGAAAAAGACTGTTTGCTTAGTTTATCCTAGGACACAGAATATTGATGCAAAGCTCATGGTTACTTCTCAAACACAGGTGTTCACAGTGAAATGGGAAATTTGAAAAATGTGTTCCTCTAAGTCAAAAAACATAATACAGGTACTCTCATATGAACAACAAAAACATACAAACCCAAAAAACCTCCAAAAATTAAAAGTCTAGGCTAAAAAAGAAAGAAAGAAAGAAAGAAATCACCTGCACACTTTCATGAAAGTAGTATGAGGCTTGAATTTTTGAAGAATGGAATGAAGTGTATTTGATAAAACATACTATCTAAACTTGAGGCTTCCCTTGTAACTCAGTTGGTTAAGAATCCACCTGCAATGCAGGAGACCTGGGTTCGATTCCTAGGTCAGGAAGATCTCATGGAGAAGGAAATGACAACCCATTCCAGTATTCTTGCCTAGAGAATCCCATGAACAGAGGAGCCTGGCATGGGGTTTCAAGAGTCGGACATAACTTAGCAACTAAACCACCACCATTATCTAAATTTATTAACTTCCAGATGTTCTTCAAGTTTTGCTTTATATTAAATATTTAAAAATAAATAACAGCATATAAGATCCATCATAATTATACTCCAAATTATGTTCCCACATTCATCCCTCTCATTTATGTACCAAATTCTTTGGTCAAGTCACTTATCTCCAGATCATACAACATTTTATTTATCTTTGCCATTCTTTATACTTAGTTCACATGATAGTCCCTTTCCTGTTCCTCTTCCCTCATCTGTTCTGTCTCCTTTTTCATCCCACCATTCCTACTCATTTTTAAAGATGATACTTTCTGTATAACTTCCTGAGATCATCCCATGTCCCTTCCTTCTGCTATGCGGAGACAATTTTTCCTGCAAATATATCCCATTTAAATTTTAATTGCGCCTTTATTGCCCTTATCATCCTGTATTGTTGTTATTTGCTGCTACCTTATGTTTCCTGAGCTCTTTGTAGAGAAAAAAACAAATCTTGATAATTTATGTATATTCTGCTCCTCCTTATAAGATAGCACATGTTTCAGTTCAGTTCAGTTCAGTCTCTCAGTCATGTCCGACCCTTTGCGACCCCATGAATCACAGCACTCCAGGCCTCCCTGTCTATCACCATCTCCCGGAGTTCACTCAGACTCACATCCATCGAGTCAGTGATGCCATCCAGCCATCTCATCCTCTGTTGTCCCCTTCTCCTCCTGCCCCCAATCCCTCCCAGCATCAGAGTCTTTTCCAATGAGTCAACTCTTCTCATGAGTTACAGTGCAATAAATATTGTTGGATTGATGAAAATTAATTTTTATTGCATGTCACTTTAATGTATAGTTTCTAATAGTCAGTTAGCTCTTGTTTCAAAATAGTTTCTTGTAAATGATTTTGTCTGTGTATGTCTGAGAAGACTTAGTTTTAACAATAATGATGGCTTAATTGAACATACAATTCTAGGGTTATAATTTTCCTTCAAAATTTTGGATATAATAATATCTTTTTCTGATAACCAGACAAAATTATAGGGAAACATTTATCTTGCTGCTTTTAGCCAATATCCTTTCTTTTTCAAATTGTTGTCACTTTTTGGCCCAAATGCTTTGTTCTTGTCATTCACTTGGCCACATTTTGCTCTGATGTGCCTCTCTGTCCATTGATTCATTGATCGTTTCTGTGATTTTCTCATTAAATCATTCTAGTCATGTTCTACAACCGTTTTTGTTGTTGTTTAGTCACTCAGTCATGTCAGACTCTGCGACCCCATGGACCGCAGTATGCCAGGCTTCCCTGTCCTTCACTCTCTCCCAGAGTTTGCTCAAACTCATGTCCATTGAGTTGGTGATGCAGTCCAACCATCTTATCCTCTATTGCTCACTCCTCCTCCTGTCCTCAATCTTTTCCAGTATCAGGGTCTTTTCCAATGAATCAGCTCTTCTCATCATAGTCTTCTTTAAACAAATTACCAAGTTTTATTTCTACTTGTTAAAAATGTAATAAAGTCCCTGTAGAAGTAATATGATTTTTGAGGGCTCAGGATTACATGTAACTTCACTTTCTAAATAACAAAATTCAATGTTAAGCATATAATTGCCCCTCAAAACAAATTCTCCAATCGATTGAACAATAGTCTGCAAGTCACTCAACTTTGCTATTACCATTTTCATTAAAACAGATTTAGTACTGGATGCAAAAATTTTATAATTTTTCACACCATGCATTCCTTTAATAAATCACACTGGGTTATTCTGAATAATTGTGTATTGTTGAATTTATTAGAAAAACACTGGGTCATCAACAAACTTTTTTTTTTTAATTGAATGAGGTATTGATCAAAATCCTTGTCTGATTTCTCAGTTTGGAAATATTTAATTTATTAGTGCTCTGCTAGCCTGAGAGAGTACTTTTCCCCATGCTCATTACCTACCTCTTGGCATCCTGAACAGGTAAAACAAATTTTGCAATGGGAAAATGGCTTTTATAATGGTAATATGAAAAACAGGACTAAGTATATTTTAATTTCAAATGTACTAATTAACTGTATGATAAGGAAATTAATCTCATTTTTCTTATTGTAAACTAAAACCCTTCTTCATAGGATTGTTGTTAGAATTTAATGTGAATATATAAGTAAAAAATTTGACATGGTGGTCAACCCTAAACATGACTTTATCTAGAAGAAAGTAAAATTTTTATAATTATTTTCGGTATAAGCCACTCTTAATTGGATAATTAGATAAGAGTATTTAATGAAAAAATTGCTTTTTTAAAAAAAATGGTATATTTTAGAGAACATTCTTACTGAAGTATAACATTGTTTTACAATATGTTGTGTTGGCTTCTGCTGTACAACAAAGTAAGCCAACTATATGTACACATAATTTCCCTCCCTCTTGGATTCCCTCTTACCCCACCCCCACCTTCCCATTTTACCCATTCATGTCATCACGGAGGGCCGAGCTGAGCTCCCTGTGCTATACAGCAGCTTCCCACTAGCTATCTATTTTACATAGTGTAGAAGATACATGTCAATCCTTGTTTCCCAATTCATCCCACCCTCCTCTTCTTCCCCTGTGCCCACAAGTCCATTCTTTACCTGACATAGCAAATCTGCCCTGCAAATAGGTTCATTAGTACATTTTCTAGAGATTTCAGAGAAAACAAATAATTTTATCTCCACTCGTTGAGCCTTTTAGGGAAGACTTAAGATGTATTACTGAACTGACTAAGATGTATTATTAGAACCATAGTTTTTTCAGGAGAGTTCAGAAAAGAATGCTGAATAACTGTAAACTTGGTGAAATCTAATTGTATTTCTGTTTTGCTAAATAAACTATTTGCCTCCCCCTTCTTTTGCCATCCTCCTCCATACTTAGGGGTGTTGCCAGTGATTTGACAATTTGTTCGTAATAGGGAGAATAATGTATAATCAAAACTTGATTTCATGCCTGATTTGATTACAGGGTACTAATTAAACCAATGCTAGCAAATTCTATTTAATTCAGTGATTAGGAGGGGGGTAATTTCCCACACATCTTTGAGAGACCAATCACTGCAGGTAAAACTCCCTATCCTTTATGTTGGGGAGGCCTGAATCAGGCTTTAAATAATGTATTCAGTCTTTCAAATGTACATTTATTAACAGGCTTTTAGGTTTTCCTGAGAAACTGGGATTTTAGGTCCCTCAGTAAATGAAAGCAAAGCTATCTCCTTGTCTCTTGGGTTTAATGACATTTATTACTTCAGAGCTTTGACAAGTCCCATTATTACATTTCACTTTTTTGAAAAGTGGCTGTATGCTAAGCCTAGTACCTGACATAGCATCAGATATCTTGCCCAGTAGGTTTACAAGTTAATTCATTAAACCAAATCATTTTCATTAGAACACTGGCCTCATGTGTTACTATTAGCACTAAAATAAATCATTTTTTCCTGTCCATTATGGTAAGTGTTCCATCTGATACATTTATTAAGTTAAAGTGTTCTCTCAAATTCTCATGTTCAATTATTCTTGTCACCACTCACTATGCTGATGGCTCTCTCAGGAAGTGTAAAGATAAATTCCAACTTTGTTTCTTGGTATTGATGTTCCTCCACAGTTTGGTCACAGCTTCTTTTTCCAACTTCTTCCCCTACTATTCCATACCTAAATCTTCCTCAGAAAGCAGACTGCCCTATTTATGTATGAAGCTCTGCTAGGAACACCTCAGCTGCCTGATACTTCTTTATAGAGAAGGCTTCACCTCTTCTTAGGTAAACCCTATGCTTTCTCTGTGGTCAGATCCAACCCCCACACCTTTCATGAAGATTTACCCTTCTACTTCTCATCTGTACCTCTCCTTTGCAAAGAACATTTAAATGTTTCAGAGGAAAATAGCATTGTAATAGATATCCCAGGATGCTGGAAGAATAGGCTATACTTAGATTAAAAATTGAAACCACAAAATATGGGTAAATGTGTTTGGATAACTTGTTGTTCACTGGCTCAGTTGTGTCTGACTCTTTTCTACTGAGTCAGCTCTTTGCATCAGGTGGCCAAAATATTGGAGCTTCAGCTTCAGCATCAGTCCTTCCAATGAATATTCAGATTTGATTTCCGTTAGGATTGACTGGTTTGATCTCTTTGGTGTCCAGAGAACTCTCAAGAGTTTCCTTCAAAACCACAGTTCAAAAGCATCAATTCTTTGGCACTCAGCCTTTTTCATGGTCCAACTCTCACATCCATACATGACTACTTCAAAAACCATAGTTTTGACTATATGGACCTTTGTTGGCAAAGTACAGTAATATAAAATCAATGATTCACTACTTAAATGATTTTCATGTATATCAATATAATTCTAATAATACTTATTAATATATTTGCAATATTCTTAGAAACAAGGATTTCAAAACTCAGTCCTGGATTTTAGATGCTAACAATACTAAGAAAAAGAGATATGGCATTATATGGCTATAAAATAATTTGCACTCCTCAGCTCACTTAGCTCACACACAATTGTGATGAATTCTTATTGATTTTTACTAGGCTACAGTCCCTAGTTATTCAGTCAAATACTAATCCAGGTGTTGCTCTGAAGGTATTTCCATAGATGTGATTATAATCAGTTGACTTTAAGTAAAAGAGATTATTGCAGATAATCTAAATGTGCCTAATTTAATCACTTGAAATGCCTTAAATCAGAGCTGAGGTCTCCCTGATGAAAACATTCCCCTGTAGAAAGTAGTTTCAGTCATGGCTAGCAATGTTCCAGACTGCCTTTCCTGACAGTCTGCCTCAGATTTTGGACTTGCCCAGCCAAGCTCTAATATCCTGCAAAGTGGTGTCCTACAATTGATCTCTTAGTTTATATCTCTGCTGGTCTGTTTCTATGGCTGAATCTTGACTCAACTGTGCACTCAGAGTGTGTGTGTGTGTGTGTGTGTTTGCATTTGTATATAAATATGTAATATGTAGGTTTATATGTACAACACTCATATCTATTAGAATAGGTTGACACTTTTTTATGCTTAGAGCAAAAGGGTGGTCAGCAATTAGCCAAGTGAAGAAAGTGGGTGCTGGACAGAGTGTTACCAACATAGGAACCAGTCTTACAAAGGCCTGGAGATCAGAATGAGCAGGGTACTAACTTGAAACATATGATGAATATGGACCAAGAGTGCAAGTTGAAGATGGGCAAGAGACTAAACTGGTATTGTCCAGGTCCCATGGAATTTATCCTTGCAGAAAAATTTGTAATAAATTAAAACCTTGATCTATACCTTCTAGTGTATGTGACCTTGGGCAAGTCCCTTTAACTTCATAGAATCAGAACCTCCTATCAATTTTGCTTTGAATAATAACTTTCCTAACACTTCTTTTGGGCCTCCCTGATGACTCAGTGGTAAAGAAGTAGATGTGCCAAAGCAGGAGATGTGAGTGTCATCCCTGGGTCAGGAATATCCCCTGGAGAAGGAAATTCAATGGACAGAGGAGCCTGGAGGGCTCCAGTCCATGGGATTGCAAAAGAGTTGTACACAATTTAGCAAGTAAACAACAACACTATTTTTAAAAATACATAAAGAAGTGATTTGTTGTCTAAAGTTAAACATATAGTAGGTACAGCCAGGAGAGTTGTTTGGTAAAAGAGTATCCAGGGCTCTCTAGTAAAAGAGAGCAGCACCTGAGACTTATTATTTAGGAACACAAAAGATGACTTAAACCCATGCTCACCACCATATGCTGGCATCTGAGAATGCTGCAAAGGCAACAACCAAGATAGAAAAGTACAGTTTTCAAGTACCTGAAACCGTCAGTCCAAGGAGGCACTGGTGGCCTAATAGTCCCTAGAGTTCTGAGTTTCCTTTATGTAATTCTAGGCAGAAGAATTATGTTTCCTCTTGATAAAGAGGGATAGTTTATGACCACAGGAATATTTCCTTAGCATTTTTAATTTAAATGTAATTACATATACCATTGTTTTCAAGTATATAATATAATGATTCAATATTTGTATATATTGGAAATGATTATCACCACAATATGCCTAGTTAAAATCCATCAGTATACAAGTTTTTTTTCATTGACGTGAGCTACTCCATGAGGAGCTTTCAAATATATAGTACAGTAATATTATTAACTAGGGTCACCATACTCTATATTTCAACCCTGTGACTTACTTATTTTTTATTTTATTTTTTTAATTTAAATTTATTTTAATTGGAGGCTAATTACTTTACAATATTGTATTGGTTTTGCCATAGATCAACATGAGTCTGCCACGGGTGTACACGTGCTCCCCATCCTGAACCCCCCTCCCCGCTCCCTCCCCGTACCATCCCTCTGGGTCATCCCAGTGCACCAGCCCCAAGCTTCCTGTATCCTGCATCAAACCTGGACTGGCGATTTGTTTCTTATATGATATTATACATATTTTAATGCCATTCTCCCAAATCATCCCCCACCTCCCTCTCCCACAGAGTCCAAAAGACAGTTCTATACATCTGTGTCTCTTTTGCTGTCTTGCAGACAGGGTTATCATTACCATCTTTCTAAATTCCATATATATGCCTTAGTATACTGTATTGGTGTTTTTCTTTTTGGCTTACTTCACTCTGTATAATCGGCTCCAGTTTCATCCACCTCATTAGAACTGATTCAAATGTATTCTTTTTAATGGCTGAGTTGTGTATATGTACCACTGCTTTCTTATCCATTCATCTGCTGATGGACATCTAGGTTGCTTCCATGTCCTGGCTATTATAAACAGTGCTGCGATGAGCATTGGGGTACACGTGTCTCTTTCAATTCTGGTTTCCTCAGTGTGTATGCCTAGCAGTGGGATTGCTGGGTCATAAGGCAGTTCTATTTCCAGTTTTTTAAGGAATCTCCACACTGTTCTCCATAGTGGCTGTACTAGTTTGCATTCCCACTAACAGTGTAAGAGGGTTCTCTTTTCTCCACACCCTCTCCAGCATTTATTGCTTGTAAACTTTTGGATTGCAGCCATTCTGACTGGTGTGAAATGATACCTCACTGTGGACTGACTTATTTTATAACTAGAAGCTTGTATATTTTGAGCCCTTTCACACATTTTGCCCAACTGACCAATCTCTTCTTTGTATATATAAGCTTGTTTTCTTTTTAACTCCAGATGCCACTTGTAAGTGAGATCACATGGTACCTGTCTTTGTCTGTCTGACTTATTTCACATGGCATAATATCATCAAGGTCCATCCATCTTGTGGCAAATTGCAAGATTTCCTTCTTTTTATGCGTAACAGTCCATTGTGTATATAGCAGTTTTCTATATCTATTATTATGTTGATGAACACTAGGAACATTTTCATATCTCTACTATGATAAATAAAGCTGTGCTGAACATGGCGATACAGGTATCTTTTAGAGTTTGTATTTTCATTTTCTTAAGATAAATACACAAAACTGGAATTGCTGGATAATACGGTAGTTCAATTTTTTTTTTTTTTCTTTTTAGGAAACTGCACACAGTTTTCCATAGTGGCTACCCAAATTTAGACTTCCACCAACAGTTCACAAGAGTTCCCTATTCTTGGCATCCTCACCACACTTGTTATTTCTTATGTTTTTGATAATGGCTATTCTAACAGGCATAAAGTGATATCTCATTGTGGTTTTGATTTGCATTTCCCTTATCATTAGTGATGTTGAGTATATAACTCTCAGCCAACTACATGCCTTCTTTGGAAAAAACATGTGTTCTGGTTCTTGTCCATTTTCTGTTTTGTTTTTATTTTATTGTTTGTTGAAGTATAGTTGATTTACAGTGTGCTAATTACTGCTGTTCAGCAAATCGATTCAACTATATATTGTTGTTTTTATTCAGCCACAAAGTCATCTCTCTTTGTAACCTCATGGACTACCCCACGTCAGGTCCCTCTGTTCTCCACTATCTCCCTGAGTTTGCTCAAATTCATATCCATTGAATCGGTAATGCTATGTAACCATCTCATTGTCTGCCATCCCCTCCTTTTGCCTTCAATCTTTCCCAGCATCAGTGTCTTTTCCATTGAGTCGGCTCTTTGCATCAGGTGGTCAAACTAGTGGAGCTTCAGCTTCGGCATCAGTCCTTCCAATGAATAAATCAGGTTTGATTTCCTTTAGGATTGACTGGTTTGATCTTCTTGCAGTCCAAGGAACTTTCAAGAGTCTTCTCCAGCACCACAGACTGAAAGCATCAGTTCTTCCATTCTCAGCCTTCTTTGTGGTCCAAGTCTCACATCCATGCATGAGTACTGGAAAAAACATAGCTTTGATTATCTGTACCTTTGCTGGCAAAATGATGTCTCTGCTCTTTAATATGCTATCTAGGTTTGCCATAGCTTTCCTTCCAAGGAGCAAGTGTCTTTTAATTTCATGGCTGCAATTACTGTCCATAGTGATTTTGTAAGCATTCTTTTCCATTATAGTTTATCATAGGATGTTGAACATAGTTCTCGGTGTCATACAGTAGGGCCTTGCTGCTTATCAACTCCATGTATAAAAGCCTACATCTGCTAACCCCAATCTCCAACTCCATCCCTCCCCTAATTCACTCTTCCTTGACAACCACCAGCCTCTTCTCTATCCCTGTGATTATATTTTGGTTTCATAGATACGTTCACTTGTGTCACGTTTTAGTTTCCATATGTACATGGCATCATGTGGTATATTTGCTCAAACTACTGCACAATTGCACTCATCTCACACGCTAGTAAAGTAATGCTCAAAATTCTCCAAGCCAGGTTACAGCAATACGTGAACCATGAATTTCCAGATTTTCAAGCTGGTTTTAGAAAAGGCAGAGGAACCAGAGATCAAATGGCCAACATCCACTGGATCATTGAAAAAGCAAGAGAGTTCCAGAAAAACATCTATTTCTGCTTTACTCACTATGCCAAAGCCTTTGACTGTGTGGATCACAATAAACTGTGGGAAATTCTGAAAGAGATGGGAATACCAGACCACCTGACCTGCCTCTTGAGACACCTATATGCAGGTGAGGAAGCAACAGTTAGAACTGGACATGGAACAACAAACAGGTTCCAAATAGGAAGAGGAGTACATCAAGACTGTATATTGTTACCCTGCTTATTTAACTTATATGCAGAGTACATCATGAGAAACTCTGGGCTGGAAGAAGCACAAGCTGGAATCAAGATTGCCAGGAGAAATATCAATAACCTCAGATACGTAGATGACACCACCCTCATAGCAAAAAGTGAAGAGGAACTAAAAAGCCTCTTGATGAAAGTGAAAGTGGAGAGTGAAAAAGTTGGCTTAAAGCTCAACATTCAGAAAACAAAGATCATGGCATCTGGTCCCATCACTTCATGGGAAATAGATGGGGAAACAGTGGAAACAATGTCAGACTTTATTTTTTGGGACTCCAAAATCACTGCAGATGGTGATTGCAGCCATGAAATTAAAAGACGCTTACTCCTTGGAAGGAAAGTTATGACCAACCTAGATAGCATATTCAAAAGCAGAGACATTACTTTGCCAACAAAGATCCATCTAGTCAAGGCTATGGTTTTTCCTCTGGTCACGTATGGATGTGAGAGTTGGACTGTGAAGAAGGCTGAGTGCTGAAGAATTGATGCTTTTGAACTGTGGTATTGGAGAAGACTCTTGAGAGTCCCTTGGACTGCAAGGAAATCCAACCAGTCCATTCTGAAGGAGATCAGCCCTGGGATTTCTTTGGAAGGAATGATGCTAAAGCTGAAACTCCACTACTTTGGCCACCTCATGCGAAGAGCTGACTCATTGGAAAAGACTCTGATGTTGGGAGGGATTGGGGGCAGGAAGAGAAGGGGACGACAGAGGATGAGATGGCTGGATGGCATCACTGACTCGATGGACGTGAGTCTGAGTGAACTCTGGGAGTTTGTGATGGACAGGGAGGCCTGGCGTGCTGTGATTCATGGGGTCGCAAAGAGTTGGACACGACTGAGCAACTGAAATGAACTGAACTGAACTTAGTATAATCTTAGTATAATTAATATACTTTCTAGTTGCATCTGTGTTGCTGCAAATCCCATTATTTTTTTCTTTTTATGGCTGAATAGAATTCTATTGTATATTTGAATGACAGATGTCTTTTTAAAATTTTATTTTATTTTTAATTGTAGGATAATTGCATCAGAATATTGTGATGGTTTCCACTATACATCAACATGAATCAGTCATAGTTACACATAGGCCCCCACAACCACCCCTGCACCTCCCTCCCCATCCCCCTCCTCTACGTTATCACAGAGCACCAGCTTTGTGTTCCCTGGATCATAGAGCAAATTCCCACCAGCTATCCACTTTACATATGTTAATGCACATGTTTCAATATTACTCTCTCTAGTCATCCCACCCCTTCCCTCCTAAACCCATGACCATAAATCTGTTTTTTATGTGTCTCCTTTGCTGCCCTGAAAATAGGATCATCAGTAACATCTTTATGGATTCCATATATATACATTAATATATGATATTTGTCTTTCTTTTTGTGACTTACTCCATTGTGTATAATAGGCTCTAGGTTCATCTACCTCATTAGAATTGATTCAAATACATTCCTTTTTATAGCTGAGTAATATTCCATTGTGTATAGTATCACAAATTCTTCTGTCAGTGGACATCTAGGTTGCTTCCATGTTCTAGCAATTGTAAATAGTGCTTCAGTCAACATTGGGGGAACATGTGTCTTTTTCACTTATGGTTTCCTAAGGGTTTATGCCCAATAGTAGGATTGGTGGGTACGGCATCTTCTTTATCCATTCATCTGTTGATGAACTTTAAGTTGTTTCCATGTCTTGGTTATATAAATAGTGCTGCTATGAAGACAGGGGTACATGCATCTCTTTGAATTATAGTATTGTTCAGATATATACTCAGGACTGGAATTGCTGGATCATATTTTAACTCAATTTCTAGTTTTTTCAGGAACCTCCAAACTGTTTTCCACAGTGGCTGTACCAACTTACATTCCCATTGACCGTATAGGAGGGTTCCTTTTTTCCCATCTTCTTCTGCATTTCTTACGTGTAGACTTTTTAATGGTGGCTATTCTGACCAGTGTGAGGTGATACCTTATTGTCATTTTGATCTTCATTTCTCTAATAATTAGCTCTGTTGAGCATCTTTTCATGTGCCTCTAGGCTATCTGTATGTCTTCTTTGAAGTAATGTTTATTTAGTCTCCTGCCCATTGTTGGATAGGGTTGTTTGGTTTTTATTGTTGTTGTTGAGTTGTGTGAATGGTTTGTATATTTTGGAAATTAAGTCCTGTTGGTTGCATTATTTGTAAATATGTTTTCCCATTCTGTAGGTTGGTGTTTGCATTTTGCTTACGGTTTCCTTTGCTGTGCAAAATTTTGTAAGTTTATTTAGGTCCTCTTTTTGTTTATTTTATTTGTTTATTATTTATTTGTTTATTATTATTTTGTTTATTTTATTTAGGTCCTCTTTTTGTTTATTTTTATTTCTATTGCCTTAGGAGACTGACGCAAGAAGACACTGATATGATTTATGTCAGAGAATGTTTTGCCTATGATTCCTTCTAGGAGTCTTATGGTGTCATGTCTTATATTTAAGTATTTAAGTCATTTTGAGTTTATTTTTATGTATGGTGAGAGGGTATATTCTAGCTTCATTGATTTACATGTGACTGTCCAACTTTCCTGTCTTCCCCAATGGCTTAGCTGTGAAGAATCCACCTGCAATGAAGGAGATGCAAGAGATCCAGGTTTGATCCCTGGGTTGGGAAGATCCTCTGTAGGAGTGCATGGCAACCCACTCCAGTATTCTTGCCTGGAGAATCCCATGGGCAGGGGAGCTGGGTAGGCTATAGTCCATAGGGTCATACAAAATCAGACATTACCTAAGTAACTTAGCATGCATGCATGCATGCACATTCAACTTTCCAAGACCACTTGCTGAAAAGATTATCTTCTTTTCATTGTATATTCTTGTCTCCTTTTTGAAGATTGACTCTAGGTATTAAGGTTTATTTCTGGGCTTTCTATTCTATTCCATTGATCTGGATGCCTTCTTTTTGCCATTGTTGTTTGTGTGTGTGTGTGTTGATACCACACTGTTTGTATTTTTGTCTGAAGTCTTTGTATTTTTGTATTATTGTCTTAAGTCTGGGAGGGTTATGCTTCCTGCTTAGTTCTTTTTCTTCAGGATTGCTTTGGTAATTCTGGGACTTTAATGTTTCCATATGATATTTAGGATTATTTGTTCTAGTTCTGTGAAAAATGTTATGGGTAATTTGGTAGGGGTCTCATTAAATCTGTAGATTGCTTTGGATAGTATGGCCATTTTAACAGTATTGATTCTTCCAATCCAAGAGCAGGGGATATCTTTTCATTTCCTTGAACCATCTTCAATTTCCTTTATTCATGTTCTATAGTTCTCAGTCTATAAGTCTTTCATGTCCATGATCAGGATTATTCCAAAGTATTTTATTTTGGAGGGTGTGATTTTAAAAGGTATTTTTTTTTAACATTCCTTTTCTGATACTTTATTGTTAATGTAAAGAAATGCAATGATTTCTGAATGTTAATCTTATATCCTGCTGCCTTTCTGAATTCATTTATCAGTTCTAGTAGTTTCTATATGGAATCTTTAGAGTTTTCTCTGTATGATATTATATCATCTGCATATAGTGATAGTTTTACCTCTTCCCTCCCAGTTTGGATTCATTTGTTTTCATTGTCTAATTGCTGTGTCTAGAACTTCCAATAGTATATTGGATAGAGAGGTGAGAGTGTCTTGTCTTGTTCCACCCTTGCCTTGTTCCAGATTTTAGCAGGAAGGCTTTTTGACTGTCTTTAAATGGATTTTGTTTTGTTTTGTTTTTATTGAGTTCTATAGTTTTCTTAGCATATTTTGGATATTAACCTTTTATAAGATATAATTTGCTAATATTTTTCTCCCATTCAGTAGGTTGCCTTTTCATTTTATTGATAATTTCTTGCATTGTGCAGAGGGTGACATTTTTAAGAGCAATGTCAAGAACAATTAATAGTTACACTGGAACAGGAGTAAACCATGACTAGTAAAGACAGAATGGATAAATATAATTATCCTATATTAAAAAGACAAAACACTCATGAGATCAAGAAAAGGATTTAATTCTACTAAGATGAAAGCAAATATCTAAGTGTGTATTTGCCTATGAACATGTATGCATATATGTCCATTTTTAGTCAGTCTCTCAAAAGGTTCATGACCCTAAAAGATTAAGAATTACTGAATTTTCTTCTCTTGTCCATTGCAAATGCTTTTATCGTATTATCTATGTTAGACACAATTTCTATCATGGTCCTCATTTTTTTATGTTCTCATTATATGCTCTAAAGATTTAATGTGCCTCTTTGTTCTCTAATCCTAAAATAGTCATTCATTCACTGCCAAACAGTTAATCAGTGTGTGTGCTCAGTCACAAAGTCATGTCTGACTTTTTGTGACCCCATGGACTCTATGTAGCCTGCCAGGCTCCTCTGTCCTTGGAATTTTCCAGGCAGGAGTATTGGAATGGGTTGCCATTTCCTCCTCCAGAGAATCTTCCAACCCAGGGATTGAATTCATATCCCCTGCATTGGCATGTGGATTCTTTACCACTGAATCACCTGGGAAGCCATTTAATTAGCACTTGCATTGAAACATAAGTTTTTCTATATGCTGGGATATGAAGATGAATAAGATTTAATTGAGTTACTGAAGAAATCCCTGGCCAGTGAGAATGTAAACAAAGAAACAAAAATAGTTGTATTTCTCATAATCCTCTGATGTTCCACAGGCTTTTAATCAAATCAATAAAATTACTGGAAATAGAACATGTTCTCAGTTTGGATTCTCTGAATGAACAGTACAACTGATCACATGGTCTTAAGCTTCCTAACCTCAATAGTGACTTTCTTTTTGATCTTTGTAAGTGTACTACTCAGTTTCTGCTTTCTGTGTCCTGGTTTGAACTGACTGACATTGTCCATAGAGAAGGATTTCCACATTGAGTTATGACATTTATACACAAGTCTCTTTTGCTATTGGTCTGCTGTCAGTGTATCTGAAGGACTTCCCCATAGCTCAAAGGGTAAAGAATCTGCCTGCAACGTGGGAGACCAGGGTTTGATCCCTGGGTCGGGAAGATCCTCTGGAGAAGAGAATGGCAAGCCACTCCAGTATTCTTGCCTGGAGAATGCCATGGACAGAGGAGCCTCTAGGGCTACAGTCTGTGGGGTTGCAAAGAGTTGGACATGACTGAGAGACTAAAACACACACAGGGTATTTAGTAGACTGGGATAGGGGAGGTTGTATTCTTTTGTCTCTGGATTTTCTTAGAGAAAATCTTCAGGGAAACCACAACCTTCCATCTACTCATTTCCAGAATTGAGAAACATTTCTCTCTGCTCACTTCAGTTTCCCAATTTAATCACTGATGAAAGTGTAGGAATTGTTTATCCAAAATAACTTTTCAGCAGGTTTTAAGCTCTTAAATTCACCCCAAATTTCAGCAATATTGTCAACAAATATAGTCCATATATCTGGACTATAATTTGCAAATAAGTTTTTCTGATCTAAAATCAGATCCTAGACTTCTGCCCTTGATTTGTGCTTGTTCATTTGAATCACACAATAATCCTGTGACTTAAGGAAGAAATGTAGTTCTACTAAATAAAGACACAGGGTTCTACTTTATAAACTTGCCCATGTTTTACATATTATGCCTAGCTGTTATATCAAAGTGTCTTCATTTTAAGTCAGTAATCTACCGATTTTGGATTGCCTGGTGATTCTGCATTGTTCATAATAGTGCAATTTTACCATTACTGTGGTATATCTGAATAGTGGAAAAGTGTATCTTTGGTTTTTAAATAATTCTAAAAATGAGGTCCTTGAAACAGACGATAAATCAATCTTTTAATGACTGTATCATGGAATTTGAAAAATACATGTAACCTAAAAGTATCAAATTTCACAAAGCAGCAACTATCAACAGCATGGGATTGTTCTATGATTTATCCTACCAAGCCTAAGGCAGCATTCCTCATGATTTTTAAGGGAATTGAAGTAAAACACAAGGAAAAAGATAATGTGAAGTGTACATATTATTTCCCATGAAGACAATCTGGGCTTAGAAATATTTTGATGAACTTCAAACAATTCAATTTTATATCTATCATGCTATGAAAATCAATTCATATTTTAGAATTATTATTTTAAAATTCCTTAAGGAAATGAAGGGTCCAAATCAATTTTGTGATTATCAGCTACATCATTGTAAGCTTTGGATATATGCATTGTTGACATAATGTAATCCATTGTACATGAAAATTATAGCTAGTCAAAACAATAAGGCTTCTTTTAGGCAACAGTGCTTTGAACATTTTAAATAAGTTGCTTCTGCTAGCTAACATAGGTTACTGTAATTAATTAGAGTAGTGCAGTTCATCCAAGGTATCATAATTTTTTATAATGTCATTCCTGAGAGATTAGGAATTGCACACATTTTTGATAGGCTCCTGTATAAAGGAAAATAGATTACATTTTCATAGCAAAGTGTTTTAGAAAATTTATTGCTTAATAAAATATATATTCCTTTGCTGTTTTGATCTTTTCTTCTAATACAGTAAAGTATTTTTTCAGCAAGAACACTATAGAAATCTCTTGAAAGAAATCTTCAACAGGAATCTGAGCTTTATTCTGAAGACTACGGTTTATAGAGGGAAAATACGTGCTTGAAAAGCAAACAAAAACCACAACAAAATCTCTTTAAACCAAAGAAAAAATAAAAAATATATAATATATATCTTTCATTTTCTAAAATCCTTAAGATGATTATTTAGTGCTATTCCATAATTTATAAACTATCCTTCATTTATGAAAATAAAACATTCTTACATTGTTTTGCATATTAGTCTTTATCTTTCTTACTGGCTCCTCTTTAATTTTTTTTTTTATTTTTTTCTCACTACAGAAGACTATATTTTGCAAGGAGAAAGGCCTCACCATCACTTCTTTAAATTTTGTTGTCTGACACTTAACAGGGTCATTTTACAACTTAGAATATTGATTTTTATCTCCTATTTCAAACACACTTTTAAATTACATGATTCCTAATAAGTCTTTAGAGGATGACATCAGACTCATCTGTCTATGATATCTTTTCTCTCTCAGTTCCCCTACTTATTGGGACAGGATTAAACTAACCATTAGTATAATGTCTCACACTTAGATGGTGCTTAGAAAATGTGGAAAGAATTGGATTCCATTTTTTTTCTACTAGTTATAATGAGAATGCATTTTTCATGCTCTTTTATCTCTATTCAGAGCCTGATGTTTGACTTTTTCCAATCTTTTTCTCAGGATCCTGCTCTTACATTCTTTCAGTTCAGTTTAGTCGCTCATTCATGTCCAACTTAATGCAACCCCGTGAACCACAGCACGCCAGGCCTCCCTGTCCATCATCAACTCCCAGAGTTTCCCAAACTCATGTCCACTGAGTCAGTGATGCCATCCAACCATCTCATCCTCTGTCATCCCCTTCTCCTCCTGCCTTCATTCTTTCCCAGCATCGGGGTCTTTTCAAATGAGTGAGCTCTTTGCATCAGGTGGCCAAATTTTTGGAGCTTCAGCTTCAACATCAGTCCTTCCAATGAACACCCAGGACTGATCCCTTTCAGAATGGACTGGTTGGATCTCCTTGCAGTCCAAGGGACTCTCAAGAGTCTTCTCAAACACCGCAGTTCAAAAGCATCAATTCTTCAGCGCTCAGCCTTCTTTATATTCCAACTCTCACATCCATACATGACTACTGGAAAAACCATAGCCTTGACTAGATGGACCTTTGTTGGCAAAGTAATGTCTCTGCTTTTTAATATCCTGTCTAGGTTGGTCATAACTTTCCTTCCAAGGACTAAGTGTCTTTTAATTTCATGGTTGCAATCACCATCTGCACTGATTTTGGAGCCGCAAAAACTAGTCAGCCACTGTTTCCACTGTTTCCCCATCTATTTGCCAGGAAGTGATGGGACCAGATGCCATGATCTTAGTTTTCTGAATGTTGAGCTTTAAGCCAACTTTTTCACTCTCCTCTTTCACTTTCATCAAGAAGCTCTTTAGTTCCTCGCTTTCTGCCAAGAAGGGTCGTGTCATCTGCATATCTGAGGTTATTGAAATTTCTCCCGGCAATCTTGATTCCAACTTGTGCTTCCTCTAGTCCAGCATTCCTCATGATGTACTCTGCATATAAGTTAAATAAGCAGGGTGACAATATACAGCCTTGACATACTCCCTTTCCTATTTGGAACAAATCTGTTGTTCCATGTCCAGTTCTAACTGTTGCTTCGTCACCTGCATACAGGTTTCTCAAGAGGTAAGTCAGGTGGTCTGGTATTCCCATCTCTTTCAGAATTTTCCACAGTTTATTGTGAGCCACACTGTCAAGGCTTGGCATAGTCAATAAAGCAGAAATAAATGTTTTTCTGGAACTCTCTTGCTTTTTCAATGATCCAATGATCTCTGGTTCCTCTGCCTTTTCTAAAACCAGCTTGAACATCTGGAAGTTCACAGTTCACCTATTGTTGAAGCCTGGCTTGGAGAATTTTAAGCAGTAGTTTACTAGCATGTGAGATGAGTGCAACTGTGCGATAGTTTGAGCATTCTTTGGCATTGCCTTTCTTTGGGATTGGAATGAAAACTGATCTTTTACATTCCTGTGGCCACTGCTGAGTTTTCTAAATTTGCTGGCGTATTGAGTGTGGCACTTTTACAGCGTCATCTTTTAGGATTTGAAATAGCTCAACTGAAATTCCACCACCTCCACTAGCTTTGTTCGTAGTGATGCTTCCTAAGGCCCACTTGACTTCACATTCCAGAATTATTCCAAATGACTACCAAGAAAAAATTTTATAACTTTCAAAATTGTTTTATTGAAAAACTTTTTCATTGGTTACTTAATTAGCCCTGTTGGTTTCCCACGTAGAGGAATATGGACATGAGTTTGAGTAAGCTCTGGGAGTTGATGATGGACAGGGAAGCCAGGCGAGCTGCAGTCCATGGGGTTGCACAGCTTTGAACACAACTGAACTGATCCTGCTTGAGAACAGTTTCTCCTTCTGACTAATCCTGTTATCTTAAAATGTATATTATGGTAGTGAGTCTGGTAAGATCTTTCTGTTGTTAAGTTCTAATCCCCTTATCTTAAGATATGTTATGGGAGTGGATCTAATAATTGATAAGCCTAGTGAGTAGGGACACTCTCCATCCCCCTTCTGATGTCTATGTCAGAAGCTTTCTCTGTCCTTTTTTCACATTATTAAAACTCTGCTACACAAAAGCTCTTGAGTGACCAAATCTGGTCTCTGGTCCCAAAGCTAAATCTCCTTTGGAAATCATGAATCTGACATTGTTCACTGTAAGTTATCAATGTGTGTGTTAGTCACTTAGTCATGTCCTACTCTATGTGATCCTATGGACTGTAGCCCACTAGGCTCCTCTGTCCATGGAATTCTCCTGGCAAAAATACTGGAGTGGGTTACCATTCTCTTCCCCAGGGGATCTTCCCAACCCAGGGATTGAACCCAGGTCTCCTGCATTGAAGGCCAACTCTTTATAATCTGAACTACCAGGGAAAACCAGTTTTATCATATATGGGTGTTAATACTCATCAGCTAATAGATATTTAATACCACTACTTTTTATCTGGAAAAAATTTAAACACGTGTGTTTTAAACAAAATTTTATATTCATTCAGCATTCCTCTATTTTTAAGTGTGTAGAAAACTATTTTATAATGGACTAAAAATAAATTCTAACAGCTGCATTAGTGCTTGTATCTTTTTCCCTATGACATGGATCTTAAAGTAGACTGAATAGGTTGGCTTTCATTATGACTTTTTAAGTGAAAGACTCTTTAAGTGAAATAGGCTAAGCAGGATGACCAGAGATGCCCCAAAACATGAGGCTGTTGTGAAAGGTGCATATGAAATTCATACTTTGATTCATCAAAATTTTCTGGTTTTGGTTTAAAAATTTCCATGATTGTATAAAAAATATGGAAAAGTTTCTTCAACATTAAAGCCAAGAACAAGCTGACCAAACTCAAAAATAACTTGGAAGGTAGCAAGAAGGAAAAAAGCTAAATCATCATTTGATCAAGAGAAACATAACCCTGTAGATAGGGATCTAACAAATCTTCATGTAAATGGTTTTAAGTGAAAATTTAAATTGAGATTAATTGAAAAGTTGTTTTGGAGCTTTTTAGGCATAAAAAAAAGCTCTATTTAGGCATTAAAATATCATCCAAATAAGACCTATACAGAAATCACTCAGAAATCAATTAAAATACAGCAAAATGTGAAGGAAATGATATGTTGCACTTTTTCCTAGAAAAACTCAGGTTGGAATATGGTAGACGTTAAAATACTGAGATCACATTTTATCAGCAATAGCAGATATCCAAAAAAATAGTTTCAAACAGTTAATGTACATGGTAATATTGGTAAATTGTTTCATTATACATAAATAGTTCTACCTAAGATATGTGTCAAATATTTAAAAACAGTATATCTCTATTTTTGTACAGAAGAAAGCTAACAATAATATTTCCCAGTGATGCTGTCCCATACTACTACAAATTTTTTGTTTTCCTGGACAGTGTGTATAAATTATATTATCAGTATTGTAAAAATAGGTGACTTTTCTTCCAAGAACATAATCAGTCTAATTATCTTCTATAATATATCCATAATAACCTGTGTAGGAATTAAAATAGTGATTTACCCTTTGCATATTAAGACATAGAAATGTAATGACCAACTGTCAGATCAATCAGCACAGATTTAAGTATTCAATATTGAAATTCCAAACAGTCCTGGTTAAGATTCTCAAATTCATACTTCAAAAGACTATTTAAAATAACACAATCAGCATAATATGGGACAACATTATAACCAGATTTATCAATCAGTTAAATTTAAAACATAAACTAATCATAGGTGCTTATAGGCAAACATTAAAAATATAAACTGAGTTCCCTTCTTACCAGAGAATACACTTGTTTGCTCATCTAGGTGCTATCTCTCTACTTCAGTGTATTTTTTTTTTTTCTTCTCCCCTTTGCCTTGATTATTTTTTCAGTGAATGTTACAGAGCACATTGCAGGATCAAATAACTTTCCATCACAAGGATCACCATTTCCTACTGTTACTACCATAAATTGTGGTAACATTTGGCTTTTCTAGATTCAGCAACTTTGGTTTGTCCTTTGTTTTTAGCTCCTCCTTTTTCTCTCCTCCTCTGTGCCTTGCTTTTTTGCTCTTACCTGATTTTCTTCAAACTTATCTGAACTTTATTGCTTGCTCTCTGTTTCCAATGCTACTTCCTACCTATCTACATTTCCTTTGCCCACATCTCTTTTTGTTTCAAGAACTTTGTTGTGGGCTCAAGCATTCTTTCAGATGCTGCTCTTCTCCTCAGCTAGCAGGAAATACCCTTCAGGAAAATACCATCATAGAATTTTGAAAAGAAATACTGTCCATTGCCACCAGGAGGGCAACTCTTGCCAAGAATCAAAACAAATCTTCTATAGAGTTTTCAGTTTCTTCAGTGTAATGCAACTCCCAATAGAATAAGTACTACATATCAAACATGGCAGCTCCAAGGAATAGCAGATATTGAGTTCAGTGTATTAGAAGCATGGCAGTTACACTTTTATAGTTTTCTCTTTAGTCTGTTCTCTTCAGTTTTCTCTGACATTCCCTTTGATGAAAATGTTTAGGAAAGCATTAACGGCAGATCATATACCCTATTTTGTCTGTGGGAAGAAGTGAGAATGGAGAAGACACTAATGAGCAGAAAGGAAATGCTTGCATGGCTAACCTCTGGACAGAGCTGGTAGTCTTTTCAGAAGTAGAGATGTGATTGTTGTGCTGCGCTCACATGTGTCCAACTTTTTGTGACCCCATGGATTGTAGCCTGCCATGCTCCTCTGTCCGTGGAATTTCATGGGCCGGTTGCCATTTCCTACTCTAGGGGATTTTCCCGACCCAGGTCCTGAACCCACCTCTTTTGCCTCTCTGCATTGGCAAGTGGATTCCTTATGACTGGACCACCTGGGAAGCCTCAGAGGTGTGACTGGTGTACACTGAAAGCTTCACATCTCAAGAACACCTTCCTGGCAGCATGGTAGACTTTTAGATAAGTTTAAGAGTGAGCATAATTTAGAATCCCTATTAGGGAGATTCAATAGAGAGAACCAAGAATTAATAAAAGCAGGGTATGGAGAAAGGGGAAGCAGATGAAGTAATGAAAGGGATTAAAAAAAAAAACTGGAATAGTTGGTCATTTTTAAGACTGATCTATTTCCTGATTATTAACACAGTCTCCTGAGACTCAGAGAGTGATAACTCTGCTTGTATGATTGTAAATAAGATTCATTTTTGAGTCTCATAGAAAAAGGATAGGTGAATATAATAGGTCAAGGCTTGAAAAAATGCTTATATATTGTTGTAATGGAAAAAAGAAATGGGGAACAGGCCTTAGCCCTGGTTCCTGAGTTTACTAGTGCATGAGCTTAGAATATACAGTTAGCTCCAGACCTCTCAAGTCTTCAAATATAAAATAAAAATCTCCCATGATTTTAAATTCTAAATTTATAGAGGAAACTCATTGAGATTATTTAATAGTAATGATAATTCATATTTATTCACATATTTTTTTTTTGCCAGGCACTAGAAGCAGAAGATATCAAGAAGAGGTGGCAAGAATACACAGAGAACTGTATAAAAAAGATCTTCACGACCCAGATAATCACAATGGTGTGATCACTGACCTAGAGCCAGACATCCTGGAATGTGAAGTCAAGTGGGCCTTAGAAAGCATCATTATGAACAAAGCTAGTGGAGGTGATGGAATTCCAGTTGAGCTATTTCAAATCCTGAAAGATGATACTGTGAAAGTGCTGCACTCAATATGCCAGCAAATTTGGAAAACTCAGCAGTGGCCACAGGACTGAAAAAGGTCAGTTTTCATTCCAGTCCCAAAGAAAGGCAATGCCAAAGAATACTCAAACTACCGCACAGTTGCACTCATCTCACACACTAGTAAAGTAATGCTCAAAATTCTCCAAGCCAGGCTTCAGCAATACCTGAACCGTGAACTTCCTGATGTTCAGCTGGTTTTAGAAAAGGCAGAGGAACCAGAGATCAAATTGCCAACATCCGCTGGATCATGGAAAAAGCAAGAGAGTTCCAGAAAAACATCTATTTCTCCTTTATTGACTATGCTGAAGCCTTTGACTATGTGGATCACAATAAACTATGGGAAATTCTGAAAGAGATGGGAATACCAGACCACCTGACCTGCCTCTTGAGAAATCTGTATGCAGGTGAGGAAGCAGCAGTTAGAACTGGACATGGAACAACAGACCAGTTCCAAATAGGAAAAGGAGTTCGTCAAAGCTGTATATTGTCACCCTGCTTATTTAACTTACATGCAGAGTACATCATGAGAAACGCTGGACTGGAAGAAACACAAGCTGGAATCAAGATTGCAGGGAGAAATATCAATAACCTCAGATATTCAGATGACACCACTCTTATGGCAGAAAGTGAAGAGGAACTAAAGAGCCTCTCAATGAAAGTGAAAGAGGAGAGTGAAAAAGTTGGCTTAAAGCTCAACATTCGGAAAACGAAGATCATGGCATCCGGTCCAATCACTTCATGGGAAATAGATGGGGAAACAGTGGAAACAGTGTCAGACTTTATTTTTTGGGGCTCCAAAATCACTGCAGATGGTGACTGCAGCCATGAAATTATTACTCCTTGGAAGGAAAGTTATGTCCAACCTAGATAGCATATTCAAAAGCAGCAACATTACTTTGCCAACAAAGGTCTGTCTAGTCAAGGCTATGGTTTTTCCTGTGGTCATGCATGGATGTGAGAGTTGAACTGTGAAGAAGGCTGAGCACTGAAGAGTTGATGCTTTTAAACTGTGGTGTTGGAGAAGACTCTTGAGAGTCCCTTGGACTGCAAGGAGATCCAACCAGTCCATTCTGAAGGAGATCAGCCCTGGGTGTTCTTTGGAAGGAATGATGCTAAAGCTGAAACTCCAGTACCTTGGCCACCTCATGCGAAGAGTTGACTCATTGGAAAAGACTCTGATGCTGGGAGGGATTGGGGGCAGGAGGAGAAGGGGACGACAGAGGATGAGATGGCTGAATGGCATCACTGACTCGATGGACGTGAGTCTGAGTGAACTCCAGGAGCTGGTGATGGACAGGGAGGTCTGGCGTGCTGCAATTCATGGGGTCGCAAAGAGTCAGACACGACTGAGTGACTGAACTGAAGTGATGCTAACATTTGAATATACTATCTCATTTAATCTTCACAACAACCTAACATTGTTATGGATACAATAAATTATTTTCACTTTATATACAAACAAATAGATGAATCAAATAACTTGACCAATATCATATATCTTTCAAGGGATAGTGCTGATATTTAAAATTTTTCTTAGTCCAAAGCCCAGAATATTAACCATTTATATACTCTGCTGTTTTCCTCCTCAAAATTTTCTTCACAGAGCAATACTCTTGCCAATCAAAATGTCCATCATATTGTATGCATGCAATCTAGATGGTTTTAACTACATTTTGGAGATTTGGTTTTCATAAAAGCTATCTCTGAAGGAAACATAATTGTAATATTTATATATTATATGATGGAATTATATTTCCAAGGATGTGAGGTTACTTAGAAGTGACTGTTGCTTTCCATATAGTTAAACCCTGAGTGGGAAAGGAAGAAAAGCTAAGATGGATAGAGAGAAATTAGATCTTAACGGTATTGTATATGTACCTACATCAAGCTGTATCTGAGGACAAGTCTTCTGCTAATTATCTCTATTGCATAAATCAGGTCATTTGGGTGTCTTACAACTCACAGCAGAAATGGTCATGGCTGACATTTTCCCTTAGTTATAAGCAGCAGATGTATAATAGTTTCAAACTGGAAACAACACAAGTTCTCATAAATAGAAAAGTGGATAAGTAAATTATAGTTTATCCATATGATGAAACTGACATATACAATAACACCAAATATTTTGTTACATGGAAGAAGCCAAACATAAAAGATAAAATACTGTAAGAATTCTCGTACATAAAAAAATGAAAGTGGTGGCTCCCTAAATTGGGAGGGGAATCAATTTGAAAAGAACACAAAGTAATGTTTTGGACTAATGGAAATGTTTATATATTGTTTTGGATGGTAGTTTTATGAGAATATTCAATTCTCAAAACTCATCAAATTACTTAAGATTTATGAATCTTATTGATTATTAATAATACTTTAATTTCAAAAGATTATATTCGCCTGTTTATATCAGTAACATCCAAATCTGCTATCCGACATAGTGGCTATTAGCTACATTTGCTATATAATTTGAGATTAACAATTCATTTTGTTAGTTTCACTAGCCATATCTCAAGTGCTTAATAAATACCTACAGCTAGTGGCTACAGTATTGGTCAGTGAAGATATAAAACATCCTAATCATTGAGGAATGTTCTACTGGCCAGTGTTAATCTTGTAGAATGCCATGACCATTACCTGCTGATGAGTTGACTCCATTGAATCAGTTAATTCCACTGAATCTTCTGACTACTGTGTTATTTCTTTCCTTTTTTTTTAATTGACAAAGTTTCCCATTATATTTACAAGTTTATTTTCCTTCATTTTATTCTTAGCTTAATTCAATTTGATTTACTGTCTTCAGAAAATATAATCACAAGGGATAGTAGTGGACAATTAATCATAAAATCCTGCCAGCCTTTGTTAAACTTATTCTACTGGCAAAGTTAGCATCACTTAATACTAACTGCTTACTTTATTAGTAATTTGTAATTGACATGACCTGCATTTTTTTTCTCTCTTTCCTGTTTCTCCAGCTTTGTTAATTCTTCTTCCTACTTATCATTCAGACTTTTTAGACTTTATTCCAGACTTTATTCATCAACACTATTACTCAAAATAATTTTTCTAAATATAAAACACAATTTTAAATGGAAACATTACCCAGAATAATAAGTAAAATAGATCCTCCAGAATTGCTCTGTATACAGTGGTGAGGTACCCAAGAGATCATAGCCTATATTCCCACCTCAAACCGTGGCCTTGACTTTAAGTCAGGATAACTCTTCTACTCTCAGTCTCAACAGGCACAGGCTCATAGTGATTGCTTACTCTCTTATCCAAATTGGTACTTGAGTTTTAGTTAAAATCTTTAGCTGGATATTTTTTCTTACCTTTATTAACCAGTGTTGTCTGAAACAGGCCATTTCCTAAAACAACTTTATAATCTTCTTTTGCTAAATGGATCCCCATATGGCTTCCCTATTTTTCTCTCTCCTTAATAACTTATTCCTATCTATCAGTAATAATCTTATGTACCCTCTTCTTTGATGTCTTCCTTGAGTACTTTGATCAACCTTATACTTTTAGTCTCTCAACAATAACAGAACTAGTTTGGGGGCCATACATAATTATCAAATCATATCATGTCTTGATATGCAATTAAATGTTATTGTGTAATTATCAAAAGAACAATGTATCCAAATGAGCAACTACCTGAATGATAATGCATACCAAAAATGTTAGCTGTCATCATTATTATGCACATATCCTGTTTTGAAACCTAGACAATAAGGCCCTTATTAATAGAAAAATATATCCAATAATTTTAGTGTACACTGGCAATGCCTGACAATGTTTTATATGCATATTATTATCTGTACAGCACATATTGATTAAAGGTGATACTATTTTGCATATGTCAGTAATTGGTAAACTTCAAAGATTTTAATTATAGCATATGTAAATGATTTAAATGCATTTATAAACAATAGAGTATAATCCACTGCTAGATGAAAGAGGAATGTAAAGAAAATCAGCCCTGAATTTAACATCAATGCCTGTTGTTTATTTCATGTTTAACTCCCATGTAAACAATATTTAAAAGAAAACATAAGATTCATTGTCAAATACTTCCTGGAAACCAAGAGCTAGAACACAATGACACAAGTTGCATCTCATCCTACAAAGCCAACTGCTCCAAGCAGCCTTCTCTCTCCTCTTGGGCAGATGGTACTCATTATGATTACTCTCAGATGACAGAGTGGTTTGCAGCAGGCTTGTATTTACAGTTATGACTCTCACATAAGGAAGTTTACTAAGGTTCTAAAGCTAATTAGCTCTGTCCAGATCTCAATATTTTTTGTCCTTCTAGCCCACAAACCTGGAGAAGGGAAAGGCTACCCACTCCAGTATCCTGGCCAGGGGAATTCCATGGACTGTATAGTCCATGGGATTGCAAAGAGTCAGACACAACTATTTTGGCGATAACGAAGAGAGGACAGCCTAGGAAAAAGACAGAGGAAAACTGAGAATATAGATAAGGCTCTTAGACTGTGCTTTTTTTTTTTTTAATATCAAATTTAAAAAAATAATCTTAAAAGCATTGTTGTGGTTACAAAAACTTATGAGGCGTAAGACAATTAAAGATACAGGGTGACCTGAATATTTTTATTTAAGAAATAAAGATGTAAAATATTGGTTTCAAACCTATGTTTGCTGTCTTATTCTGACACAGCCACAGTTGAGAGGAGGTTTGAGGTGATGTATGTCCATTGATGACTCCTTAAGCACAGAAAGATGGAGTTCAGTTAGGGAACATTTAACTGATGGTGTATCTGACAGAGGAATCCTTTTAATTTTTTCACTTAATAAAATGAACATGAATGTATCAAGATATATTGTTATTGTAAAATCCTGAGTGTGTGAAGACAGGGGAAATAAGTGAAGACTGAATTAAGTTTTACAAATGGGAGCAGCATTCCTGAGCATAGTTAAGCTAGTAAGCCAATCACCATCTATCTCCATACAGAGCAAAATTCAATCAAAAGCAAAAGTATATTAAAAAGTAAGTTGCTACATGTCATTGATTTTTAATAGTTGCCTATAAATAAAATTTCCATAATCAAGATGCAGTAGACATACCCTCTGGCAGCCTCACAAAAAGAAAAGTTTGAAACAAACCATTTATATTAATAAAAGTATATAACTTGGCACAATACTCCTGTCTCTTCGTGACTTTACCATACTGTGTTACTAAACTTCATTGCTAATCTTCTAAAACGTGTCTTTATACTTAATTTTAGTGCTTTGGTTGTCACTCACTAGTTAGGAGAGAAAAGAAAATTAAAACAAATTAATGAACATATTCTGTTTTGAAGTGGTTTTATATTAGCAAACACCCTCTTCCAACAACATAAGAGAAGACTCTACACATGGACATCACCAGATGGTCAATACCAAAATCAGATTAATTATATTCTTTGCAGTCAAAGATGGAGAATCTCTATACAGTCAGCAAAACCAAGACCGGGAACAGATTGTGTTCAGATCATGAACTCCTTATTGCTAAATTCAGACTTAAGTTGAAAAAAAGTAGGGAAAACCACTATACCATTCAGGTATGACCTAAATCAAATCCCTTACAATTATACAGTGGAAGTGAGAAATAGATTTAAGGGATTAGATCTGATAGACAGAGTGCCTGAAGAACTATGGACCGAGGTTCCTGACATTGTGCAGGAGGTAGGGATCAAGACCATACCCAAGAAAAAGAAATGCAAAAAGGCAAAATGGTCATCTGAGGAGACCTTACAAAAAGAAGAGAAGTGAAAGACAAAGGAGAAAAGGAAATATACACCCATTTGAATGCAGAGTTCCAAAGAATAGCAAGGAGAGATAAGAAAGCCTTCCTCAGTTATCAATGAAAAGAAATAGAGGAAAACAACAGAATGGGAAAGACTAGAGGTCTCTTCAAGAAAATTAGAGATACCAAGGGAATGTTTCATGCAAAGATGGGCTCAATAAAGGACAGAAATGGTATGGACCTAACAGAAGCAGAAGATAGTAAGAAGAGGTGGCAAGAATACACAGAACAACTATACAAACAAGATCTTCATGACGGAGATAATCACAATGGTGTGATCACTCACCTAGAGCCAGACATCCTGGAATGCAAAGTCAAGTGGGCCTTAGGGAGCATCACTACAAACAAAGCTAGTGGAGGGGATGGAATTCCAGTTGAGCTATTTTTAAATCCTAATGCTGTGAAACTGCTACACTCAATATGTCAGCAAATTTGGAAAACTCAGCAGTGGCCACAGGACTGGAAAAGGTCAGTTTTCATTCCAATCCCAAAGAAAGGCAATGCCAAGGAATGCTCAAACTACCTCACAATTGCACTCATCTCACATGCTAGTAAAGTGATGCTCAAAACTCTGCAAGCCAGGCTTCAGCAATATGTGAGCTGTGAAATTCCAGATGTTCAAGCTGGTTTTAGGAAAGGCAGAGGAACCAGAGATCAAATTGCCAACAGCTGTTGGATCATTAAGAAAGCAAGAGACTTCCAGAAGAACATCTATTTCTGCTTTATTGACTATGCCAAAGCCTTTAACTATGTGGATCACAACAAAATGTGGAAAATTCTGAAAAAGATGGGAATACCAGACCACCTGACCTGCCTCCTGAGAAATCTGTATGCAGGTCAAGAAGCAACAGTTAGAACTGGACATGGAACAACAGACTTTCCAAATAGGGAAAGGAGTACGTCAAGGTTATATATTGTCACCCTGCTTATTTAACTTATATGCAGATTACATCATGAGAAATGCTAGACTGGATGAGGCAGAAGCTGGAATCAAGATTGCCGGGAGAAGTGTAAATAACCTCAGATATGCAGATGACACCGCACTTACGGCAGAAAGCAAAGAAGAACTAAAGAGCCTCTTGATGAAAGTGAAAGAGGAAAGGGAAAATGTTGGCTTAAAACTCAACATTCAGAAAACTAAGATCATGGCATCTGGTCCCATCACTTCATGGAAAACGGATTGAGAAATGGTGGAAACAGTGACAGACTTTATTTTGAGGGGTTCCCAAATCACTGCAGATGGTGACTGTAGCCATGAAATTAGAAGACGCTTGCTCCTTGGAAGAAGAGCCATGACCAACCTAGATAACATATTAAAAAGCAGGGGCATTACTTTGCTAACAAATGTCCATCTAGTCAAAGCTATGATTTTTCCATTTTCATGTATGGATGTGAGAGTTGGACTATAAAGAAAGCTGAGCACTGAAGAAGTGATGCTTTTGAACTGTGGTGTTGGAGAAGACTCTTGAGAGTCCCTTGGCCAGCAAGGCCATCCAACCAGTCCATCCTAAAGGAAATCAGTCCTGAATATTCATTGGAGGGACTGAGGCTGAAGCTGAAGCTTAATCCTTTGGCCACCTGATCCCAAGAACTGACCTAAAGCTGGAAAAGACTCTGATGCTGGGGAAGATTGAAAGCAGGAAGAGAAAGGGACAACAGAGAAAGAGATGTTTGGATGGCATCACCGACTCAATGGACATGAGTTTTGGTAAACTCCAGGGGTTGGTGATGGATAGGGAAGCCTGGCGTGCTCAGTCCATTAGGTCACAAAGAGTTGGACACTACTGAGCGACTGAACTGAAGTGAAAGTGTTCTTTATTATATCCAGCCAGTAATACCCTCCTTTATTTTCCTCTCCTGTTATATTTTGATATCACTGATTAACATACTGTTTATGGATACATGGGTAATTCTTGGCACTGTGGCCTGAACCCTTGGATACTATTCTCTTAATTTTGATGTGTATATTTTTCCATTAAGAAAATAAGAATGTGAAAATGCAAAAACAGGTATTTTTCCAATCACTTGTTCACTGCTGCTCACTCTCTTATTTAAATACCAAGAATGCAGGTGACAGCTTCCACTAGTCAAGTGAAATTTTAAAATCAAAGCAACTTTCTTTACAGAAAGAAAATGACAGTAAACAGAAGAAAGCATTATGCATTTTATCCTAATGTTCATCAATATGTTAACTCTAAAGGAGTTACAATATACAGAACTGAATATACAGTTGCAATATACAGAACTGAAAATCTTTCCTGCAGAACAAAAATTTATCTCCTCAATATAAAATAATTCTTAGTAATATTCTTAGGACTCTTACCTACTAGTCTTTTAGCTTAGTCTATAGATCCTTTGGTATTGCTGTAGCATTTCTAAGTTGTAAGGATAGGGGAAACGTTTAGGAATTTAAGAAGCTACAAAAGAAGCACAGCATTCCAATGAAGTTATAAGTTTGGGAAAAAAATTAAAAAATATAGTTTTGGTCAAGATAATGCCATATTTGGAGCTTTGATAAAATTAAGCATATTAAGCTCCAGTAAGCAACAGAAAGTGTTGTCTACAAAATTATTTCTAAAACTTAAAACAGTGAATTAAATGAAAGCATGAACCAAAAAGCTCTAACATAAATAATAGATAAAATCTTGACTTCTGAAATAGTTATCAAAAAAGTAATGCATAAGATGCAATCTAAATTCAAAGCCAAGAAGTTCCTGAAGTGATATTCTATTTAACTTGGAATATTGTCATGCACCACTAATTTTTATATTTATCTTCCTCAAACAGGGGATTGGTATTGTTTTAAACTTAAAGACACCATATACTAACATTTGGTTTCAGCAGTTCAGTATTAATTTGGCCTCAGAATCTGAAGTGTAATATTTTTAATCTTGTTCTATAATTTTAAATGCTACGTGCAATAGTGGGAAAGACTTTATAATTATAGATTAACCAATTACATCAAATTATAATTATATAGTTTAATCCACTTCCAAAATATGCACAATTTCATAGTAAGTGCTTATGAGCAAAGACAATGCCTTCTGCTTTGTAAAATATTAACTTCTGTACATTTTTACACACAAATAAATGAAATAGGAAATTAACTATTGAATTGCAGGATTGCTAATTTCATAAATTCAGTTCAGTTCAGTTGTTCAGTCATGTCCAACACTTTGCAACCCCATGGACTACAGCATGCAAGGTCTCCTTGTCCATCAACAACTCCCAGAGTTTACTCAAGCTTATGTCCATTGACTCAATGATGAGATCCAACCATTTCATCCTCTGTTGTCCACTTCTCCTCCCACCTTCAATCTTTCCCAGCATCAGGCTCTTTTCAAATGAGTCAACTCTTCACATCAGGTGGCCAAAGGATTAAGCTTCACCTTCAGCATCAGTCCTTCCAATGAATATTCAGGACTGATTTCCTTTAGGATGGACTAGTTGGATCTCCTTGCAGTCCAAGGGACTCTCAAGAGTCTTCTCCAACACCACAGTTCAAAAGCAAAAATTCTTCGGCACTCAGCTTTCTTTATAGTCCAACTCTCACATCCATACCTGACTACTGGAAAAACCATAGTTTTGACTGGATGGACCTTCGTTGGCAAAGTAATGTCTCTGCTTTTTAATATGCTGTCTAGGTTAGTCATAAAATTTCTTCCAAGGAGCAAGCATCTTTTAATTTCATGGTTGCAATCACCATCTGCAGTGATTTTGGAGCCCCCAAAAAGAAAGTCTGTCACTGTTTCCCCATCTATTTGCCGTGAAGTGATGGGACCCAATGCCATGATATTAGTTTTCTGAATGTTGAGTTTTAAGCCAACTTTTTCACTCTCCAATTTCATAAATTAACTTGATGTAAAAATCACACTATATCATTATATGAGATTTGTTGATAAATCACAAGGTTTGTGGTTAAATATTTTGATATTTAACAAACATTTATAGGCCATAATTATTTAATTAAATTACCTATTTAAATATGACATTTAAAATGATTTCTTGAAGTAGTTACTGAAACTTTTCTTTTCCTAGAAAGTAAGTCTTAGACTAGTGGTTTCCTAAGATTTCTTCCTTATTGGAAACAGTTGAGTCTATGACTGTACATGTCAGTTGGTTCTCAAGCTAGAGGAAACATAGGTCAATTTTATGCATATGAAATCTTCAAGGTAGCCAGGCGGAGAAGTTTGGGTCCACCAGTGGTTCTGTCAGAGCCACGTATTTCAGTCTCATTCTGATTTTAGTTTAAAAAATTTCTAAAATACTAGATTGCTTTTAGTGTAATTATGTCATATTTAACTCAGTTTAGAAAATGGGGGGAGGGGGAAAAGCCATGTGCTTCTGAGAAGATAAATTATATAGTTTAGAGAGCATAAGCTGTGTATCTTCCAGGAAAATAGAGGAGTATTCCACTAGAGGGTAAAGCTATACAATTCCCAATTTAAGAAGTATCCACCCCCCCCCAAAAAAAAAGGCAAATTGCCATTTCTCTGAGCATACTTTATGTTCTATATTTACTCCTAGGTATAAGGATGGGGTGGAGAAGGTAATGGCAACCCACTCCAGTACTCTTGCCTGGAAAATCCCATGGATGGAGGGGCCTGGTAGGCTGTAGTCTATGGAGTCGCTAAGAGTCGGATACAACTGAGCATCTTCACTTTCACTTTTCACTTTCATGCATTGGAGAAGGAAATGGCAACCCACTCCAGTGTTCTTGCCTGGAGAATCCCAGGGACGGGGGAGCCTGGTGGGCTGGCGTCTATGGGGTTGCACAGAGTCGGACACGACTGAAGTGACTTAGCAGGAGCATGCTTTGAAAACTGTTTTACCTCTTGCAATACACTGATTTTTTTTTTCCTATGGCTTTATTTTCTCATTATTGAAATGGTACCTAACACATAGATAGATTAGATTAAACAGTTCAGTTAATTTATAGTAAGTAAATTATTATATATGCCTTGTGCATAGTCATTTTTCAATAAATGTCAATGAGATATTATTGTTATAGCTACACAATATGTGATGTATAGTTTTAAAAATGTTATATATTATTGTACATTTGAACTTTCATTCTGTACTCTTTATTAAACTAAAGATTATATAAAATTAAAACATATATTCTTAAAGCCCTCAATTTTCATAGCATTATTATAATAAGTTTGGAAATGTTTTAATTATTTTAATTCACCTTTAAAAGCTCATCTGAGGTTATCAATATCTGTAGTTGTAAGAATCAGATACTATCTGCAAGAAAGGAGTAGGGTTACTTTGAAAACTAAACAGAAGTTTAAAGAAATTAAGATAAGATGACCTACTGATAAACAAGTGTTATGTAAACATGTTTTAAAAGACAAATAAATTGCCACATATATATAAAGTAACAAGCTGCTTATTAAAATGAGTATGGCTTTAGTTTTAAAAGAAAGTGTATTCGGAGTTGAGAACCACCACAGTAGATTCTTTTATATACAATAAGAAAATGGTACATGTTTTCTTGCCAACTTACTGCATTAACATTTTTATTTCAGCATAAATTTTAGTTTAAATATTATGATATTAAGTGAAGTGAAGTCCCTCAATCGTGTCCAACTTTTTGCGATCCCACAGAGGGTAGCCTACCAGGCTCTGTGATCCATGGGATTTTTCAGGCAAGAATACTGGAGTGGGCTGCCATTTCCTTTTCCAGGGGATCTTCCCAACCCAGGGATCAAACCCGCTTCTCCTGCATTGCAGACAGATGCTTTACTGTCTGAGCCATGATATTTTAAACAAATACTCAAAAATGTGACTATTTTTATATTTTAAAGTATTCCTTTGGTTACTACAGGCTTTAGCATCTAACTTGCTCCTGATACAAGGATCCCTGAAAATTCTTAAAAATGTTAAACCACACCCACAGGAAAAGTTCTAAACTCCTAGAAGATATTTTCTTAACCTTAGCACTAATGGCATTTGGGGCTGAATAATCCATCTTGGTGCATTGTGGGATGTTTACCTACAGCCATGATCTCTAATCATTAGATATATATCACCCTTTATCTATGTTTTAAATGCATTTATTTTTAATTGAAGGATAATTACTTTATAGTATTGCTTTGATTTCTACCAAACAACAACATGAATCAGCCATAGGTTTACCCATGTCGCCTCCCACCTGAACATCCCTTCCACCTCCCTCCCCATCCCAACCCTCTAGGTTGTTACCAAGCCCGGGTTTGAGTTCCCTGAGTCAGACAGCAAATTCCCACTGGCTATTTTACATATGGTAATGTATGTTTTCATATTACTCTCTCCATACCTCACACCCTCTCCTGCCCCACCCAGCATGTCCATAAATCTGTTCTCAATGTTTGTGCCTCCATTGCTGATCTGCAAATAGGTTCATCAATATCATCTTTTTAGATTCCATATATATGTGTTAGTATATGATAATTGTTTTCCTCTTTCTGACGTATTTCATTCTGTATAATAAGCTCTAGGTTCATCTACCTCATTAGGACCGACTCAAATGTGTTCCCTTTTATGGCTGAGTAATACTCCATTGTATATATATACCACACATTCTTTATCCATTCATCCATTGATGGGCATCTAGGTTGCTTCCATGTTCTAGCTATTGTAAATGGAGCTGCAGTGAACATTGGGTTACATGTGTCTTTTTCAGTTTTGGTTTCCTATATGCCTTCTGGGTCATATGGTGATTTTATTCCTAGTTTTTAAAGGAATCTCCATACTATTCTCCATAGTGGCTGTGTCAATTTGCATTCCAACCAACAGTATAGCATCCTTTAGTTTTGATGATGAAAATATATTCAGACATTATTAAGTGTCTCTGATTGAGAATCACTGCTCTAGCATCACCCTTGTCCTTTATGGGGTCTGAGTAGAAAATCCTTATTGACTCTGGTGGATTAAACACCTATGCTTTCCTCCAGTCCCTCATAAAGCCTCATTAAATTGACATAAAAGGTGTAATAAGTGACAAAAAAAAGAAAGAAAGGACAAATATGAAGGGTTGAAAACCTTGTTATGAAGGCTGAGGTTAGAATAAACTCCAGAAAAATGGAGTTTATTCTGAAGAGCTTGAGCCCTGGAAACTCTAGACTAAAAAACATCATGAAGAACTGAGGGCAGGAGTCCAAGATTCATCAGAGGAGGGAGATAAAGTGCAAGACTGATTACTTGACTGTACCTAGTCACCCAGTACACAAAATCCTGAGAATGTCAGCATATATTGGTTTAGATCCCATAGGAAATAGATTGGAGAATTAGAATTCTCTGGGGAAAATAAACCTAAAAGAAATAATGCAGAAATACAAAAGCACATCCATTAGTTAAATTGACCAGTTGATGAGACTAACTTTAGACAAAGGCACCTTATTCCTAAATATGAATTGAAAGCCAAAGAGGATCATTCATCTAACAAAAACTCTAAATATAAGAGAAAAGAAGAAAATAAAAAATGCAAAGAACACTTTAATTTTTTAAAAAAGCTAATATTTCATGGTATTTCATGGGAAATGGAAATTATTAAAGTAAGCCCATAAAAATAGACATACAGATAATACAAAGCATCTGTTAAAAAATAGGAACATAATACAATAATCAAATGAATATGAAAAAATAAAGCTGAAGAACAGCACTAAAAAGAATAAAAATATAAACAGAGGGAAATTGGAAAGGAACTAGAGAATGAGAAGATCAGTTAGGAAGTCCAGAATCCAAAGAATAGCCTCAAAAAGAAAGAACATGTGAAATAGTTCAAATATAAACTAACAAAAATTAATTCAAGGAAATATCTTTGAATTAAGGGAATTATCCTAAGTGTTACGGGCTGAATTATGTCCCCTCAAACATGTGCTGAAGTCCTAACCCCCTGTACCTCAGAATGTAATTTTATTTTAAGACAGAGATTTTCAAGGAGTGATTAATTTAAAATGAGATCCTTAGCATGGCCCCTAATCCAGTCTGACTGGTTTCCTTATAAGAGGAATACCAGAAGACACTTAGGGACACGCTTGATCAGAGGAAAGACCATGTAAGAATACAGCTAAAAGGCAGTCATCTGTGAGTCAAAGAGAGAGACCTAGAAAGGAATTAAACTTTTTGGCACCTTGATCTTGAACTTCTAGCCTCCAGAACCATAAGAAAATATATTTCTGTTGTTTTAGCCAAAGTCTGTGGTATCTTGTTGCAACCACTCTAACAAACTAATATACCAAGAGATGAAGAAAAATGCTTATTGAGATACATCGTAGTGATGTTTCAAAACACAAAATTTGATAAAGAATAAGAAAAGTTTCCAGAGAAACAAGTCTCTCAAAAGAGAAGCATCTGAACTGTGTTATACTTCATAAAAGCAATGCTGGAAACCAGAGGCAGCTGTCATACCTTGAAAATTCCAAGAGGAATTAATTTCCAAACTGGAATATTTTATCCAGCCATCCTATCAATCAAGAATGGAAGAAAATACTAGTAATGCAAGGTCTAAAAGTATTTACCTCTCATCCATTTCTTCTCATTGATAGATACATCCCACCAAAGTAGAAGAGGTAATCGAGTAAGAAGGCATGGAACTGGCAACACCAGAGATTTAAGCCAGGCAGGAAGTGAAGGGAATCCTGGAGGTGAAAATGAAGTGCTTATTATAGTGAGGACAGAAGTTTCCAAAAGAAGAGTTAGACTAAAATGAAAATGAAACTTTTAGGGAAAAAACAAACAAACAAACAAACATATTTTGAATATGAGAGTGAATTCATGATAAAAATACAGAAAGCTAAAGGAATGAAAATGTAAGTGATCTTAACTTATGCAAAAATAAGTATAAAGGATCTTTAATATTTATACACTAAAAGGTTCAATTGTGAACAATAATTGCAGAGATAATTATGTATACTTTGGATAATAACTTTATGTACTCGCTGGCTGTATTGGGAGGGCAGTGAAAAGACAAATACATATGAAGTGAAGTACTGGGCTGATATAGAAGCTATATTTTCATCTCCTTTATAAGGAAGGTAAATAAAAGACAATATCCAGAATTAAAATTACAAACTCACAGAACACTGTGTAAACGTATTTAGAACTAAGGAAGTGATTACTAGGAGAAATATTCAAAATAGCTGCCTCCATAAAGCAAGAATCAGAAATGAAGAGGAGTAAGGCAGGCACTGGCTTTTGTTGCTCTTATGAACCCATGAAACTTCCTGAATTTTAAAACTTTGTGCATTGGATAACTTGACCAAAAACATTTTTTGAAGACACAGGTGACCCTGAGTCAAGCCAAGTATACTGATAATCCTGATTTGAGACAAACAGATTTAGAATATCTCTAAGCACTTCTGCTTCTGCCAGGACAAGCCCCAGGAAGACTGGCCCAGTCCTTCTTGACATAGACTTCACCAGCAGAATCACTGTTTGGTTTTCAGTAATCTTTTGTCCTGTATTCCCTTCTAATATCCTTGGATCCTTTTTCAGGTAAAATGATTCTTACGAATTCTTCTTATAATTGGAAATTGGCCCAGATTCTTTGAGTCTTGTTTCCAGATAGGAACCCAGAAATTCACTGGTTAGACAGAAATTCATATATTAAAACTGGTGTCTTTGAATTAAAACAGGGAACATATCTCTTTATCATTCTTCTGAATAAGACTCTTAAAATGGCCCTCTGTGTGTGCTTAGTTTCTTAGTCATTTCTGACTCTTTGAGACCCCATGACCTGTAGCCTGCCAGGCTTCTCTGTTCATGGGATTCTCCAGGCAAGAATAGTAGAGTGGTTTGCCATGTCCTCCTCTAGGGGATCTTCCCAACCAAGGGATCAAACCCAGGTCTCCCACATTGAACGTGGATTCTTTACCATCTGAGATATCAGGAAAGTGAAAGAATACTGGAGTGGGTGGCCTATCCCTTCTCCAGGGGAACATACTGACCCAGGAATCAAACTGGGGTCTCCTGCATTGCAGGAGGCTTCTTTACCAGCTGAGTTACTAATAACAAATGAACAGTCTGAGGAACTAGGTCTTTGTCTTATTGCTACTTGTCTGCACTCTTGTTACATAAACCACTCTCAGAGTGGTTTACTGTTGGCACTGGGAATAAAGGCTTGCTCTTGAACTCTGTTGCTAGTTGTAGTTCCCTCCCCTACATTCTTCCCTTCTTCTTTTATTCTTTCCTTCCTTTCATCCAATTATTCATGATTCATGCAACACACAGTGGCAATTTATCTGTTGTCAGGCCTCACTAATGATGTTTTTCTTTAAAGAGGATTTGCAAAATCTCTGCCTCTTAAGCCCTGCCTTAACATCAAGTTGCTATCTCTTTACGGATATTGCTGCCTGGACTGAGTACTGCCTCCTCCTCTCATCATTGTTTAGAACTTTTCTCCATACACCACTGATTAAAGTCATGCTGAATTTAGGAAGCATCACTATGAACAAAGCTAGTGGAGGGGATGGAATTCCAGTTGAGCTATTTCAAATCCTGAAAGATGATGCTATGAAACTGCCACACTCAATATGTCAGCAAATTTGGAAAACTCAGCAGTGGCCACAGGACTGGAAAAGGTCAGTTTTCATTCCAATCCCAAAGAAAGGCAATGCCAAAGGACACTCAAACTACCACACAGTTGCACTCATCTCACACACTAGTAAAATAATGCTCAAAATTCTCCAAGCCAAGCAATACGTGAACCATGAACTTCCAGATGTTCAAGCTGGTTTTAGAAAAGGCAGAGGAACCAGAGATCAAATTGCCAACATCTGCTGGATCATCAAAAAAGCAAGAGACTTCCAGAAGAACATCTATTTCTGCTTTATTGACTCTGCCAAAACCTTTGACTAAGTGGATCACAATAAACTGTGGAAAATTCTGAAAGAGATGGGAATATCAGACCACCTGACCTGCCTCTTGAGAAATCTGTATGCAGGTCAGGAAGCAACAGATAGAACTGGACATGGAACAACTGACTGGTTCCAAATAGGAAAAGGAGTATGTCAAGGCTGTATATTGTCACGCTGCTTTTTAAACTTATATGCATCTTGGAGCTGGGGCACTGGGACGACCCAGAGGGATGGTATGAGGAGGGAGGAGGGAGGAGGGTTCAGGATGGGGAACACATGTATACCTGTGGCGGATTCATTTTGATATATGGAAAAACCAATACAATATTGTAAAGTTAAAAAAAAGTTTTTTTTTTTTAATTTAAAAAAAATTAAAAAAAGAGCAATATGGGTGATAAAATATCATGTGTATCACAGTCCTGTTCTTGTAAGAATATGGATGTGTGATCATAGAAGTCTGGAAATAAATGTACTGGGTGACCTCAAAAAAATAAAAATAAAAAAAAAAAATAAACTTACATGCAGAGTACATCCTGAGAAACGCTGGGCTGGAGGAAGCACAAGCCGGAATCAAGATTGCTGGGAGAAATATCAATAACCTCAGATATGCAGATGACACCACCCTTATGGCAGAAAGTGAAGAGGAACTAAAGAGCCTCTTGATGAAAGTGAAAGAGGAGAGTGAAAAAGTTGGCTTAAAGCTCAACATTCAGAAAGCGAAGATCACGGCATCTGTTCCCATCACTTCATGGCAAATAGATGGAGAAAGATGGGAAACAATGGAAACAGTTTCTGGCTGACTTTATTTTTTGGGGCTCCAAAATCACTGCAGATGGTGATTGCAGCCATGAAATTAAAAGACACTTACTCCTTGGCAGGAAAGTTATGACCAACCTAGACAGCATATTTGGAGAAGGCAATGTCAAGCCACTCCAGTACTCTTGCCTAGAAAATCCCATGGACAGAAGAGTCTGGTAGGCTGCAGTCCATGGGGTCGCTATGAGTCGGACACGACTGAGTGACTTCACTTTCACTTTTCACTTTCACACATTGGAGAAGGAAATGGCAACCCACTCCAGTGTTCTTGCCTGGAGAATCCCAGGGAGGGGGGAGCCTGGTGGGCTGGCGTCTATGGGGTCGCACAGAGTCGGACACGACTGAAGCGACTTAGCAGCAGCAGCAGCAGACAGCATGTTAAAAAGCAGAGGGAGAGGGTGGGATGATTTGGGAGAATGGCATTGAAACATGTATAATATCATATATGAAATGAATCGCCAGTCAAGGTTTGATGCATGATACTGGATGTTTGGGGCTGATGTACTGAGATGACCCAGAGGGGAGGGAGGAAGGGAGGGGGGTTCAGGATGGGGAACACGTGTATACCTGTGGTGAATTCATGTTGATGTATGGCAAAACCAATACAATACTGTAAAGTAATTAACCTCCAATTAAAATAAATAAATTTATATTAAAAAAAAAAAAAAGCAGAGACATTACTGTGCCAACAAACATCCATCTTGTGAAGGCTATGGTTTTTCCAGTAGTCATGTATAGATGTGAGAGTTGGACCATAAAGAAAGCTGAGCACTGAAGAATTGATTCTTTTGAACTGTGGTGTTGGAGAAGACTCTTGAGAGTCCCTTCAACTTCAAGGAGATCCAACCAGTCCATCCTAAAGGAGATCAGTCCTGGCTGTTCATTGGAAGGACTAATGTTGAAGCTGAAATTCCAATACTTTGGCCACCTGATGCGAAGAGCTCACTCATTTGTAAAGACCCTGATGCTGGGAAAGATTAAAGGCAGGAGGAGAAGGGGATGACAGAGGATGAGATGGTTGGATGGCATCACTGACTCAATAACATGGGTTTGGGTAGACTCTGGCAGCTGGTGATGGACAGGGAGGCCTGGCTTGCTGCGGTTCTTGGGGTCGCAAAGAGTCTGACATGACTAAGCGACTGAACTAACTCAATTTAGGATAACCTCCTCAAAGTGAGTGTCATATAAACATGCCTGCCTGAAGACAGAAAAGTTTCACAAATTTGTCTTGAAGTTTATTCCAGCTTCAAAATTCTTTGTTCTTAAATGTTATTGGTCTTCTTAGATGCAGCTTACTCTAAAAGCATACTATGCTAAAAAGTAACACAGAAGCAAAGAAATGTCTAAAGCCTCAAAAAATAACAATCGACAGGATAAATATTTTAGGAATATATTTTCAACTGCTATTCTTTGGTCACTACTAAGTAACTAACATTCGGGGGTAGACAGGAAACTTTTTGGCAATTGAGCTCTTGAATAAAGAAAGCTGATGGATTTCTCTGTGGGGAAATAAAAGACACATCCTTGGCTCCTTTTTAGATCTTGTAAGTACATTAATGAATCTTGTTCTCTGGTTTTTATGAATATAAAACTCTCATTGGCTTGCATGCCCTTCAGTGTTCCTAGACTGTGGTTGGAACTTTGCCTGAGAAAGGACACAAAATAGTATGCCATGTTGTAGGTCTCTAGAGATAAGAGGCCCTGGACTGTACACAGATCCTGTACACAGATTCCACTGTGATAAACACTTGTCATTACAGGATCACTTCTTTCTTTTTGTCCCTCTAACATATTTTTATAGATTATAAACATATGTAAATTATGCTATATGTGCTATTTTTCAGTATTTTTCAACCTTTACTGGAACATTTCTACTAAAGGACAAATGCTTGCTTTCTAGAGAAGTCGTTTCTAAAACGGCAAAAAGAACAAAGACATTTTGACTTGTGAAAGACAGAGGTTTCCCCCCAAGTGCTATTAGAGGTTGTAAAAGCTACAACTCAATTTCACTACTTTTCTGATGGCCATATAGCCAAGTTCTGGCCAGTGAAACAGCTCTGCTGCTTCTAACTCTCCATCTATGCCTGAACTTTCTGCATTATGCGTGGAATTACAACAACAATACTGAAGATGGTAGAATAGGAAGAAAGGGGACTTGTTCCTTGATGGCATCCTTGAGCAGGTAGAGATAGCCTAATTTTTTCTGGAAACTTGTCTTTTTCATAAATGCTGTAGACTGAAATTTTGTATCCCCCCACAACCCCTCGCAAATTCATCTGTTGAAACCTAATTCCCAATGTGATGGTATTTGGACCTGAAGACTTTTGGGAGGTGACTAGGTCAGAATGACAGTGCCCTCATGAATAGTGCCCTTATAAAAATAGAAATTCCATAGAGTTCCTCATGCCATGTCATAAGAGGACATAATGTAAAGATGGCTATGAACCAGGAAGCAGGTCTTTACCAGACACAAAATCTACCAGCGTCTAGATCTCGGACTTCCCAGCCTCCTGAATTCTGAGAAATAAGTTCCAGTTTTTATAAGCCACATTGTCTATGGTATTCTGGTACAGTATCCTGAAGGGACTAAAGAAATAGCTTCAGAAGATTGTCCGTACACATACAAACATGGCCTGTAAATAGAAATTGATGGAAAATCATGGTTTACAAAGGCCAAGCCCTTCATTCAAGTTCTGTAGTCTGAAAGCACATGGCACATTTTTAGAAAAATGATGTAATCTTTACAGATCTGTAACATGAGTTTACCAAACTGTACAGTGTACCCTTGAGTATTGAGTATATATCTGAAGGGAAATTATTGCATACTGGACAAAAGGCTTGTCTTGCTCTCCTATTGAGTCTGTTTTCTAACACAATAGGCAAAATTAACATTTCAGAATAATTTTAGGAAGATGGAATATTTTTATAGAAATATTTCAGAAAGATCAAAGTTGTGTATGTGTATTCCCAAAGGTAGCACAAAAATGAAATCCTATGAAATACATTAGTGTATATACCTGGAGTATAACTGACAAACATCTCTTTCTTTGTAGAAATTTAGGTTATAGGGTCTGCTCATCACATAGTTCATTCTACTGCTAACCAGGCAGCAGAGATTCCCTGAGTTATTTAGGCAGATGTCAGTTGGAGAGGATAACACTGAACAGGATTTGCCTGCTCTGCCTGTATTATTTCCTGCTGGAGATCACCTCTCATTAGTAGTTGCTTAAAGAGCAGAGGTTTAGAGTAAAATAAATTGATAAGCAGGGGGGAAATGAAGCACTGGGTAGAAAAATCTTAACTGCTAATACAACTGAAGCAGATTTTTTCCTTTTAAGAATGTCATTGTATATATGAAATACTAAGCAACTACTTCTGAGTGTACACAGGCACACATGCACACAGACATACAGAGATAGCAAGTGAAATAAGAATGACTAAGGAGAGGATTCTGTTTTTCTGGCCTTTTGTAAGTCAAGCCAGGAACATGGGAATTAATATTGACACAGAATACAAGCACTTGTACTATTGTGGGCTGAAGTTCCAATGGGCACTAATGAGCTTGCCTTCTAGCATTTCCTCATTAGACTGCAGTTCTTTTCTTCCATTGTATGAACACTTTTCCATTACAAACTCCAGGTTCAATCAATATTAAAATATTCAGAAATAACTATTTCAGAAAAAGTCAGCAAACTGCATCATCTTTAGTGTTTTCAATAATACATTGCAACGTGACCTTCCTTCACAAATAATTCATTTACCCACTAAAATGCCACATTCTGAAACTAGCCAGGTAATCTTAAGAAATCTGCCACAAAGACATTGCAAACAAGAGGAAGCTTCCCCCAAAACTGTCCTAGTTACTGTCCATGAGATATAATTTCTGAGCCAATGCAAAAGGAAGCTTGAGTTAAATTACACTTTCTCATCCAGCCTTGAAAACAGTAAGTCATGACAATTTCAGTTATGGGTAGTGAAAACAATACGCATAGAGCACCAACAGAACTGAACACACCATAGAATTGAAAACAGGTTTGCACATACGTTGTACCCTATGACATATTATTATTCTAATAATTGTTTTGCCAGATAGCTAGAAAATAGATTCCTCATGGTGTTTTATTACTTTTCAAGCTAAAATAAATAATGATTTGTGATAATTAGTCAGATTTAAAGCTGCAGGAGATAACAAGAGATTTCACTGTACTAGGAAATGGAACCCCTTTCTCACTGCCCAGGAAGTTCTTTTTAAACCTCTTCAGCAAGTGTCAGTGGAAGTCACCATTAAAGGTATCTAAACATCAATTAATCTGCAGAACTTTTTTTACACCCCAATTACTAATATTCAAGTTTCAAGTCATCTTAACTAAATTATGATCTGTTTAAAATTTTCCCAAGGATTTTTAGACTTGTCAAAGGGGAGGAGTTTGTACCATTTAGACAGGTTTAAATCTTAAGAACGATTTTACAGATTAAAAATTAAAAGGTAGTTTTTAAGCATACCAGGATTAACTGAAGCCTAGATCCACTTTGGTGGGTGTGAGGGTGTTAAAGAGTAATTTAACAGGTGGAGAAAATGAAAAGCCAAGAAGACAAGCAGGTGAATGATTGGCCAAAGGGAATCCTTCAGATTTACTTTTAAGATTGCATTTCCAACCTCTGACCTCAGCCATTCCAGAAGAGAACTTGAATATTTACATTATTTTTTTTTTCTACTTTATCTTTTTGCTTCTTGTGTAGGAAAAAAGTAGAGACAGGAAAATAACAATCTTAATCCAAAATACAACAGAATCAACCTACTTTATCTTGTAAAAATGTTCTCATTTTCATTGTTCTGTTCCCAGAAAAGCAATCCTTATTGACTGTCTCTTTATTCTTTGTGTGAATTAAAATAATCTATATCTCCTGGGAGGACTACAGATTAATCAAAAGCAAAAGGGAACACATTGAATTATGGGGTTGATATTCTAAGCTTCTCTGTTTAGTGACCTAATAGTGAAGAAATGATTACTTATCCTTTCAACAAATACTTTGAGTGTCTACTATGTATCATGCATTATTTCTAGACCTTTTAGATTGCAACTGTAAACAAAATCCTATTCCTTGTGCAAATTATATTTTAAAACCACAGTATCATCATAAATAGCATTCACTGTGTTCTTGTGATACTAGGATCTTCTCTGTGAAACACAAAGGAAAAAATTAGTAACTGATTTTCACCATCAAGTCTTCAGTAAAAATTCATTTATCAGAGCTTTTCACTTTATTATTTTTAAAATTTAAGTAGGTATTTATTTCATATTTGTAAATTAAACATATACCTTAAGTCAATACATTCAGAGAAAACTATGTAAAAACATTTATATTCAACATTTGGTGATCTCAATAGTAGCATCAATAGCTTCAAATCCTTGAGAATGACAAAATAATGTAAATAAATAAGTAGCAACCCTTAGAGAGGGTACTTTCTCATTAACCTGAGAAATTTCTTTTCAAAAAAAAAAAAGATTGAGAATAAAGTTTCCTTAATGTCTTCTAGATTTTATGCAGGCAAACACACACACACACCTGTATATATACTGTTATATTTTAACAATGACTATAAAAATGGTCATTTGACGTTTATAGTTCAAATGCAGTACTTTGAAATACAAATTCATATTTCTTATTACTAGAATACAAGTTACCATAGCAGAAGCATATGTGGGTAGAAACTTTTAAAATCTGCTAGCTGGGAACTATAATAGAAAGATACAGATAATCCCCTAGAGTGATCTTAATACCTGTTACATCTGAAAGAATATTTGTTAAAGCAGTGTGTTTAGGGAGCCTAAGTTAATAATATTCTGGATCAAGAATATTGGAAGTGCAATGGACTAAATGCAAACCTTGAGGGTCAAGAACTCATGTTTCTATTTGCTTGTCTATCCCAGGGCAGACTGTGGAAAGAACCAACTGGAAATAAAATCAATAAATTTCTTTAAAAAAAAAAAATGCTGTGCCAATAAAATTTTTAGTTTTGGCACTGTGAGAATTTATTAACAAAATATTCACACCTAAGTAGAGACAACTAAGAACCTTAACAACAGAAAACTAATGAAATTATTAGATCTGCATCCTTTATTTTGTTTGTTTTCTATGGTAATGATTGGCTTCAAGCCAATTTTTCCTTCTATCACTCTTAAAATAACCTCATAATCACTTACACATTAAAGGAAATCTTTGAATTAGCTTCTTTGAAGCCAAAACCCCAGAAACAATAGGGCCGAGGATGGAGCTGTCTGAAACCCAGTCTGTGATACAGATCCTGTAATGTAAATGTAATGTAATGTGAAAGTGTTATTCACTCAGTCATGTGTGACTCTTTGCAACCATGCCTGTAGCCTGCCAGGCTCCTCAGTCCATGAGACACTCCAGACCAGGCAAGAATACTGGAGTGGGTAGCCATTCCCTTCTCCAGAAGATCTTCCTGACCCAGGGATGGAATGCTGGTCTCCTGCATTGCAGGCAGTTTCTTAACCATCTGAGCTATCAGGGAAGCTTGATACAGATCCTAGGTTGGCTTAACGTCTGCTCTATTTAGTTCATACCAAAACAGATGGGAAAATAAAGTAAGCCTTAGGAAGCATCATTACAAACAAAGCTAGTGGAAGTAAAGGAATTCCAGTTGAGCTATTTCAAATCTTAAAAGATGATGCTCTTAAAATGTTGCATTCAATATGCTAGCAAATGTGGAAAACTCTGCAGTGGCCACAAAACTAGAAAAGGTCAGTTTTCATTCAAATCCCAAAGAAGGGCAATGCCAAAAAATGTTCAAACTACCACACAGTTTTACTCATTTCACAGGCTAGCAAAGTAATGCTCAAAATCCTCCAAGCTAGGCTTCAACAGTACGTGAACCAAGAACTTGAACACATGTATATCTGTGGCAGATTCATTTTGATATATGGGAAAACCAATACAATATTGTAAAGTTAAAAATAAAATTAAAAAAAGTAGCTATATATATATATATATAAGAAAAAGAAAACATAGATAAACCAGAGATCAAATTGCCAACATCCACTGGATCATGGAAAAAGCAAGAGAATTCCAGAAAAACATCTGCTTCCTTGACTACACTAAGGCCTTTGACTGTGTGAATCACAGCAAACTGGAACATTCTTAAAGACATGGGAATACCAGACCACCTTACCTGCCTCCTGAGAAACCTGTGTTCAAGTAAAGAAGCACCAGTTAGAATTGGACATGGAATAATGGACTGGATAAAAATTGGGAAAAGAGTATGACAAAGCTGTATATTGTCACCCTGCTTATTTAACTTATATGCAGAGTACATCATGAAAAATGCCCTGCTGGATGAAGCACAAGCTGGAATCAAGATTTCTGAGAGAAATATCAATAACTGCAGATATGCAGATGACACCACTCTAATGGCAGAAAGTGAAGAGGAAGTAAAGAGCCTCTTGATGTAAGTGAAAAAGGAGTGAAAATGCTGGCTTAAAACTCAACATTCAAAAAATGAAGATCATGTCATCTGGTCCCATCACTTCATTGCAAATAGATGGGGAAACAATGAAAACAGTAACAGACCTTATTTTCTTGGGTTCCAAAATCACTGCAGATGGGGACTTCAGCTATGAAATTAAGCGATGCTTGTTCTTCAGAAGAAAAGCTATGACACACCTACACAGCGTTAGCAGAGACATTACTTTGTTGACAAAGTCCAAATGATCAAAGCTATGGTTTTCCCAGTAGTCATGTATGAATGTGAGAGTTGAAACATAAAGAAGGCTGAGTGCCAAAGAATTGATGCTTTTGAACTCTGGTGTTGGAGAAAGCTCTTGAGAGTCCCTTTGACTGCAAGGAGATCAAAACAGTCAGTCCTAAAGGAAATCAATCCTGAATATTCATTAGAAGGACTGATGCTGAAGCTGAAGCTGCAATACTTTGGCCACCTGATGCAAAGAGCTGACTCACTAGAAAAGACCCTGATGCTGGGAAAGATTGAAGGCAGGAGGAGAGGGAATGACAGAGAATAAGATGGTTGGATGACACCACCAACTCAATGGATATGAACTTGAGCAAGCTCCAGGAGATGGTGAAGGACAGGGAAGCCTAGCATGCTGCAGTCCATGTGGTGGCAAAGAGCAGGGTATGACTAAGTGATTGAACAACAACAATATCATATTAACAGAAAATATGTTAACATACTTACCAAAGCCCCAAGTCAAAGCATGGTTACTTGATTTGTTTAATAAAATAGGTAGGTGTCTAGACTTTAAATGAAGATTGCATTTAGATTATATCCTTTTCTTTAATGGATTCAAAATCTATTAGTTTGATGCAAACATAATTGTGTTTTTTACACTGTTGAACTTTGCTGTTTATAATGGAATACATTCTTAATAAATGTGATTATATTATACATAATTTTCATGTGTATTTCTCACTTTTTTCCCTAGTGATTTATATCTAGATTTTTAAAAATATTTATTTTGGGCTATGGAAATGATCTTAGGGAAAAAGAAAACCCGAGCAATTTTATCTGAGTTCAAAATGGCTCATAAAACAATGGATGCAACTCACACCATCAGCAAAGCATTTGGCCCAGTAACTGCTAATGAATGTACTATACAGTAGTGATTCAAGTTTTATAAAGGGAATGAGAGCCTTAAAGATGAGGACCCTAGTGGCTGGCCATTGGAAGTTTACAACGACCTATTGAGAGCCATCATTGAAGCTGGTCATCTTACAATTATACAGGAAGTTGCCAGAGAAATCAGTGTCAACCATTCTATACTGATTCAGCTTTTGATACAATTAGGAAGGTGAGAAAGCTTGATAAGTGTGTGCTTCGTAAGCTAACAGCAAATCAAAATAATCGCCACTTTAAAGTGTATTCTTGTCTTATCCTATGCAATAACAAGGAAACATTTCTCAATCGATTGTGACTTGCAAGGCAAAGTGGATTTTCTACAACAATCAGCAACAGCTAGCTTACTGATTGGACTGAGAAAAAGCTCCAAAGCACTTTCCAAAGCCAATGCACCAGAATAAAGGTTGTGGTCACTGTTTTGTGTCTGATCCACTACAGCTTTTGAATCTTGGTGAAACCATTGCATCTGAAAAGTATGCTCAGCAAATCAATGAAGTGCACTGCAAACTGCAAGGCCTGCAGCCAGCACTGGTCAACAGTAAGGGCCCAGTTCTTCTCCACAACAATGCCCAAACACAGATTGCATGGCCAATGCTTCAGAAGTTGAATGAATTGGGCTACATAGTTTTGCCTCATCTGCCGTATTCACCTGACCTCTTGCCAACTTAGTATCCCTTCTTCGAGCATCTTGACAACTTTTTTCAGGGGAAATGCTTCCACAGCCAACAGGATGTAGAAAATGCTTTCCAAGAGTTCAATGAATCTGAAGCACAGATTTTTATGCTACAGGAATAAACCAAGTTATTTCTCATTAGCAAAAATGTGTTGATTGTAATGGTTCTTATTTTGAGCCTAGTTATAACAATTTAAAATTCAGGGTTTGAAACTGCAATTATTTTTGCACCAACATGATAGTAGGAGAGAGAAACAGATAAACATCATATTAAAAAATACTATAATATGGGAACCTAATTCTAGTCATGCTGGGCTTCCCCAGTGGCTCAATGAGTAAAGAATCCACCTATAATGCAGGAGACATGGAAGATATGGATTTGATCCCTGGGTCTGGAATATCCCCTGGAGGACAAAGTTGCAACCCAGTCCAGTATTCTTGCCTGAAAAATTCCAGGGACAGAGGAGCCTGGAAGGCTACAGTCCAAGAGTTCACAAAGAGTCGCACACAACTGAGCAGCTAAGCACAATTTAAGGCACTCTACCTGGGTAGTTCTTACAGAATTGGAGTAAAAGAAAAAAGATTATTGCATGAATAATGTTCTATGTTGATGAGGAAGAAATGGGCATCCCTGACAATGAACATAAAATGTACGAAAGCAAAGAAACAGCAGAATTCTTTTTTTTTTTTCCCCAGAAAAATGCGAGTAGTTGCATATGATTTAACCAGAAGTTATGAATTGGAGAATTTTTGGAAAACCATTCTAGGTCCATACTATAGAACCTTTGTATCCAGAACAGAAACCCAAACTCTTCTACAGGTGATCATGCACTTATTATATATCTTAAGCAGGGATAATCTTCCCTGGTGACTCAGTCGGTAAAGAGTCTACCCACAATATGGGAGACCCAGGTTCAGTCTCTGGGTCAGGAAGATCCCCTGGAGAAGGAAATGGCAACCCACTGCAGTATTCTTGCCTGGGGAATTCCATGGACAGAGGAGACTAGTGGGCTGTAGTCCATGTGGTCAAAAAGAGCCAGACATGACTGAGTGACTAACACACAATCCTGGTTTACTTTTCTAAAAGTCACACAGATAAGTAGGGAAATGGAAAAATAACACAATGTTTAACCCATGGATTCAAAATTAGGTTTTGCCACTTGGTCATTGAGCTTCAGATCTCAGTTTTACCTTCTGGGGAAAAAAAATTACTTTTTTAAAAGTAATGTCCTTGCTTTTTAATATGCTTTCTAGGTTGGTCATAACTTTTCTTCCAAGGAGCAAGTGTCTTTTAATTTCATGGCTGCAGTCACCATCTTCAGTGATTTTGGAGCCCAAAGAAATAAAGTCAGCCACTGTTTCCACTGTTTCCTCATCTATTTGCCATGAAGTGATGGGACCAGATGCTATGATTATAGTTTTCTGCATGTTGAGTTTTAAGCAAACTTTTTCCTTCTCCTCTTTCACTTTCATCAAGAGGCTCTTTAGTTCTTCTTCACTTATGGCAGAGGCCATAAGTAATTAGTGTGAGAAGTAAATGAGGTATTTATATAAAGTATCTGAAAGATGATTATATAGGGTAGAACAGGAAAGATATATAAGACTAAACTATTGCCAACAAAGGTCCGTCTAGTCAAGGTTATGGTTTTTCCAGTAGTCATGTATGGATGTCAGAATTGGAGGATAAAGAAAGCTGAGTGCTGAACAATTTATGCTTTTCAACTGTGGTGTTGGAGAAGACTCTTGAGAGTCCTTTGGACTGCAAAGAGATCCAACCAATCCATCCTAAAGGAGATCAGTCTTGGGTGTTCATTGGAAGGACTGATATTGAAGCTGAAACTCCAATACTTTGGCCACCTGATGCGAAGAGCTGATTCATTGCAAAAGACCCTGATGCTGGGAAAGATTGAGGGCGGGCGGAGAAGGGAATGACAGAGGATGAGATGGCTGGATGGCATCACCGACTCAATGGACATGAGTTTGGGTAGGCTCCAGGGGTTGGTAATGGACATGGAGGCCTGGTGTGCTGCAGATCAGAGGGTCACAAAGAGTTGGACATGACTGAGCAACTGAACTGAGACTAAGATTAAGGTAGTTATGAATATTAGTTGGTTATAGGTGGTAGTTGAAATTGTAGAAATATAAAGGAAGCAAAAAAGATGTGATGGGAAGAGAACAGAGTTTGGAAAACTGCTGAGCCCCTAAATAGAAATAATTGTCAGTATAAGAGGACTACAAGAGAGAAATAGGGATGGTGTATGGTCTGCAAAGAGGAAGACTTCAGAAATATATATTAATAGCCTGACGGCCAATGAAAAATACTTCCTTCCAGACCTCAGCTTAAATTCTGGGAAATGTTTCATACCACCTATTCTAATTGGATGACTACAAAGATAGGGACACTTTTTGAGTATGTGTAAGTAATGAATTAGTTATTCCTCTGATGATCTCTTTTTCAACTAAGGGTAGCCATTTTCAGGCATAGTCCTATTGCTCACTGTTGTTCAGTTGCTGAGTTGTGTCCGACTCTGTGACACCATGGACTGCAGCATACCAAACTTCCCTGTCCTTCACCCTCTCCCAGAGTTTGCTCAAACTCATGTCCTTTGTGTCAGTGATGCCATTCAACCACTTCATCCTGTGTCACCCCCTTCTCCTCTAGCCCTCCATCTTTCCCAGCATCAAGGTCTTTTCTAATGAGTTGGTTCTTAGCACCAGTAGCAAAAGCACTTGTAGCTTCAGCTTGAGCATCAGTCCTTCTAGTGAATATTCAGGATTGGTTTCCTATAGGATTGACGGGCTTGATCTCCTTTCTGTCCCAGGGACTCTCAAGAGTTTTCTCCAGCAGCACAATTCAAAAGCATCAATTCTTCAGCACTCAACTTGCACATACTACTGGAAAAGCCATAGCTTGACTATACAGATCTTTGTTGGCAAAGTAATGCTCTGCTTTTTAGTGCACTGTCTAGATTTATCTTAGCTTTCTTCCAAGGAGAAACTGTCCTTTAATTTTTTGGCTTCATATTCCTATAGAAGGCTGCATATTCTATTGGTTGTATTTACTGAACACTTGGAAACTCCTTTGGCTTCCTAAGAATGAAAGTTTCCATTTTTGTGGAGGCAAACTAATTTCTGGCTTCTATAAAGGACACACCACAGTTCTAAGTGCACATGAAATGTGCAGCAATGAAAATGGTGTTAGTTATTCACATTTTTTCCACATGGGGCATACAACAGCTGGGATACATAGGTTGAATTGCCTCCCACATGGCCTGTTGGATAGCTTGTTGGACTTACTGTTCCCAACTCTGTTTGGATGAATGAGTTCAATCCTTGACTTTGGAAGGACTGTGTCTTAGTTCATTCATGCTGCTATAACGATATACCACAGACTGGGTAGCTTATAAATAACAGAAATTTATTTCTCATAGTTTTGGAGTCTATAAATCTGAGATCAGGTGCCAGTGGGGTCAAGTGAGGGCCCTCTTCAAAGTTGTAGACTTCTTATTGTATCCTCGCATGGCAGAAGGGGCCAGGGAGCTCTGTATGGTCTCTTTCCTAAGAGCATTAAGCCTCCATTCCACTCACTAGGGTTGTCCCCTCATGACTTAGTAATACCCTACACCTAATTCCATGACATTGGGCAATAAAATTTCATTCCATGAATTTCATGGGGAATAAACATTCAGATGATAGCAGATTGCTTGAGAAAAGATTGCAAGAGAACCAGCTTGACTGGTTCTATTTCTACACCACTAATGAGTGTTGTATCAAGGATTCAGTTTTGATGAGAGAATATTAGGTTCTTGTGGACTGTTTTATGTCCTTGCAAATTCCTAAGTTGAAGCTTCAAGTTCCAACACAATGGTAATTAGAGTGAGATGACGTACCTCACAATGGGATTAGTGGCCTTTTTAAGAGCTACCAGAGTATTCTCTCTCTCTCTTCTCTCTGCCATGTGAAAACACAGTAAGAAAATAGTCATCTGAAGCTTAGAAGAGAGCTCTCATCAGAAACCAACCATGCAGGCTAATAATAAAATTTTTTTAAAGCATATGGATGGGAAATAATATTTGTAGGGGAAATAATGAATCCAAACCTTAAGGCTTTATTTAAGGATGTCTTTCTTTATGACGTCTCCATATGGAAAAAGCACTTAAGATACTTACACTGTCAAGAGGTCACTGGGTTGTCTGGCTCCAATGGTAAAAATTGTGCCACATCTTTGTGGAATGCTTCCCCTGCAGTCAGAGGGTTTGAGTTCTTCTCAAAAGATACTGTAGGCATCTTAGTTCACATAAAGAACCAAGGAGAATGCCCACGTGGGGCAAAAATTGTCTCCAATATCTAAGAATTAAATAAAGTCATGGGCTTCCTTTTTGGCCAAGGGGACCTGAAAAGACAATAGCCTTTCTTTGACTGATGCAGAGATTGAGTGTTGTGAATCTGCTCATAAAGCCCCAAGAACCTTTACTTGGTGAGCAGGTCCATGAGTTTTATTCTGGGTATTTCTGTTTTTAAATTATTCAAATTAAGTACTCAGTATTAAAATAATAGAATATTCCCAATAAAATGCATAGTCATATAAATATTGAGAATTAGTTATAAAAATAGCATAATATAGTTCCAGAAAAGGTAACTATATTTACTTCTGGTTTAAAATGTGTAATATAAAGGCAATATACTATTTCATAAAGGGGTATTCTTCTAATTAAATAAGTTAGCCCATTTTCAACCTAGGTCTCTCTGGATTCCCGGCTCAGAATCTTCCTTATGGGAAACAGCCTCACTGTTCAAAAGCAAAAAAAAAAAAAGTGTGGGGGGGTGTGGATAAGGTGGAATTGGAGGAAGAAAATGGGAAAGATCAAATAAAAGGGGAACTTCAAAATGCAGTTGAGGGAAAAGGGGTGGGAAACATTATAAAGACCCAAACAAGAGATAAGAAAGAAAACAGAAGAGGGAGCTTAAGCAAAGAAGAAGCCAAGTGTCATATGCCTGCAAAGAAATGCACCTTCCAAAATCCTTAGTGGTGAAAAGAAATGTGTTAGGTAAAACATCTAAAGGAGCAAATGGAAAGAAATACTTTAAGGGGGAAGAAGGTAATAGGCTCATTAAAAATAGAAGTTCTAATGAGGTGGATGAAACTAAGCCTATTATACAGAGTGAAGTAAGCCAGAAAGAAAAACACCAATACAGTATACTAATGCATATATATGGAATTTAGAAAGATGGTAACAATAACCCTGTATCAGTTCAGTTCAATCGCTCAGTCGTGTCTGACTCTTTGCGACCCCATGAATCCCAGCACGCCAGGTCTCCCTGTCCATCACCAACTCCCGGAGTTCACTCAGACTCACGTCCATCGAGTCAGTGATGCCTTCCAGCCATCTCATCCTCTGCCTTCCCCTTCTCCTCCTGCCCCCAATCCCTCCCAGCATCAGAGTCTTTTCCAATGAGTCAATTCTTCGCATCAGGTGGCCAAAGTACTGCAGTTTCAGCTTTAGCATCATTTCTTCCAAAGAAATCCCAGGGCTGATCTCCTTCACAATGGACTGGTTGGATCGCCTTGCAGTCCAAGGGACTCTCAAGAGTCTTCTCCAACACCACAGTTCAAAGGCATCAATTCTTCGGCGCTCAGCCTTCTTCAGAGTCCAACTCTCACATCCATACATGACCACGGGAAAAACCATAGCCTTGACTAGATGGACCTTTGTTGGCAAAGTAATGTCTCTGCTTTTTAATATCCTGTCTAGGTTGGTCATAACTTTCCTTCCAAGGAGTAAGTGTCTTTTAATTTCATGGCTGCAGTCACCATCTGCAGTGATTTTGGAGCCCAGAAAAATAAAGTCTGACATTGTTTCCACTGTTTCCTCATCTATTTCCCATGAAGTGATGGGACCAGATGCCATGATCTTCGTTTTCTGAATGTTGAGCTTTAAGCCAACTTTTTCACTCTCCTCTTTCACTTTCATCAAGAGGCTCTTTAGTTCCTCTTCACTTTCTGCCATAAGGGTGGTGTCATCTGCATATCTGAGGTTATTGAAATTTCTCCCGGCAGTCTTGATTCCAGCTTGTGATTCTTCCAGTCCAGCATTTCTCATGATGTACTCTGCATATAAGCTAAATAAGCAGGGTGACAATATACAGCCTTGACATATTCCTTTTCCTATTTGAAACCAGTCTGTTGTTCCATGTCCAGTTCTAACTGTTGCTTCCTGACCTGCATACAGATTTCTCAAGAGGCAGATCAGGTGGTCTGGTATCCCCATTTCTTTCAGAATTTTCCACAGTTTATTGTAAGACAGCAAAAGAAACGCTGATGTATAGAACAGTCTTTTGGACTCTGTGGGAGAGGGATAGGGGGGATGATTTGGGAGAATGGCATTGAAACATGTATAATATCATATATGAAATGAGTCACCAGTCCAGTTTCAAGGCATGATACTGGATGCTTGGGGCTGGTACACTGGGATGACCCAGAGGGGAGGCAGGAGGGAGGAGGGTTCAGGATGGGGAACACGTGTATACCTGTGGTGGATTCATGTTGATATATGGCAAAACCAATACAATATTGTAAAGTTAAATAATAAAATAAAATTAAAAAAAAATAGAAGTAAAACCTATTAGGAGACAAAGAGAGAAAGCAAGCAATTAAACCAAACAGTTGAAAGATAAATCAGACTCGAAGGAAGTAAATTAATGGAAACCAATTTAAAAAAGTTAAAATGACTTCTGTATTTCAAACCAACCCAAATCATGTGTAACTAATACACACACACACACACACACACACAGGCACACACACGCAAATGCCTACACTCTCACTCTACAATTAGCCAAAACATGATTTCAGAAGTTATCGTAAAATGATTTGAAATTTTATTACGAATTCCAAGCAGTCAGAGATTCATGTAAAATGTTTAAATGATAAAGAAGAAACCTGTGTTTTCTAGCTAGAACCAACTCTTTTGATATGTGTAATAAATCCAGTAAGTAAGGGCATATCTCTTATTTAATATCATCAAAATGGTCATTTTAAGGTCCTAAAGTAATAATGCTACATACCCAGACAAAAAGGAATATGTTTCTGCACATTTTATAAGGTATTGGCCAGCTTTATTCATTTACTTTGGATCTATAAATGCTAAATTCATCTGACTTGGCAATGAGGGCTACACTGGCTTTAATTTACTCCATAAGACACTTCCCAACTTTGTGAAGTTTGCCATGTGTTTATGCACATAAAACCCTTGCATTGACTGAAAATGTCTCTTAAATGAATATAGGACTTACTGAGAGGTTTATGGACATTGTATTAAATTATACACCACATTTTAAAAATATTAATCCAGGTTCTTTAGATGCTCAATGTTATAAGGGCTAATATTACACTTCACATGCTGAGTACTACAACTGGAAATATACGGTGTCTTTTTTTTACCCCCATTTTACTTTGAATATTTACTATGTTCCTGACATTAAACACTCTTACCTTTCAAAGGCTAAAAATTTTTATCTGTTTTACTTGTTTACTCTCAAAATTTAGATTTGCATGTTGAAAAAGTAGGTAATAATTTCTTAGAACTAGAAATAAAATCCAGAATCTTCCCTTTCTTAACATGTGTCTTTCATTCAAAATCCAATAGTAAATATTTGAGCACCTTCTACGTTTTATATACAGTTAGGTATAAAGAATATGAGGCTGAACAAGGGACACATGCTTCATTCACAAAGATTTCAGTATAGTTGGATGTAGCATAATTAATAACACCACATTTCATGAGTACATAAATTAAAGGAAGTATAAGGTTCAATGCAAGTTCAAGTCAGGGACATCTAACTTAGACTTGGAAAGTCAGAAAAGTTTCCCCAAAATTAGTGACCTCAAAGTTGAAGCATTCAAAGTGGATAGATATTAGCCAGATGAAGAGTATAAGGTGAGATTGGTTGCATAGACATATCCTGGGAGTGCAAGGAAACTGATAATAATTCATTATAATTGCATCACAAATGGCAAGTGATGAGAGAGGAATCTGGAAAGGCAAGCAAATACCAGATTTCAGAGTCTAGTAAAGTATTCTTAGGACTTTGAACCAAAGAGCAATAGGTGTCTCTCAATCAAACAGGTCTGATTTGATGGGTTTTTGACTTAGCTATCTCATTGAGGATGTGGGCTTAAAATGGACCCTTGTCTGTTTTAAAGCTCTGATATTTGCACCTTGAAAGTCTTAATTATTTTTAACACGATTCCCTGCTTTTTTTTTTTTTTTCATTTTTTACTCTCTTCCACAAATTATACAGCTCATCCTACAATTGGAATTATAAATGGCTGCATGTAATGAAAAAACAAATATGTGAATAAATAAGATTAAATTCTGTTTCTCTCACATGAAAAAAATTGAAAGTAAGCAGGCCAGAACTGGTGTGACTAATCCATAGACATCAAGGACTCATGTTACCTTTCTGTGCTGCTGCTGCTGTTAAGTCGCTTCAGTCGTGTCCGACTCTGTGCAACCCCATAGACGGCAGCCCACCAGGCCCCGCCGTCCCTGGGATTCTCCAGGCAAGAACACTGGAGTGGGTTGCCATTTCCTCCTCCAATGCATGAAAGTGAAAAGTGAAAGTGAAGTCGCTCAGTCATGTCCGACTCTTAGCGACCCCATGGACTGCAACCTTTCTGTAGCCCCATCTAAAATCCTTAGTATATTATATGGCTTCTAACCTCATAGCCTCAAGTCCAAAATAATTGGTTAAGTTCCAATATCATAGCCATCTTACAGGCACAAAAAGGAAGAATGGCAGAAGTGCACAACTCCTTTCTGAGCCTATATTCTTTAAGGAACCTTCCTGAATACATTTGTGGTTCTGCATTTAAGAAAGAAGAAGGAAAGGCATATAATGTAGCCAATTAAGGAACTCTTACACAGAAAGCCATAGAATGCATTCACAAGGGGAATACCAATGTAAGATTTGCATTTTATAAAGAGTATGCTGGCAGAAGTGTGGAGGAAGTTGAACTCGGAGACAAAAATGCTAGGTCGATAATGTAATCTTGCCCGGAGTTGATGGTGGACCCAAAGAAAGTTGGCAGTAAGGGTAGAAAGAAGTGACAAGTTCACCAACCCACTAGGACTAGAATGCACACGATTTAGTGATTGAAAGTGTGGAGCAAAGAGAAGGAAGGAATTGAGTTAAAGCTCAGGTTCTTTGGGGGTAGTTCTTAGTACTATTCGAAGAAACAGAGAACAAAGCAGGTTAGGGGAGCAGGTCAATATTTAAAGAAGTGTGGTAAAACTAGATTGACAATATTTAAGATTTTGTTGTATCTGTGAGCCTGGAGCCCAGGACAAAATAGAAGCTAGAGACAGATTTAAAGCATCAGTATAGGAATGGTACTGAAATGGGAGTGGTTAGTTTTGTTCCCTCAGGGAGATCTAGCTTAAAGAAGAAGATGTAGCCTAAAGAAGGAAAATACAACAGATACAGTCATAATTTCACTTAAAGTACTTGATACATCTTATAAGAAAAAAAGTGTTAATTTTAATTGACCTGAAAGAAAAGACCCTATCATACCCATAGTTGAAAAAGGAATCAGTCACTGTAAATAAAGATCTTTAATCCAGTGCCATCATTGCACAGAGGGGGAAATCAAGTGCCATGCAGAGTCCACCTGCATGTCATTTATCTGGAAGGCCACTGCTTCAACTTCTGGATAACTCCTATTATCATCATACTTCAAAAACTAATTTATATGTGACAGATGATGTGCAAGGCACACAGATTACTGTGGAGAGCAAGACAGACAAGGTCCTGCCTTTATGGACTTCACAGGAGAACACTGTTTTTGAAAAAGTCATTATCACTGTGTCATGTGACTAAAGGGGAAAGGCATTGTCTTCTCTAATCCCTGTGAAGAGAAAAAGGCCTCTTCCCTTGAATTACCTCTCTGCTATGTCCCATTATAATAATAACATTGGGCTGTATGCATTTTTTTTTTTTGGCAACCACTTCATTTATTTAAATTAAAAAACAAAAAAAAACACCTTTTACAATAATGTGTTGGTTTATGCTATGCATGCATATGTGCTAAGTTGCTTCAGTTGTCTCCATCTCTGTGCAACTCTATGGGTAGCCTGCCAATCTCCTCTGTCCATGGGATTCTCCAAGCAAGAATACTGGAGTGGATTGCCATGCCCTCTTTCATGTTTTCTGCTGTATGACAACATAAATCAGTCATAAATATATATACATCTCCTCCCTTCTTAGCCTCCCTCCCCTCCCCACTATCCCATCCCTCCAGGTCATGACATATCCCCAGACTGGGCTCCTGTGCTACATAGAAACTTCTTATCAGCTATCCATCTTATACCTGATACTGTATATATGTTGATGCTACTTTCTCCATTCATCCCACTCTTTCTCTCCTCCACTGTGTTCACAAGTCCATTCTCTACATTTGTGTCTCCATTCCTTCCTTGCAAATAGGTTCATCAATATCATTTTCTAGATTCCATATATGTGCATTAATATGTGATATTTTTTCTCTTTCGGACTTACTTCACTCTGTATAACAGGCTCTAGTTTCATCCACCTGACTAGGACTGATTCAAACTTGTTCATTTTTTTGTGCTGTGTAATATTCCATTGTATATATGTACCACATCTTCTTTATTCATTGATATGTGGTCAATGGACATCTAGGTTGCTTCCACGTCTTGGCTATTGTATATAGTGCTGCTGTGAGCATTAGGAAAACAAACAGCCCAATCAAAAAGTAAGCATTTCTCCAAAAAACACATACAGATAGCCAATAAACACATAAAAGATGCTCAACATCACTAATTATTAGAGAAATGCAAATCAAAACTACAATGAGGTATCACCTCACACCAGAAATAACGTCCATCATCAAAATATCTACAAACAATAAATGCTGGAGAGGATGTGGAGAAAAGTGAACCCTGCTACACTGTTGGTGATACAGCCATTGTGGAAAACACTATGGAGAGTCCTTAAGAAACTAGGAATAAATCTACCATATGACCCAGCAATCCCACTATTGGACATATACCCAGAGAAAACCATAATCAAAAAAGACACATGTGCTCCAATATTCATAGTAGCAGTGTATGCATCTTTATTTGCATGTTTTTGTATTTTGTGTGCACATCCAGATTGAGGCTCCCAGAGCATAAATCATAGTATTATGACTGCTGTGCTCAAAATATCTCACTCATAGTCAAAGCCAAAAATAACCTATTGCACCTGTCCCTTGTTTACCACTCTGACTTCTTCTATTTCTCTCTCCTTAGTTCAAACTAATCTGTTTACACTGGTCTCTTGCCCTAAACACATACCAAGAGCCTACCTTGATCTATCTTAACCTCTTTCAAACCTCTAACCTCTCTCTGCTTAGAGCATTCTTTCTTCAGATACCTGATTAATTTATGCCCTCACTTCCTTCAGATCTTTTCAAAGTCTTAACCATTCTGAAGGAGATCAACCCTGGGATTTCTTTGGAAGGAATGATGCTAAAGCTGAAACTCCAGTACTTTGGCCACTTCATGCAAAGAGTTGACTCATTGGAAAAGACTCTGATGCTGGGAGGGATTGGGGGCAGGAGGACAAGGGGACGACAGAGGATGAGATGGCTGGATGGCATCACTGACTCGATGGACGTGAGTCTGAGTGAACTCCGGGAGTTGGTGATGGACAGGGAGGCCTGGCGTGCTGCGATCCATGGGGTCGCAAAGAGTTGGACACGACTGAGCCACTGAACTGAACTGAACTGACTGAAGGAGACAAAAGAACTGTACACATAAAATTATAAGACACTAACAAAGGAAATCAAAGATGATATAAACAGATGGAGAGATATTCCATGCTTCTGGGTTGGATAAATCAATATTGTGAAAATGACTATACTACCAAATGCAATCCACAGATTCAATGTGATCCCTATCAAATTACCAATGACATTTTATCACAGACCTAGAACAGAAAATTTCACAGTTCATATGGAAATATAAAAGATCCTGAATAGCCAAAGCAGTCTTGAGAAAGAAGAATGGAGCTGGAGGAATCAAGCTTCCTGACTTCAGATTACACTACAAAGTTACAGTCATCAAGACAGTATGGTACTGGCAAAAAAAAAAAAAAAAAAGGAAATATAAACCAATGGTACAAGATTGAAAGTCTGAAAATAAACCCATGCCCCTATGTTTTACCTTATTTTTGACAAAGGAGGCAAGAATATACAATAGGGCAAAGGCAGCCTCTTCAATAAATGGTGCTGAGAAAACTGGAAAGCTACATGTAAAAGAATGAAATTAGAACACTTTCTAACACCATAAACAAAGATAAATTCAAAATGGATTAAAGTCCTAAATGTAAGACCAGAAATGATAAAACTCTTAGAGGAAAACATAGGCAGAACACTCAATGACATAAATCAAAGCAAGATCCTCTATGACCCACCTCCTAGAGTAATGGAAATAAAGACAAAAGTAAACAAGTGGGACCTATTACACTTAAAAGCTTTTTCACAGCAAATGAAACTATAAGCAAGGTGAAAGGACAACCCTCAGAATAGGAGAAAATAATAGCAAATGAAACAACTGACAAAGGACTAATTTCCAAAATATACAAGCAGCTCATACAACTCAATGCCAGAAAAACAAACAACCCAATCAAAAAATGGGGAAAAAGACCTAAATGGACATTTCTCCAAAGAAGACATACAGATGGCTAACAAACACATAAAGAGATGCTAAACATCACTCATTATCAGAGAAATGTAAATCAAAACTACAATGAGATTACCACCTCACACCAGTCAGAATCAGATCAGATCAGATCAGATCAGTCACTCAGTCTTGTCTCTTTCCGACCCCATGAATCGCAGCACTCCAGGCCTCTCTGTCCAACACCAACTCCCAGAGTTCACCGAGACTCACGTCCATCGAGTCAGTGATGCCATCCAGCCATCTCATCCTCTGTCGTCCCCTTCTCCTGCCCCCAATCCCTCCCAACATCAGAGTCTTTTCCAATGAGTCAACTCTTCGCATGAGGTGGCTAAGGTACTGCAGTTTCAGCTTTAGCATCATTCCTTCCAAAGAAATCCCAGGGCTGATCTCCTTCACAATGGACTGGTTGGATCGCCTTGCAGTCCAAGGGACTCTCAAGAGTCTTCTCCAACACCACAGTTCAAAGGCATCAATTCTTCGGCGCTCAGCCTTCTTCAGAGTCCAACTCTCACATCCATACATGACCACAGGAAAAACCATAGCCTTGACTAGATGAACCTTTGTTGGCAAAGTAATGTCTCTGCTTTTGAATATGCTATTTAGGTTGGTCACAACTTTCCTTCCAAGGAGTAAGCGTCTTTTAATTTCATGGCTGAAATCACCATCTGCACTGATTTTGGAGCCCAAAAAAATAAAGTCTAACACTGTTTCCACTGTTTCCCCATCTATTTCCCATGAAGTGATGGGACCGGATGCCATGATCTTCGTTTTCTAAATGTTGAGCTTTAAGCCAACTTTTTCACTCTCCACTTTCACTTTCATCAAGAGGCTTTTTAGTTCCTCTTCACTTTCTGCCATAAGGGTGGTGTCATCTGCATATCTGAGGTTATTGATATTTCTCCCAGCAATCTTGATTCCAGCTTGTGCTTCTTCCAGCCCAGCATTTCTCATGATGTACTCTGCATATAAGTTAAATAAGCAGGGTGACAATATACAGCCTTGACGTACTCCTTTTCCTATTTAAAACCAGTCTGCTGTTCCATGTCCAGTTCTAACTGCTGCTTCCTGACCTGCATACAAATTTCTCAAGAGGCAGGTCAGGTGGTCTGGTATTGCCATCTCTTTCAGAATTTCCCACAGTTTATTGTGATCCACACAGTCAAAGGCTTTGGCCTAGTCAATAAAGCAGAAATAGATGTTTTTCTGGAACTCTCTTGCTTTTTCCATGATCCATCGGATGTTGGCAATTTGATCTCTGGTTCCTCTGACTTTTCTAAAACCAGTTTGAACATCAGGAAGTTCACAGTTCACATATTGCTGAAGACTGGCTTGGAGAATTTTGAGCATTACTTTACTAGCGTGTGAGATGAGTGCAATTGTGCAGTAGTTTGAGCACTCTTTGGCATTGCCTTTCTTTGGAATTGGAATGAAAACTGACCTTTTCCAGTCCTGTGGCCACTGCTGAGTTTTCCAAATTTGCTGGCATATTGAGTGCAGCACTTTCACAGCATCATTTTTCAGGATTTGGCCATCGTCAAAAAGTCTACAAACAATAAATACTGGATAGGGTGTGGAGAAAAGGAAACACTCTTGCACTGTTGGTGGGAATGTAAATTGATACAGCCTCTATGGAAGACTGTATGGAGATTCCTTAAAAAAAAATAGGAATAAAACCACCATATGACCCAGCAATCCCACTCCTAGGCATATACACTGAGGAAACCAAAATTAAGAGACACATATATCCCATTGTTCATTGCAGCACTGTTTACAATAGGTAGAACATGGAAGCAAGCTAGATGTCCATCTACAGATGAATGGATAAAGAAGTTGTGGTGTATATACACAATTGAATATTACTCAGCCATAAAAAAGAACACCTTTGAGTCAGTTCTAATTAGGTGGACGAACCTAGAACCTATTATGCAGAGTAAAGTGAGTCAGAAAGATAAATACCGTATTCTAACACACATATACAGAATCTAGAAAAATGGTACTGAAGAATTTATTTACAGGGCAAAAGTGGAGAAACGGACATAGAGAATAGATTTATGGACATGGGGAGAGGGGAAGAAAGGGTGAGATATATGGAAAGAGTAACATGGAAACTTACATTGCAATATGTAAAATAGATCACCAACATGAATTTACTGTATGACTCAGGAAACTCAAACATGGGCTTTGTATCAACCTAGAGGGGTGGGTGGAGAAGGCAATGGCAACCCACTCCAGTGTTTTTGCCTGGAGAATCCTAGGGATGGGGGAGTCTGGTGGGCTGCAGTCTATGGGGTCCCACAGAGTCGGACACGACTGAAGCAACACAGCAGCAGCAGCAGCAGAGGTGTAGGATGGGGAGGGAGATGGGAGAGAGGTTCAAAAGGGAGGAGATATATGTATACGTATGGCTGATTCATATTACGGTCTGACAAAAAACAGCAAAATTCTGTAAAGCATTTATCCTTCAATAGAATATAAATGAATTGAAAAAAATGAAAAGAGACAAAAGAACTAGAAAAAAGGAAAAGTGCAAACTGATAATAATGAATGGTATCTCACATTCTCTTTTTATTTTTATTTTATTTTTTGCTTTTTATTTTATTTTATTTTGAAACTTTACAATATTGTATTGGTTTTGCCAAATATTGAAATGAATCCGCCACAGGTATACATGTGTTCCCCATCCTAAACCCTCCTCCCTCCTCCCTCCCCATACCATCCCTCTGGGTCGTCCCAGTGCACCAGCCCCAAGCATCCAGTATCGTGCATCGAACCTGGACTAGCGACTCGTTTCATACATGATATTATACATGTTTCAATGTCATTCTCCTAAATATTCCAACCCTCTCCCTCTCCCACAGAGTCCATAAGACTGTTCTATACATCAATGTCTCTTTTGTTGTCTCGTATACAGGGTTATTGTTACCATCTTTCTAAATTGCATATATATGCGTTAGTATACTGTATTGGTGTTTTTCCTTCTGGCTTACTTCACTCTAGATTGCAATACTTTCTCTGTCTTTTTATTAAGACAGAGAAAGTATTGCAATCTAGAAATATTTTGCAGTATTCATGACAACACTGCTGTGTCCCAGGCATTTGTTATATGCTTGGAATACTAGTAATCAGTAAGAAAAATTGAGTCATGTATGTGCATCATCTTACTAAAGAACTCTTTGTCCACAATATTATAGCTATTGTGACTATGAGTATATTTACACTCAGGAATTAACACTGGGTACTTTGACCTTTTCAGACTTTTGTGAGAGGGCCACAGTCTTTTTGATTTCGTTTTTCCTTCTTTCTTGATAGGGACATGATATTAAATACTTCATCTGTCTTTCACATTATCCAAGGGGCTGTTTTATTTTTGAATGATATGAGTTACCTTTTTATAGCCCCCAATATTAGAATCTTTCCTGTGTATTATCCAATTGCAAAACACATAATGTAATTTTCTGATATATCAAGATCCTCTTCCTGGCCTCAGTTTCTATGAGTCAGGAGAGGATCAGCTTTTCTACAATTGCCAACAACAAAATAGTGTAGTGTCTTAATATAACGAAGGTTACATCTAGCTTATGCTGCATGTTTATCAGGTGGTAAGAAGGATGTGTTTATTTTAGTCACTTAAAATATCAAGTTAATAGAGTTTGTGTCTCAACACAGTTTTAATATTCAGAGAATGGGGGAAAGATATCACAAAAAACTACACATTGACTCTTAACTCTCATGCCTGGAAGTGACACTTGTAACTTGAATTTATATTTCATTGTTCTAAGCAAGTTATATTTCCATCTGAGAGTTCAAACGCATGGGAATATATAATCTCACTTCAGGAAGAACCTCAAACACCTTTTTGAAAATTAATAGTCTGCCCCACCTGACTCTTTTACACAGTAAGCCCATCTTGTTTACTTTAAGGTATCTCCAATTACTTGCTCCATATATGGCTTTCATTATTTTTTTTAACAATGTGCATACATATATTTATTTATGGCTTCATCTGTGCCACAAGATAAGTTATAATGGTTTTGCAAAGACCACAGTTCATCTGCATACAAGAGAAAGTGTCTCTTCCATTTGGTTTTGGAATATGTGCAAATCTCCTGTATGGGAAAAATTTTTTTCTGATATTCAAAATTGAAAGTATTAGTCACTCTGTCATGTCCAGCTCTTTGCAACCCCATCGACTGTAGCCTGCCAGGGTCCTAAGTCCATGGAATTCTCCAAGCAAGAATACTGGAAATGGGTAGCCATTCCCTTCTCCAGGAGATCTTTAATCAACAATCAGAGAAGCTACAGAAAGTTTTGATAAATATCACAAAATTTGAATTCCAATTTTAATATCTCCAAATTTTATTTTGCAGTATACTTTGGCATTTTGTAATAGAGCTATACAGAAGCTTCTGCCAAAAACCATGGGGTTTAATATATGATTATGCTAAGTATATGATGCATAAATGTATATGTGCTTATATATTGGTATTTATTTCACTATGCTTCCAATATACTTAGTCTACTAGATGTCTCAGTGGTAAACTATTGCTCTCACAGTGAAAGTAAGGAGGTGCCAACTCTCTTGAAGTAAATTACTAAACCTAAAAATGATTATATGTTTGAATTATACAGTTTTTTTTTCCCTCCAAAGTGTTCATTGTATCATATTGTATATTTTTAGGAGAAAACTTAAAAGAAAAAATTTTACTTAATTTATTTTTAATTGCTTTTAAATTTTATATCAGAGTATAGTTGATTAGCAATGTTGTGTTAGTTTCAGATATACAGCAAAAGTGATTCAATAATACATATCAGTTCAGTTAGGTTCAGTCACTCAGTCATGTCCAACTCTTTGTGACCCCATGGATTGCATCTCGCCAGGCTTCCCTGTCCATCACCAACTCCTGCAGTTTATTCAGACTCACGTCCATTGAGTTGGTGATGCCATTCAACCATTTCATCCTCTGTCATCCCCTTCTCCTCCCCCTCTCCTCCCATTTTTTTCAATGGGGAAACAATAGAAATAGTGACAAAATTTGTTTTCTTGGGCTCCAAAATCACTGCAGATGGTGACTGTAGCCATAAAATTAAAAGATGCTTTCTCCTTGGACAACCTAGATATGAACCAAGATATCAACCTAGATATCAACCAAGCTATGAACAACCTAGATAGTGTATTAAAAATAGAGACATTACTTTGCCAACAAAGATCCATCTAGTCAAAGCTATGATTTTTCCAGTAGTCATGTATTGATGTGAGAGTTGGACCATAAGGAAGACTAAGTGCTGAAGAATTGATGCTTTTGAACTGTAGTATTGGAGAAGGCTCTTGAGAGTCCCTTGGACTACAAGGAGAACAAACGAGTCCATCCTAAATGGAATCAGTCCTGAATATCCATTGTAAGGACTGCTGCTGAAGCTGAAGCTCCAATACTGTGGCCACTTGATGCAAAGAGCCAACTCATTGGAAAGGACCCTGATGCTGGTAAAGATTGAAGGCTGGAGGAGAAGGGGATGATAGAGGATGAGATGGTTGGATGGCATCACTCAGTCAATGGACATGAATTTGCACATGTTCTGGGAGATGGTGAAGGACAGGGAATCCTGCAGTTAATGGGGTCTCAAAGAGCCGGACATGACTGAGTAACTGAACAACAACAATTTTTTCAAATTATTTTTCAATTTAGGTTATTATAGATACTGAGCAGAGTTCCCTGTACTGCACAGTAGTTTTAAATACAGCAGTGTGTATGTGAAAATCCCAAAGTCCCAATCTATCCCTTCCTCCCACATTTCATACCTGGTAAACATAACCTTGTCCTTTAAATCTTTAAGCTGCTTTAATTTTTATAAATAAATTCATTTGTATCACTTTTTTTAGATTCCACATATAAGCAATATCATATGATATTTGCCTTTCTTTGTCAGACTTCTTTTAATATAATCTCCACGTCCATCCATATTGTAGCAAATGGCATTATTTCCTTCCTTTTACTGACTGAGCAATATTTCATCATATGTGTGTATCACATCATCTTTATCTATTCATCCCTTGAACATTTGGGTTGCTTCCATACCATTGCTATTGTAAACAGCACTGCAATAAATATTGAGGTGTATCTATCCTTTCAGATTATGTTTTTCTCCAGATGTATGCCCAGAACTGGTATTGTTGGATCATATGGTAGCTCTATTTTTCGTTGTTTAGGGGATCTCCATACTATTATCTACAGTGGCTATACAAATTTTTGTTCCCACCAACAGAGTAGGAGGGTTCCCTTTTCTCCATATCTTCAGCATTTATTGTTAGCACAATTTTTTGATGATGGCTCTTCTGACTCATGTAAGATGATATTTCACAGCTAAGTTTTGATTTTCACTTCTTAATGATTTCCAATGTTGAGGATATTTTCATATGATATCATCTTTGGAGAAATGTCTCTTTAGGTCTTCTGCCTGTGTTTTTTGTTTGTTTGTTTGTTTTTTGCTATTGTTAGTATATTGAGCCATATGAGCTGTTTGTATATTTACAAATATTTTCTTCTACTCTGTGGGTTATCTTTTCATTTTATTTATGGTTTCCTTTGCTGTGCAAAACTCTTATTTTATTTAATTTTCATTACTCTAGGAGACAGGTTGAAAAACATATTGCTGGAATTTATCTCAAAGAGTGTTCTGCCTATGTTTTCCTCTAAGAGTTTTATAGTATCTGGTCTTACATTTAGGTCTTTAACTCCTTTTGAGTTTAGTTTTGTGTGTAATGTTAAAGAACATTGTAATTTCATTGTCATACATGTCCAGTTTTCCCATCACCATTTGTTGAAGAGACTGTCTATAATCTCTATCGTATAGTCTTGCTTCCTTCGTTGTAGATTAATTGATCATATTGTGCATTTATTTCTGGGCTTACTATCCTGTTCCATTGAACCCTCTGGTTTTGATCCATTACCATATTGTTCTGATGACTATAGCTTTGTAGTATAGTCTGAATTCAGGGAACCTGAATACTCCAGCTCCATTTTTCTTTCTCAAGATTGCATTGGCTACTTGGCATTATTTGTATTTTCATACAAATTATAAAAATTTTTTGCTTTAATCCTGTGAAAAAAATGTCATGATGATTTGATAGTGATTGCATTGAATCTGTAGATTGCCTTGAGAAGTATAGACTTATGACAATATTGATTGTTCCAATCCAAGAACATGGTATATCTTTCCCTATGTGTCATCTTTGATTTCTTTCATCTTAGTTTTCAGAGAACAGATTTTTTTTTTTCTTCTTAGGTAGTTTTATTCCTATGTATTTTATTCTTTTGATGTGCTGGTAAATGAGATTGTTTCTTTAATTTTTCATTCTGTATTTTGTTAGTGTATAGAAATGAAACAAATTTCTGTATATTAATTTTGTACCCTGAAACTTTACCTAATTCATTGATAAACTGTAGTAGTTTTCTGGTAGCTACTTTAGGATTTTTCTTTTTTAATGTATAGTGTCTACAGTGACAGTTTTACTTCTTTTTCAAGTTGGAGTCCTTTTATTTTTCTTCTCTGATTCCTGTGGGATAGAACTTCCAAAACCATGTTGAATAAAAGTGACTAGAGTGTACATCTTGTCTCATTCCTATTCTTAGAGGAGATACTTAGAGCTTTTTACCTTGAATATAATGTTAGTTGTAGTTTTGTCATATATGGCCTTTATTATGCTGAGGTATATTCCTCCTATGCCCACTCTATGGAAATTTTTATCATAAATTGATATTGAATTTTATCATAAGCTTTTTAATGCATCTATTGAGATAAGATGATTATATGATTTTTATTCTTCAGTTTGATGATGTGGTGTATCACACTGACTGATTTATGGATGTTGAAAAATCTTTTCATCCCTATAGTTGTGTGTCATAATCTCTTATGATCTTTGTATTTCTGTGGTGTCCACTATAATCTCTCTTTTTTAAAATTTATTGATTTGAGTCCTCTCTATGTTTTCTTGATCAGTTTGGCTAAAGATTTATCCATTTTGTTTATCTTTTCAGAGAGCCAGTTTTTAGTTTCACTGATCTTTTCTGCTGTTCTCTTCATCTATATTTCGTTCATTTTTCCTCTGATCTTTATGATTTCTTTCCTTTCCTAACTTTGAGTTTTGTTTCTTCTTCTTTTTCTAGTTGCTTTAGGTGTAATGTTAGACTCTTTGAGATTTTTTCTTGTTTCTGGAGGTAAGACTGTATTGCTATAAATTTCCATCTTAGAACTGTTTTGCTGCATTCTATATGTTTTGGATCTTTGTGTTTTCATCATCATTTGTCTCTAGGCATTTTTTTATTTCCTCTGATTTCTTCAGTGACCCACTGGTTATTTAGTAGCATATTGTTTAGTCTCCATGTTTGTGTGTGTGTTTTCACAATTTTTTCATGTAGTTGATTTCTAATTTCACAGCATTGTTGGAAAAGATTATTGATATGATTTTTGTTCTCTTAAATTTACCAAAGTTCACTTTGTGACTTACCGTGTGGTTAATCCAAGGGAATATTTCTTGTGCACTTGAAAAGAATGTGCATTCTGCAGCTTTTGGATGGAATAATCATTTATTCTAACATGTTATTTAAGGCCTGTGTTTTCTTATTGATTTTCTGTCTGAATGACCTGTCCATTGATGAAATAGGCTGTTAAAGTCCTCCATTATTATTGCATTACTGTCAGTTTCTCCTTTTATGGTTGTTAGTATTTGCTTTATATATTGAGGTGTCATTATGTTGGGTGCATATATATTTACATTGTTATATGTTCTTGGATTTATTCCTTGATCTTTATCTAGTGTCCTTCATTGTCACTTATAACCTTCTTTATTTTAAAGTCTATTTTATTTAATATGAGGATTGCAACTCCAGCTTTCTTTTGATTTCCATTCACATGGCATACCTTTTTCCATCTCCTCACTTTCAGTCGGTATGTGTCCCTAGGTCTGAAGTGGGTTTTTTGTAAACAGCATATATATGGTCCTTGTTTTTTATTCCACTCAGTCAGTCTATATCTTTTGGTTGAAGCATTTAATATGTTTATATTTAAGGTAATTATTAAAATGTATGTTCTTATTGTCATTTTGTTAATTTTTTAAATTTATTTTTTGTAGGGCTTTATTTTTTTATTTTTATTTTATTATTTTATTTTATTTTATTATTTTATTTTATTTTTTATTTTTATTATTTTTCTTCCTTCCTGTTCTCTTCTCTTCCCTTGTGATTTGATGACTAACTTTAGTGTAGTGTTTGGATTACTTTTTCTTTTTTCTGTATCAATTGCAGATTTTTGACTTGTAGTTACCATAAAATTTTGATGTAACATTCTATATATAATCAAGATTATTTTGCATTGCTTATATTCACTTCGATTGTGTTTCCAGTATCCTGTGTTTGTACTCCTCTCTTCTTACAATTGCTGGTATTTGTAATTGCCTCAAAGTTGGCATATTTACAACTGCCTCATATTAGTGTGTGAATGATTTCCTACCTTTACTGATGAGCTTATCATTTGCAATTGTTTTATTTCTAGTTGTATTATTCTCTGCCTCTTCAATACATGTTTCCTGAATTTGTGGCTGCTCCATAGCTTTGTCCCTTATCACTTTAGATTTCACTTTCCGAAAAAGTACTGACCTTATCCTCCTTCCTAGTTTCAGAAAATGTTACATTAAGATTCATAGCAGAGACTGTGCAGCATGTTTTATCAATTTATGTTTAATTTCTATCTTCCTGGTCACAAACGAAGACTAGTTTTACCAGCTTTGGCGCTTGTTATTGGGTTGATGCTATATGATGGAGTTTTGGCAAGTGACATACAGGCTTCCCCTAGTATCTGAAAGTACAACTTTCCTATGAAACCTCTTGTGAGTTGAAATAGTGTAAAGCAAAGAAACAAATACCTTAGGACACATCTTGATAACAGATTCACAAAATAAGTTGAGATTAAGTGCAGATGCTCCCAGGCATTTTAGAGTCATAGCAGCTTGATGATGAGATGCTGAATGTAGTTTCTGAGAAAGGAGGTTGGTGGTGCCACTCTCTCTGCTTCATGTGTGCACTTCCTCTTTAATGGCTAGTTGCAAAACAAATGCTGAATGCTACTTTCACATTTTTCTTAAAAGTTAAAATCCTCTTTGGATTTCTTCTGGTTAGCAAAAACAGATACTAATACATGTCTTTTATAAAAGCTAAGTGTCATGAAGCAAATTTTCAAAAAGCAAGGGATATCTGAATTTGTAAGATATAGTATATTTAGAAGCTTGGTTCTGAAATATTCTATATACATCTTCTCCCCCCTTCCTGTGGTTATACCAGAAAGCAAGTATTCATGAAAGTTACATGATAGCATGGAAGGCACACTGTGTTACCATAGAGGATAGATTGCAAGGCATGCCATTATAGCTGCACTAGACACAAAATGAACAACAAATCTATGTGGACTTTATTTGTAGAGATTTCAGTTCATTTGTTATTGCAATTGTGACTCATAAAAATGTGAAAATAAATCAAAAGATAAAAAGTTCTTGCAATGATAACACCTATGAAAATAGAAATAAGCTTTGTGTTGTGTATTAGTCTCTCAGTCATTTCCGACTCTTTATGATCCCATGGACTGTAGCCCACCAGGCTCCTCTGTCCATGGAATTCTAGAGGCAAGAATACTGGAGTGGGTTGCCATTTCTATCTCCAAAACTTTGTTTCAATTTAAATTATTTTAAATTTTATAAAATATAAACTTTAAGTATAAAATTGATGTGTTAAAATAAGTAAAGTAAAAAAAAATGAAACAACATAAATCATTAGTTTCAGGGAAAATAATATTTGAATGAAAGTGTAGAAAGAGTTACTAAAACTATTTTTACATCATAGAAATCAAAAAAGACTAACATTCTAAAGAATCACAGTTTATATTAAAATATTTTATATGCATAGACTTCACCCTGGTTTCAAATTATTCAAGAAAAATTCCTGAACCTAACCAATCACTAATAATTCAGAATTATTCTCTCAATCAATTACTCTGTAGGTCCTATCAAAAATCCATTATGTATAGTTAGTCTTAATACTAAATCTGATTTCAAAGAATATGTGATGAGTCTCTCAAATTACAGACAATTGCTAAGCTTGACTCAATTTAGATTGAGTTCAAAAACATTAATCTCACTCTATACTGCAGGGTTCTAAATAGTCTCAGCACTGGGATTTCTTTGGAAGGAATGCTGCTAAAGCTGAAACTCCAGTACTTTGGCCACCTCATAAGAAGAGTTGACTCATTGGAAAAGACTATGATTCTGGGAGGGATTGGGGGCAGGAGGACAAGGGGATGACAGAGGATGAGATGGCTGGATGGCATCACTGACTCGATGGACGTGAGTCTGAGTGAACTCTGGGAGTTGGTGATGGACAGGGAAGCCTGGCATGCTGCAATTCATGGGGTTGCAAAGAGTCAGACACGACTGAGCAACTGAACTGAACTGAACTGAAATAGTCTCACTCCTTCATAAACTCACTGTCTACAGTCTTTTCCCTTCAGCTTTCTACATATGTGTATGTTCTATGTTCCGGGTGAACTACTTATCACCTAAAGCTCATTACGATTACCATTTAGTGTTTCCTTCATTTAAGAATATTCTTATATCCAAGTGACTGTTATAATGTTCACCTTAAAATAATTTGTTTCCTCTTTAGCTCTTTAAATTCTAAACTGTCCTTGCATCATTATGCTGAAAATTTTCATTCTAGGATCATGGAAGAACCACTCCTGAGAAATAATAAGATTTTAAGCAATATCATCACAATTTGGGCATTGGAATTCACCTAGAAGTCATTTAGACCAACTTATCACCCAACCACATCCCAGAATGTGCTGTTGTTCAGTTGCCAAGTCGTGTCTGACTCTGTGACTCCTTGGATTGCAGTGTGCCAGGCTTCCCTGTCCCTCACCATCTTGCAGACTTTGCCCGAGTTCATGTTTGTTGAATCCATGATGCCATCTAACCATCTCATCCTCTGTCAAACTCTTCTCCTTTTTCCTTCCATCATTCCCTGCATCAGGGTCTTTTCCAGTGAGTTAGCTGTTCATATCATGTGGCTAAAGTTTTAGAGCTTCAACTTCAGCATCCATCCTTCCAATGAGTATTCAGGGTTGATTTTTTTAAGATTGACTGGTTTGGTCTTCTTGCTTTCCAAGGGACTCTCAAGAGCCTTCCCCAGCACCACAGTCTGAAAGCATCAGTTCTTCGGTGCTCTGCCTTCTTTATTGTCCAGCTCTCACATCTGTATGTGACTACTGGAAACACCATAGCCTTGACTACATGGATTTTGTTGGCAAAGCGACATCTTTACTTTTTTTTTTTTCTTAATTTTATTTTATTTTTTAAACTTTACATAATTGTATTAGTTTTGCCAAATATCAAAATGAATCCGCCACAGGTATACATTTGTTCCCCATCCTGAACCCTCCTCCCTCCCCACACCATCCCTCTAAGGGAAAGAGACACGTGTACCCCAATGTTCATTGCAGCACTGTTTATAATAGACATCTTTACTTTTTAACACATTATCCAAGTTTGTCAGAGCTTTCCTGCCAAGAAACAATTGTTTCTAATTTCATGGCTGCAGTCGCTACTGCAGTGATTTTAGAGCCCAAGAAAAGGAAATCTGTCACTGCTTCTACATTTTCCCCTTCTATTTGCCATAAAGTGATGGGGTTGGATGCCATGATCTTAGTTTTTTTTTTTTAATATTGAATTTTAAGCTGGCTTTGTCATTCTCTTCCTTTACCCTCATCAAGAGACTTTTTAGTTCCTCTTTGCTTTCTGCCATTAGAGTGGTATCATCCCCATTTATGAGGTTGTTAATATTTCTCCCAGCAATCTTGATTCCAGTTTGTAACTCATCCAAACTGTTATTTTGCATGATGTGTTCTTCATATAAGTTAAATAAACAGGGTGATAATAAACAGCCTTGCCATAAGTGTTTCCAAGATGGGAATCTCAGCACCTTTTTTTTCCTTTAGAGTTTGTCTGCCAAGAGATACTATTTTTTTTATCATTTTTATTTTTGATTTATTTTTTTATGTTTTTTAATTTATTTATTTTAATTAGAGGCTAATTACTTTGCAATATTTTATTGGTTTTGCCATACATCAACATGAATCCACCACGGGTGTACACATGTTCCCAATCCTGAACTCCCTTCCCACCTCCCTCCCCATACCATCCCTCTGGGTCATCCCAGGGCACCAGCCCCAAGCATCTTGTATCCTGCATCAAACCTGGACTGGCGATTCGTTTCTTATATGATATTATACATGTTTCAATGCCATTCTCCCAAATCATCCCCCCATCCCTCTCCCACAGAGTCCAAAAGACTGTTCTATAATTGAAAGATAATTACTTTACAAAATCTGTGTTGGTTTCTGCCCCACAACAACATGAATCAGCAGTACGTATGTGTCTGTGTGTATAAATATTCTCTCCATCTTGAAACTCTATCCCAATACCACCTGCATGCGACCGCTCTAGGTCATTACAGAGCACCTGGCTGAGCTCCCTGTGTTATATAGCAGTTTTCCACTAGCTATATACTTTACACATCAGATCAGATCAGTCGCTCAGTCGTGTCTGACTCTTTGCGACCCCATGAATCGCAGCACACCAGGCCTCCCTGTCCATCACCAACTCGCGGACTTCACTCAGACTCACGTCCATCGAGTCAGTGATGCTATCCAGCCATCTCATCCTCTGTCGTCCCCTTCTCCTCTTGCCCCCAATCCCTCCAAGCATCAGAGTCTTTTCCAATGAGTCAACTCTTCTCATGAGATGGCCAAAGTACTGCAGTTTCAGCTTTAGCATCATTCCTTCCAAAGTAATCCCAGGGCTGATCTCCTTCAGAATGGACTGGTTGGATCTCCTTGCAGTCCAAGGGACTCTCAAGAGTCTTCTCCAACACCACAGTTCAAAAGCATCAATTCTTCGGTGCTCAGCTTTCTTCACAGTCCAACTCTCACATCCATACATGACCACAGGAAAAACTGTAGCCTTGACTAGACGAACGTTTGTTGGCAAAGTAATGTCTCTGTTTTTGAATATGCTATCTAGGTTGGTCATAACTTTCCTTCCAAGGACTAAGCGTCTTTTAATTTCATGGCTGCAGTCACCATCTGTAGTGATTTTGGAGCCCAGAAAAATAAAGTCTGACACTGTTTCCTCTGTTTCCCCATCTATTTCCCATGAAGTGATGGGGTCAGATGCCATGATCTTCGTGTTCTGAATGTTGAGCTTTAAGCCAACTTTTTCACTCTCCACTTTCACTTTCATCAAGAGGCTTTTTAGTTCCTCTTCACTTTCTGCCATAAGGGTGGTGTCATCTGCATATCTGAGGTTATTGATATTTCTCCCGGCAATCTTGATTCCAGCTTGTGTTTCTTCCAGTCCAGCGTTTCTCATGATGTACTCTGCATATAAGTTAAATAAACAGGGTGACAATATACAGCCTTGATGAACTCCCACACATAGTAGTGTATATATCAATGCTATCCTCTCAATTTGTTCCACCATCTCCTTTCCACCCTGTGTTCACAAGTCTATTCTTTATGTTCTCTATGTCTATGTCAAAACATTTTTCTTTCTTTTTTTTTTAAAGAAAAGCCTATTCTTTGATTAACAAGGTGAAATGTTTGTATGTAATACTTCTACCAGATTATCCAAATTCTGTCTTTGGAAACAAAAGGAAATAATTATATTCTTTGCTTTGCAAAACATATTAATATATTTTCAAGAAAGCTATTATTCCCGAAATATTTCTTCAATATATTCCCCAAATATTTCTCCTGAAAAATAAATAAACATACATTCATATATGGGATTAATGCCCTATACTTTATCATTCAACATTTTCAATGTCACCTCTAAATGATAGTGATAGTAAGGTTGCTTGTGATATGATAATTATATAATGATAGCTAGATTATTTTCTTGAGCATTTCTAGGTTTTAGTTATTACATTTTGGATTTTGTATTAATTATCTCACTTTTTGCCTAGAGTGTTGTGTTACCAACTAAATTTTGTCCCCTCAAAATTCAGAGGTTGAAATCTTAACAACCAATGGCTGTATTTTGATATAAGACCTTTAAGAAGATAACTAAGGTTAAATGGCTTAAAAGCATACCATAAGTTATCCGTGTGGTAACATATAAGCACAAGGATGTAAATAAAAGTTTGGTATAAAAGCAGAGAAGAACTACTATGGTATTACAAAGCTTAGAAAAGGCAAGGAAACACCCGTTTTGAATAGCAAGCAATGCAGAATATGCTAGCAAGAGGGGAATAAATAGTGGACAGGGAAGAACTAACAAGCCAGCATATGACATGCAAGTTTCTATTTCTTAATATGTATATAACACTCCAGTTCACCAAAATCCTGTGTTACAAAGCAGGCTCTGGATTGATCATTGTTGATGTAAAAGCTAATTAAAGTCCTCTGATAAACAAGAGCCATCTATTCTATGCCATTACTCTTTAACAACACAAAGAATTAACAGAAATATTGAAACTGAATTTTGCCTTTAAATATAAGATTCTTAGGCAAGGTTTATGTTTCCACTAATCTCTAAAAGTAGATTGACAGTTTAGAAATTTGTTTTCTCAAGAGAAAATTTCCTCAGTCTTATATATCTTTAATATTTGAATTTGTTTTCTCATAAGGTACCACATGTCCATATTAATTTATATTCCATACTTTCATTCATTCTTTACGCTGCTGCTGCTGCTAAGTCACTTCAGTCGTGTCCGACTCTGTGCGACCCCATAGACGGCAGCCCACCAGGCTCCCCCGTCCCTGGGATTCTCCAGGCAAGAACACTGGAGTGGGTTGCCATTTCCTTCTCCAATGCATGAAAGTGGAAAGTGAAAGTGAAGTCGCTCGGTCGTGTCCAACTCTTAGTGACCCCATGGACTGCAGCTACCAGGTTCCTCCATCCATGGGATTTTCCAGGCAAGAGAACTGGAGTGGGGTGCCATTGCCTTCTCCGATTATTTATGCAATTACTTTTAAAAATTTGCTTGATAGTATTGTTATAGTTTCCATGGCTTCCAAAGTTTAGTTGTCACCATTCTCCCATTGCTAATGCAGGAAAAAAAATCAATTAATTTGTCTTCAAAATATCAAGAAAATGTAAGCTCAAATAGCCTATTCTAAGCTATGTTCTAAATGAAGAGGAAAAAATGTTAAACAAAATAGGTCTTTGTCCTTGGATGTCATTTTGAAAGGACTCCATGCAATTTTACAAAGAACCATTATGAATAAGCAGTTATTATGAATTTACACATGGCCTTGACTGGAGACACCAAAGGGTCATACATGCATGGATTCAGCCAGCCCAATTAGAAACTATGCTCAGTTTCTTTCAGACATCACAGTTGGATGCAAAGCACTAATAAGGAAATCTATTATTTCAAGATGTGCACTGCAATCATAATTTTATTGTTTTGCATTCCATCTGTAGGCAACCACTAGAATGTTTGGTGAATAAACGTGAGGTATAACAGAAAATGGAGGCACGTAGCTAGTCCGGTTCAAGAGGAAATCAAGAGGCTAGTTCTCATTTCTGGATTTAGTTTTCTTGTCTATATACACTATTTCAAACTGTGCCACTACCAACTCAAGTCAGATCTATTGACCCTGTAAATATGATTACATATTGGATCATCAAATTAACAAAGTAAATTAACTTTTACAGGTGGCATTATTCATTATACCTTGGAAAAACATAAAAATCTTTACTAAAATGCATGTCTCCTCCCACACTTCTTGACAAATGGGCATTTTTGACCCAGATGATACTTTATTTGTGAAGGAATTCTGAAATTGCTGCATATTATGAATAATTGTCTAAAATAAAATGAGAAATTATATAATTAACTCCATATGGCTTTTTCTTTGAGTCATTTGATATAGGCCAAATTCTCACACTTTCCTCAATTAAGCATCTTGAAATAAAGTCTACTTTAAAAACTCATGGGAAATAGATGGGGAAACAGTGGAAACAGTGTCAGACTTGATTTTGGGGGGCTCCAAAATCACTGCAGATGGTGACTGCAGCCATGAAATTAAAAGACGCTTACTCCTTGGAAGGAAAGTTATGACCAACCTAGATAGCATATTCAAAAGCAGAGGCATTACTTTGCCAACAAAGGTCCGTCTAGTCAAGGCTATGGTTTTTCCAGTAGTCATGTATAGATGTGAGAGTTGGACTGTGAAGAAAGCTGAGTGCCAAAGAATTGATGCTTTTGAACTGTGGTGTTGGAGAAGACTCTTGAGAGCCCCTTGGACTGCAAGGAGATCCAACCAGTCCATTCTGAAGGAGATCAGCCCTGGGATTTCTTTGGAAGGAATGATGCTAAAGCTGAAACTCCAGTACTTTGGCCACCTCATGAGAAGAGTTGACTCATTGGGAAAGACTCTGATGCTTGGAGGGATTGGGGGCAGGAGGAGAAGGGGACGACAGAGGATGAGATGGCTGGATGGCATCACTGACTAGATAGACACGAGTCTGAGTGAACTCTGGGAGTTGGTGATGGACAGGGAGGCCTGGCGTGCTGCAATTCATTGGGTCGCAAAGAGTTGGACACGACTGAGGGACTGAACTGAACTGAAAAAACTTATAAATGTAACCTTGAACATTTTATAAAAGAATGTATAGAAATGAGTAGTTAAGAACATTCTGTGAATAATTAATACTCGTTTGTTAGTTGATAATGTAGAAAGCCAAAAATAGGGAGTTTCAAAAGGGAGGGAATATATGTATACTTATGGTTGATTCATGTTGATGTTTGACAGAAAGCAGCAAAATTCTGTAAAGCAATTATCCTTCAGTAAAAAAATAAATTAATTTTAAAAATAGAGTTAAAAATATTTCAACTACCAGTAAAAATGAAAAAATAAGTGTTCAATAATATTTAGCATGTTCGATGGGGCCCAAGGCAAATTTTCAGTTTTAATATTGTCTTATATTTTAAAGGAATTTGTTATTAAAATTATCTAAAAATTAAATGACACATTTAAATACAGTTAAGACTAGAAATGAGATGTGTTTGGTTTAATTCTGCTTCTGCCACCAAACATACGTGTACAATAATGCTATTGATGATTTATTATTTATTACTATAATTTTAGAATATGAGCTGATAATAAATCTTTATCATAGATTATTAATTATTGAAATCATATTAGACTTTCTAAGCAGTTTTAGTTAATATATTTTTAACTTTTTCAAAAGAGATGGGTAGGAGCAAGTTGTGTGGGTTTCTTTCCAGGCATATTATTCTGTCAATATATGATAAAAATGCTTTTAAATTATTTCTGACAAGAGAGTTAAATAAACATAGATATTTAATATATAATTTATTCTAGTGACATCAAAACTTCTTAATCACAATCTATAAGAATTACATTTTCTATCCTGAACCAGTATTCACACATAAACATACAATCATGGATGTAAACTCTACTGAAAAAAATGTCATGCCTGAGGCATTTTCTTTAACATTACTTGTTGGGGCATAGACTTAGATTATTTCAATATTGCATGGTTTGCCTTGGAAATGAACCAAGATCATTCTGATGATTTTGAGATTGAATCCAAGCACTGCATTTTGGACTCTTTTTGACTATGGTGGCTACTCCATTTCTCCTAAAGGGATTCTTGCCCACAATAGTAGATATAATGGTCATCTGAGTTAAATTCGCCCATTGCAGTCCATTTTAGTTCACTGATTCCTAAAATGTCAATGTTTACACTTGCCATCTCCTGTTTGATCACTTTCAATTTGCCTTGATTCATGGACCTAACATTTCAAGTTCCTATGCAATATTGCTGTTTACAGCATTGGACTTGACTTCCACTAACAGTCACAACCACAACTGGGTGTTGTTTTTGCTTTGGCTCCGTCTCTTTATTCTTTCTGGAGTTATTTCTCCACTGATCTCCAGTAGCATATTGGGCACCTACTGACTTGGGGAATTCATCTTTCAGAGTCAAAGCTATGCTTTTTCCAGTAGCCATGTATGGATATGGGAGTTAGACTCTATAAAGAAAGCTGCTGCTGCTGCTGCTAAGTCGCTTCAGTCGTGTCCGACTCTATGCGACCCCATAGATGGCAGTCCTCCAGGCTCCCCCATCCCTGGTTTTCTCCAGGCAAGAACACTGGAGTGGGTTGCCATTTCCTTCTCCAATGCATGAAAATAAAAAGTGAAAGTGAAGTCACTCAGTCATGTCCAACTCTCAGCGACCCCATGGACTGAAGCCCACCGGCCTCCTCCATCCGTGGAATTTTCCAGGCAAGAGTACTGGAGTGGAAGAAATTAACAATAACACAATAATAGTGGGAGACTTTAATACCCCACTCACACCTATGGATAGATCAACTAAACAGAAAATTAACAAGGAAACACAAACTTTAAATGATACAATAGACCAGTTAGACCTAATTGATATCTATAGGACATTTCATCCCAAAACAATGAATTTCACCTTTTTCTAAAGTGCACATGGAACCTTCTCCAGGATAGATCACATCCTGGGCCATAAAGCTAGCCTTGGTAAATTCAAAAAAATAGAAATCATTCCAAGCATCTTTTCTGACCACAATGCAGTAACATTAGATCTCAATTACAAGAGAAAAACTATTAAAAATTCCAACATATGGAGGCTGAACAACACGCTGCTGAATAACCAACAAATCACAGAAGAAATCAAAAAAGAAATCAAAATTTGCATAGAAATGAATGAAAATGAAAACACAACAACCCAAAACCTGTGGGACATGGTAAAAGCAGTCCTAAGGGGAAAGTTCATAGCAATACAGGCACACCTCAAGAAACAAGAAAAAAGTCAAATAAATAACCTAACTCTACACCTAAAGCAACTAGAAAAGGAAGAAATGAAGAACCCCAGGGTTAGTAGAAGGAAAGAAATCTTAAAAATTAGAGCAGAAATAAATGCAAAAGAAACAAAAGAGACCATAGCAAAAATCAACAAAACCAAAAGCTGGTTCTTTGAAAGGATAAATAAAATTGACAAACCATTAGCCAGACTCATCAAGAAACAAAGGGAGAAAAATCAAATCAATAAAATTAGAAATGAAAATGGAGAGATCACAACAGACAACACAGAAATACAAAGGATCATAAGAGACTACTATCAACAATTATATGCCAATAAAATGGACAACGAGGAAGAAATGGACAAATTCTTAGAAAAGTACAACTTTCCAAAACTCGATCAGGAAGAAATAGAAAATCTTAACAGACCCATCACAAGCACAGAAATTGAAACTGTAATCAAAAATCTTCCAGCAAGCAAAAGCCCAGGTCCAGACGGCTTCACAGCTGAATTCTACCAAAAATTTAGAGAAGAGCTAACACCTATCCTGCTCAAACTCTTCCAGAAAATTGCAGAGGATGGTAAACTTCCAAACTCATTCTATGAGGCCACCATCACCCTAATACCAAAACCTGACAAAGATGCCACAAAAAAAGAAAACTACAGGCCAATATCACTGAGGAACATAGATGCAAAAATCCTTAACAAAATTCTAGCAATCAGAATCCAACAACACATTAAAAAGATCATACACCATGACCAAGTGGGCTTTATCCCAGGGATGCAAGGATTCTTCAATATCCGCAAATCAATCAATGTAATACACCACATTAACAAATTGAAAAATAAAAACCATATGATTATCTCAATAGATGCAGAGAAAGCCTTTGACAAAATTCAACATCCATTTATGATCAAAACTCTCCAGAAAGCAGGAATAGAAGGAACATACCTCAACATAATCAAAGCTATATATGACAAACCCACAGCAAACATTATCCTCAATGGTGAAAAGTTGAAAGCATTTCCTCTAAAGTCAGGAACAAGACAAGGGTGCCCACTTTCACCATTACTATTCAACATAGTTTTGGAAGTTTTGGCCACAGCAATCAGAGCAGAAAAAGAAATAAAAGGAATCCAAATTGGAAAAGAAGAAGTAAAACTCTCACTGTTTGCAGATGACATGATCCTCTACATAGAAAACCCTAAAGACTCCACCAGAAAATTACAAGAACTAATCAATGACTATAGTAAAGTTGCAGGATATAAAATCAACACCCAGAAATCCCTTGCATTCCTATACACTAATAATGAGAAAACAGAAAGAGAAATTAAGGAAACAATTCCATTCACCATTGCAACGGAAAGAATAAAATACTTAGGAATATATCTACCTAAAGAAACTAAAGACCTATATATAGAAAACTATAAAACACTGGTGAAAGAAATCAAAGAGGACACTAACAGATGGAGAAATATACCATGTCCATGGATTGGAAGAATCAATATAGTGAAAATGAGTATACTACCCAAAGCAATCTATAGATTCAATGCAATCCCTATCAAGCTACCAACAGCATTCTTCACAGAGCTAGAACAAATAATTTCACAATTTGTATGGAAAAACAAAAAACCTCGAATAGCCAAAGCGATCTTGAGAAAGAAGAATGGAACTGGAGGAATCAACCTACCTGACTTCAGGCTCTACTACAAAGCCACAGTTATCAAGACAGTATGGTACTGGCACAAAGACAGAAATATAGATCAATGGAACAAAATAGAAAGCCCAGAGATAAATCCACGCACATATGGACACCTTATCTTCGACAAAGGAGGCAAGAATATACAATGGATTAAAGACAATCTCTTTAACAAGTGGTGCTGGGAACTCTGGTCAACCACTTGTAAAAGAATGAAACTAGAACACTTTCTAACACCATACACAAAAATAAACTCAAAATGGATTAAAGATCTCAAGGTAAGACCAGAAACTATAAAACTCCTAGAGGAGAACATAGGCAAAACACTCTCTGACATACATCACAGCAGGATCCTCTATGACCCACCTCCCAGAATATTGGAAATAAAAGCAAAAATAAACAAATGGGACCTAATTAACCTTAAAAGCTTCTGCACATCAAAGGAAACTATTAGCAAGGTGAAAAGACAGCCTTCAGAATGGGAGAAGATAATAGCAAATGAAGCAACTGACAAACAACTAATCTCGAGGATATACAAGCAACTCCTACAGCTCAACTCCAGAAAAATAAATGACCCAATCAAAAAATGGGCCAAAGAACTAAATAGACATTTCTCCAAAGAAGACATACAGATGGCTAACAAACACATGAAAAGATGCTCAACATCACTCATTATCAGAGAAATGCAACTCAAAACCACTATGAGGTACCATTTCACACCAGTCAGAATGGCTGCGATCCAAAAGTCTACAAGTAATAAATGCTGGAGAGGGTGTGGAGAAAAGGGAACCCTCTTGCACTGTTGGTGGGAATGCAAACTAGTACAGCCACTATGGAGAACAGTGTGGAGATTCCTTAAAAAACTGGAAATAGACATGCCTTATGATCCAGCAATCCCACTGCTGGGCATACACACTGAGAAAACCAGAAGGGAAAGAGACACGAGTACCCCAATGTTCATCGCAGCACTGTTTATAATAGCCAGGACATGGAAGCAACCTAGATGTCCATCAGCAGATGAATGGATAAGAAAGCTGTGGTACATATACACAATGGAGAATTATTCAGCCATTAAAAAGAATACATTTGAATCAGTTCTAATGAGGTGGATGAAACTGGAGCCTATTATACAGAGTGAAGTAAGCCAGAAAGAAAAACACCAATACAGTATACTAACGCATATATATGGAATTTAGGAAGATGGTAACAATAACCCTGTGTACGAGACAGCAAAAGAGACACTGATGTATAGAACAGTCTTATGGACTCTGTGGGAGAGGGAGAGGGTAGGAAGATTTGGGAGAATGGCATTGAAACATGTAAAATATCATGTATGAAATGAGTTGCCAGTCCAGGTTCGATGCACGATACTGGATGCTTGGGGCTGGTGCACTGGGACAACCCAGAGGGATGGAATGGGGAGGGAGGAGGGAGGAGGGTTCAGGATGGGGAACACATGTATACCTGTGGCAGATTCATTTTGATATTTGGCAAATCTAATACAGTTATGTTAAGTTTAAAAATAAAATAAAATTAAAAAAGAAAAAAAAAAAGAGTACTGGAGTGGGGTGCCTTCTCCAAAAGAAAGCTGAGTGCTGAAGAACTGATGCTTTTGAACTATGGTGTTGGAGAAGACTCTTTAAGAGTACCTTGTATTGCATGGAGATACAACCAGTCCATGCTAAAGGAAATCAGACCTGACTATTCACTGGAAGCACTGATGCTGAAGCTAAAACTCCAATACTTTGGCCATTTGATGTGAACAAGTGACTCATTGGAAAAGACATTATTGCTGGGAAAGATTGAAGATGGGAGAGGAAGGGGATGACAGAGGATGAGATGGTTGGATGGCATCAACTTGATGGACATGAGTTTGAGTAAGCTCCAGGAGTTGGTGATAGACAGGGAAGCTTGGCATGCTGCAGTCGATGGGGTCACAAAGAGTCAGACATGACTGAGCAACTGAACTGAACTGAAGCATCCTCATATTCCTTTTAATTCTTTTGCTATTTTTCAGTTTTATTTTGATATAATTGATATATAGCAGGGTATAAGTTTTAAGATGTACAGTAAAATGGATTATGATTTTCTAGTGATTTTATGGTTCCAGGACTCAAATATTTAAGTTTTTAATCCATTTCAAGTTAGCTTTTGTGAGTGGTATAAGGGTCTGGTTTATTTTTTTATACGAATATTAAATTTTCCCTGCACCATTTATTGAAGAGACTTTTTACAATGAATATTATTGCCTCTGTTATAAAATATTAGTTAGCTGTATTTGCATGGTTTCATTTCCAGGCTCTTGATTTAGTTCCGTTGGGTATGTATCTGATTTTTCCTGGTACCATACAGTTTTGCTTACTATAGCACTATACTGTAGCTTGGTATCAGGAAGTGTCATGCTTTCTGCTTTGTTCTTTTTCCTCAGGATTGCTTTGGGTATTCAAGATCTTTTATGGGCCCCTATCAATTTTAGGAATAGTCTTTCCTACTTCTATAAAAAATACTTTTAGAATCTTAGTGGGGATTGCTTTGATTCTATAAAGGCTTTGACTATTCTGGAGATTTTAGCAATATTTTTCCAACCCATGAGTAGCTTTCCATTTTTTGTATCTATTTGATATCTTTTATTAATGCTTTGTAATTTCCAGTGTAGAGAGTGTTCATCTCCTTGGTTAAATTTATTCCTAAGCATTTTATACTTTTGGATACTATCATAAATGGCAATTATTTTCTTTCTTTCTTTTAAAGATAATTCGTTGTTAATGTGTAGAAAAGCTGCTGAGTTTTGTGTGTTATTTTATATCCTGTAAATTTAGAGCCTTTGGGTCTATTTAGCAGTTTTTTTTTTTTTTTTTTTTCTCTAGAATTTGTGGCTTTCTTTTCTGGTAGGTTGAGATTCAATGTATCTACATATTTTTCTCTCCAGTTTGGGTGACAGTGGCTTAACCTATGAGAGGGCTTCTCAGATGGATCTAAAAAGTGTTGATTTTTAAGTTTTTGTTTTGTTTTCAAAATTTTAGTATATAAAATCATATCATCTGCAAATAGAGACCATTTTATTTGTTCTTTTTAAATTTTAATACCTTTTATTTTTCTGTTACTAATTGCTCTGGCTAGGACCTCCATGCTATGTTGAATAGTGGTGATAAAAGTATCTCATTCCTGATCTTAAATGAAAATCTTTCAATATTTCACTCGAGTATGATGTTAGCTGTGCATTTGTCATATATGTCCTTTATTTTGTTGAGGAACATTTCTTCTATATCTAAATTGTTAAGAGCTTTTACCATGAACATAATTCTTTTACTTTATAAATTTCTTGGATATTCATCATCTTGTTTTCTATATTTTAAGCCAGCAGATAAGTTTGAAGTTTATGTTTTTCAACTAACTTTAATTTTTCCTTATTACCTTAGCTCCATTCATAGCCAATAGCTCTAAATGAGTCATCATAACTGATCTACAAAGAAAATAATAGGCTTCCATTTTCCTGTCCAGAATGTAATTATCTTAGAAGTCATCACTCAATTTCAAGAACTAAAATTTTGAAAACAAAACAAAAACTTAAAAATCAACACTTTTTAGATCCATCTGAGAAGCTCTCTCATAGGTTAAGCCACTGTCACCCAAACTGGAGAGAAAAATAGGTAGATACATTGAATCCCAACCTACCGGAAAAAAAATCCACAAGCATAAACATTTGGGATAACCAGTGCCAAAATAGGAAAACCTGAATTGTAACTAACAAACTCCTGGAGGCTCAATGTGGACAATTATAAAAGTTAAAACTTCCATGGGTAACAAGTATTAAGGAGTGCCTCCACACTCTTCTGAGATTTACCTCTAGGATCTCTCCCAAGTTCTTTTGGTGAAGATTGGGGGGAAAAAAATCCTCTTATGATTCCAGAAGTAGACGAAGAAATGTAACTATTTTGAAATGCACCAGGGCATGTCATACTTCTAACAAGACCTTCCCTCAAAAGAAACTATTTTGCCAGAACCTATTGGAGTTTTATTAAAGTCTAGCTGAACATGGAGAAAAAGAATTACCTCTCCTCTAAACAATCCTGTCCCACCTAATGATGGAGTTGGGGAAGAAAGGGGCAAGTCAGGGAATAAACAGAAAGTACTTGTGAAGTTCACATCCCCATGGTAGAGACTCACTGAAAGACTAAAATCTGAGCATAGGAATATATGGCGATTCCTTTCCCCTACACCTGAATCCTGTAACTAAAGGTCTATTTACTGATTTCCTTTTACTGAGTGCATCATGTCTGGCTTTCAACAAAAAATTACAAAGCACACTAAAAGGGAAAAATCAAAGATTAAAGAGACAGTGAAAACATTAGAACCAAACTCAGATATAACAAGTATTTTAAAATTATCAGACTAGAAATTCAAAACAACTGTTATTAATGTGCTAAACGTGTTCTTTCCATTTCTTTTCTAATGGGAAAGAATAACCAACATGCAAGAACAAAAGGGCAACATAAGCAGAAAGGCAGAAATCCTAAGAATCAAATAGGGATGCTACAGATTAAAGAGAAAAGAATACAAGGTTTTATATAATATTGTAGTCTTAGGAATCATTAAAACAGTGTTTTTTGTAAAGTAAGTTAAAACAACATTTCAAAGATACCTTGATAAGCTATGTTTGAGGACAAAGTACCATAGATACTAATTAAACAGTTTAAATAAGTATCAAATTACCAGATTCTGAGAGCTATGACTGAAACATGCTTGAAAATGATGGAAAGAGTAGTAATTTATGAAGTTGAAATTGCTAATACAATAACAAATATTGAACAGTTTCAAAGTAATTGTAAAGTATGTTATAATTTTTCATTTATATATTTATCCTTTCAAGATTATAGATCGTATTTTCAGAGTGAATGCTAATGTGTCAGAATATATCAGTCTTTCATATGCAGAATTTACAACTTAAGGAAAATGAAAGGTTTTGTAGATAAAATAGAAGGAACAAAAACATGAGAACAGCATGAAAAACATGAAACAAAAAATATGTAAAAGTTTGATCACAATTGTTTCAGTAAAAGATTTTACTTCATAGAGCAGAATGTGAGGCATGAAATAAACTCATCTCTAAAACAATAATGATGAAGTTTCTGTCCAGTGTCATATAAGGATTCCTAGTTTAATCTAAATTAATCTTCACCATCACATTATGAGTAATGGCTAATGGAGTGCCTACTCTAATTTATTTTATTTTACAAATGAGTAAACAGAGGTTTAGAGAGTTGATATCCTGTCTGCTGCTGCTGTTGCTAAGTTGCTTCAGTAGTGTCCGACTCTGTGCGACCCCATAGACAGAAGCCCACCAGGCTCCCCCGTCCCTGGGATTCTCCAGGCAAGAACACTGGAGTGGGTTGCCATTTCCCTCTCCAATGCATGAAAGTGAAAAGTTAAAGTGAAGTCGCTCAGTCGTGTCAGACTCTTAGCGACCCCATGGACTGCAGCCCACCAGGCTCCTCCGTCCATGGGATTTTCCAGGCAAGAGTGCTGGAGTGGGTTGCCATTAAGTGGAAGAACTGGGTATAAATTGAAGTCATTTGACCCGATAGCCTATAGTGCTTACTGACTCTATTAATTAGTGCCTGAAATCATTGCAGTATACCTACATAATAGCGGAACTCCCTCAGCTTGTTAGTCTTTCTCTGAAACTATACAATATAAGGAAGTTTTAGGCACCTCTCCAGGGACCTAAACTGTAGATTATCTGGCCATTGTTGGGTTAGTGTTATTCCTTAACTGTTCTCCTTACCCTGCCACTCCTTCTCTGATCCATCATCTACACCACCACAGGAATAATTTAAATGATTATGTTATTCTTGCCCAAAAATCTTCAGTGATTCCCATTGATCTTGAGAATAAACAACACAGAATCAATTTGCTCTAATGAAAATAATCATAATGCTTTGTAAGAGTACATGGCTGTAGCATTGAAACAATATCCTGTCTTCGTGGAAATAATTGATTGTTTCATAAGCTTAAATTGGAGGAAGTCTACTTAAGTGGAATATAGATTGATACATGATTTTTCACTACAGAATCTTCCACATTAATTTGCACTTCATGATGAATTTCTTATTTGTGTTCCCAATATTCAACTCATGGATGGATGATGAATAAATTAGTGAATGAATTCAAATACAGCATATTTTAAATTTTTAAAAATTATATTAATCATTGTTCAGATTATATGTGATATACCCATATGTACATTTAAATTTTAATATTGTGAGATGAAAATATAATCATTAACCAGTCTCTTCAAAAAGTATAAAATTATAGAGAGTCTTCTTAAAACATTACCATGGAAGGAGAATATAATTTAATACAAAAAAATAATTACTTTTTACTGAAACATATAAAGATTGAAATTTAAATGTATATAGAAGTTCCCCTTTTGGAGAGATTCTTATGGAAAAGCAAATCTTTCTGAATATTGGTTTGTTTACTGTTTAAAAGTTCAGATTGTTATAAAGATTAAATGTAGAGGGAAAAACACTTAAAATCTTAAAAGTAAAAGATGTTAAACCTAAACATCTCTACCACCCAGTTGGCAAGCTGAGCTGAGAAGGGGCAGGTGAGAAACCTGAAGTTGCATTCAAGTGAATGTTGCTTTACTTGCCAAAGCAAGAAGTAAAGTCATAGAAGGAAGAAGGAAGAAAAATTTTAAAGGAGTAGAGAGTTCTGGGACTCCCCTTGTAGTCCAGTGGTTAAGACTCTGTGCTTCCAGTGGAGCTTCGATCCCTTGTTGAGGAAGTAAGATCCCACATGTTATCCAGTGCAGCCAAAAAAAAAAAAAAAAAAAAGAGAGAGTTCTCAGACAAAAGCTAAAATGTTCCAGGCTTATGTACTTTGTCTGTAGGAAGTCAAACTCAATTGTATCGGAGAGCCACAGAAAAGGCCGAGAGAAAGTAAAAGAAACAGACATTGGATTCATTTATTCATAAATACATTTGAAATTAACTTTTAAAAAACATATACGCCCTAGCTAAAGACTATGCCTATCAAAGGACAGTGGTACAGTGTATGTTTGTGTGTTACTGGACAGAGAGAAACAAAAGTAATGTGCTTTCAGTAATGAACTATATACACCATCATCTTCCTGAAATAATATGATATTTTGAATACTTATGGAGGAAAACAGTATTGAAATTAACATTTATTTGTCATAAATTTAAACTGACATACTGATTTTTCATATGTTTAAATGATGACAAATTAGGAGTATATTAATGCAAAATAGTAAATAATATGCCATATAAAGATCACCAAGACATTTAGTTTACTCAAATTCTCCTGAAGCAATGTATTAAATAGCATTTTAAAAAATTGTTGCTATGCAAGTTAATAAAATTTTGTTTAATACAGCCCTACCCATTCTTCTATCATTCTTTAAATGTGAACATCTCATCCTGATTTACATCAACTCAATTCCCCTGCAGTCACTGTGGCAAAAAAAAAAAAATCAGTTGCCTATTCTACATCTATTTCCCCTTTTCCTTCTATATAGGTGCTGATTTAGATGGGGGTGGGAAACAATATGCCCTGTTCTAGGCAATCAATTAATTGGTTTAAGCTAACTGTACTAATTTCATCCCTATTTGAAATTTCAGGAGTAGTTAAGTGAAAAATTTCTAGACAATGAACATAAAGGACTTAGGAAAAATATGTAATCTCTAACACGAATGGAGAGATGAAGGGCAAGCATTTTCCTCCATCCATTTTGTCAGGATGCAATGCTTGGAGTGTCATCAAGAACAAGGTTAAAATATAGAAGCCCCTAACCTCCTGTCAATATCTTGAGTTTCTGAACTAACCCTCTAAAATGCTTGTCTTCGTATCACTGATAAGTGAAATCTGTGTTATTTAAGTCACTTTCTAAGTGGTCTGTTACCTGAAGCTGAAAGCATGATAATTGATATTACTTCAGTGTTCTTTAAAAACCAGATGAATGGAAAAAGAACATTTTTAACAACAAATTATAAATTTTATAGATATATTATTTGAGATATATGTTTCATTCAATATATCATTATCATATGGGCTGAAAATAGTACATTTCATTATGTTGCTCTATTATGCTATTTTTTACCCTCATAGAAACAAGTTTTATTCTGCTGTATTGTAAACATCATAAGATCAGATAGTGGATGCTGCACTTCACTGACCAAATGATCGGTCATAGACTGAGACATTCATTCTTTCACCCTCTGGGAAAGCAAAAGGCTATCAGCTAAGAATTTTCTTGAAGAAAAGAGCTCCCTCTTCCAAGGATATTCCCTGTCTTAAGGTCAGTCTGCCTCTGAATACTGGATCCAAAACATTATTGAAGGATGATCCCAACTTCAGTGCTTCCAATGGGATTGGCTGAATTATCTGTTGCCTTTGTATCAAAGTTCAAATTTAGTCGTATTTCAGTCTTGCCACCCTCACTGTCTCATAGGTGTTGTTTCTAAAAGCAGACTGGGATGATACACCTATTTGCAGATACTGATATCTGGGAAATCTGACCTACAACATTCAATAGCAGTCACTATAGGAAGCAGATACTAAATTGGCTTTTGGAAGCTTGATTTCCACTCAGTCACCTCACTAGTAAAAGGAATGCTGACAGTCCTTGCTTGGCATGCAGTCTTGGTGAATTTTTTGAAGTTCTCATTGATGATAAACAGGGATTGATATACCAAAGTAAATAAATACACTGGCAGATAGAATATCTCAGGTGTTTATGCAGTTTGAGGGGGGAAAAAAGTACTTATAAGGACTATGGAAACTGAGGATACATTTTGGAGGTATAAACACACATTTTGGAGGAAAATAAAAGGTGATCACTAATCAACTCAAGGTAAAATGTGAAGGCAGCATGGTCCCCATGGGAGGTTATTATTAAACAGACTACTATCAGAGAAAAGTTAAGATATTGCCTAAAATTTTCTTATAAGAATAGTATAGCTAATAGATTGAAATCAGGATCTTAGTTACAAGTTAATTAGACTCATATTTGGAGTAGGAGCATTAGGATTGTCATACTCAAAATTTTTAAAACCCGAAGTCCTTCTGAACCCTTTGGGATTACAGAAGTGAACCACTTATCTCAGTTAAACTAGCATTCTCTCCTTCCTTGAACATGATTCAGAGTCCCCTGCCTTAACTGACAATATGTCACTCTGCTTCAGGCTCTATCCTCTTCTTTCATCCCAGCCACTTGACCAATAACTAGAATTAAGTAGCAATATAGTTTGGTCAGGAAAATGAAAGTCTGCTAGTAGAGAAGTGATTACAATGTAATAGATCTGTCATATATGTATCAATGGAGTAAAGACAACATGCTCGATCAAGGAGGGTGTTATACAAAGTTGGATAAATGATAATTTATCAATATGGAGGTACTCTCCCACAATATGGAATTTAGCACCTTGATGAGGCCCCATCTAATTGTACTAATCCAAAGCTAGGACTGTTCTTGGAAGCAGCAGTGATTGATAACCTACCCTATGTGAAGCAGAAATGATAGAACTTCTCAGGGGCTCTAAGAAGCTGACACGCTAGAACAGATACACAGATACACAGCATAGAGCTAGAAAACCACAATTTTACAACAGTAAGAGAATTCAAAAGCCACTCAATTTACTACAGAGATAAGGGATGCTCTAGGGAGAATACACTAAGACCGTCAGAGATTCTAAACAGAAATGAGGAAACTCTAGTATGAACAGTAGAATACAGAAAAGATAAGTATCAGTTGTATTCCTAAGACCACTACAGTGGGTGGTTTATCTCATTAACTTTTCTCCTGTTAGTTTCCCTAGTAATAGGAACTAATCAGAATCCCAGAGGATTTGTCCAAATATGGGATCAGTTGATTATATGAAGCAAATGTGTCTTTGTAATCAAAAGGGTGAATTACAGTAGCTGATATGGTGTTCCTTCCAGATAACAATTAAGACTGAGGTGTTCATTAAAAAAAAAAAAAAAAAAAAAAAAAAGTCCCCTCAACCAAAGGGAACTTCCACATCTGAGGTTTTCTTCTCTTCCCAGGGTCAGTCTTCATCTGTGTCTGGTCAATACAGGGATGTGAAATCATGATCAGTTTGCCTAAAACAAGGACAAAGATTCAGAGCTTCCTGAACAGCATTACAACCTCCTCTCATCCAGTCTCTTGTCCTTCACTTTGTAATAGGAGGTGATGCTGAGGATACTACCTAATCACTACAAGCTTGCAGATTTGCATCTCTGAGTCTGTTTCCCAGGAAAAACTACTTAAGATAGAGATTATTCATTTTTACTTTCAGAATTCTTAGAAATACTTTTGGACATACTGTCATACAATTTTGCTGAGGAAACTCTAAATACCAAGGTTGGAATGCACAAATCCTTTCAAAGTTACTCATCCAAACCACTTTGACATGGAAAATAGCAACTTCTCTAATAATTATCAGAGAACAAACATTTAAGTATACATTACAGTTAAAATTATATGCCAGACATCTTTATCTATACTTAAGGATTTGACCCCTTTCTGAAAAGAAGTATGATATATACTGTGTCAAGTATGCTACCCAGAATGGCTTGTCTTATGAAAAATAAGATAGAAAAGGGAAGGGGGAATGAGATGTTGCTAGGTACACTAGATTAAGAAGGACAAAGAAAGGATACACTTATAGCTCAGACTAAATTTAGCAGACAGAGGGAGTTATAAGGCCTGAATTTTACTTCCCTTGCCTCTGTCAAGGAGCAGACTCTTCAGCCTAGAAAAAGTAGGATAAATACATAATCTGAACAGAAGTCAAAGATGATTGAGGGGATAGTAAAAGAAACTTACATGTTCTTTAGTGAATTCATCTCCAACACAGAAACAATCTTACCAAGTCACTGTGAAGAGTTGTAATGAGACTGTAAAGGCATTGGTAGTATTTTTGAGTAATCAATGGCTAACTAGAAAATGTGAAAGAAAAGATATAGTGGGTGATATTTTGAGTTTTGAAAGGGCAAAAATAATAGAAAAATTTACAGACCAGTGAACCTGGATCTAGACAAAATCTTCAAATGGATTATTTAAAGAAGAGCCTGTAAATATTTGGAAAGGGACATAGCCATGGCTAAATACTAGAATGCTAGACTCTCATCAATTCCTATGTTGATTCAGACATTAAAATGACAGATCAAGTCCTTTTATTCTTAGACTAGTTCAGAATTTCAACAAGACATTAACAGAGTCCCATGGGAATTATACATACAAGATAAAATCCATGAGCTAGATAATGGCAAAGCCTGAAGTTTTATATAAAAAGAACTCAGGTCAATTGGGAAGAAATTCCAGAGCACTATGGCTCAAGCTTCATCCACTGCAAAAATTTAGGACACACTTTTTATGTACTTACCACAATGATATAAATAGCCCCATATTACTTTTAAGCATAGCAACAAGTTTAGAAAATGGTAGAAATTGAAAATCTGACTTCTATACGTTATCAGGATTATATTAACTCAACAAATGAGGTTATACATAATAAGCTATATATTTAAATAGCAACACTTTATGGTGAAAACACTAGCTTCCTGCTACTATTCATATGAAAGAGACTGAGGTTTAAATTGATGACAAGAAATAATGATTAAATCACTAGGAAGAAGCTTCCAAAAGGAACAGGTCTATCACAGGTCTGTCACTTTAATAGTAGGATTATTACACAAATCAACACAAAGATAGTTCCAAATGTTGGCTTGTGAATTTTGAATTCTGTGTATGGTCCTAGTTGTCATTAGCTAAGAGAAAAAGAAAGATCACCAACATTAAACATACACCAAATACTATTTTAAAGTCACCAGAGAAGCCAATGCTATCTAATTTTTATAATAATTAGTTGAGGTAGTTAAAAGTATTCCAATTTTACAGCTGAAGAAATAAAATCTCAAATTGTTTAATAAATTTAGCCAAGCAAACAAAACTGTAAGTAAAGGCAGTAAGGGCTTCCCATGTGGCACTAGTGGTAAAAAAAAGAAAAGAAAAAAAAAAAAAAACAAGACAATACATGAGACAGAAGAGACTCAGGTTGGATCCTGAGTCAGGAAGATCCCCTGAAGGAGAAAATGGCAACCCACTCCAGTATTCCTGCCTGGCGAATCCCATGGACACAGGAGCCTGGCAGGCTACAGCCACTGGGGTCGCAAAAAGTTGGATACCACTGAAGTGACTTAGCACGCATGCACACAGAGGGAATAAGATTTAACCAAAATTTGTCAAACTCTGAAATATTCTTAGAGTTCCTAATGTAAAACTCTAATGTTCTTAATAAAGAAACACAAGCCCATGGAAGATGGGATTTCTATTACCTACAATAACTGATCTCTTAGCACTTTTCTTAGGCTTCCCCAGTGGCTCAGTGGTAAAGAATCCACCTGCAAAGCAGGAGATTCCATTTCGATCAGTGGGATGTAAAGACCCCCTGGAGGAGGGCCTGGCAACCCACTCCAGTATTCTTGCCTGGAGAACCTCTTGGACAGCCTGCTGGGCTACAGTCCATTGAGTTGGTTGCAAAGAGTCAGACACGACTGTAATGACTGAGCATGAGTGGACCTCACTTCTCTTCCTTACTATGATTGTGACTATTTTAAGAGTCATAATTCTTCTGTTCCTAGTTAGGATATTTATTCTTCTTCTGCACAGCTTTCTTCTCTCTCACACACCTTCTCTCTTTCTCTTCTCTCTTTCTCTCTCCACCCAACACATGAGTATAAATAAATGGTAAAATATTATTTATAGCAAATAAACTATAAGACAAATGCATATGTCCTCACTTGTTTCCAATTCACTCATTCATATCTAGAAATTAATGAGTATCATAATCTTATCACAGGATTTCTTAAGTAAGTTTATTCTATTAATATATATTTTCAATATCAAACAAATTGAAACACATTGATAAACTGCTATAAATTGCTTCACATTGTTTAATTGCAAATATTTTTACCAAGTGATGTCTTGGGGAGTCTTTCCATAACTTTTACGTCTACATACACATGTACAAGTTATTTTACAGTTGTTTTAAATTGCAATTCTTGAGTTTTATTAAGATCACTGTAGTTCAAAGTCCAAGTGAAAGTGATGAATGGGAATATTGAAAGTCCTAATGCCTAATCTTCAGGACAGATCTTTAGGTTTAAGAACTATTTATATATCAGGCTAGTAAAGACCAAGATAAGCAGGGTTGATTTTGAGTCTAGTGGCATTAAAAAACATATAATGTCTGTAACAGAAGACATTTGTTTTTGACAAGAGATCTCTTGCATTTTAAGACTATAGGCTTCAAGAATGTTCAGTTCAGTTCAGTTCAGTCACTCAGTCATGTCCGACTCTTTGCGACCCCATGAATCGCATCACACCAGGCCTCCCTGCCCATCACCAACTCCCAGAGTCTACCCAAACTGATGTCCATCGAGTCAGTGATGCCATCCAGCCATCTCATCCTCTGTCGTCCCCTGCTCCTCCAGCCCTCAATCTTTCCCAGCATCAGGGTCTTTTCTAGTGAGTCAACCCTTTGCATGAGGTGGCCAAAGTATTGGAGTTTCAGCTTCAGCATCAGTCCTTCCAATGAACAACCAGGACTGATTTCCTATAGGATGGACTGGTTGGATCTTCTTGCAGTCCAAGAGACTCTCAAGAGTCTTCTCCAAGACCACAGTTCAAAAGCATCAATTCTTCAGCGCTCAGCTTTCTTCACAGTCCAACTCTCACATCCATACATGACCACAGGAAAAACCATAGCCTTGACTAGAGGGACCTTTGTTGGCAAAGTAATGTCTCTGCTTTTGAATATGCTATCTAGGTTGGTCATAACTTTCCTTCCAAGGAGTAAGCATCTTTTAATTTCATGGCTGCAGTCACCATCTGCAGTGATTTTGGAGCTCAAAAAAATAAAGTCTGAGACTGTTTCTACTGTTTCCCCATCTATTTCCTATGAAGTAATGGTACTGCATTTATATTTTATCTCAGTCCACAACACACTCCTGCAATCCTTTGAGGTTTTTCATTTAGGCTTTGGAATACAAAGGCCACCACTCCTTCAATCCTGGCCTACTATCTAGATGTTAAAGAATCCACCTGCTGTGTGGGAGACCTGGGTTCGATCCCTGAGTTGGGAAGATCCCCTGCAGGAGGGAATGGCAACCCATTCCAGTATTCTTGCCTGGAGAATCCCCAATGGACAGAAGGGGTGCAAAGAGTTGGATATGACTGAGAGACTAAGCATACATCTAGTTTTAGGCTGCCTGACTTACACTGTTCCACCGTGCTGTTTACTGTCTTGCCTTTTGCATTTAATAAATATTCCCTCACTGAAGACCTTGAGGCATTTTTATAGTAGCATGTGTTGCCTGGCTGGCTCAAGAGTAATACTTTTCAAAATTTGTATGTTTAAATTCTGCTCCTTGTTAATAATAGCTTACAAAATGTTCATGTATTTAACCATGTTTAGAGAATAGTCTTTCACTTTGATATGGTAGGGAATATGATTCACTATTGAACTGGAGTATATTAAGTAGTAAAATATTTAAATGTTACATGAATAACTGTGTTCCATGTTTTGAGAATAATGATTTGGTAGCTTATAGCAACCAGTGGGTTTATGATGCTTTATAGCTTGTAAGTTCTCACAAAGGCAGTGGCTTCATAAACTAGAAAATAACTCAGCTATCAAAATCCTAATCCTCAAGGGATTCATATTTGAAATGGAAAGTTTGTGTCATTCACTGGAGAAAAGAATTGTTAAATGCCTAACCATAGCATGAAAATGGAATAATTTTTCCAGACTTTAAGCATGTACTGCCTTTGTTACTGTGGCCTATGATTTTTTTTTATTTATTAATGATTTATATTTATGAACTAAAGTAAGTTAACTATAATCTGTTAAATATGAACTTAAGTATTTTTTCTTCAATTTGTGAGATGACATTCAAGAAGCATCTCATATTGGTTTACTTTCAAAGAAAAAGACAAAAAATACTATGAAAATTTGTGGTGTTTGTTAAAATAGATTATGATCAATTTTCAATTATTAAATATTTCTCACATTTTGGTGTGAATTGCTTTCCTAGGTATCCATAGTAATGTTGACTTATTCCAACTTGTGTTATACTTAAATTGCTCAGTTAACTATAGCCTCTGTACAATATTTATTTATTTAGAAGTGCTTTGCCACCACATAGGAACCATATGTAGTATTTGCTGGCTTGGACTACTGGAGTATGTTAATAGCTCTTGCCAACAGAGCACAGAAACCAATACAGATGATAATCTAGCTTGAGTTGTTTAAAAAGTGAAAATTATTACAGTGATATTAACGATAAGTGTACAAATTTAGAATTATGTCCAACATTCTTTATATATATGGCTGCCACTTACTATTGATTTGGGCTATCCTGATAACTCATTTGGTAAAGAATTCACCTGGAATGCAGAAGACCCCAGTTTGATTCCCGGTTTGGGAAAATTTCCTGGAGAAGAGATAGGCTATCCACTCCAGTGTTCTTGGAATTCCATTGTGGCTCAGCTGGTAAAGAATCCACATGCAATGTGGGAGACCTGGGTTCGATCCCTGGGTTGGGAACATCCCCTGGAAAAGAGAAAGCACTCCAGTATTTTGGCCTAGAGAATTCCATGGACTGTATAGTTAAAGTCACTCAGTCATGTCTGACTCATTGTGACTGTATAGTCCATGGAGTCTCAAAGAGTCTGACATGACTGAGCGAATTTCACTTTCACTTACTATTGATTAATGATACAAAAAATAAAAATTAATTCAAGTATCAGTGATGTGCCTCATCTATGCTGAGCCCTTATTTCTAACAGAATCCCTATGAAGTAGATATTTTTATTATCCATTTTATAGATTAAAAGAATGAAATTAAGAATTTAAGGAACTTTCCCATTTTCAGCTAGAAAATAAATTAAGGAGTCAAGATGAAAGACAAGGCTGTTGACTTTAGCAGTCCTATTCTTGAATATCCCCTCATTTTATTCTAAAAGAGCCTTTCTCTTTAAGTATTCCTATACTTAATCAAGTATTTTTTAACAGTACAAAGTGTGTATGTGTGTGTGTTATGTGAAACATGGCTACAGTAACAAAAAAAGCCTAACAAAGAATTATTTAAGTTCTGTGCAAAATCAGGTAATTAATAAGGCTCCTCTGTGCAGTGGGTAGCCATTCCCTACTCCATGAGACCTTCCTGACTTAGGAATTGAACCCAGATCTCCCACTTTGCAGGCCGATGCTTTACTGTCTGAGCCACCAGGGAAGCCCACCTAGTGGGATGACCACTTTCATATTACACATATGTATACCTTAGATTTTTAATTTACTGTCAGGTACTATATTGCATAACTTTTTACACATTTCATTGGTAGAGAACAAAAATATTATTAATTTTGTTGACATATAAAGCAGTGATCAGCAAACTAGGGCTTATGGTCCAAATTCTGCTACGTTTTTCTGTAAATAAAATATGCTCATTCCTTTATGTATTGTCTATGGTTTCTTTTACTCTATAACTGTAGAGTTAAATAATTGCCATAAGATCATGTGGCTGTACCAATGCCTCAATCAAAAATGGTTTCTTTGCTATTCAAAAGCTTTTACATTTATTTATTATTTTTTTAAACATAGTATGATTATATTTTAATACACAACCAAAATACAAAACACCACAGTAAATTGACAGCAATAAAATATGGTATTTCATTTGCACTACACTAAGACATTGATATACCAAGGAAAATGAAAGGAAAAAAAAACAGAGCAAAATGAAATAATGCAAGAGACTGTAAGGATTAAGCATATATGAAGATGACAGACTGAACAGTAACAGAATAAAGGCAATTTCTTTGTAACATCATATTGCCAAAAAATAAAAATGTAACATTTATACAGTTTTAGGAAATATATCCACATAAACACTTGTAGATAAGATTGATGAAATCCTGTCTATATAATAGAGGAAAATCTATTTTACTTTGGACTCGAAACTATAAATATTGGGTATCCTTAGTCTTCACAATTTCATTGGAATTATTTCAACAAATTAGTTGGATAAATGTACAATTTATATATAAACAACACTTACTGCATAGAAAAATCTGTGGCTAGTATATACAAATCCCCCAAAATGCCGTGTTAATTTATCAATAAACCCATAAGATATGCACAAAATTTCATCATTAAGTAGATAACACAGACAGAGGTGGCAGAATCAGAGGAGGAAAAACGGCATTTAAGAAGTAAAATGTTACACTTAAAATTTTCCATATCCTTTGAAATCTTGAAAATTGTGTTTTTTATGAATCAATTTTAAATTTCTCTGTGATAAATGAAAATTTTAAATATATGCACTAATACTTCTGGGAGCAATGAAATGAAGCTTTGACATTACAAAGTCCTGAGCGTCTTTGTGTAACAATGTCTCCATCATTCAAGCTCATGAGATTCAGTCCATTAGCAACAATGAAAACAGTCCACATGCCTGGTTACAATTCTCTCCAGTACCACCCTTTAAATTTGAGCCTTCTCAGCCTGTTTTTATGATCTACAGGGAGTGTCTGTTGCAAGACAATAATGAGGATTTGCCATACATTATGAAGACTATTTTTTGGTTTTATGGAAGATGGTGGCAGAATCAACGGTAAAAAGCTTTTACATTTTAATTAGGTTACATTTGTTTATTTTAGTTTTTCATTACCGTAGGAGATGGATCTAAAAAAAACATTGCTGTAATTTATGTCTAAGAGTCTCCTGCCTCAGTTTCCTCTAGGTGTTTCATAGTATCTGGCCTTGAGTTTACATTTTTAATCCATTTTGAGTTAATGTTTGTATAAAGTGTTAGAAGATATTCTAATTATATTCTTTTACCTCTAGCTGTCCAATTTTCCAATAAGCACCACTTATTGAAGAGACTGCCTTTTCCATGTTGTATATTCTTGCCTCCTTTGTTGTGGATTAATTAAGCATAAGTCCCTAGGTTTCTTTCTGAACTTTCTATACTGTTCCATTGATCTATGTGTCTGTTTTTGTGCTAGTACTATAATATTTTGTTTACTATAGTTTTGTAGTATAGTTTGAGATTAGAGAGCATGATTTGTCCAGCTCTATTCTTCTTCTTCAGGATTATTTTGGCTATTTGCGAGGGGGGTGGTCTTTTGAGTTCCCATCCATGCAAATTTAAAAAATTTTTGTTCCAGGTCTGTGAAAAATGTCATTACACTGAATCTGTAGATTGCCTTGAGTAGTATGGTCATTTTAACAATGTTAATTCTTCCAATCTAAGAACACAGTATATCTTTCTATCTGTTTGTGTTATCTTCAATTTCTTTCATCATCATCATCATACAGTTTTTGAGTACAGGTCTTTTGTCTCCTTAAGTAGGTTTATTCCTAGATTTTTTTTTTTTTTTTTTTTGGTATGATGGATAATGGGATTGTTTCCTAAATTTCTCTTCCTGATATCCGTTTCGTTGTCTCAATTTTATGTGACCTTGTGTGTTTCTGTTTCTGTGTCCAAATTTCCCTCTTCTTACAAGTACATGACTTACATTGGATATGGAGCTTATCCTAGTCTTGAGGATCTTTGCCAATCCCCCATTTCCACAAAAGGTCACATTCAGAAATTCCAAGTGATCTTAAAGTTTGCAGGGACATAGTTCAATTCAGTAAAGAGGTTAAAAAAACTGTTGAGAAACTTATGGAAATTCCTTTTGGACTAGCTAACTCTAAAATTTTAACTTTCCCAGAAAAAGGATTTGGACCACTATTGTTAACATTCACTAATCCCATTCCAAATAAAGAAATTTCAGGCTTTATGTAAGTTGTAAATCATGCTTGAGTCTTCTTTTTTATGGAGGAGAGCCAAACATGAGGGTTTCGGGGGCCAAGTTCAGAATCTCTTATTTTGTTAAAGGAATAAAAAAGAAAACTCTTTTAATGAATAAATTCTCAGGAAAATTGACATCAGCAACATAAACCTAAATTCAGTATGAGCTAGAGAGCCATTTATGCTGTGAGGATATCAATTCCTTTTAGACACCAGCTTGATCAAACAAAACAAAGAACACAATACATCCTGATCTCTCTTCCTGTCTTAGGACATTTTATTGCAGAGGTAGATTGGCTTCAAGGATTGGTGCCCCTTGCCAAAGGTCTTTGTGTAAATATCAGGTTTTGTTATGGGTCTATATGACATCAAATCTCCTTCCTTTCCAGGTGATTGTGTTGGCACCCAGACATGAGCTTCCTTCATCAGTCACAAATCAAACTCCTATACCAACTGGACTGAACATTCACTAAAGAGAGACTTCCTGAAAGGAAAAGAACTGGCACATGATATGCCAGACAGGTTGTCAATACTGTCTTTTTATTTCTGTACGTCATTTTATGCTATTCCTTTATAATGTGTGACTGGTCACCCAGAGATTACACTTCCCTTTCAGTACATTCTACCCCAAAGCAAATCAAAGACTGTCACACTACATACATTGTGAAACTTAAGCCTACCAATGTAACAGAAACTTAATGAAAACAGAAAGAACCATTTATAGTTATTAGGATACCATTCATCTATTTAGTTATTTATTCATTTTTTAATCACTGCACGCCTACTACATGCCAGATATCTTTGCATATGAAGAGGTTACAATCTGATTTCATTTTTATTAAAATGTAGTGTTAGTAAAATAACAAATTTTATTTTATAAGATTTTTAATGGTTTTAGTCTTGTACATAAAACACTAGCATAGTGTTTGGTTAGTCTACCTTGAATAAATAATTTGTGCAGACACATTCTGCATGTGAGGTGTTTCTCTGGAATGTTACCACAGACAAACCTCTAGCAGTATACATTTTCAATGGAAAAATGCAGGAAATCATTTATTTAATAAAAAATAATCCACCTTTGTCACAGAAATGTTAAGTATAATTTCAAACTTCATAAGGGCCTACAATATTGCTTATTTTAATGAAAATTTTCACCAAGAATAGATAAATTATCATATTGCTTCTGGAGATATAGAATTGTCTTCCAAGTAACTTCAACTATGTGCTAATTCATTCATTTTCTTTTGCTTGTTATGCTATTATGGTGATTTTGTGTCTTATGCCATGCTAATTTGTTCCTCTACTTTAAAAAATCAAAATAAATTAACTGATGAATAAACACACAATTTGCTAATTAGCATCATAACAATTATCATAATAAGGCAAAGAAAATCAAAGAGAAGTAACATATAATCTTAATTTATTATCAATGTGAAAAAAGCATAACTGGCACTAACCCCTGCAAGAAAATCCTCCATAGAGAAGTCTGAATCTTTCAGAAGATCTTTGTTCCTGCTTCATTAACACCCATTAAGATCTGTGCTTAAACAATACTGCTGACTTTCAATATAGTTAAGGAAAAAGAATCCTTACAAAGTAAAGAAAGAGAAAAGGATGAATCAAAATGTAAAGGACATCAATTAAAAAATTTCACTTTACTTAATTTCATTAACTGAATTTTTATATAAACCAATTATAAATCTAAAAAGTTCAGGTTGTTTGGTGACTTGAATTTTCACCTTTAAAGTGCAGTCAATCTGTTACACATCCATGCACAAATCCTTAGAGCCACATCATTTTTGTTCACACACTTCTGAACAAATAACAGTAAATCTCTTTCATTTCAGTACACAAAATGCTGCTTCTTTTCTCTTTTCTTTGTCTATGACAATATATTATAGGTTATATAGTAAAAAAAAAAAAAAATTTAAAGTACAGGATACAAAATATGGATCCTAATTCCAAATAGGTGATTAACTTCTTCCGTTGAATGGAGTATGAACAATAATTCCAGATTTTCTTTTTATTTCTTTTAGTTGTACAAAGCAAGGAAATTCAATGGCAATTGACTTCTAAGAATAAAATTAATCTGTATTATTTTAACTTAGCTTGTTACTAATTTGAAATAATGTCCTTCATTTTTGTTTGTAGTACAAGATTTCATCCTTCAAAAATTTACTACCAACAGTTTTTAAAAATATGTTATTCAGTTCAGTTCAGTTGCTCAGTCATGTCCAACACTTTGCGAATCCATGCACTGCAGCACGTCAGGCTTCCCAGACCATCACTAACTCCCGGGGCTTGCTCAAACTCATGTCCATTAAATCAGTGATGCCATCCAACCATCTCATCCTCTGTTATCTGCTTCTCCTCCAGCCTTCAATCTTTCCCAGCATCAGTGTCTTTTGGAATGAGTCAGTTCTTCAGGTGGCCAAAGTATTGGAGCTGCAGCTTCAGTATCAGTCCTTCCATGAATATTCAGGATGGGTTTCCTTTAGGATTGACTGATTTGATCTCCTGGCAGTCCAAAGGACTCTGAAGAGTCTTCTCCAAAACCACAGTTCAAAAGCTTCAATTCTTCGGAGCTCAGCTTTATTAATGATCCAACTCACACATCCATACATAACTACTGGTAAAACCATAGCTTTGACCAGATGGAACTTTATTGGCAAAGTAATGTCTCTACTTTTTACTATTCTGTCTATGTTTGTCATAGCTTTTCTTCCAAGGAGCAAGCCTCTTTTAACTTCATGTCTGCAATCACCATCTGTAGTGTTTTCAGAGCCCTAGAAAATAGTCTCTCACTGTTTCCATTGTTTCCCCATCTATTTGCCATGAAGTGATGGATGGTCTTGGCATCTCTCAGTGGTCCCGACAACTCGCTGCTGCCCTGCGGTGGTTTCTGTGGATCGGAGTGTGGTGCCGGCCTGGGCACACTCCCAGACGCGGGGAGAACCACAGGAGCCCGCAAGACGCGATGCGAGCCAGTCAGCTATGCCCTGTGCAGCTTTATTCTTTAGAGGGTTTTGGGATTTTCAGGATGCTTCTCATGTTTGTGAACATTCCTTGGATGGTCCCCTTGATGGTCCCTGCTCCAGTAGGAATGGCAGTTGCATTTTCTCCAGGATATGCAGGTGAATGTGGATCAATTCAAGGAGTGGTGGCTGCATGGGCGCAGGAGGGCAGAGAGGAGTTACTCCATGTTCAAGGTCAGGAGGGGCGGCTGTGAGGAGATACCCTTCTTCCAAGGTAAGGAGCAGCAGCTGCACTTTGCTGGAGCAGCCGTGAAGAGATACCCCAAGTCCAAGGTAAGAGAAACCCAAGTAAGATGGCAGGTGTTGCAAGAGACATCAGAAGGCAGACACACAAACCATAATCAGAAAAGTAGTCAATCTAATCACACAGACAACAGCCTTGTCTAACTCAATGAATCTAAGCCATGCCATATTGAAGCACCCAAGACAGGCAGGACATCGTGAAGAGGTCTGACAGAATGTGGTCCACTGGAGAAGGAAATGGCAAACCACTTCAGTATTCTTGCCTTGAGAACCCCATGAACAGTATGAAAAGGCAAAATGATAGGATACTGAAAGAGGAACTCCTCAGGTCAGTAGGTGCCCAATATGCTACTGGAGATCAGTGGCAAAATAACTCCAGAATGAATGAAGGGATGGAGCCAAAGCAAAAACAATGCCCAGTTGTGGATGTGACTGGTGATAGAAGCAAGGTCCAATGCTGTAAAGAGCAATACTGCATAGGAACCTGGAATGTTAGGTCCATGAATCAAGGCAAATTGGAAGTGGTCAAACAGGAGATGGCAAGAGTGAAGGTCGACATTCTAGGAATCAGCAAACTAAAATGGACTAGAATGGGTGAATTTAACTCAGATGACCGTTATATCTACTACTGTGGGCAGGAATCCCTTAGGAGAAATGCAGTAGCCATCATGGTCAACATAAGAGTCCGAAATGTCATACTCGGACGCAATCTCAAAAATGACAGGATGATCTCTGTTTGTTTCCAAGGCAAACCATTCAATATCACAGTAATCCAAGTCTATGCCCCAACCAGTAATGCTGAAGAAGCTGAAGTTGAACGGTTCTATGAAGACCTACAAGACCTTTTAGAACTAAAACCCAAAAAGATGTCCTTTTAAATATAGGGGACTGGAATGCAAAAGAAGGAAGTCAAGAAAACACCTGGAGTAACAAGCAAATTTGGCCTTGGAATACAGAATGAAGCAGGGCAAAGGCAAAGAGTTTTGCCAAGAGAATAAACTATTCATAGCAAACACCCTCTTCCAACACCACAAGAGAAGACTCTACACATGGAAATCACCAGATGGTCAACACCAAAATCAGATTGATTATATTCTTGGCAGCCAAAACTGGAGAAGTTCTATACAGTCAGCAAAAACAAGACCAGGAGCTGACTGCGGCTCAGATCATGAACTCCTTATAGCCAAATTCAGACTTAAATTGATGAAAGTGGGGAAAACACTAGACCATTCAGGTATGACCTAAATCAAATCCTTTATGATTATACAGTGGAAATGAGAAATAGATTTTAGGGACTAGATCTGATACATAGAGTGCCTTATGAACTATGGACAGAGGTTTGAGACATTGTTCAGGAGACAGGGATCAAGACCATCCCCATGGAAAAGAAATGCAAAAAATCAAATGACTGTCTAAGGATGCCTTAAAAATAGCTGTGAAAAGAAGAGAAGCAAAAAGCAAAGGATAAAAAGAAAGATATAAGCATCTGAATGCAGAGTTCCAAAGAATAGCAAGGAGAGATAAGAAAGCCTTCCTCAGTGATCAATGCAAAGAAATAGAGGAAAATAACAGAATGGGAAAGACTAGAGATCTCTTCAAGAAAATTAGAGATACCAAGGGAACATTTCATTCAAAGATAGTCTCAATAAAGCACAGAAATGGTATGGACCTAACAGAAGCAGAAGATATTAAGAAGGGGTGGCAAGAATACACATAAGAACTGTACAAAAAAGATCTTCATGACCCAGATAATCACGATGGTGTGATCACTGACCTAGAGCCAGACATCCTGGAAGGTGAACTCAGGTGGGCCTTAGAAAGCATCACTATGAACAAAACTAGTGGAGGTGATGGAATTCCACTTGAGCTGTTTCAAATCCTGAAAGATGATGCTGTGAAACTGCTGCACTCAATATGCCAGCAAATTTGGAAAACTCAGCAGTGGTCACAGGACTGGAAAAGGTCAGTCTTCATTCCATTCCCAAAGAAAGGCAATGCCAAAGAATGCTCAAAGTACCACACAATTGCACTCATTTCACACGCTAGTAATGTAATGCTCAAAATTCTCCAAGCCAGGCTTCAGCAATACAGTGAACTTCCAGATGTTCAAGTTGGTTTTAGAAAAGGCAGAGGAGCCAGAGATCAAATTGCCAACATCTGCTGGATCAATGAAAAAGCAAGAGAATTCCAGAAAAACATCTATTCCTGTTTTATTGACTATGCCAAAGCCTTTGACTGTGTGGATCACAATAAACTGTGGAAAATTCTGAAAAAGATGGGGATACCAGACCACCTAACCGGCCTCTTGAGAAACCTATATGCGGGTCAGGAAGCAACAGTTCGAACTGGACATGGAACAACAGACTGGTTCCAAATAGGAAAAGGAGTACGTCAAGGCTGTATATCGTCACCCTGCTCATTTAACTTATATGCAGAGTACGTCATGAGAAACGCTGTGCTGGAAGAAGTACAACCTGGAATCAAGACTGCCAGGAGACATATCAATAACCTCAGATATGCAGATGACACCACCCTTATGGCAGAAAGTGAAGAGGAACTAAAAAACCTCTTGATGAAAGTTGAAGAGAAGAGTGAAAAAGTTGGCTTAAAGCTCAACATTCAGAAAACGAAGATCATGGCATCTGATCCCATCACTTCATGGGAAATAGATGGGGAAAGAGTGGAAACAGTGTCAGACTTTATTTTTGGGGGCTCCAAAATTACTGCCGATGGTGTCTGCGGCCATGAAATTAAAATACGCTTACTCCTTGGAAGGAAAGTTGTGACCAACCTAGGTAGCATATTCAAAAGCAGATACATTACTTTGCCAACAAAGGTCCATCTAGTCAAGGCTATGGTTTTTCCAGTGGTCATGTATGGATGTGAGAGTTGGACTGTGAAGAAAGCTGAGTGCTGAAGAATTGATGCTTTTGAACTATGGTGTTAGAGAAGACTCTTGAGAGTCCCTTGGACTGCAAGGAGATCCATCCAGTCCATTCTAAATGAGATCAGTCCTGGGTGTTCTTTGGAAGGAGTGATGCTAAAGCTGAAACTCCAGTAGTTTGGCCACCTCATGCAAGAGTTGACTCATTGGAAAAGACTCTGCTGCTGGGAGGGATTGGGGGCAGGAGGAGAAGGGGCTGACAGAGGATGAGATGCCTGGATGGAATCACCTACTCGATGGACATGAGTTTGGGTGAACTCCGGGAGTTGGTGATGGATACAGAGGCCTGACGTGCTGGAGTTCATGGGGTCGCTAAGAGTCTGACACGACTGAGCGACTGAACGGAACTGAACTGATGGATGGTCTTCTTTTTTTGAATGTTGAATTTCAAGCCAGCTCTTTCGATCTTCTTTCACTTTCATCAAGAGGCTTTTCAGTTCCTTTTCACTTTCTGCTATAAGGGTGGTATCATCTGCATATCTGAGGTTACTGTTTTTTCTCCCAGCAATCTTGATTCCAACTTGTGTTTCATCCAGCCCAGCAATTTGCATGATGTAGTCTGCATGTACGTTAAATAAGCAGGTGACTATATAAGCCTTGACCTTCTCCTTTCCCACTCTGGAACCAGTCCTTTGTTCTATGTCTGGTTCTAAATGTTGTTTCTTGTCCCACATACAGATTTCTCAGGAGGCAGGTTAGGTGGTCTGGTGTTCCCATCTCTTGAAGAATTATCCAGTTTGTAGTGATCCATACAAAGGCTTTAGCGTAGTCAGTGAAGCAGAAGTAGATGTTTTTTCTGGCATTCTTTTGCTTTTTTTATGCTCCAGTGGATGTTGGCAATTTGATCTCTGATTCCTCTGTCTTTTCTAAATCCAGCTTGAATATCTGAAAGTTCTAAGTTCATGTATTACTGAAACCTAGCTTAGAGAATTTTGAGCATTTCTTTGCTAGCCTGTGAGATGAGTGCAACTGTGTGGTAGTTTGAACATTTTTTGGCATTGCTTTTCTTTGGGATTGGAATGAAAACTGACCTTTTCCAGTCTTGTGGCCACTGCTGAGTTTTCCAAATTTGCTGGCATATTGAGTGTAGCACTTTCACAGCATCATCTTTTTATGATTTGAAATAGCTCAGCTGGAATTACATCACCTCCACTAACTTTGTTCATAGTGATGCTTCCTAAGGCCCACTTTACTTTGCATTCCACGATGTCTGGCTCTAAGTGAGTGGTCACACTATGGTGGTATCTGGGTCATGAAGATCTTGTTTTTACAGTCTTCAATGTATTCTTGCCACCCCCTCTTAATATCTTCTGCTTCTGTTAAGTACATACCGTTTTTGTCTTTTATTGTGCTCATCTTTACCCACTCCAGTACTCTTGCCTGGAAAATCCCATGGATGGAGGAGCCTGATAGGCTGCAGTCCATGGGGTTGCTAGGAGTAGGACACGACTCAGCGACTTCACTTTCACTTTTCACTTTCATGCATTGGAGAAGGAAATGGCAACCCACTCCAGTGTTCTTGCCTGGAGAATCCCAGGGACGGGGGAGCCTGTTGGGCTGCCATCTATGCCATCGCACAGAGTCAGACACAACTGAAGCGACTTAGCAGCAATAGCAGTGCTCATGTTTACATGAAATATTCCCTTGATATCTCTAATTTTTTGAAGTCTTATTCTATTTTAAATAGACATTCATTCAAAACCATTTTTGTTTTTCATGAAAACCTCTCCAATTTATCTCTTCATGACTAAGGTTTTTAAATTTTTTATTTATATGAAAATTTATTTTACTAAGACTGCTTAATATCAATATCATGAAAGAATAGATAAATGAAGATAGAACGTGAAATATTTTCATATTAAATGTTGTGATTTTTCTTAACATTCGTATTTTCTTGTTCCTTTAATTTTGTATGCAATAGCTTACAAATATACAGATAATTATATGAAATCCTTATTAGAGTTGCAGCTTTTTTATAGAGCTCATGTGTATTCTTTAAAAAATTAATTTCTATTTCATTATGGTATCTGTTTTTCTATTATTTTTATTATATTTAACTTTTATTTCTGGAATGGAAAATGTTCTTTGTATATTTGCCTAATATTCAACAAAATTAGTAAACTTTTAATTATAAAGTTTTCTGTAGTTTTATGTATATATGGATAATCATATAATATGGTAATATTAATTTTTCTTATTTTCCTATCCTTTTGTTTTTCATATCTTAGTGAGTTGGCTAAGTCTTCCAGGAAAATATTGAATAAATACTAAAAAATATGAAAATTAATCAATGGTATTGGCTGTTTTTGTCTATTTCTTTATTTTACATGTAATGATTTTTATACCTACTCATTGAATATAATGTTTCCTATAATTACTGAACTGACATGGTTCATAAGGTTATGGAAGTTCTCTCCTTGTCCTAATATGCTATTTTTCTCATGAATGAATGTTGAATTTTGTCTTAAGATTATTTTCTATACCTATCCATTTGATTGTTTCCCACCTTTTTAATGTTAATGTAATATATTATAATGTAATCATTTTTTTAAATAATCTTAAAACATCTTTGTATTCCTGGATAAGTCCAATTTGGCTAGGATATAATTTCATTTTAAACTATTGATGCAATCTAGTTGCTATTATTTTATTAAGGAGTTTTGTGTCAATGTATATGAACTTGCATGCAGTCTTCTCAGTTTCCTTATCTGGTATGACGGGCAGCCTTTAAGGTGGTCTCTCTCCTGCAAATCTCTGCCTCCTTGAATTCACACATTTGTGTAAGCCTTCTCTCTCTGGACAGAGTATTGCAGTATGAGATGGGATGTCATTTTCAATATCAAGTTCTAAAAATACTGTGACTTCTGTCTTGGTTATTCTCACTCATACTTCTCTCTCAGATACCTATCTCTGGGAGAAGCAAGTTGCTATATGGTGAGCAGCCCTATGAAGAGAACCAGGTGGAAAGCAATAATGTCTTCCTCCAGTGACCTGTATGTACTCAAAGCCTGCCAAGAGCCACAAGAGTGAACTTGGAAGTAAAGAGTTGTCCAGGTAAGTCCTGAGGTGACTGCAGCTTAGACAGACATCCTGAGCCAGAACCTTTTAGATAAGCAACTCTGAGGTTCTAGAACCACAAAAATAGATAACAAATATTTATTATTTCAATCACTAAAATTTGGGGAAATTTTACATCTGATTCTGGAATTAAATTTTTACTAGCATTAAATAATTTGAATTCCCTCTTTTTCTATTTCCTCTACTGTTTTTACTCTCTTTATGACTTTGTAAAATATTAGAACTGTTTCTTGAATGTCTGATAGAGTACTAATCACATTCTAAATGCTCTTAGATTTGGGTTTTCTTTGTTGGAAAATTTTAAATTATTGATTTATTTTTTAATAGTTACAGAAATTATTTGGATTTTAAGTCAGTTTTGAAAATTTACATTTTTCTAGGAAATATACAATTTATTTTTAATATTTTAATTCCTACTGTTATTGAAGTTATATCATTTATATTCTAATACTTGTATTTATGTCAGTTATTTTCCTTGGTTCAGCTTAAAGATTTATCAACTCTATTAATCTTTTCAAAGAATTATATTTTCTGAGTTTTTAAAATCTTACTTTATCTTGTTTTTCTACTTCATTTATTTACTTATGTTTTCTTCCTACTTACTCTGTGTGGCATGTTGATGTTCATTTTCAAAATGTTTAAGGCATTTGCTTAGTTTTATTATTTGTTTAGTTTTTCTCCTTACTGAACATATGCACCTTAGACTGTAAATTTCATTATAAGTACTGCTTTACCAGCATTTCACAAGTTTGATAGGTAGTATTTTCATTATAGTACTTTAATTTCCATTTGATTCCATATGGATTTGGATTTTATTTAGCAACATATGACATGTAGATTTATAAAGATTTAGTTTTTAATCTTTTTGTACTTTTTTGATTTCTAACAACTGCATTTTGCCAAAAATTTTGATCTGTATAAAGTCTATATTTTGGGATATATTGGTTCACACTTTAATACATGATTTATTCTCAATTTCTTAACTTTCTTGCACATCCTTAAATAAAATGTGTATTCAATAATAGTTGGCTGAATGTTCTATATGTCAATTAGATCACAGATGTAATTTTTTCCATCTTCTACATCTTTAATAAATATATTGCTGCTTGAAAAATTACTGGAATATTATAAAAGTATTCCAGCATGCTATTGGTATATGTTCCTATTTCCTAATTATCTGTTCAGTCATATCTAATTTGCCATTTTAACCCTGGTATTGCATTTTTAATTTCAGATATATTTCATTTCTAAAATTTCTAAATTTCCTTTTAAGATATTTTGGTTTATTTTTAATTTGTTATTGCTAATTTAATTGTTTAAAATTCAACTCCTTACCTTTAAAGTTAGAAAATATTTTTTTCTAATTTTATAATATATAACCTTTTTATTTGAAGTTTTTATGATTCTGGCCCTTTTGTTAAAAATTTTTTTCCTCCACACTGTTCTCCATAGTGGCGGGACTAGTTTGCATTCCTACCAACAGTGTAAGAGGGTTCCCTTTTCTCCACACCCTCTCTAGCATTTATTGCTTGTAGACTTTTGGATAGCAGTCATTCTGACTGGCGTGAAATGGTACCTCATTTTGGTTTTGATTTGCATTTCTCTGATAATGAGTGATGTTGAGCATCTTTTCATGTGTTTTTTGGCCATCTGTATGTCTTCTTTGGAGAAATGTCTGTTTAGTTCTTTGGCCCACTTTTTGATTGAGTCTTTGACCCAGGAATCCCACTGCTGGGCACACACACCGAGGAAACCAGAATCAAAAGAGACACATGTACCCCAATGTTCATTGCAGCACTGTTTATAATAGCCAAGACATGGAAGCAACCTAGATGTCCATCAGCAGATGAACGGATAAGAAGGCTGTGGTACATATACACAATGGAATATTACTCAGCCATTAAAAAGAATACATTTGAATCAGTTCTAATGAGGTGGATGAAACTGGAGACTATCATACAGAGTGAAGTAAGCCAGAAAGAAAAATACCAATACAGTATACTAACCCATATATATGGAATTTAGAAAGAAGGTAACGATAACCCTGTATGCGAGACAGCAAAAGAGACACAGATATACTGACAGTCTTTTGGACTCTGTGGGAGAGGGCGAGGGTGGGATGATATGGGAGGATGGCATTGAAACTTGTAAAATATCATATGCGAAACCAATCACCAGTCCAGGTTTGATGCATGATACAGGGTGCTCGGGGCTGGTGCACTGGGATGACCCAGAGGGATGGGATGGGGAGGGAGGTGGGAGGGGGGGTTCAGGATGGGGAACACATGTACACTCATGGTGGATTCAAGTCAATGTATGGCAAAACAAATACAATATTGTAACGTAAAATTAATTAATTTTTTTTTAATTAAAAAAAAATGTTTTTCCTGAAAATTTGCTGACTTTTCTGACTCCAGCTCAAGGTGCCTTGCCATTTTTGTGTTATGTGATTGTGTTAATTTTAGTTAAATAGTTATTCTCAATTTTCATTTGTATTCCCTCAGAGAGTTACTAGAAGACCTGGGTTGACCCTGTGTTATATGGACTTGTTTTCCTATGATCCTGAGGGAGTCTCCAAAAAGGATCCATTAGAGTTGATAATGGTCTTTTCATGTTGTTGTTGTTGTTATCAGCCCTGGAAGTTAGACAAGGAAATGCAAATAGTGGGCAATTAGATTCCAAACCCATGGGTGTGCATGTGTTCCCAGATTCATGTCAATGTATGGCAAAACCAATACAATATTGTAAAGTAAACAATAAATAAATAAATAGATTCCAAACCCAAGTGAGGATAAGCTGTGCCTGCTCAGTCTCTCAGCTGTGTCCATGTCCGACTCTTTGGGACCCTAAGGTGTAGCCCACCAGGCTCCTCTGTCCATGGGATTTTCCAGGCAAGAACTTTGGAGTGGGTTTATTTCCCCTCCACCAGGGGATCTTCCTGATCCAGGAATTGAGCCAGTGTCTCTGGCACTGGCAGGCAGAATCTTTACCACCAAGTTACCTGAAAAGCCTGAGGATAAGCTAGTAACTTCTGAACATTTCCACAAGAGTTTTGTTGTTAATGTTGTTGCAATTGTTGTTTCTGTTATTTTATATTTCACCTTTTACTCCATCTAAAATTTAGTTCAAAAGAGAGGAGAACCAACTTATCTGCTTATACTGGGTAAGTTTTCTTCTGACTTACTTTTTCTTTTCCGCTCAGATTGTGGCATTTGCAGAATCATGAGTCTATTTGTGTGTGGAGGAGGGGGAGACTTTTATCTAGCTTGTCATCCTGAGGGTGAGGATAGTTTAACCACAACCACATACAAAAAACTTAATGTTTGACAACTGTTAAGCTACTTGGTTCTAAACATGCATTCCAAAAGTACTGGGCTTCATCACCATGCTATTTCAAATTAATACCTACAGTTAGTTCTAATCTTATAAGTGATCACCTCTTTTTTGGTTTCATAACTAATTAATTAATTTAAAATGTGAGTTCTAATATTAAATATATTTATAACTAAACAGTGACCCTATGGTGTAGAAGTTCTATATCTAGAAGTTATATTTCTGGAAAATTAATTCCCTTCTCTTGTTATCTCTCTTATAACATTTTACTTAAAATTTGTGGTCCAGCTATGTCTTTTTAAACCCACCTAAAATCTCTCATCTCTTCTTTGTTCCCAAGACACTTAGCGCATCCCTAAATTTTAGTAACTAGTAACCAAGTGTGAGAAATAAATATATCATCAAAGAAAACTTAGGTAAGAGAGAAGCATTTCTAGTCCCTGAAAATGCCATATGACCCAACTGAGGCTACAATCCATTTGTTTAGATACTAATGACAAAATGAAAAACAAAACATAATTGGGATAGTCAATGGTGACCAAATATTAGACTTTTATGAAGTTTATTATTAATCAAATGGATCCAAAAGAGTTTGTGAATCTGGTATAAGTTCAATATGTTATCTATAGTTCAAATTGTTTTTAAAGTGCAAATTTTGAGGAGCAATATTTTAACATTGACTAGTGTTAGGATTTCAAAAAGAATTCAGCAAGTTAGAAATACATTGGGTAGCAAATCCCTCATCTTAGTCCCAAGAAGAAAAATAATTTTTATTTAATATTATGCTCAAAATTTTGCAGATAATATTTTATAAACTAAAATTAAGTGGTCTTTCTTAAATGTGAGATAGTTGTAAAATACTAATTACCAAATCCAAATTATCAAAACTTTTCTTTTGGCCCAAATGTAATTTCAAAAACATATGAGAATCTAAGAGGAAACATCTATTAAATAATCATCAAGGGAGTGTTTAATCTCATTAGTCCAAAAGGAAACATAAATGCTGAGCTGAATATCTGTCAGCTTAAATTTAAATCTGAAGATATATTTGAGAAATGTATATAGCAAATATTTTAAAGGAAAAAATAATACTTTTGTTAAGAATTAATTGAAAATAAAACAAGGGCTATTATATTTATTAAACAGTTTGCTAAATATTTATTTTAAAAACATGTTATGTATGTACTATTCTCTTTTAGCTACACTATCTTTATTCTTTACAAATCACTCTGTATTTAACTAACAAACTATGCCTGGCTTTATCTTCAAAGTCAAGCCCATGATATTAATATTTTATATTTACCTGCTTATTTATTTTGCCAGTTTTGAACTAAGTGAGGACATGAACATTATTTGTATAGTTTACTGCCTTGAGTTTGGACCTGACCAAAAGCCTAACATATAAAATAGTTTGCATCAAAGGTATTAAACTAAAGTCATTTTATGTAGGTTAGGCAAGTGTAGAAATAAAAAGCAACCAGATCAGTACAGGCAGAAGTTATTTATTCAGAGCTTTCTCTAGCAAGGGAGTCAACCACTATCACTTTCATTTTCACAGAATCTCAAAGGCAGGCAAAGGGAGAGGAATGGGAAAGCTTTATAGTAGAAAAGAGGGAAAGCTTCAAGTATGCCCTGACTGGAGGGTGTTGGCATGGAGAAGCTGTAGGCAGGCTTACTAGAAGGGTGTATATTATGTATTTGGATAGGCTTGCATATTTAATTTTCTCAATTAGAATTAAAATGGAAACAGGACAAATATTAGACAAGCAACCAATTACTAATCGGTCCTATTCACTTGGAGCTAGTTGTTGTAGGAGTTGTTGTTTGTCTATATAGACTATTTTGTAGAGACAGTGCTCTGACTTCCTATAAGTTTGACTGTAGATAGTAAGATGGCTTCCTGGACTGGTTACTGTAGATAGAGTTGGTTTTTACATAAAAAGGTTCACAGCTATTGTCATGATACATAATATTTTACCAAAATAAGCTTACTAAAAACCTTATATCTATAAATGAATAGAGATGCATAAAAATAAAGCATGAAATATCTCAGTGATCATATTTGATCTAACTTTAATGACAATAGACAAGCAATTTCAAAATTCTATTTTCGACCTTTAGAAGATCATGAATCTTCAAAAACTTCTAAAACTAGACTAGAATAGATAACTTTCAGATATAAAAATAGGAACAGTAACTATAATTGAAAAGAAAGAAAGATACTGAACTGGAACTCACCTGTGGATCATGGCATCTGGTCCTATCACTTCATGGCAAATAGATGGGGAAACAGTGGAAACAGTGTCAGACTTTATTTTTGGGGGCTCCAAAATCACTGCAGATGGTGATTGCAGTGATTGCAGCCATGAAATTAAAAGATGCTTACTCCTTGGAAGGAAAGTTATGACCAACCTAGATAGCATATTCAAAAGCAGAGACATTACTTTGCCAACAAAGGTCTGTCTAGTTAAGGCTATGGTTTTTCCTGTGGTCATGTATGGATGTGAGAGTTGGACTGTGAAGAAAGCTGAGTGCCGAAGAATTGATGCTTTTGAACTGTGGTGTTGGAGAAGACTCTTGAGAGTCCCTTGGACTGCAAGGAGATCCAACCAGTCCATTCTAAAGATCAGTCCTGGGTGTTCATTGGAAGGATTGATGCTAAAGCTGAAACTCCAGTACTTTGGCCACCTCATGAGAAGAGTTGACTCATTGGAAAAGATTCTGATGCTGGGATGGATTGGGGGCAGGAGGAGAAGGGGACGACAGAGGATGAGATGGCTGGATGGCATCACCAACTCGATGGACATGAGTTTGGGTGAACTCCGGGAGTTGGTGATGGACAGGGAGGCCTGGCATGCTGCAATTCATGGGGTCGCAAAGAGTCGGACATGATTGAGCAACTGAACTGAACTGAACTGAACTCAGTATTAAAACCTAGAATAAACCTTGATGTGAAATACACTGGTTTGTTATGAGTCACTGGTAAGTGGTTCAGATGACTTTGTAAGACTCTGGCACAACAGGAAAAGCTGCCTTAGCATAATTCTTTGTGATCACCAAACCTTAGAGGGTAACTAGAAACCAGTGAGGCAGAAAACCTTTTTTCATAAAAATCTACATTTGATTTGTAGGTCACAGATAGTTTAAAAATTTAATATGTAAATTGTATTAAAATAAGTATCCTAAAAAAAAAAAATAAATAAGTATCCTAGCTAAGAAGAGGTGGGTTTAATAACAATGGCCACATAAGTCTTAAACCCTTCCTTCATCAATATTGTGGTATTAACCATTTTTGGCAAAAGGCAATAAAAATAAGTAAATTTCATCACTATAGGAAAACAAAATTAGCAAATTTTACATGCTATTTCACCCAATTTTCAGGGAAAAAAATTTAAACTTTTCCTTGATTTTAGTTAATATTCATATAATATATATGGAATTTAAATCATGAGAGGCAGTAATAATAATCTCATCAGAAAACCCCAAATGCATTTGGCTAACCATAAATAAAACAGGAAAATGTGTTTCAGTGCACTCTCCTTATTTTGATATATTTTCTTTCCCTTGAGATGTACCTCTTCAGCTCATGCTAACTCAAGTCTTCTGAGAATGTCCCAGCATAGATTTATTTTTCAGAACCCTCTTCTGTATAAGACTCTGGCCTATGAAAATATATAAACTGTCCAACTTAGTGTTTCATATGATGCTTATTTTGTTAATATTATTCAAGTTGAAGAAGGGAACATTTTTAGGGACAAATGTAAATCAAGATGAACTTCATAGTAAGAATAAACAAAAATTCTGCTGTCCTGGAATCTGATAAAGTCATTTGAACTACTTATCACTGATTCATAATAAGCCAATGTATTCCATGTCAAAGTTTATCTGTATGTTTTTAAAGTACACTTGTAATGAGTATAATATTTATCAACTTTCTATAACGTGCCAGTTACTTTATTAGGTACCTTGAAAAATTATCTCATTTATTGTTTGTATTTGGAAGAAGAGTAATCTCCATTTAGCAGATGATAAAACTGAGTGTCTAAAGGTTAATTGCTTTGTTAAAGGTTGCACAGGCAGTAAGCAGTAAAACTGTTACTCAGTCCAGTTCTTTTCTGATCTTCTGATTCCAAAGTCAACACTTTATGCCCTCCCTACTGGCTTGTGCTATAACACAGAGGAGTGAAATAACAAATGAAGCTCAAACATGGCCTGGACAGAAAATATATTAAGAATAGAACTATACTTCCTACTATCTTCCCATAAATTTCATTGCCTTCTAGATATGGTTGAAATTCTAAACACTCTAATATGCCAACATTCTCTTTTACTTGTTTGGAAACGGAACCTAGAAAGTTATAAGTCTTTTTCAAGTTCCAAAACGATACACACAGATGCAAAACTAGGATTCTGTTCTGACACACTTTGCTCTGGAAGCCACAAGTCCATAATGAAATAGTACCTGTGGTAGGATGATTCTCATTTTAGGAAGAAGTGTGCCTGTGTCAATGTAAATTATCATTTTTTAATGTAATGTCCTCTAAATTAACATAAGTGAGATGGATTGTTAGATCCAGGGAAAATTCTTGTGCCTTGAAATATATTTTCGTCAGTGCTTGCTTATACAGTATATTTAATAATAACCATTTACATGTTTAAATATTCACAACCTGGAGAATTCCTGGAGAAGAACCAGGAGGAGGCCTGAAAACTTGAAAGCAGTGACTAAAACAAAGATTTTGCTTCACTCTTTACTAAATAAATGTGCTGATGTAAGCAACTTTACATAATAAAAAAGGAGAGTATCCTTATGCCAAGCAAAAGATGAGGCAGCAAGCTTTCAGCTTAGAATTAATCAAAAGGTCCCTTAATATTCAATAAAATCTGTCCCTCTTTTGTTATATTTAGTATTTTAATAAGGAATTAATGATCAAAATTAAATTATTTTAAGGTTGGTTAAGCAGAGGCACTTAATGAGAGTGAATTTTGCTCTTGGTTGAAGGATAATAAATGCAAAGTTATATCTCTACCATAGTGCAGTTTCAAAAACATGATTGAATTTTTCATGATTACATATCTCAATGTCCTCCCCAAAGAGAATCATTAAAAATATGTCATTATTATTTTCTATAGTATCCTAAATCTACTATGTCTTCATGATGCCAAAGAGCTTTGACATGTGAAAAGTTTAATAGACTCTTTAGTCTCTGTATTCCAAACAATTGGTATCAATTACATTTCTTTTGTTTGACCAAATTGGACTTCCCTTGTGGCTCAGACGGTAAAGCATCTGTCTACAATGCGGGAGACCCAGGTTTGAGCCCTGGATTGGGAAGATACCCTGGAAAAGGAAATGGCAACCCACTCCAGTACTATTGCCTGGAAAATCCCATGGACAGAGGAGACTGGTAGGCTACAGTCTATGGGGTCACAAAGAGTCAGACACAATTGAGCGACTTCACTTTCACTTTCACATTTCTTTTGTTTGACCAAATTGAACAGTGATACCATCCTGGTCACTAACATAAAAATAAGATATTTATACTCTTGGCAAATAAAATGCCATGCAATATATATAAATAAAGGTATATCCTATAAATATCTATTTCCTGATTTTTTCCCTAGCATAATACTTCTGAATATACTTACTAATGCCCACAGTATATGATATGTGCTTAGTCGCTCAGTCATATGTGACTCTTTACAATCCTATGGACTGTAGCCTGCCAGGCTCCTTGTCCATGTGATTTTTCAGGCAAGAATACTGGAGTGGGTTGCCATTTGCTCCTCCAGTATATGACATGAAGTCACTGTAAAGTAATACATTATCATTTTGTGATCACTGAGAGTAAATTGGTAAGTTGCATTTAATCAGAGCTATTTGTAGCAGTTAGGGCTGCATTTACCTACAAATAACAAACACACACATAACTTCATTAAAAAAAATTAATAGGGCTTTTCACCTATCATTGGATGGCATCACCAACTCAATGGACATGAGTTTGGGTAAACTCTGGGAGTTGGTGATGGACAGGGAGGCCTGGCAAGTTGCAGTTCATGGGGTCTCAGAGTTGGACACTACTGAGCAACTGAACTGAAGAGGAAAGCAGTGTTCAGTTCAGTCCACCAGTCATGTCTGACTGCGACCCCATGGACTGCAGCACGCTAGGCTTTCCTGTCCATCACCAACTCCTGGAGCTTGCTCAAACTCATGTCTATCAAGTTGGTGATGCCATCTAACCATCTCATCCTCTGTCATCTCGTTCTCCTCCCTGCTTCAATCTTTCCCAGCATCAGGGTATTTTCCAATGAGTCATCTGTTCACATTAGATGACCAAAATACTGGAGTTTCAGCTTCAGCATCAGTCCTTCCAGTGAATATTCAGGGTTGATGTCCCTTAAGACTGACTGACTTGACCTCCTTGTGCAAGGGACTTTCAGAAGTCTTCTCCAGCACCACAGTTCAAAGGCATCAGTTCCTTGGTGTTCTGTTTTCTTTATGGTCCAGTTCTCACAACCATACATGACCACTGAGAAGACCATAGCCTTGACTATATGGATCTTTGTAGGCAGAATAATGTCTCTGTTTTTCAACACATTGTCCAGGTTTGTCATCGCTTTCAAGAAGCAGTCGTCTTCTGATTTCATGGCTGCAGTCACCCTCTGCAGCAATTTTTGAGCCCAGGAAGAGGAAATCTATCACTATGTCCACCCTTTTCCCTTCTATTTGCCATGCAGTAATGGAGCTGAATGACATGATCTTAGTTTTTTTTAAATATTTAGTCTTAAACCGGCTCTTTCACTTTCCTCCTTCACCCTCATCAAAAAGCTGTTTAGTTCCTCTTTGCTTTCTGCCATTTCAGTAATATCATCTGCATATCTGAGGTTGTTCATATTTCTCCCACCTATCTTGATTCCAGCTTGTCACTCATCAAGCCCAGCATGGGTCTCATGATATTCTCAACACAGATTAAACAAGCATAGATTAAATAAACAGGGTGACAACAAACAACCCTGTTGTACTTCATTCTCAATATTGAACCAATCAGTTGTTCCATGAAAGTGAAAATTGCTCAGATGTGTCCGACCCTTTGCAACTATACTATACAGTCCATGGAATTCTCCAGGCCAGATTACTGGAGTGGGTAGCTGTTCCCTTCTCCAGCAGATCTTCCCAACCCAGGAATCGAACCGGGGTCTCCTGCATTACAGGCAGGTTCTTTACCAGCTGAACTACCAGAGAATCCTGATAAGTGAGTGAAGTAGCTCAGTCGTGTCCAACTCTTTGCGACCCCATGGACTGTAGCCTACCAGGCTCCTCCGACCATGGGATTCTCCAGTCAAGAATACTGGAGTGGGTTGCCATTTCCTTGCTTCTTGACCCACCTACAGGATCCTCAGGAGACAGGTAAGATGGTCTGGTATTTCCATCTCTCTAAGAGCTTTCCACAGTTTATCATGATCCACACAGTCAAAGGATTTAGCATAGTCAATGAAACAGAGATAGATGTTTTTTCTGAAATCCCCTTGCTTTCTCTATAATCCAGCGAATGTTGACCTCTATTTGATCTCTAGTTCCTGTTCCTTTTCTAAACCCAGCTTGGACATCTGGAAGTTCTTGGTTTATATAATGCTGAAGCCTAGCATGCAAGATTTTAAGCATTACCTTGCTAGCATGGGAGATGAGGGCAATTGCCCAATGGTTAGCACATACTGTGGAACATACTACCTATATTTGGGGATTGGGATGAGGATTGACCTTTTCCAGTCCTGCAGCCACTGCTGGGTCTTCCAGACTTGCTGATATAATGAATGCAAAACCTTTGTGGCATCCTCCTTTAGGGATTTGAATAGTTCTGCTGGAATTTCATCGCATCCGCTAGCTTTATTAACAGCAGTGCTTCTTAAGGCCCACTTGACTTTGCATTCCAGAATATCTGGCTCTGCATGACTAATCACACCATCGTAGTAATCCAGTTCATTAAGATCTCTTTTATACAGTTCTTCCGTGTATTCTTTCCATCTTTTTCTTATCTCTTCAGTGTTTACTATGTCTCTACCATTTTTATCCTTTATTGTGCCCATCTTTGGGTGGAATGCTCCCTTGATGTTTCCAATTTTCCTGAAGAGATCCCTAGGCTGGTATATATTTGCCCTTATATATATATAGTATTTAGGCTTCAAGGTCCCTTCAAAGTAGGTTTCTTGTACGCAACATACAGCTGGATTTTCTGTGTCTCTTTGAGAATAAATGAGTTAAATCCATTTACATTTAATCATATGATTTGTTTTGTTCCAACTGCTAAACTGCTATTTTATTGTTATATCTATTTTCTACATATGTGTATTATATTACTTTTTATATGTTTTATTCCTTAGTTTTCTTTTCAATCCCTTTTGATGTGAAGATTGATTTTATTATTGTATGTTATTTATTTTTTTATTTCAAGTAAAAATATTATTTTTTATCATTAGGTACTCTGATTTTATGTATTATAGATTTTCCTTTACCTGAACTATGTATGAATGTCCTTTTTTATTGATCTTTATACTTTTCTCTATTTCATCATCATGCTTTCTTTTTTAGTTTTCAAGTATCTCCTCAATACATTCATTAAATTGTAAGTGAGTATAGTCTTCCTTTGGTGACTTGTAGTTTTATATTACTTTTTATATATTTTATTCCTTTGTTTTCTTTATATGTTTTATTCCTTAGTTTTCTTTATATGTTTTCTTTTTGTATGTTTTTATTCCTTAGTTTTCTTTTTAGTCCCTTTTGATGTGAAGATTTATTTTATTATTACATGTTATTTATTTTTTTATTTCAGGTAAAAAATATTTTTTTATAATCAGGTACTCTGATTTTATGTATTATAGATTTTCCTTTACCTGAACTATGTATGAATGTCCTTTTTTACTGATCTTTATACTTTTCTATATTTCATTATCATGCTTTTTTTTAGTTTTCAAGTATCTCCTCAATGCATTCAATACATCTTAAGTGAGTATAGTCTTCCTTTGGTGACTTGTAGTTTAGTTGTCATTTTTAAGATGTTGTAGTATTTTCATTCAATATTTTCCTGAATTTGTTTCATATCTTTCTATTTTTATACATCTATACCCTTGAATCAGGTTTTTAATTTATGATTTAAGACATTCTTTAAATTTAAAAATTATTCTTTAGTGTGTTTTATTCAGGTTAGAATGTTGTGATGCACTTTACTTCAGTCTTTGTGATTGGTGGAAGAATGTTCATACCTTGAAACATTTTTTATTCTAGTTTTACAGTTTATTTTTTCTGAAGTGTTGTATAAATGTCTCTTTTCAGTTCCTGTTTATGTCGTAATTTTATTTCTTCTCTAGACCAGCTAAAACAGTTGTGCATGGTCATAGAGAAAAGTATGGGGATCTAACTAGATTTCTAAGTTCAAGACTGCTCTCTTGCATTGGCATATTTTACTTATGGTGGAGAATATACTGAACAATAGCCCATAAAATGTGTCCATGTCATCCCAGAATCTGTGTTACCTTATATGGCAAAAGATAATTTGTGGTTAAATTCTCTAAATTAAAGAGAGTGCCTTGAGATAGGTAGATTATCCTGGGTTATAAGAATGGACCCAATGTAATTATTAGCAGAATGATTACTAAAAGAGTGACAGAGGAGGAATTACAGATAGAAAGAAATGTGATGATGAAAGCAAATTTTTGTTTAATGAGCTTTAAACATAGAGGAAGGGGCCCCAAGCCTAGGCTACAGACAGCCACTAGAAGCTTAAAAAAGCAGAAATGTATTTTCCCCAAAAAACCTCCAGAATAAATCAGTCTTACAATATCTTGGAATAACACCTTGGTTTCAGTTTGGTGAAATTGATTTCAGACTTCTGGCTTCCAGAACTGTAAAATAAAAGATTCATATTGGTTTAAGCCACCAAATTATGGTAATTTCTTACAGCACCAATACAGTGAGAAATTTGTAAAGAGTGTGACTTACAGATTTTTAATTTGCATGGGTTTCACCAATATCACTAATTAATTTTCCTGCTTGCTTCTTTTTCTTTCCCTCCAAATCTCCAAGGTGTCCTTTTTCCTTTTAAGTAAACCCCTTATTCTACAGAAGTGGTGCCTTCCTAGTACTGTTCCATTGGCCCACAACCTTTCAACTTTCTTCCTTTTGATTTCTCAAGGGCTATTATTCTGATGTATCAGACATTAGATTTCTTTTCAGTGTTTACCACTCAGTGTGTGACATGTTTTTCTGAGAGCAAATGTACCATCACACTTACATGTGGAGTTGTTTTCTGGTAGATTCAGGTATTTATTTTTCAACTGTATAGGTAGTTTGAAGTTCACAGAGTTCTCCATCTCATAGTTATGCTGAATATGAGTTATTATTTTCTTGGTGGAAGTGAGTAGAGAGATTTTAATTTGTGTCATTATCATTATTCTGTAATAAACCAGAAGTCTAGGCAGTGTCCACTGATTCTTTGATATGAATGACCAGGATTTTGCTGACTTCAACACTTTATATCATTAAATGAAGATTTCACATATATATGTTAAAATTTTTCTACTGGTTATCTTTATAACTGTAAATTATATTTTTGAGCTTCCATCAACATACAAAAAGTTCTTTTTGGCTTAATGCTTTGTCAGATAATGTTATCTGCCTATATACTCTCAGCTCTGCCTCTAATTTCACTTTTACATTGTCGTGTTGGTAATCGTTTCCCTTTTGTTCTCCAATAATATTTCTTAGGTTTGCTGTTAAATTTAGTTTCCAGTATTTTATATCATTATGATTTTGTGAATCTTCCTCAGTATCAAGTTGTGAGTTAGAATTATATTTCTTTCTATTAGAAAAATAGAAGCCTGCCCCTCTGAAAGAACATTGTACTTGGGATCAAAGTCGATTGGAACTTTTGTGATTCTAAGGGATGCCATAAGAATTACTAATTTTAGAAAATTAGTCATTCTTATTCATAGCTTTTCTATATCCTGTGTTTTTCCTATTATCATATTCTCATCTTTTCTCCAGCTCTTAGATACTATTTTCCTCTGTGCTATGCATTGTTCTTATTGCCTTGTTTATAATAATTTTATGGGCTTCTCTGGTGGCTCAGTGGTAAAGATTCCACCTACAGGAAACACGGGTGTGATCCCTGGGTTGGGAAGATACCCTGTAGAAGAAAATGGCAATCCACTCCAGTATTCTTGCCTGGAAAGACGAACCCAGTGGGCACAGTCCACAGGGTTGACAAAAGAGTCAGACATGAGTTACCAAATAAATGATAATAGTTAATTTAGTTTTTACAAAAATTTTATTATCCCAGTTGCACAGATAAATAAATTGAGGCACAGAGTTATTGATTAACGTAACATAGGCTACAGAGTTGATGATCTTAAGTGAAACCTCCTATCCTAACTCTAAATTACATAATCACATATATTTTCTTTTAAGTACTCCTTTACTAGTTCACTGACCCCCTCCCCACAGAGATCCCTCTTAGTGCTCCTGCTGTTCCAATTTTTAATGCTTTACATATGGGCTGGCTGACATTGTCATCCTATAATTCCCTTGTTCTCCTGATAGTACTCTTCGGGACTAGATTCAAAGCTAATTATTAAACATTACTTTACCAACAAAGGTCCATCTAGTCAAAGCTATAGTTTTTCCAATAGTCATGAGTGGATGTCAGAGTTGGACTACAGAGAAAGCTGAGTGCCTTAAGAACTATTGCTTTTGAACTGTGGTGTTGGAGAAGACTCTTGAGAGTCCCTTGGCTGGCAAGGAGATCCAACCAGTCTACCCTATCCTAAAGGAACTCAAACCTGAATATTCATTGGAAGGACTGATGCTGAAGCTGAAACTGGAATAGTTTGACCAACTGATACAAAGAACTGACTCAGTAGAAAAGACCCTGATGCTGGGAGAGATTGAAGGTGGGAGGAGAAGGGGCTGACAGAAGACGAGATGGTTGGATGTCACCACTGACTCGATGAACATGAGTTTGAGTATACTCCAGGAGTTGGTGATGGACTGGGAAGCCTGGTGTGCTGCATCATTGGGGTTACAAAGAGTGGGACATGACTGAGTGACTGAGCTGAACTGAATTATTGAACAAGTGCCATAGTACACCTGATGGTATCCAAGCCGATTGGTTTATACTTGAATTCTGTAAAGTGCATCTAATTTGTTTCCTAGTTTTCCTGGGATATATTCCAAAAGGCTTCCCTAGGAAAGGTATATGTCAGGTGAAAGCACCAAGACCACAGTGTATTGAGAATATCTTTATGATATCCTAGCAAATAACTGATAGATTAATCAGGTATGAATTGTTTGTAAACATTCCAGTTTCAGTTCAGTTGCTCAGTCCTGTCTGACTATTTGCAACGCCATGAACCTCAGCATGCCAGGCCTCCCTGTCCATCACCAACTCCCGGAGTCCACCAAACCCATGTCTAATGAGTCGGTGATGCCATCCAACCATCTTATCCTCTGTCGTCCCCTTCTCCTCCTGCCCTCAATCTTTCTGAGCATCAGGGTCTTTTCAAATGAGTCAGCTGTCCGCATCAGGTGGCCAAAGTATTGGAGTTTCAGCTTCAGCATCAGTCCTTCCAATGAACACCCAGGAATGATCTCCTTTAGAATGGACTGGTTGGATCTCCTTACCGGCCAAGGAACTCTCAAGAGCCTCTACAACACCACAGTTCAAAAGCATCAATTCTTCAGTGCTAAGCTTTCTTCACAGTCCAACTCTCACATCCATACATGACCACTGGAAAAACCATAACCTTGACTAGATGGACCTTTGTTGGCAAAGTAATGTCTCTGCCTTTCAATATGCTATCTAGTTGGTCATAACTTTCTTTCCAAAGAGTAATTGTCTTTTAATTTCATGGCTACAATCACCATCTGCAGTGATTTTGGAGCCCAATAAAATAAAATAAGCCACTGTTCCCACTGTTTCCCTATCTATTTGCCATGAAGTGATGGGATCGGGTGCCATGATCTTAGTTTTCTGAAATTTGAGCTTTAAGCCAACGTTTTCACTCTCTTCTTTCACTTTCATCAGCAGGCTTTTTAGTTCTTCTTCACTTTCTGCCATAAGGGTGCTGTCATCTGCATATCTGAGGGTATTGATATTTCTCCCGGCAATCTTGATTACAGCTTGTGGTTCTTCCAGCCCAGCGTTTCTCATGATGTACTCTGTATAGAAGTTAAATAAGCAGGATGACAGTATACAGCCTTGACGTACTCCTTTTCCTATTTGGAACCAGTCTGTTGTTCCATGTCCAGTTCTAAATGTTGCTTCTTGACCTGCATATGTTTCTCAAGAGGCAGGTCAGGTGGTCTGGTAATTCCATCTCTTTAAGAATTTTCCACAGTTTATTGTGATTCACACAGTCAAAGGTTTTGGCATAGTCAATAAAGCAGGAATAGATGTTTTTCTGGAACTCTCTTGCTTTTTCAGTGATCCAGCGGATGTTGGCAATTTGATCTCTGGTTCCTCTGCCTTTTCTAAAACCAGCTTTAACATCTGGAAATTCATGGTTCAAGTTTGTTAAAGCCTGGCTTGGAGATATTTGAGCATTACTTTACTAGCATGTCAGATGAGTGCAATTGTGCGGTAGTTTGATCATTCTTTGGCATTGCCTTTCTTAGGGATGGAATGAAAACTGATATTTTCCAATCCTGTGGCCACTGCTGAGTTTTCCCAAGTTGCTGGAATATTGAGTGCAAGACTTTCACAACATCATCTTTTAGGAATTGAAATTGCTCAACTAGAATTCCATCACCTCCACTTGCTTTTTTCATAGTGATGCTTCCTAAAGCCCGCTTGACTTCACATTCCAGGATGTCTGGCTCTAGGTGAGTCCTCACACCATCGTGATTATCTTGGTCATGAAGATCTTTTTTGTACAGTTCTTCTGTGTATTCTTGCCACCTCTTCTTAATATCTTCTGCTTCTGTTAGGTCCATACCATTTCTGTCCTTTATTGAGCCCATCTTTGCATGAAATGTTCCCTTGATATATCTAATTTTCTTGAAGAGATCTCTAGTCTTTCCTATTCTATTGTTTTCCTTTATTTCTTTGCATTGATTGCTGAGGAAGGCTTTCTTGTCTCTCCTTGCTATTCTTTGGAATTCTGCATTCAAATCAGTATATCTTTCCTTTTCTCCTTTGCTTTTCACTTTTCTTCTTTTCACAGCTCTTTGCAAGGCCTCCTCAGAGAGCCATTTTGCTTTTTTTGCATTTATTTTCTTGGGGATGGTCTTGATTCCTGTCTCCTGTACAATGTCATGAACCTGCATCCATAGTTCATCATGGGCTCTATCAGATCTAGTCCCTTAAATCTATTTCTCACTTCCACTGTATAATCATAAGGGATTTAATTTAGGTCATACCTGAATGGTCTAGTGGTTTTCCCTACTTTCTTCAATTTAAATATGAATTTGGCAATAAGGAATTCATGATGTGAGCCACAGTCAGTTCCCAGTCTTTCTTTTGCTGACTGTATAGAGCTTCTCCATCTTTGGCTACAAAGAATATAATCAATCTGAATTCAGTATTGACCATCTGGTGATGTCCATGTGTAGAGTCTTCTCTTGTGTTGTTGGAAGAGGGTGTTTGCTATGACCAGTAACGTTCTCTTGAAATATCTCTGTTAGCCTTTGCCCTGCTTCATTCCATATTTCAAGGCCAAATTTGCCTGTTACTCCAGGTGTTTCTTAACTTCCTACTTTTGCATTCCATTCCCCTACAATGAAAAGGACATCTTTTTGGGGTGTTAGTTGTAGAAGGTCTTGTAGGTCTTCATAAAACCATTCAGCTTCAGCTTCTTTGGCATTAGTGGTTGGGGCATACTTGGATTACTGTGATATTGAATGGTTTACCTTAGAAACTAAGAGAGATCACTGTTTTTTTGTTTGTTTGTTTTTTTGAGAGTGTATCCAAGTACTGCATTTCAGACCCTTTTTGTTGACTGTGATGGCTATTCCATTTCTTCTAAGGGATTCCTGTCCACAGTAGTAGATATAATGGTTATCTGAGTAAAATTCACCCATTCCAGTCCATCTTAGTTCACAGATTCCTAGAATGCCGATGTTCACTCTTGTCATCTCTTGTTTGACCACTTCCAATTTGCCTTGATTCATGGACCTAACATTTCAGGTTGCTATGCTATATTCCCCCCCTGGTCTCCATAAGTTTCTTCTATAGCATTGGAGTTTTCTTCTATCACCATTCCCTTCCACAACTGGGTGTCACTTTTGCTTTGGTTCCATCCCTTCATTCTTTCTGGAGTTATTTCTCCACTGTCCTCAGGTAGCATATTGGGCATCTACCAACCTGGGGAGTTCATCTTTCAGTGTCCTATCTTTTTGCCTTTTCATACTGTGCCTGGGGTTCTCAAGGCAAGAATACTGAAGTGATTTGCCATTCCCTTCTTCAGTGGTCCACATTCTAGTTTTTTCTTAGGATTGTAAAAATTATTGCTACAATGCCAAAGAAATCAGTTTTATGTTGTATTTCAAATAAATTTGCTAAAACCAGCATTTGTTTTCTTATTTATCCCAATAGGATAGAAATTAGACACAAGAGACTGATATTGTCCACTAAGATAAAATTCTAAACTCTTTTTTTATAGGCCCAAGTAAGATTAACATAGTTCATTAACTTATTTTCCTGCTATAATCTGTAGATTAAATGAACAATAAAATGTTTTGCAATTTAAATAAGACCCTTTTGCACTTGTCTAAAATATTAATAGCAGCCTGTTTTTACAATGCTCCTGAGTTATAGATTTTAAATATCTGTATCTTACCCACATAATGGTATTTTATTTTCAAGGCCAATCAAATACCTTGAAGACTATTAATGTGAGATCAAATAATTCAGCCAATAATCTGGTGATGTTGCTGTGTAGAGTTGTCTCATCTAAATCTGCTAAAACTAGCAGATTTTGAACTGAATTTTGGACTCTTTTATTAACTTTGAGGGCTACTCCATTTCTTCCAAGGAATTCTTGCTCTCAGTAGTAGATATAATGGTCATCTGAATAAATTCACCCATCCCCGTCCATTTTAGTTCACTGATTCCTAAAATGTCGATGTTTATTCTTGCCATCTCCTGTTTGGCCAATTCCAATTTACCTTGATTCATAGACCTAAAATTCCAGATTCCTATGCAATATGTTCTTTACAGCATCAGACTTTACTTTCACCACCAGACACATCCACAACTGGGTGCTGTTTCAGGTTTGGCTCAACCTTTTCAGCCCTTTTAGATCTATTTCTCCACTCTTCTCCAGTAGCATATTGTCACCTACCAACCTTGGGAGTTTATCTTTTGGTGTCATAATTTTTTGCCTTTTCATACTGTTCATGGTATTCTCAAGGCAAGAATGCTGAAGTAGTTTGCTATGCCCTTCTCCAGTGGACCATGTTTTGTTAGAACTGTCCACAATGACCCATCCATCTTGGGTGGCCCTACATGGCATGCTTATAGTTTCTTTAAGTTACACAAAGCTGTGGGAGGACATATACTAGTCTTTTTTTTTTTTTTTTTTCATTTTCCAGAAAAACTTGTTTCATTTCATTTAGCTTAATTTTATTTGGTTTAATTCTCTGAAATCTTTCAGAATCTCTTCTTAATTATTGGTGTTATGAAATTTCCTACTGATATAATTAAATACATATTGACTCTGTTATGGTGAGCACTTAGAGTTTTAAAAATTGAATATGTGCAGTCAACTTTGAGAAACCCTCTTCTCTAGTTATCATCCTTGCTAGAAAAACTGTTTTTTGTTTGTTTGTTCATTTTCTTCTGATAATGGCCTTCCTCAATTGACCCACCATGTCCTTTATGTTGTCCCATCATCTAATTCTCTGTTTTGCTTTTATATTCTCTGTTTGGGATATCTCTAACACATATTTTCCTTATTTTCATTTTCCATATTGCCTATCATCTTTTAATTGTTGTAGAGCTGTTATCTCCTTAACTTTATCTATTTTTATGTAGCAGTCATATTTATGAAAATAATTATTTGTTACTTTGTCTAAATATGTTAATTTAACTCTTGAAAATATAATTTTGTTTTCAATTACTTGAACATTTTATTCTGGAGTTACTTATATTTTCCTAATTACCTCCATTGTCATTTATATTAGTCATTGTTTTTATATGCCATGGAATCAATTTTCCATTATGAAAGACTGGCTTATTGTGGGTATATGAGAATCATTTTCTTTTCTTCTTTTTTTTTTTTTAAATTTTATTTTATTTTTAAACTTTACATAACTGTATTAGTTTTGCCAAATATCAAAATGAATCTGAGAATCATTTTCTTTTCAATGTTAAATTATTATTTTTTTTTTTTTGGAGTATAGTTGCTTTATATTGTTGGATCTTTCTGCTGTATAGCAAAGTGAAACTGTTATACACAAGCATGTATCCCCTCTTTCCTAAATTCCCTTCCTATTTAAGCCACCACAGAGCACTGACTAGAGTTCCCTCTGCTATACAGTAGGATTTCATAGTTTTCTATTTTATACATAGTAATGTATATATGTCAGTCCCAATCTCTCAACTCATCCAACCACTCCTCCATTCCCCCCTGGTCTCCATAAGTTTCTTCTATACATCTGTATCTCTGTTTTGAGAATAAGTTCATTTGTAACATTTTCTAGATTTCATATGAGTGATACTATATGAAATATTTGCTTTTTCTCGTTCTGACTGACTTCACTCTGTATAACAGTCTCTAGGTTCATCCATGTCTCTGCAGATGGCACAACTTCATTCCTTTTTTTTGGCTGAGTAACACCCGTTGTGTTTCCCAAGTGATGCAGTGGTAAAGAACCTGCCTGCCAATGCAGGAGATGCAAAAGATGCAGGAAAATGTCAAGGACAGAAGAGCCTGATGGGCTACAGTCTATGGGGTTGCAAGGAGTTATACACAACTGAGCAATTGAGCCTGCATGCACAGTATTCATTGTATATATGTACTATAGCTTCTCTATTCATTCCTCTCTTGATGGACATTTAGGTTGCTTCCATGCCCTGACTATTGTAAATAATGCTGCAATGAATATTATGGTTCATGTATCTTTTTGAATTATGGTTTTCTCTGACTGTATGCCCAGGAATGGGATTGATAGACCATATGTTAGCTTTAATTTTAGATTTTTAAGGATGGTCCATACTGTCCTCCATAGTGGCTGTACCAGTTTACATTTCCACCAACAGTGTAGGAGGCTTCCCTTTTCTCCATATACTCTCTAGCATATATTATTTGCATATTTTTGATGATGGCATTCTAACTGGTGTGAGGTGATAACCTTACTGTAGTTCTGATTTGCATTTCTCTATTAATGAGTGATGTTGAGCATGTTTTCATGCGTTTGTTGGTCACCTGCACAACTTCTTTGGAGAAATGTCTATTTCAGTTTTTTGCCCATTTTTTCATTTTTTTTTAAATTGTGCTACATGAACTGCTTGTATATTTTGGAAGTTAATTCCTTGTCAGCTGCTTCATTTGTAATTATTTTCCCATACTGAATGTTATCTTTTTGTTTTGTTTATGGTTTCCTTTGTTGTGAAAAAGCTTTGGAGTTTAATTGAGTCCCATTTATTTGGTTTTTATTTTTATTTTCATTACTCTAGGAGGAAGGTCAGAAAGATCTTGCTTTGATTTATGCCAGAGAGTGTTCTGCCTAGGTTTTCCTCTAAGAGTTTTATAGTATCTAGCCTTAGCTTTAGGTCTCTAATCAATTTTTAGTTTATGTACCATGATAGGGAGTGATCTAATTTCATTCTTTTCCATGTAGTTGTCCAGTTTTCCCAGCACCATTTGTTGAAGAGACTGTATTTTCTCTATTGTATATTCTTGTCTCTTTTGTCATAGATTAGGTAACCATAGACCTGGAGAAGGGAATGACTAACAGGTGCCTGGGTTTATCTCCCAGCTTTCTATCCTATTCCACTGATCTGTATTTCTGTATTTGTGCCAGTACTATACCAGGACTTCCCTGGTGGCTCAGATGGTAAAGAATCTGCCTACAATGCTGGAGACCCAGGTTCAGTCCCTGGGTTGGGAAGATCCTCTGGAGAAGGAAATGGCAACCCACTCCAGTACTCTTACCTGGATAATCCCATGGACGGAGGAGCATTGTAGGCTACAGTCCATGGGGTTGCAAAGAGTCGGACATGACTGAGCGACTTCACTTCACTTCACTTCTTCATACCATCTTGATTATTCTAGCTTTGTGGGATAGTCTAAAGTCATAGAGTCTGATTCCTCCAGCTACATTTTTGTTTCTCAAGATTGATTTGGCTACTCAATTCTTTTGTGTTTCCATATAAATTGCAAAATTTTGGTCTAATTCTGTGAAAAATGCTCTTGCTAATTTGATAGGGATTGCATTTAATATGTAGATTCATTTCGGTAATATACTCATTTCACAATATTGAGTCTTCCCCTTCAAGTACATGGTATATTTCTTCATCTGTTTGCATCATGTTTAATTCTTTCATCAGTATCTTATAGTTTTCTGAGTATGGATGTTTTGCTTCCCTAGACAGGTTTATTCCTAGGTATTTTCTTTTTATTGAGATGGTAAATGTAATTGTTTCCTTAATTTCTCTTTCTGATCTTTAATTGTTAGTGTATAGGAATGCAAGTGGTTATTGTGTATTAATTTTGTTTTCTGCAACTTTACCAAATTCACTGATAAATTCTCAACTTTGCCAAATTTATTGATGAACTTAGTAGTTTTCTGATGGCATCTTTAGTATTTTTATGTATAATATTATACCATCTGCAAACAGTGTAAGTTTTACTACTTCTTTTCCAATATGGATAACTTTTAGCTCTTTTCTTCTCTGATTTCTGTGGCTAGAACTTCCAAAAGTGTGTTGAATAATTGTGGTGAGGGCAGACACCTTTGTCTTGTTCCTGATCTTAAAGCAAATGCTTTTAGTTTTTCACCATTAAGAATAATGTTTTCTGTGGGTTTGTCCTATATGGTCTTTATTATGTTGAGATATATTCCATCTATGCCCACTTTCTGGAGAGTTTTTGTCATAAATGGGTATTGAATTTTGTCAAAAGCTTTTTCTGCATCTATTAGTATAATACAGTTTTTATTCTTTGATTTGTTAATCTTAGGTATCAGGATTCCTTGCATCCCTGAGATAAATTCCACTTGATCACAGTGTACGATCCTTTTCATGCATTACTGAATTCTGTTTGCTAGTATTTTGTTGAGAATTTTTTCACATATGTTCATCAGTGACATTGGCCTGTAATTTTCTCTTTTTTGTGGTATTGTTTTCTGTGTTTTTTGTTTGTTTGTTTTTGTTTTTTTTAAATCAGGGTGATGGTGCCCTTGTTGCATAAGCTTGGGAGTGTTTCTTCTTATGCAAGTTTTTGAAAAAGTTTGAGAATGGTAGGTGTTAGCTCTTCTCAAAGTGTTTGATAGAATTTGAAACAATCTGGCCCTGGACTTTTGTTTGGTGGAAGAGTTTTAAATCAGTTTCAATTACACATGATATGTTTGTTCATATTTTCTATTCCTTCATGATTCAATATTTGGAGCTTCTATCTTTCTAGGCATGTGTCCACTTCTTCCAAGTTGTCCATTTTATTGGCAAATAGTTGCATGTAGTAGTCTCTTATGATCCTTTGTATTTCTGCAGTGTGTTTTAATTTCTCTTTTTTTATTTCCAATTTTATCAATTTGAGTTCTCTCCTTTTTTTCCTTCCTTTATGAGTCAATACAGATTTATTGATTTTGTTTATCTTCTCAAATAACTAGATTTTTATTTCATTGATATTTGCTATTGTTTTCTTCCTATTTCATTTATTTCTGGTCTTTATGATTTCTTTCCTTTTATTAAATTTGGGATTTGTTTGTTGGTCTTTCTTTGGTTTCTTTGGGTACAAAGTTATGTTATTTATTTGAGCTTTTTCCTATTTCTTGAGGAAAGATTGCTATAAAATTCCCTCTTAGAACTGCTTTTGCTGCATGCCGCAGGTTTTGGGTCATCATGTTTTTGTTGTGATTGTTTCTAGGTCTTTTTTTTTTTAAATTCCTCCTTTATTTCCTTAGAGAATATTGGTTATTTAGCATCACTATGAACAAAGCTAGTGGAGGTGATAGAATTCCAGTTGAGCTATTCCAAATCCTGAAAGATGATGCTGTGAAAGTGCTGCACTCAATATGCCAGCAAATTTGGAAAACTCAGCAGTGGCCACAGGACTGGAAAAGGTCAGTTTTCATTCCAAACCCAAAGAAAGGCAAAGCCAAAGAATGCTCAAACTACCGCACAATTGCACTCATCTCACACGCTAGTAAAGTAATGCTTAAGATTCTCCAAGCCAGGTTTCAGCAATATGTGAACCGTGAACTTCCTGATGTTCAAGCTGGTTTTAGAAAAGGCAGAGGAACCAGAGATCAAATTGCCAACATCCGCTGGATCATGGAAAAAGCAAGAGAGTTCCAGGAAAACATCTATTTCTGCTTTATTGACTATGCCAAAGCCTTTGACTGTGTGGATCACAATAAACTGTGGAAAATTCTGAAAGAGATGGGAATACCAGACCACCTGATCTGCTTCTTGAGAAATCTGTATGCAGGTCAGGAAGCAACAGTTCGAACTGGACATGGAACAACAGACTGGTTCCAAATAGGAAAAGGAGTACATAAAGGCTGTATATTGTCACCCTGCTTATTTAACTTCTATACAGAGTGCATCATGAGAAACGCTGGACTGGAAGAAGCACAAGCTGGAATCAAGATTTCTGGGAGACATATCAATAACCTCAGATATGCAGATGACACCACCCTTATGGCAGAAAGTGAAGAGGAACTAAGAAGCCTCTTGATGAATGTGAAAATGGAGAGTGAAAAAGTTGGCTTAAAGCTCAACATTCAGAAAACGAAGATCATGGCATCCGGTCCCATCACTTCATGGGAAATAGATGGGGAAACAGCGGAAACAGTGTTAGACTTTATTTTTCTGGGCTCCAAAATCACTGCAGAGGGTGACTGCAGCCATGAAATTAAAAGATGCTTACTCCTTGGAAGGAAAGTTATGATCAACCTAGATAGCATATTCAAAAGCAGAGACATTACTTTGCCAACAAAGGTTCGTCTAAGCAAGGCTATGGTTTTTCCTGTGGTCATGTACGGATGTGAGAGTTGGACTGTGAAGAAGGCTGAGCGCTGAAGAATTGATGCTTTTGAACTGTGGTGTTGGAGAAGACTCTTGAGAGTCCCTTGGACTGCAAGGAGATCCAACCAGTCCACTCTGAAGGAGATCAGCCCTGGGATTTCTTTGGAAGGAATGATGGTAAAGCTGAAACTCCAGTACTTTGGCCACCTCATGCAAAGAGTTGAATCATTGGAAAAGACTCTGATGCTGGGAGGGATTGGGGGCAAGAGGAGAAGGGGACAACAGAGGATGAGATGGCTGGATGGCATCACTGACTCGATGAACGTGAGTCTCAGTGAACTCTGGGAGTTGGTGATGGACAGGGAGACCTGGCATGCTGCAATTCATGGGGTCGCAAAGAGTCGGACATGACTGAGCAACTGATCTGATCTGATCTGCGTATCATATTATTTAGCCTCCATGTGTTTGTGTTTTATACAGTTTTTCCTGTTACTGATTTCTAATCTCATAATGTTTTGGTTGGAAAACTTGCTGGATATGATTTAATTTTCTTAGATTTACCAAGGCTTAATTTGTGACCCAAGATGTGATCTATCCTGGAGAATATTTCATGTGCACTTGAGAACACAGAATATTCTGCTACTTTTGGATAGAATGTCCTATGAATATCAATTAAGTCTATCTAGTCTATTGTGTCACTTAAGGCTTATGTTTCGTTAATTTTCTGTTTGGATGATATGTCCATTAGCATAGGTAGAGTGTTAAAATCACCCACAATTATTGTGTTACTGTCTATTTCCCCTTTAATGACTGTTCATTTGCCTATTTATTGTGGTGTTCATATGCTTGGTGCATAAATGTTATATCTTCTTACTGGATTGATCCTTTGATCATTGTATAGTGTCCTTCCTTGGCTTTTATAACAGTCTTTATTTTAAAGTCTATTTTGTCTGATATAAGTATCACTACTCCAGATTGCTTTTTTCATTTGCATGAAACATAATTTTCCATCCCCTCACTTTCAGTTTGTACTATCCATAGGTCTGAAGTGGGTCTCTTTTAAACAGCTTCAATTCAGTCACTCACTCATGTTTGACTCTTTGTGACACCATGAATCGCAGCACACCAAGCCTCCCTGTACATCACAAACTACCAGATTTACCTAAACTCATGTACATCGAGTCGGTGATGCCATCCAGCCATCTCATCCTCTGTCGTCCCCTTCTCCTCGTGCCCCCAATCCCTCCCAGCATCAGGGTCTTTTCCAAAGAGTGAACAATTCACTTAAGGTGGCCAAAGTATTGGAGTTTCAGCTTCAACATCAGTCCTTCCAATTAAAACCCAGGCCTGATCTCCTTTAGGATGGACTGGTTGGATCTCCTTGCAGTCCAAAGGACTGTCAAGACTCTTCTCCAACACCACAGCTCAAAAGCATCAATTCTTTGGCACTCAGCTTTCTTCACAGTCCAACTCTCACATCCATACATGACCACTGGAAAAACCATAGCCTTGACTAGATGAACCTTTGTTGGCAAAGTAATGTCTCTGCTTTTGAATATGCTATCTAGGTTGATCATAACTTTCCTTCCAAGGAGTAAGCATCTTTTAATTTCGTGGCTGCAGTCACCATCTGCAGTGATTTTGGAGCCCAAAAAAACAAAGTCTGACACTGTTTTCACTGTTTCCACATCTATTTCCCATGAAGTGATGGGACCAGATGCCATGATCTTAGTTTTCTGAATGTTGAGCTTTAAGCCAACTTCTTCACTCTCTTCTTTCACTTTCCTCAAGAGCCTCTTTAGTTCATCTTCATTTTCTGCCATAAGGGTAGTGCCATCTGCATATCTGAGGTTATTGATATTTCTCCTGGCAGTCTTTATTTCAGCTTGGGCTTCTTCCAGCCCAGCATTTCTCATGATGTACTCTGCATATAAGTTAAATAATCAGCGTGCCAATATACAGCCTTGACGTACTCCTTTTCCTATTTGGAACCAGTCTGTTGTTCTATGTCCAGTTCCAACTATTGCTTCCTGACCCGCATATAGGTTTCTCAAGAGGCAGGTGAGGTGGTCTGGTATTCCCATCTGTTTTAAGAATTTTCCACAGTTTATTGTAATTCACACAGTCAAAGGCTTTGGTATAGTCAATAAAGCAGAAATACATGTTTTTCTATGGGTCTTATTTTTGTGTCCATTTAGCCAAGATGTGTATTTTGGCTGGAGCATTTATTCGACTTATATTTAAGGTAATTATTGATATGTACATCACTACTGCCATTTTCTTAACTGTTTTGGTTTGTTTTTGTAGGTATTTCTTTTTCTTCTTCTCCCCTTCCTTTTTTGTTCTCTTCTCTTGTGTTTCTTTCCTAGAGAAGTTCCATCAGCAGTTCTTGTTAAGCTGCTTTAGTGATGCTGGATTCTCCTAACTTTTGCTTATCTGTAAAATTTTTGAATTGTGTATTGATTTGATCTCCAGTAGCATATTGGATGGGGAGTTCATCCCCAAAGAAATAGAGGAAAACTATAGAATGAGAAAGACTAGAGATCTCTTCAAAAAAATTAGAGATACCAAGGGAACATTTCATGCAAAAATGGGCTCAATAAAGAACAGAAATTGTATGGACCTAACAGAAGCAGAAGATATTAAGAAGAGGTGGCAAGAATACATAGGAGAACTATGCAAAAAATATCTTAATGACCGAGATAACCACAGTGGGGTGACTACTCTCCTAGAGCCAGATATCCTGAAATGGGAAGTCAAGTGGGCCTTAGGAAGCATCAGTATGAACAAAGCTAGTGGAAGTAATGGAATCCATGTTAAGCTATTTCAAAGTGCTATACCCAGGGCTTCCCTGGCAGCAGTGGCCACAGGGATTTGAAAATGTCAGTTTTCATTCCAATCCCAAAGAAAGGCAATGCCAAAGAATGCTCAAACTACCACACAATTGCACTCATCTCACACGTTAGTAATGCTCAAAATTCTTCAAGCCAGGCTTCAGTAATACATAAACCATGAACTTCCAGATGTTCAAGCTGGTTTTAGAAAAGGCAGAGGAACCAGAGATCAAATTGCCAACATCCTCTGGATCATCAAGAAAGCAAGAGAGTTCCAGAAAAACATCTATTTCTGCTTTATTAACTATGCCAAAGCCTTTGACTGTGTGGATCACAACAAACCATGAAAAATTCTTCAAGAGATGGGAATACCAGACCACCTGACCTGCCTCCTGAGAAATCTGTATGCAGGTCAAGAAGCAACAGTTAGAACTGGGCATAGAACAACAGACTGGTTCCAAATAGGAAAAGGAGTACATCAAGACTGTATATTGTCACCCTTCTTACCTAACTTTTATGCAGAGTAAATCATGTGAAATGCCGGGCTGGATGAAACACAAGCTGGAATCAAGATTGCCAGGAGAAAAATCAATAACCTCAGATATGCAGATGACACCACCCTTATGGCAGAAAGTGAAGAAGAACTAAAGAGCTTCTTGATGAAAGTGAAAGAGGAGAGTGAAAAAGGTGGCTTAAAGCTCAATATTCAGAAAACCAAGATCATGGCATCCAGTCCTGTCACTTCATAGGAAATAGATGGGGAAACAGTGAGAGACTTTATTTTTTTAGCTCCAAAATCACTGCAGATGGTGACTGCAGTCATGAAATTAAAGGACTCTTGGTCCTTGAAAGAAAAGCTATTACCAACCTGGACAGCATATTAAAAAGCAGAGACATTACTTTGCCAACAAAGGTTTGTCTAGTCAAGGCTATGGTTTTTCCAGTAGTCATGTATGGATATGAGTTGGACTATAAAGAAAGCTGAGCATCAAAGAATTGATGCTTTTGAACTACAGTGTTGGAAAATACTCTTGAGAGTCCCTTGGACTTCAAGTAGTTCCAGCCAGTCAATCCTAAAGGAAATCAGTCATGAATATTCATTGGAAGGACTGATTTTGAAGCTGAAATTCCAAAACTTTGGCCACCTGAATGAAGAGCTGACTCATTTGAAAAGACCCTGGTGGTGGGAAAGATTGAAGGTAGGAGGAGAAGTGGGAGAAGGAGGAGAAGGGAGAGAGGATGTGATGGTTGGATGGCATCACCGACTCGATGGACATGAGTTTGAGTAAGCTCAAGGAGTTGGTAATGGACAGGGAAGACTGATGTGCTGTAGTCCATGGAGTCACAAAGAGCCAGACATGACTGAGTGACTGAACTGACTGTTGACTCTGAGGTAGAGCTTTGCTGGATAAAGTATTCTTGGTTGTGTCTTTCTCTCTTTTATAATTTTGAATGCATCCTGCCACTCCCTCTGGCCTTCAAAGTTTCTACTGAAAAATCATCTTATAACCAAATGAGATTTCCCTTGTATGTTACTTGTTACTTTTCCCTTGTGGCTTTTAATATTTCTTCTTTGTATTTATTTTTTATTAATTTGACTAATATTTGTCTTGTTGGAGAAGGAAATGGCAACCCACTCCAGTATCCTTGCCTGGAGAATCCCAGGGAAGGAGGAGCCTGGTGGGCTGCTGTCTATGGGGTCACACAGAGTCAGACACGACTGAAGCGACTTAGCAGCAGCAGCAGCATATGTCTTATAGTTTTCCTCCTTTATGGGACTCTGTGCTTCCTAGACTTAGGTGACTATTTCCTTTCCCATGTTAGAGAAGGAATCACTTTCTTTAATGCTATCTACCTGATTGGAATGTAGTGTGAGCAGACAAGCTGTGCCAATTCACAGTTCTTATTTTAGAATAGGCTTCCTATCAATCACAAATTCTCATATCTCCAAACTCATGCCAATTTTTCTTTGTTATTGTGTATGTGTGTGTGCGTGTGTGTGTGTGTGTTTAATCTCTCTGTCCCTTAAAAATGTTTATTCTTCAACAGGTTCTATTCCTAATCATTTATTGTATATTCTTTATTCTGGAACAACAAATATATACATTAAAAGCTTTACCTTTATCAAATCTGCTGTAATATTTTGACAAATGTCACTCTTTTCTGCCTGCTTCCCACTTCTAAATTTCACAGACATAAGAGCATATTAGGGGTTCCAATGACACACCTTTTCCTCCTCCTTCAACACCCACTTGCAACCATGTCTGTTCCTCCTTACCCTCAATCATTCCCTAAGTTTTTCTTCCCAGAGAACTATGTTAAAATGTCTCATCCTTTATTGAATAGCCCACCAACTTCTCCTTCACTTTGCAGAAATTAAACCATATTCATATTTTTAAACTTTTTATTTTAGTAGAATTAGAGGAAAACCTGAAGCTAAGTAAACATGCCCAGTTTGCCATCTTGATGTTAAACATGCCTTTTCAAACTGTTACTAGGGATTAACAATTGATCTTATAGGACCTCAAAAAGAAGCAAAAATTTTTTAAATATAAATTTATTTATTTTAATTGGAGATTATTTACAATATTGTATTGGTATTTTGAGAAACAGTTAACCTATATGCATTGAGGAGAAATATTCAAATTCCTTTCTCAATAAGAAGCTTTATTTGGCCTTAGCTCTGATCATGATGCTGTCATTCCAGAGATCACATAACAAAAGTCTACCGTGAATGAATACTGCCCTCTACAAATCCCAGCTCCTTTCTACATAGCTTGCAGTGTCGATTCATATTCCTTATCTCTCCTAAGGTTGCATTGCAAGATTCTAAGTGGTAAATGCTGACTTTAGCCACTATCCCAAATCACCATTCTCCTCTAGGCCACAAAATATATATGTACTATTAAAAAGGCAAACGGCTTCAAAATGAATCTCTTTTTTATTTTTAAACTTTACATAATTGTATTAGTTTTGCCAAATATCAAAATGAATCCGCCACAGGTATACATGTGTTCTCCATCCTGAACCCTGAATCTCTTGTTTCCAAAATATTTCCTAAAAATTCTGAGGCATCTCTTGAGAAATACAGCTGATACACTCCACTATCATTAACATTATTGTCCCTGTATCTTCTAAGTCCCTACCCCCTGCCCCAGACAACATTATTATACTCAGGATGAAAGTATTCACATCATTAAGTCCTAAAGTTTTATATTTTTTAAGTAGATATACAGAGGGTATGTTCAGTGCACCAGAATTTTGCAAAGGAGAAATTATCAGTCAGGGTGGTATTAAAATAAATATAAATGGCTTGCTGTTTCGATTTGTTTTTCAAAGGGGAATTCTTGTTAGAATGTGCCATTAAAACTTCTTTATTTTAAGACAGAAATAATAGCCTGTTTCTTTTGCCTTAAGACCTGAGAGTGATAAACCACCTAATTCTTAAAAAGTAAAGGGTTTTTCCATTTACATTGAATATAAGATTTTAATGATGTTATTGTTTAAGTGGTTATCTACAGTGAAAATGTGAAGGAAAATTACTCTGGGAAAATTTTCTGAGGGTATTCATTAGTTTTTTGTAGTTTATTTCTCTATGTGTGTAAAATACTTGAATATTGTTGATAAATTTATAGAAAGACAATGTTCTATTTTAAGTATGATGGAATAAAATTCTTTTTCATTATAAAAATATGTATACAAATTATTTTAATGTTTAAGCTATTATAATATTGCAAGATGCATACATCAAAACCAAATGTTATACACATTATCTTTCCTGTAATACTTGTACTTTTCCTTAATGGTTCTTCATTATAAAAGCTACCCAATTCAAAGTAAAAAAAAAAAAAGTTTAAATTATCACTGAAATATAAGTGCTCTGTCAGATATGTATTACATAAGAAAAGCACAGTATTGCATCTTAAAACAAACAAATAAAAATTAAACCCAGGAATCATTCACATATTTTAGCAGTAACTAGTGTGTATACATTTACCAAAATATTTAACTACAACATCCATATCACATCATTTTTTCCACAAAGATGGCTCTTTGAATAGAACATTCTGACAAATGGACCACTTAATTTTTCAAAATATCATGCATATAGATTATAAATTTCCAAACATTGCATTTTCTATGTAAAAAACTGGCTTCAACTTTGAAAATTTTGTCCTACAATCTCAAGTGGGTGCTCCCCTTGACCAAGTTATTTTTTCATGTTGTGATATAAAATACCTCAGTCTAGAGAATTATTCTAGTACTTTGTTCTGCTGCTGCTGCTGCTGCTAAGTCGCTTCAGTCATGTCCGACTCTGGGCGACCCCATAGACGGCAGCCCACGAGGCTCCCCCGTCCCTGGGACTCTCCAGGCAAGAACACTGGAGTGGGTTGCCATTTCCTTCTCCAATGCATGAAACTGAAAAGTGAAAGTGAAGTCACTCAGTCGTGTCTGACTCTTAGCGACCCCATGGACTGCAGCCCACCAGGCTCCTCCATCCATGGGATTTTCCAGGCAAGAGTGCCGGAGTGGGGTGCCATTGCCTTCTCCAGTACTTTGTTCTAGACTGAGTCAAAACCTATTAAAGAGCATATTTATCTAAAGAATTTTAAGTATGCTCTAAAATTATTTTCCTTAAGTAGAAAAACTTGTGTGTCATGTGTGGAATAATCGTTTGGCCTAGCGATGACTTTTTTATTGAGATACAGTTGACATAAAATTGTATCAGTTTCAGATATATAACCTTTTGACTTGATTTTTGTATATACTGCAGAAATGATTACCACAATATGACTAGTTAACATCCATCACCGCACAGTTTTTTTTTTTTCTTTTTCTTGTGAGAACTTTTAAGATTGCTCTTTTAGCAACTTTAAAATGTATAATACAGGATTGTTAACTGTAGTCACTATAATGTGCATTACATCCCCATTAATAATTCGCTATATAAAAAAGAGTTTGTACCTTTGGTCATTCTTTATCCACTTAGTCCCCTACCTACCATATTTCTCTGGAAACCACCAATCTGTATTATTTGTGAGTTTGGAATTTGTTTACTGGTTTGTTTGTTTTTAGCTTTTACATATAAATGAGATCATACACTGTTTCTCTGTTCAACTTATTTCACCTACCATAATACCATCAAGGTCCGTGCATGTTGTCATAAATGGCAAAGATTTCTTTCCTTTTTATGGCTGTATAATATTCCATTGTGGGGTGTGTGTGTGTGTGTGTGTGTGTGTGTGTGTGTGTGTGTGTGGTGTATATCCCATATTCTTTAGCCATTCATTCTTTGATAGACACTTAAGCTACTTCCATGTCTTGAGTACTATAAAAAATGATGTAGCAAACATGGGGGTTCATATAACTTTTCAAGTTTTTGTTTTTGTTTCCTTTGGACAACTACCCAGTTTTTTGAAGAATCTGCATTCTGTTTTCTATGATGGCTGTACCAAGTTTCATTCTCACCAACAGTGCAAAAAAGTTGTTTTGTTTTGTTTTGTTTTTCTCCATATACCTTCCAAAACTTCTCTGTTGTCCTTTTAATAGTAGCCATTCTAATAAGTGTGAGGTAATATCTCACTGTGATTCTGATTTTCACTTCCCTGATAATTAGTGACACTGTACCTCTTCTCAAGTATCCATAAGCCTAGCCATCTGTATTTCTTCTTTGGAAAAATGTCTTTTCAGAACCTCTGCCCAATTTTAGTCAAATTGTTTGATTTTGATATTGAGTTGTATGAGTTTGTATATTTGGATATTGACTTATTATCAAATATATGGTTTGCAAATATTTTCTTCCATTCATTGATTGTATTTTTATTTGGTTAATGGTTTTCTTTGCCATGAAAAAGCTAATTAGTTTAATACTGTCACAATTGTTTGTTTTGGCTTTTGTTGCTTTTGTTTTTGATATCAAATCCAAAAACGAATCGCCAAACCCAAGTCAAGTAGCTTAACATTCATATTTTCCTCTAGGAGTTTTAAGATTTCAGGTCTTGCATTTGGTTCTTCAATTCATTTGAGTTAATTTTTGTGTATGGTATAAGAGAGTAGGCCAGTTTGTCTTATAAGTGGCTGTCCAGTTTTCTTAACATCATTAATTGAAGAGATTGCCTTTTCACCACTGTATACTATTGACTCTTTTGTCATTAATTGATTGACCATGTGTATGTGAGGTTTTTTTCTCCTGAACTCTCTATTCTCTTCTATTAACCTATCTATATGTTTTATGCTAATACCATACGATTTGATTACTGTACTTTGTAGTGGAGTTTGAGATCAAAAAGCGTGATGTGTTCAGCTTTGTTATCTTTCTTTTTCCTCATAGAGTTTATATCTCATGGGTGCAAGGTAAGTTAGAGAGGTGGAGTTTTAGCCAAGAATTAGAATTTCCTAGAATGAGGCCATTATTTTCCAAATATGACACTATTTCCTAGTCATGTGGTTTTAATGGTGAAGGACAGGGAACCCTGGCATGCTGCAGTTCATGGGGTTGCAAAGAGTCAGACACATCTGAGCAATTGAACAACAATAACCCTATTTAACTTCACTTTACCTTACATTCTTAATCTATAAGTGAAGATAATAATAGGATTTATTTCATAATAAAGTAGATATGAGGGTTAACTAAATTAGTATTTATAAGGTACTTAGTAGTGTCTGGCACATACAACATACTAAAAAAATTTTTCAATTTGCAATATAGACATAAGGAATCCTAAAAAGCAAGAAAACCATGTTATTTACAATTAAAAAAAAAAAAAAAAACTTCATAGGTGCCAACTGTATGGTATAACATTCTACAGAGCATTCACATATATTACCTCAATGAATCCATTCCACCATTTATTATTGATCCCATTTAGTAAAAAGTAAAGAGGTCTTTCCAAGATCATGCAACCAATGCATGTCACTTGTGAATAACAGCAACAGAGGAGTGGGGTTTTTTTGTAACTTTTATTAATCTTATTTTTTAAGTTCTAATTATATTCATGGCTGATTGCCTTTTTAAATATTTATTTTGTTCAATTTTAAAAGTTACTTTCCATTTTCAGCTATTAGAAAATATTGGCTAGATTCCTCACGATGTACAATGCATCACTGAGCTTCTCTTGTACACAATAGTTTGTACCTTCCATTTACCCATCCTTATATTGCCCCTCTCCCCTTCTGGTAACCACTAGTTTCTTCTCTTTGTCTATGAGTCTGCTGCTTTTATGTTATATTTATTAGTTTGTTGAATCTTTTAGATTCCACATATAAGTCATATCATATAGTATTAATCTTTCTGTCTGATATTTCACTTAGCATAATGTCCTTCAAGTCAATCTATGTTGCTCAAATGACAAAGTTCCTTTCTTTTCTTTGACCAAGTAGTATTCCATTGTATATGCATAGCCCATCTTCTTTATCCATTCATCTATTGATGAACACTTGGATTGTTTCCATGTCTTAGAAACTTCAGATAATGCTACTATGAACATTGGGTGCATTTAGCTTTTTGAATTAGTGGGGCTTATTCAGATATATACCCAGGACTGGAATTGCTGGATCCTATGGTGGTTTCACATTTAGCTTTTTAGAAACCTCTATGTTTTCCACAGTGGTTGCACCAATTTACACCTCACCAGAAGTGTGTAAGGACACCCTTTCTTCCAAATTCTCACCAACATTTGTTATTTGTAGACCTTTCTGATGGTGGCCATTGTTACCTGTTTTAGGTGACATCTCATTGTGGTTTTGATTTGCATATCCCTGATGACTAGCAATGTTGAGCATCCCTTCTGTGCCTATTGGCCATCTGCATTTTCTCATTGGCAAAATGCTCGTTCAGCTCTTCTGCTATTTTTAATTAATCTTTTGATGGTTAGTTGTATGAGTTTATATATTCTGGATATTAATTTCTTATTTCTTATCAGTCACTTTATTTGCAAATATTTTCTCCTATTCAGTAGTTTACCTTTTCATTTTGTTATGGTTTCCTTCACTGTGCAAAAGCTTTTAAGTTCAATTAGGTCCTATTTTTTAATTTTTGCTTTTATTTCCTTTACCTTAGGAGACATACCAAAAACAAATATTACTATTATTTATGACAAAGACTGTTCTGCCTATATTTTCCTTTATGAGTTTTACAATATCAGGTCTTACATTTAGGTCTTTAATCCATTTTGAGTTTCTTTTCATATATTGTATTAGAGAATGTTCTCATTTAACCTTTTACATGTAGCTTTCCAGTTTTCTAAGTACCACTTATTTAACAGAGATGTCTTTTTGCCTCCTTTCTAATGAATGAATTGACCATAAGTAGTTAGGCTTATTTCTGGATTTTCTACACTGTTCCATTGATCTATGTGCTCATTTTTGTTTCAGTTGTTATTGTTGCTTAGTCACTATGTCTTATCCAACTCTTTTGCGACCCCATGGGATGTAACCCACCAGGCTCCTCTGCCCATGAGATTTCCCAGGCAAGAATACAGACATGGGTTGCCATTTCCTTCTCCAGGGGGGCTTTCTGACCTAGAGATTGAACCCGTTCTTCCACATTGACAGGAAGATTCTTTCCCACTGAACCACCAAGGAAGCCCAGTACCACCATACTACTAAAACTCATCAATGAATATGGTACATATGCAGAATACAAAATTAATATATAGAAATCTGTTGTATTTCTGTACACTAACAATGGAATATCAGACAGGGAAATTAAGAAAACAATCCCATTTAACATCACATAGAAAAGAAGAAAATACTAGGAATGAAAAATGACTGAGGAGGCAGAGGCCTATACTCTGAAAACTTAAGATGCTGGTGAAGGAAATTTCAGATGACCCAAACAGATGAAAAGATATGCCATGTTCTTGGATTGTAAGAATCAATATTGTTAAAATGACCATACTACTCGAGGCAGTCTACAGATTAAATGCAGTCCTTATCAAAATAGCAATGGGATTTTTCACAGAACCAGAACAAAAACATTTAGATTTGTATGGAAACACAGAAGACCCTGGATAGGCAAGGCAATCTTGAGAAAGAATAGAATTGGAGAAAAACTGCTTCTTGCCTTCAGACTATAACATAGAGTTCAGTTCAGTTCAGTTCAGTTCAGTCACTCAGCCGTGTCCAACTCTTTGCAGCCCCATGAACTGCAGCACACCAGGCCTCCCTGTCCATCACCAACTCCTGGAGTCCACCCAAACCCATGTCCATCGATTCGGTGATGCCATCCAACCATCTCATCCTCTGTCATCCCCTTCTCCTCCTGCCCTCAATTTTTTCCAGCATCAGGGTCTTTTCCAATGAGTCAGCTCTTTGCATCAGGTGGCCAAAGTATTGGAGTTTCAGCTTCAACCAGTCCTTCCAATGAACACTCAGGACTAATCTCCTTTAGGATGGACTTGTTGGATCTCCGTGCCATCCAAGGGACTCCCAAGAGTCTTCTCCAACACCACAGTTCAAAAGCATCAATTCTTTGGTGCTCATATTTCTTTATAGTCCACCTCTCACATCCATACATGATCACTGGAAAAGCCATAGTCTTGACTAGACGGACCTTTGTTGGCAAAGTAATGTCTCTGCTTTTGAATATGCTGTCTAGGTTGGTCATAACTTTCCTTCCAAGGAGTAACATACAGTTACAGTATTCAAAACGTTATGGTACTGTTGGCTTTCTTAAGATTGCTTTGGATATTCGGGGTGATTCATAAGCCCATACAAATTTTAGAGTTATTTGTTTTATTTTTTAAAAATACCACTGGTCTTCTAGTAAGGATTGGCTTGAATCTGTATATTGCTGTATGGGCAGTTTAACAATATTAATTCTTCCAACCATGGTCATGAAATATCTTTCCATTTTTTTGTTACTTCTTCACTTTTTCTTCAATCTCTTATAGTTTAGGGTACAGATCTTTTTTACCTCCTTTGTTAAATATATTCCTAGGATTTTTTAATTTTTTTTGATGGAAATGTCAATGGGAAATTTTCCTTAATTTTTTTCTAATAGTTCATTGTTGGTGTATAGAAAAATGTAATATATAGAAATTTATGTTGTATCCTGCAACAGGAGATGTAAGAATTGCAGGTTCAATCCCTGGGTTGGGACTATCCCATGGAGGGAGGGCACAGCAGCCCACTCCAGTATTCTTGTTGGAGGACCCCATATAGAGAGGAGCCTGGTGGGCTATGGTCTATAGTGTCACAAAGAGTCAGATACAACTGAAGTGACTTAGCACAGCACAACTGTACTGAATTTGGTTATTCGTTCTTATAGTGTTTTGGTCAAATTCTTAGGGATTTCTATATAGTATTATATTATCTGCAAATGGCGATGGTTTTACTTTTTTCTTTCCAATTTGTTCTCTTTATTTCTTTCTCTTTCCTAGTTTCTCTGGCTAGAACTTCTCAAACTATGTTAAGTGGCAAGAGTGGCTATTCTTGTTTTGTTCCTTATCTTAAAAGAAATGTTTTCAAATTATCACCATTGAGTATGATGTTAGCTATAGGTTTGTTATATTTGGCCTTTATTATGTTGAGACACATTTCCTCTAAAACCATTTCCTTGAGAGTTTTTATTATAAATGGATATTAAGATTTGTCAAATGCTTTTTTCCTATATTTGTTTAGATGATCATATGAATTTTGTCCTTATTTTATTAATCTGATAGGTCACATTGATTTGTGTATATTATTCCATTTTTCAATCCTGGAATAAATGTCATTTGATCATGGAATATGTGACTTTATTGTATTGTTGAATCTGTTTTACTAATTTTTTTTTTAGTATTTTTGCCTCTAAGTTCATAAGGGATAGTGACCTGTAATTTTATTTTCTTCCAATGCTTTCTCATAAAATCTGTTTGGAAGTGGTCCCTCCTATGCTATTTTTTGAAAAAAAAAATTAGAAGAATTGTTTTTAATTCTCTTTGAATATTTGGTAAAATTCACCAGTTTCTGGTCCTGGTCTTTTGTATTTTAGGTGGTTTTTAATTACTGAGACAATGTCCATTCCACTAATCAGTTTATTCAGGTTTTCCACTTTAAGATTTGGTCTTGGCAGATTTTATTTCTAGGAATTTATTTCCTCTAAGTTGTCCAATTTGTTGGTATACATTTATACTACTCTTTTATAGTCTTTTCTATTTCTATGATAGTGGCTGCAAGTCTCCTCTTTCATTTCTGATTTTATTTGAATCCCCTGTCTTATTTTCTTGGTAATCATATCTAAAGGTTTGTTGGTTTGGTTTTTATTTTCAAAAACTAGTACATGGTTTCTGATGTTTTCTACTGTGTTTTGGTCTCTTTTTTATGTTTATTTCCCCTCTGGCCTTTGTTATTTTCTTTCTTCTACTGACTTTGGGCTTTATATCTTCCTTTATTCCAGTCCATTGAGGTATGATGTATACCACAATTGGGGGTATGATGTGTTTCCATTTATAAGGTATTTTTTAAATTTCTCTTTTGATTTTTTCATTGAATCACTGGGTGGTTAATATCATGTTGTTTAATATCTACATACTGGTTAATTTGCTTTTTTTTTTCCTGTATTGATTTCTAGCTGCAACTTCATACCTTTGTGGTAGGAAAGGTACTTGATATAATTTCAGTCTTCTTAAATTTATTAAGACTTGTTTTGTGGCCTGCGTGTGATCTATCCTGGATAATGTTTCATGTGCACTTGAGAAGATTATATATTCTTTTGCTTTTGGATGGACTATTCCATGTATACCTATTAAGTCAGTCTGGCCTAATATGTCACTTAAGGCAAATGTTTCCCTAATGATTTTCTGTCTGGTTGATCTATCCATTGATAAAAAGTGAGTTATTAAATTTCCCTTCTGTTACTAGATTGTTCTCTTTTTCTCTCTTTAGGTCTATAGTATTTTCCTTATATATTTAGGTGTTCCTACGTTGAGTGCAGAAAGTGAAAGTGAAGTTGCTCAGTCATGTCTGACTCTTTGTTAACCCATGGACTGTAGCCTACCAGGCTCCTCCGTCCATGGGATTATCCAGGCAAGAATACTGGAGTGGGTTGCCGTTTCCTTCCCCAGGGGATCTTCCCAACCCAGGAATTGAACCTGGGTCTCCTGCATTGTAGGCAGAAGGTTTACCATCTGAGCCATCAGAGAAGCCCAACAGAGTAGAGTGCAGAAGCATTTACAAATATTATATCCTCTTATAAGGTTGATTCCTTTATCATTATATAATGACCTTCTTTGCCTCCTATTACAATCTTTGTCTTGAGGTCATTTTGTTTCATATAAGTATGACTACCCCAGGTTTTTTTTTTTTGGTTTCCATTTGTAGGGGATATAATTTTACATCATATAACTTTCATCCTGTGTGTATCTTTAGGTTTGAAGTTCATGTCTTGTAGGCACCATACAGATGGGTCATGTTGTTGTTTTTATCCACAAGCCACTCTAAGTCTCTTGATTGAAGAATATAGTCTGATTACATTTAAAGTAATTATTTATGGTATAACCTTATTGCCATTTTGTTAATTGTTTCCTGAATATTTTGTAATTTCTGTGTTCCTTTATTCTTCTTCTGTTCTTTCCCTTTGTGATTTGATGATTTTCTATTGTGTTAAGTTTAGATTTCTTTTTTCTTTTATATCTCTAATATAGGGTTTTGTTTTGTGATTACCAAGAAGTTTACATAAAATTAGATAACAGTATTTCAAATCAATCACCCTTTAAGGTTAAACACATTCTAAAGCTCTCCAGCCCCTCAAGTTTTATGTTCTGATGTCGCAATTTGCATCTTTTTATCTTGTGTATCCATTTACAAATTATTGTAGTTATTCTTACTATATTTGTTAACTTTCATAATAGCTTTATAATTGATTAACTCACCAACTTTATATTATCCTGAGATGTACTAAATACTTAACCTCTTTAGTGAGATTTATGGTTTTATATGTTTTCCTGGTACTAAATTAGTACCTTTTCATTTTACCTTAAAGAAATTCCCTTAACATTTCTCTAAAGGCTGGTCTGCAGTGATGAACTCCTTTAGCTCTTGTTTCTCTATAAAACTCATTCTCTGTTCAATTCTGACAAATAACTTTGCCATGTAGAGCATTTTTGGTTTGCAGGGTTTTTTTCTTTCTTTCTTTCTTTTCTTTTCTTTTTTTCTTCCAACAGTTTGAGAACATTGTTCCACTCTTTTTTGGCCTATAATGTTTCTGCTGAAAAAATCTACTGATAATCCTTTGGAAGTTCCTTTGTATATAACAAGTTTGTTTTTTCCTGTCTTTCTGCATTCAAGAGTCTCTCCTTGTCCTTAACATGCAACATTTAATTATAATGTGTTATTCATCATGTTTGGAAGTCTCCAGTCATCTTGGATTTGAATGTCAGTTTCTTTCCCAGGTTAGGAAAGTTTTCAGCTGTAATTTCATCAATTAAATTTTCTATCTCATTATTTTCCTTCTTGGACTCTTATAATGTAAATGTTGATCTACTTGATGTTGTTCCACAAATTCCTTAAGCTCTACTCACTTTTTTTCATTATGTTTCCCCTGCTGTACTTGTGTGAGTTCCACTGCCTTTTCTCAAGTTCACAGTTGCTTTCTTCACATCATCTAGTTTGCTCTTGAATTTCTAAATTATATTTTTCATTTCAGTTATTATATGAATATTCTTCAGTTCTATGACTTATTTTTGGTACTTTCTTTTATTTTCTTTTTTATTAAATTCTCAATTAGTTTATCCATTCTTCTGAGTTGAGTGAACATTTATATGACCATTATTTTGAATCTCTTTATTGGGTAAGCCATTTATATCTACTGCATTAAGTTGTTGTTGTTGTTGTTGTTTTCCTCCCCTGAGGTTTTATCTTGCTCTTTTCTTTGGAACATACTCCCTGCTGTTTCATTTTTCTCAACTCTCCGTGTTGGTTTCTATGCGTTAGACAAAATAGACACCTCTTTTGGTCTTGAAGGAGTAGCCTCATGTAGGGGATATGTCTTATTATTCAACAACAGTTCAGGATGTGTTAAAACCTGTCAGTGTCCCAAAGGGTGAGGATCTTTGTCATCACCTAGAATCAGGCTGACTGGAAGCCAAACCCTGAGGTAGCAAATATACCTTCTTCAGAGGAAGACTTGGAAATGAGCATTTCTGTCTGCTCCCTCTGCACTGATCCTAGGGTTGATATATAGTTCATAACTCTTTCCTTTTTTTTTGCTGAAGTCCAATTTAACTACTGAGCACAAACTTTGCTGACCACCAGAGTCAGGCAATCAAGTGGTATTCCCTAGGTAGCAACCACAAAACCAGGGTACCAGACAATAATAACAAAAGCGCTTTCAGACATGTACATAAATTCCCCAGGAGGTACTGGCAATCTAGAGTGCAGTGGAGGGAGGAGATGAAGATAGAATCCACCCTTCCATGTTTCTGGAGAGGAGTACAGTGAGCCCTTAGTTTTGTGTTTAGTTAAAAGCCTGCTCTTTAGGCCACTGCTATGAGGATAAGCTAGTAGGCCTCTTTCACAGAAAGACTGGACTCCTCAGTCTGTTGTCTCTCTCCTGTGTCTTGAGAGTAGTAGCTTTTTAAGAAATCTTTCTCCATTTGTTTTAGTCCTGTGGAACCTGTAAGCATAAAGCTATTCTAACCACCAGAACAATGTGATCTAGAGGTGTCCCCTGGGTAGCAGTCATAAACACTTGGGTGCCAGACAAAAATACAAGCTCCCTTCTAGGGTAGGAGACACACAATGAGAGAGGAAAATAAGGCACCCACTGGAAGAATATTTCAGTACGCTTCTATATGTATTTTAAATGAGATGCCTACCCCTCAGGCAAATCCTTTTAGATAAACAAGGCTTTTTCATCTAAAGTCTGAGCATTTCACAATGGGCTGCCTCTGTGATGGACCCTAAGGTGGGTACGTCTGTTTGAGAGTCAATAAATAACTGTTTCTCAATTTGTTGCAGACTTGTGAGTCTCAAGGACAGAAGCCCCACTGGCTTTCAAAGTTAGATGTATTGAGGAATCATCTCTCAGGTACAGGTCTTAAAACAGGTTGCCAGTTCCCTAGAGTTTGATTCACTATGCCAGGGGTGGAGTTTATGTTAAGATGGTATCTCAGCCTCTCCTATCTGCTTTGATGTGGGTTTCTTTTCACTTACCTGATATTTAGGAATTGCTCAACTAGCTTTGTTTTGGTTTGTTTTGTTTTTTAGAGGAAATTGTTTTGTATATAGCTGAAGATTCAGTGTGTCCATGAGAAGACATGAGTTCAGAATCTTCCTCCAGCACCATCCTGAACCAGTATTCAGTATTTATTCATTTTTCATATAGAATTTGATCATAAAATGAATTTTATGAGTTAAATATATTCATTAACTCATATTTTATATAGGTATCCAAATATGTTTTCTATATCTAAATAGATATAAACTTAAGAGAGAAATTATTGAATAACCCTTATCAGCACCTTCACATTTCTACAATGGTATTTCCAATAAATAATTCACAAATGTATTTTTCTATATCAGCCATATTGCCTAGTTAGCTGTACTATATTATTTTAATCTACTAATAAAACAACTTTGTTTTCTCAAGAAAATCTTTAACTGGTGGTAGTGAGAAATAAGGGATATCATACATCCATCTTAAAATTTAATAATACTCCTCAGGAAAATGCTACAATGAGCACATATACAAAATTTCACACATTTTCTGGTATTCATACATACTGATCTCTAAGGATGCATTTGAAAAATGTTATCAGGCATTGCAATGTTTACCTGAGAGTGAGGGAAGAGAAGAAAGACCATAATAGCTATATGAATGTCCCAGATGCTGTAAATAAACATTTTGTAAGTGAATAATAGGTGGCAATAGGCCTTGCTATCCTCAGATAATTTAATGACATACTGCAGGCCTTCTGGAGGTGGAAAATAGGAATTATCTTCCTTGAATTACCTAGAATATATAGCGTCTCTGGAAATTTACATTTTGTTCATTAATCATTTATTAAATTATTTCAATTTGAAAAGATTTGTACAAGTTGATGTAAAATAGCTTCAGTGTACTTCCATTTATCAAAGCTAAATAACGTAGTCAATCTCATTTTAACCTGACTTTTGAAAAGTGAAAAGACTCGTGAAAATTGACTTACAGTGACGATCAGAATGTGAAAAATAACATAAAGAAGGCATGAAGACAGTTGCAAATTGAACAAAATATTTGTCAATGTTGACAATACAAAGTTATTCTTGTGGCTAACATTTTGACCTTGGGAAATTAAGTTATAATCTATTAGCATTTTATGAATAAGACAGATGGTGATCTTGATAGCAAATCTGAAAGAAGCCTAGTTTCACAAAACAATTACAATTCAAGACAGTCAAGTTTAAAAACGGTGACTTCTACTACAGGAAACAGCTCAAAATGCATGAAAAGTATTCTATGAGAGTGCTAAGTTAAGAATCATTTTCAAGAAATAAAGGACTGATTAAGTGTGTGTACCACATGACCCTAATATTTCCCTATTGCCATCAAATGTAATAATCTTTGCAGCTTTCTGTGAAGTGAATAAAGATTATTTCCCACAAGAAGAAATTCATATAAGGAAAGGAATAAGAAAAATGTACAATCTTAACTCTTTTTTTGTGCTTGATGTTTTGCTGTACGTTTATTCTGTGCTATAGTTTTAAGAAATAAAAATATGTTAGCTAACATATAATACCATAGCATTTTCTCCTGAAAAGTAAAGTGTGGACAAATGTCTCCTTGAGTAGAACTTCCTGAATTATACCCACTTTCAATTGTTTGTCTATATTGGGGAAATTATTTAAAAATATTCTGTTTGGCTGAACTTATTGTACATCATAAGTACATAAGAAAACAAGAAACAATGTGTGTTAAAGTGTTTTGTAAACTTTAAAATATTCTACAGCGTTTTTTAAATTAGAAACAGTAACTGGAGATGACTTCTCTCACCCTCCCACATATTACCATCTGTTTTAAAAAATATTTTCATGCCCTCTTTCCTGGCTTGAATTGAGAAACAAATTTTGGCATTTTATAATGTTTCCAGTGAGAATTCTTATAATTTTATCCCATTATTGATAGACAAAATTGTGACATATCATATGATACTTCTTAGTTACTGTTTAAAATATTCACCGATTCTTTTTATTGACAGCTTAAATAAATATGGCAAATTGAAGAGAGTAGTATATTTAAAAACTCCATTCACTAAGAATATTAATTAGAAAGGATAATGGAAAATGTGAATATCTGATAAGTATTTAATGAGTTTGTGGGTATAGATAATATAATTATTAAAGATGATTTGTTATATAGAAAAAAGAACAAATTCATGATGAGGTGCCAATATTACATTCTTAGATATTCTATCAGTAACATTATATAAACAGAGTTGCAGTCCATGGGGTCGCTAAGAGTCGGACACGACTGAGCGACTTCCCTTTCACATTTCACTTTCATGCATTGGAGAAGGAAATGGCAACCCACTCCAGTGTTCTTGCCTGGAGAATCCCAGGGACGGCAGAGCCTGGTGGGCTCCTGTCTCTGGGGTCGCACCGAGTCGGACACGACTGAAGCGACTTAGCAGCAGCAGCAGCAGTATTACCTTCATGTTCATTTTGAACATTTTTTTTTTTTTTTAGAAAGAAAGGAACTTGCCACTGTAAATTCTGTCTCTAGGCTTCAAGCTTTTGTAGCACTGCTTAAGAGATGAAAAGTAGAAAGAAGTAAATTTTTCTTATAGATGTTAGTATATCTCAGAGTTCCTAGAAAAGCACTGAGCCCTTTATTAGTCAAGATTATCTAAAACAATAGGATATAGATATACAGACACATATATACAGATATAGATATAGATAAAGCTGCCTCATATATATATATATATATATATATATATATATATGCTGTCAATAAAGAGAGAGAGAGATTTATTTTAAGGAATTGCCTCACAATTGTGGAAACTAGTAAATTTAAAATCTGTAGGTCAGGGTAATAGGCTAGAAATTCCACTAAGAATTGATGCTGAAGTCTTATATCCAAAATCTATAGAATAAACCAGGAGACTAGAAACTCAGTCAAGCTTTTTATGTTACAGTCTTGAGAAAGAATTCCTTCTTCTCCAGGAAGCTTCAATTTTTTTCTTACTGCTTTTAACTAATTGAATGAGGCCTACTCACATTATCAAGAGTAATTTGCTTTATGTAAAAAAAAGTGATTATAAATTTTAATCACATTTACAAAATACTTTCACAGAAACTTCTAGACTAGTGTTTGACCAAACAGCAGGGTACCATAACCTAGCCAATTTTACACATAAAACTAGCAATCACAAGTTACCCAGTAAGTATTTGACTTTTACTTTGTAATCTTAACTAAGAGATAATTGAAAGATATTATTTGTGGACCAAGAAAGGCAGGAGAGTAATATATGAAATTAATCCAAAACTTTGAATGATGTTGACTAGTTATAACTGAAATAGTTGTAACAGGTATTAAGACATCCTTGATGATTAGATTCAAAAATGAGTTGAAGTCAGTGAATTTGGAAAAGATATGCACAGGCGTCCACTGCTAAAGGGAATTCTTCTACCTTCTTATTCAGCTTCCCATGATAGCTTAAGTAAAGATAGATGTTCAAGTAACCATATTATGCAGAGAAAAGCAATTTTACCTAGCTGCAATGATGAGTTAACAATTTTTCTTTGTTTGATTAAGATACAGTTGACATACGGTATTATATATTTAATGTATATAGCACAGTGATTTAACTTACATACATCATGAAATGATAACCACAATAACTCGGGTGAACAACTATCATCTCAGATAGATAAGAAAAAATAATTTTCTTTTGTAATGAGACCTCTTATAATTTTCTCTTAACAATTTTCATATATATTATATAGCAATGTTAACTACATCTATCAGGTTGCACATCACATCTCTAGTACTTACTAATCTTGCAACTGGAAGTTTGTGTCTTTTGACCACCTTGAGCCAATCCTTACTCCTCCACCCTCTATTTATTTCTGTTTTAAAATTTTATTTCACATTGGAGTATGGAAAAGTGATTCAGTTATAGGTATATATGTATCTATTCTTTTTCAAGTTCTTTTCCCATTTAGGTTATTATAGAGTGTTAAGCAGAGTTCCCTCTGCTATACAGTAAATCTTTGTTGGTTACCTATTTTATTAATAAACACAGCAGTGTGTATTTCTGGCCCTTTAATCTTTCACTATCCCCTCACTGTTTCTCCCTGGTAACCATCAATTTGTTCTGTGAGTCTGTTTATGTTTTGTAAATAAGTCATTTGTGTCATTTTTGTTAGATTACACTTTTAAGTGATATCATATATTTGTCCTTCTTTGCCTGACTTACTTGACTTAGTGTGATAATATTCAGGCCGATCTGTATTGCTGCAAATGCCATCATTTCATTCTTTTGTATGCCTGAGTCATATTACATTGTATATATAAAACACATCTTTATCCATTTATACATTGATGGACATTTAGGTTGATTCCATACCTTGGCTATTGTAAACAGTACTGCAATAAACACTGGAGTGCATGTGTACTTTTAAATCATGTTTTTCTCTAGATATATGCCCAGAAGTGGGATTCCTGGATCGCACAGTAGATCTATTTTAGTTTTTAAGGGACCTTGATACTGTTCTACATAGTGGCTATACCAATTTATATTTCCACCAAAAGTATAGGAGGGTGATTTGTTCTCCACACTCTCTCCAGAATTTATGGTTTATAGACATTTTGATTATGGCCATTCTGACTGATGTGAAGTGATATCTTGTTATATTTTTGACTTGCATTTCTCTAATAATTAGCAAAGTTGAGCATCTTTTCATGTGCCTCATAGTCATCTGTATGTCTTCCCTTCTGGAGAAGTGTCTATTTAGTTCTTCTGTCCATGTTTCAATTGATTTGGTTTTTTGATATTTAGCCTCATGTGCTGTAAATTTTGGATATTACAATCTTGTTGGTTACATCTTTTGCACATATTTTCTCATATTCTGTGGGTTGTCTTTTCATTTGGTTTATGGTTTCCTTTGCTGTTTAAAAACTTTTGAGTTTAATTACATCACAATTTTTCTTTTTTTTTTTTTTCCCCATATACTCTAGGAGACAGATCTAAAAAGATCTTGCCATTTATGTCACTGATGAACATAGATGCAAAAATCCTTAACAAAATTCTCGCAAACAGAATCCAACAACATACTAAAAAGATCATACATCATGACCAAGTGGGCTTTCTCCCAGGGATGCAAGGATTCTTCAATATCCTCAAATCAATCTAATAACCACATTAACAAATTGAAAGATAAAAACCACATGATTATATCAATAGATGGAGAGAAAGCCTTTGACAAAATTCAACATCCATTTATAATAAAAACCCTCCAGAAAGCAGGCATAGAAGGAATATACCTCAAGATAATAAAAGCTATATATGACAAATCTATAGCAAACATCCTCAATGGTGAAAATTTGGAAGAATTTCCCTTAAAGTCAGGAACAAGGAGAGGGTGCCCACTCTCACCACTACTATTCAACATAGTTTTAGAAGCTTTGGCCACAGCAATTAGAGCATAAAAATAAATAAAAGGAATCCAGATTGGAAAAGAAGAAGTAAAACTCTCACTGTTTGCAGATGACATGATCCTCTACCTAGAAAACCCTAAAGACTCCACCAGAAAATTACTAGAGCTAATCAATGAATTTAGTAAAGTTACAGGATATAAAATTAACACACAGAAATCCCTTGCATTCCTATTCACTAACAATGAGAAAACAGAAAGAGGAATTAAGGAAACAATTCCATTCACCATTGCAACGGAAAGAATAAAATACTTAGGAATATAATGGAATGGGGAGGGAGGAGGGAGGAGGGTTCAGGATGGGGAACACATGTATACCTGTGGTGGATTCATTTTGATATTTGGCAAAACTAATACAATTATGTAAAATTTAAAAATAAAATAAAATTAAAAAAAGAAAAAAATTGTATAATTCTTCTTTCTTATTCTATTAGAAAGAATAAGAAAGAAATTGTAGTGATTGCTTTTTCAATCCTAAATTTCCCTTGAATTCCTGAAATAAAGCCAACTCAGTCATGGAAAAAAAAAAAAGAAAGAAACTAAAGACCTATATATAGAAAACTATAAAACACTGGTGAAAGAAATCAAAGAGGACACTAATAGATGGAGAAATATACCATGTTCATGGATTGGAAGAATCAATATAGTGAAAATGAGTATACTACCCAAAGCAATCTATAGATTCAATGCAATCCCTATCAAGCTACCAACAGTATTTTTCACAGAACTAGAACAAATTATTTCACAATTTGTATGGAAATACAAAAAACCTCGAATAGCCAAAGCAATCTTGAGAAAGAAGAATGGAACTGGAGAAATCAACCTGCCTGACTTCAGTCTTTACTACAAAGCTACAGTCATCAAGACAATATGCTACGGGCACAAAGACAAAAGTATAGATCAATGGAACAAAATTGAAAGCCCAGAGATAAATCCACTCACATATGGACACCATATCTTTGACAAAGGAGCCAAGAATATACAATGGAGAAAAGACAATCTCTTTAACAAGTGGGACTGGAAAAACTGGTCAAACACTCGTAAAAGAATGAAACTAGAACATTTTCTAATACCATACACAAAAATAAACTCAAAATGGATTAAAGATATAAACGTAAAACCAGAAATTATAAAACTTCTAGAGGAAAACATAGCCCAAATACTCTCCGACATATATCACAACAAGATCCTCTATGAACCATCTCCCAGAGTAGTGGAAATAAAAGCAAAAATAAACAAATGGGACCTAATTAAACTTAAAAGCTTTTGCACAATGAAGGAAACAATAAGCAAGGTGAAAAGACAGCCTTCAGACCATGGAGAAAATAATAAATAGCAAATGAAGCAACTGAAAAAGAATTAATCTCAAAAATATACAAGCAACTCCTGCAGCTCAATTCCAGAAAAAATAAATGACCCAATCAAAAAATGGGCCAAAGAAATAAACAGACATTTCTCCAAAGAAGACATACAGATGGCTAACAAACATATGAAAAGGTGTTCAACATCACTCATTATCAGAGAAATGCAAATCAAAACCACAATGGGGTACCATTTCACACCAGTCAGAATGGCTGCTATCCAAAAGTCTACAAACAATAAATGCTGGAGAGGATGTGGAGAAAAGGGAACCCTCTTACACTGTTGGAGGGAATGCAAACTTGTAGAGCCACTATGGAGAACAGTATGGAGATTCCTTAAAAAACTGGAAGTAGAACTGCCTTATGATCCAGCAATCCCACTGCTGGACATACACACTGAGGAAACCAGAAGGGAAAGAGACATGTGTACCCCAATGTTCATCGCAGCACTGTTTATAATAGCCAGGACATGGAAGCAAGGACAAGCAAGCCAGGACAAGCAACCTAGATGTCCATCAGCAGACAAATGATAAGAAAGCTGTGGTACATATACACAATGGAATATTACTCAGCCATTAAAAAGAATGCATTTGAATCAGTTCTAATGAGGTGGATGAAACTGGAGCCTATTATACAGAGTGAAGTAAGCCAGAAGGAAAAACACCAATACAGTATCAGTTCAGTTCAGTTCCGTAGCTCAGTCGTGTCTGACTCTTTGCGACCCCATGACTCGCAGCACACCAGGCCTCCCTGTCCATCACCAACTCCCGGAGTTCACTCAGATTCACATCCATCAGTCAGTGATGCCATCCAGCCATCTCATCCTCTGTCATCCCCTTCTCCTCCTGCCCCCAATCCCTCCCAGCATCAGAGTCTTTTCCAATGAGTCAACTCGTCGCATGAGGTGGCCAAAGTACTGGAGTTTCAGCTTTAGCATCATTCCTTCCAAAGAAATCCCAGGGCTGATCCCTTCAGAATGGACTGGTTGGATCTCCTTGCAGTCCAAGGGACTCTCAAGAGTCTTCTCCAACATCACAGTTCAAAAGCATTAATTCTTTGGTGCTCAGCTTTCTTCACAGTCCAACTCTCACATCCATACATGACCACAGGAAAAACCATAGCCTTGACTAGACAGACCTTTGTTGGCAAAGTAATGTCTCTTTTTCAATATGCTATCTAGGTTGGTCATAACTTTTCTTCCAAGGAGTAAGTGTCTATTAATTTCATGGCTGTAGTCACCATCTGCAGTGATTTTGGAACCCCAAAAAATAAAGTCAGCCACTGTTTCCCCATCTATTTCCCATGAAATGATGGGACCAGAAGCCATGATCTTCATTTTCTGAATGTTGAGCTTTAAGCCAACTTTTTCAGTCTCCACTTTCACTTTCATCAAGAGGCTTTTTAGTTCCTACTAACATATATATATGGAATTTAGAAAGATGGTAACGACAACCCTATATGCAAGACAGCAAAAGGGACACAGATGTATAGAACAGTCTTTTGGACTCTGTGGGAGAAGGCAAAGTGTGGGATGATTTGAGAGAATACCATTGTAACATGTATATTATCATATGTGAAACAGATCGCCAGTCCAGGTTTGATGCATGAGACAGGGTGCTCTGGGCTAGTGCACTAGGATGTCCCAGAGGGATGGGATGGAGAGGGAGGTGGAAGAGGGGCTCAGGATGGGGAACACATGTATACCCATGGCTGATTCATATGAATGTTTGGCAAAACCAGTACAATATTGTAAAGTAATTAGCCTACAATTAAATAATTTTTTTTAAAAAAGAGAGTTTTCTGCCTATGTTTTCCTCTAAGAATTGTATAATATCCAGTCTTACCTTTAGGTCTTTAGCTCATTTTGAGTTTATTTTCATGTATGGTATTAAAGAATGGTCTAGTTTCTTTCTTTCTTTCTTATTTAACATGTAGCTGTCCTGTATTCCCAGCACAATTTACTAAAGTTATTGTCTTTTCTCCATTGTATAGTCTTGCCTCCTTTGTTATAGATTAAGTAGACACTTGTGTTTGTTTCTGGGATTTCTATCCTGTTTCATGGATCTTTATTTAATTTGTAGTATACTCTTGAAGTCAGGGAAACTGATGCCTGGAATGGAATTCTCCCCTTAATTTTTCTTTCTGATAGTTTGTTGTTAGTATTTAGAAATGCAGCCTGGAATGGGAATCTCTCCTTAATTTCTCTTTCTAATAGTTTACTGTTAGTATTTAGAAATGCAATTAATTTCTGTATGTTAATTTTGTATCCTGCAACTTTACAGAATTTATTGTTGCTTCATTCTAAGTTTTATGTGTGTGTGTTAGTTACTCCGTCGTGTCTTACTGTTTGTGACACTATGGACCACCAGATTCCTCTGTCCATGGGATTTCCCAGGCAAGAACATGGGGTGGGTTGCCATTTCCTTCTCCAGAGGATCTTTCAGACACAGGGATCTAACACACATCTCATTCCGTGCAGGCAGATTCTTAACCATCTGAGCCACCAGGGATGCCCTCTAAGTTTTATGGTTATGTCTTTAGGATTTTCTGTTCATAATATCATATCATCTACCTACAGTAATAGTTTTCTCTCTTTAGAATTTGGATTCCTTTTATTTCTTTTTGTTTGCTGTGCCAGGTACTTACATTATGTAAAAATTATATAATATGTTACATTATATAAAAGTAGTGAGAGTGAACATCCTATCATTTTCCTGATCTTAGTGGAAATGCTTTCAGATTTTTACTAATGAAAATATTATTAGCTATCGGCCAACCTCCAGGAGTTGGTGATGGACAGGGAAGCCTGGCATGCTGGAGTCCATGGGGTCACAAAGACTTGGATATGACTGAGGGACTGAACTGAACTAGCATATATAGCCTTTATTATGCTAATGTATGTTCCCTTTATACCTACATTCTGGGGAGTTTTTATCATAAATGGATGTTGTTTTGTCAAAAGATTTTCCTTTATCTAATGAGATGATTGATTTTTAACTTCAATTTGTTAATATAGTGTATTACACTGAGTAACTTGCTGATATTGAACCATCCTTGTATCCCTGGGAGAAATCCCACTTGATCATGGTATATGATCCTATTAATGTATTCTTGAATCTGATTTGCTAATACGTTATTCAGGAATTTTGCTCCTTCATCACTGATATTGGCATTTAATTTATTTATTTATTCATTTATTTATTTTGTGATATCTCTGTCTGGTTTTGGTATCAGGGTGATGTTGACCTCCTATAATATGTTGGGAAGCATTCCTTCCTGTAAAAATCTTTTGCAATAGTTTGAGAAGGGTTCAGTTCAGTTCAGTTCAGTGACTCAGTCATGTCCGACTCTTTGTGACCGGATGAATCGCAGCACGCTAAGTCTCCCTGTCCATCACCAACTCCCAGAGTTTACTCAGACTCACGTCCATCGAGTCAGTGATGCCATCCAGCCATCTCATCCTCTGTCATCCCCTTCTCCTCCTGCCCTCAATCCCTCCCAGCATCAGAGTCTTTTCTAATGAGTCAACTCTTCGCATGAGGTGGCCAAAGTACTGGAGTTTCAGTTTAGCATCATTCCTTCCAAAGAAATCCCAGGGCTGATCTCCTTCAGAATGGACTGGTTGGATCTCCTTGCAGTCCGAGGGACTCTCCAACACCACAGTTCAAAAGCATCAATTCTTTGGTGCTCAGCTTTCTTCACAGTCCAACTCTCACATCCATACATGACCATTGGAAAAACCATAGCCTTGACTAGATGGACCTTTGTTGACAAAGTAATGTCTCTGCTTTTCAATATGTATCTAGGTTGGTCATAACTATTCAAATGTCGGTAAATTTACCCATGAAGTCATCTGTTTCTAGACTTTTGTTTATTGATGGTTTATTTTATTACTGATTCAAGTTCATTACTGGTAATTGGTCTGAATATACTTTCTATTTCTTCCTGATTCAGTTTTGGGAGATTCTCCTTTGCTAAGAATTTTTCTATTCCTTGTAGGCTGTCCATTTTATTGGCTTATAATTGTTAATAATAGTCTCATGATCCTTTGTATTTCTGTGGTCTCAGTTGTAAATTCTTTTTTATTTCTGATTTTGACATTTCTCTTGTTATTTTTATCTTTTCAAAAAATTAGGCTTTCATTTTATGATTGTTTCTATTGTTTTAGTCTTTATTTCATTTTCTGCTCTAGTTTTTATGATTGATCTTTTTATTAATTTTGTGTTTTACATGTTTTTTATTCCCTAGTTCTTTTAGGTGTAAGGTTAGCTTGTTTGTTTTAGATTGTTCTTATTTCCTGATGTAGGCTTGTGTCTATATATACTTCTCTCATGCCACAGATGAGTGAAACTCATCCTGCATGCCAAAGATTTTTTGTATTGTTGTGTTTTCTTTTCGGTTTTTTTTTTTTTTTTTTCCTCTACATGTTTTCTGACTTCCTCTTTGATTTCTTCAGTAATCCATTGTTAGTATCATATTGTTTAATCTCTATATGTGTTTTGAGGTCTTTGCAGTTTTTCTTGTAGTTGATTTCTAGTTTATGGCATTGTGTTTAGAAAATATCCGTGATATAATTTTAGTTTTCTTAAATTTACTAAGACTATGTACTATCATATTTAAGCTATCTTAGCTTGAGCTGATATTACAAATTATCATAGACACAGTGGCTTAAACAACATTTATTACTCAGAGTTCTAGAGCTTGAAAAGTTAAAATCAATATTCCAACTGATTCAGTGTCTGGTAAGGACCCTTTTTCTTGTTTACAGAACTATGCATCTTGTATTATCCTTGTATGATTGACAATGAGAGAGTGTGCCACCATTTTGTTTTAAGTACGTTAATTACCTCATAGGGCTACACCGTCTTGACTTCATCTAAACCTAATAAACTCCCAAAAGTGCCACTTCCAAATATCATCACATTGGGGATTAGGGGTTCCTTAATCTGAAAGACATGGGAATACCAGACCACCTGATCTGCCTCTTGAGAAATTTGTATGCAGATCAGAAAGCAACAGTTAGAACTGGACATGGAACAACAGACTGGTTCCAAATAGGAAAAGGAGTCCGTCAAGGCTGTATATTGTCACCCTGTTGATTTAACTTATATGCAGAGTACATCATGAGAAACGCTGGACTGGAAGAAACACAAGCTGGAATCAAGATTGCAGGGAGAAATATCAATAAGCTCAGATATGCAGATGACACTACCCTTATGGCAGAAAGTGAAGAGGAACTCAAAAGCCTCTTGATGAAAGTGAAAGAGAGTGAAAAAGTTGGCTTAAAGCTCAGCATTCAGAAAACCAAGATCATGGCATTCGGTCTTGTCACTTCATGGGAAATAGATGAGGAAACAGTGGAAACAGTGTCAGACTTTATTTTTCTGGGCTCCAAAATCACTACAGATGGTGACTGCAGCCATGAAATTAAAAGACGCTTACTCCTTGGAAGGAAAGTTATGACCAACCTAGATAGCGTGTTCAAAAGTAGAGACATTACTTTGCCAACAAAGATTCGTCTAGTCAAGGCTATTGTTTTTCCAGTGGTCATGTATGGATGTGAGAGTTGGACTGTGAAGAAGGCTGAGCGCCAAAGAATTGATGCTTTTAAACTGTGGTGTTGGAGAAGACTCTTGAGAGTCCCTTGGACTGCAAGGAGATCCAACCAGTCCATTCTGAAGGAGATCAGCCCTGGGATTTCTTTGGAAGGAATGATGCTAAAGTTGAAACTCCAATACTTTGGCCACCTCATGCAAAGAGTTGATTCATTGGAAAAGTCTCTGATGCTGGGAGGGATTGGGAGTAGGAGGAGAGGGGGACGACAGAGGATGAGATGGCTGGATGGCATCACTGACTTGATGGATGTGAGTCTGGGTGGACTCCGGGAGTTGGTGATGGACAGGGAGGCCTGGCATGCTGCAATTCATGGGGTCTCAAAGAGTCGGACATGACTGAGCGACTGATCTGATCTGATCTGATAGACCAAATAAATCTTGCTTCCATATGACAAATGTCTTTTACCAGCTTCATGTTTTGTCTATTTCCCTTTCAATCTTGTTTTGTTATGAAAGTGGTAGATATGTATTCCAATCTTTTCTGGAAGGTAGTATGTTGGATATTTTTGCTTCTATTCAATATACCTTTCTCTTTAGGAGGGACTTCTGTGGTAGCCTCAGACAGTAAGGAATCTACCTGCAATACAGGAGACCCTGGTTCAACCTCTGGATCCAGAAGACCCCCTGGAGAAGGGAATGGTTATCCATTCCAGTATTCTTGCCTTGAGAAATCCATGGACAGAGAGCCTGGTGGGCTATAATCCATAGTGTTGCGAAGAGTCTGACATGACTGAGCAACTAACACTAACACTTTTCATTTTAGGAACAATAAAATTGATGAAAATTTAACCAAGGAACTGAGAAAGAAAAACAGAAAGTGCTTCTCATGTGGAATGTAATATCCTATCACCATCTTTGCTCAGGCTTCATTATCTTTTTATTCATCTCTCCTTTATAACTGTATTTCACCTTCCAATAGGAATAATAAAGATAAGATGTAAAATATAAGAAAATATTCAGTCTTCAGTTGAAGATTCAGAAATCTTTGTGAGATTTAGATTTGTTATTTACAGCAGGCCAAAATCGGACAAATTGAACTAATAGCTTAAAGCTTTTTATAGTATTTCTATTTCCACTAATTTTCATACTGCCTGTTTATTTATTAACATTTACAAAGATCATTTAAATAGTTAACTCTTGCTTTTTCCAAACTGTTGAAGATTTTAAGCATAACAATGTAGTGACAAATCTCTGGTACCCCTTTAGACTTTGCTTCTAATTAGATTCACTGTGGCTGTTGGCAGATTTCAGGAGCTTTTCAGAAAAAAATGACTTCATATGCAGGACAATACAGTCTTATGTCTTAGGGACATTTCAGAAATGGTAAGTGCATAAAACAATCCTTTGAAAAATCATAGAAAATAAGGTCAACGGTTCCCACTGATTTGCATATAGCAAATTTTTCTAATTACTATTATTTTATCTACTTTTTTCAGCTGACAATTTCTCAAGCTCTTTATTTCTCACTTATCTACAGTTTAATGAGAAAATTGACAAATAGCATAACAGTACTGTTCCACTTTAACATCATCATTAATGTTCCTACTTTCTGGAGTAGTTCTCTGTTAGAATATTTCCCTTGAGTATGATACCTTTGTAAATGCTCTTTATTATAATCTTAAAAGCCATTTATGAACAATTCAGTCATTCTATATTTGGATTTCTACTTCACTGTTCTTTCTTAAACTCTAGGTAACTTTATATTATGTTTCTTTTCATCTCTTTGTTCCATTTTCAGAATATATATTCCCATTTCTTTCTATAGCAGCCTTTTGATGTCACTTTTTAGAAGTTAAATTTTAATTTAATCTATTCACAATATAGTATCTTTTATAATTTTCTAATTTGCCAGATTTTCATACTTATCTTTTCTTTGTTACACATTATAAATGCCTTAATTCCCTTAACTTTCTCTAATTGAAGTCAAATATTATTTCCTCTGATACTTAAAAGTAATGTTCTATTGTGTTAAAACAAAGTAATTTCTAGTACAAAGCCTATTTTAAAATTTGCCATCAGACTTCTATAATTATAAAGTTAACAGCATTTTTGGTATAGTAGATTTAGATCCATTTTTTATCCAAAATACCTAATAATATAAAGTATTATATACAGCTGAATAGCAGTCAATACAAAATATTTTCAGAAATATTTGTGTTTCTCATGCCATTGTCAAAATTAAATAACAGATAATAATCACATATGTTTCTTCATATGTCATTCATTCATTCAGCAACAATTTATGCCCGACCTTGGTCTGTATTTAAGAGACAAATGAGACAGGTAAAACCTCTTAATCTTCCTATGAATTGGAGAAAGACAAAATAATTTACAGATATCCTGTATACACTTTAATGAAAGTAAAGCAGAGTGAAAGATAAGGAGTGACTGGGAAACTTCTGAGATGAAGTATTTAGGGAGGGCTTTTTGGAAGAAGGGACATTTGAAGTGAGATTTGAATTATAAATAGAAGAAAGTCTTAAGGAGAGCTACCCAGAGTGAGGAAGAGCTAGGATTAAGAGCTATCATAGCAGATAGCTTGTCATGTTTAATTATCAGAAACAAGGCTATGAGTTTGAAGCTTAGAGATTGAAGGTAAATAAGGTAGCACATATCTGCCCTAGTTCTACTATCTGAAACAATACATAAACTATTCTGAGGACAATTTAAAAAATCCTGCCATCTCTTGTTTAAAGTTTCTGTGTTCTTCCCTCAAGAATATATGTGAGTATCTGAAATGATCAGTAAAATGGAAAAACTCAGAAGTTTGGAAAATAAAGGCATTTTCATGGGAGGTATATTAGGCCAAATGAACCTAAAATCAAGGCACATTCTTTTTTCTTTTTTTTTTTAATTTTTAATTTTTTTTTTATTTAACTTTACAATATTGTATTGGTTTTGCCGTATATCAAAATGAATCTGCCACAGGTATACATGTGTTCCCCATCCTGAACCCTCCTCCCTCCTCCCTCCCCATACCATCCCTCTAGGTCATCCCAGTGCACCAGCCCCAAGCATCCAGTATCGTGCATCAAACCTGGACTGGCAACTCGTTTCATATATGATATTATACATGTTTCAATGCCATTCTCCCAAATCATCCCACCCTCTCCCTCTCCCACAGAGTCCATAAGACTGTTCTATACATCAGTGTCTCTTTTGCTGTCTCATGTACAGGGTTATTGTTATCATCTTTCTAAATTCCATATATATGCGTTAGTATACTGTATTGGTGTTTTTCTTTCTGGCTTACTTCACTCTGTATAATAGGCTCCAGTTTCATCCACCTCATTAGAACTGATTCAAATGTATTCTTTTTAATGGCTGAGTAATACTGCATTGTGTATATGTACCACAGCTTTCTTATCCATTCATCTGCTGATGGACATCTAGGTTGCTTCTACAGCAATCAGAGCAGAAAAAGAAATAAAAGGAATCCAAATTGGAAAAGAAGAAGTAAAACTCTCACTATTTGCAGATGACATGAAAACCCTAAAGACTCCACCAGAAAATTACTAGAACTAATCAATGAATATAGTAAAGTTGCAGAATATAAAATCAACACACAGAAATCCCTTGCATTCCTATACAATAATAATGAGAAAATAGAAAGAGAAATTAAGGAAACAATTCCATTCACCATTGCAACAAAAAGGATAAAATACTTAGGAATATATCTACCTAAAGAAACTAAAGACCTATATATAGAAAACTATAAAACACTGGTGAAAGAAACCAAAGAGGACACTAATAGATGGAGAAATATACCATGTTCATGGATTGGAAGAATCAATATAGTGAAAATGAGTATACTACCCAAAGCAATTTATAGATTCAATGCAATCCCTATCAAGCTACCAACGGTATTCTTCACAGAGCTAGAACAAATAATTTCACAATTTGTATGGAAATACAAAAAACCTCGAATAGCCAAAGCGATCTTGAGAAAGAAGAATGGAACTGGAGGAATCAACCTGCCTGACTTCAGGCTCTACTACAAAGCCACAGTTATCAAGACAGTATGGTACTGGCACAAAGACAGAAATATAGATCAATGGAACAAAATAGAAAGCCCAGAGACAAATCCACACACATATGAACACCTTATCTTTGACAAAGGAGGCAAGACTATACAATGGATTAAAGACAATCAAGGCACATTCTTATACAAGAATAGATAGATGCTTTAGTAGAGAAACAAGTTCCCAAGATCAAGTAAAAAGCAGTGAATAAATGAGAGGTGGATAGGAGAATAGACTGAGAAAAATCAGTTCCAATATTGCTAAATGCTGCTTTGAAAAGTGAACTTTTACTTGACAACTAAGATTCCCTTAAGAGAAATAAGAATAAGAAAATCCTTAAACTGAAAGCAACTGAAACTCTTAACAAGTAGTAACAAATTTAAGTGGCCTGAAATCATACGAAATGCTTTTTCTGACCACAGTGTTATAAAAGTATACATCAGCAAAAGAGGAAAGTGGAAAATTTACAACATATGGAAATTAAACAACTCACATCTGAGCAATCAATGTGTTAAGGAAGATCAAAAGGGAAGTTAAAAAAAATATATCAAAAAAGTGAAAATGGAAACAAAGCATGCCAAAAAAGCAGCTCTGAAAGGGAAGTTTATAGTAATAAATGCAAATATCAAGAAAATACAATTCAAATGAACAAGCTAACTTTATACCTTAAGAAACTATAAAAAGAAAAGCAAACTAAGCCCATGTTAGCCAAAGGTAGATAAAAACAAAAAATCAGAGTGGAAATAAAGATAAGGAAAATAATAGAAAAAAAATCAAAGATCAACAAAGCTAAGAGTTACAAATACACTGACAAACCTTTAGCTAGAATAACTTAAAAAGTCAAATAAAATAAAAAATGAAAAAGGAGACAGTGTAGCTTATACCATAAAAATATATAGAATCATAGGAAATTATTATGTACAACTATATGCTAACAATTGGAATAACCAAAAGAAATGGATAAATTCCTAGAAACATGCATCTGCTAATCTTGAATCACAAATAAGTAGAAAATCTGATCAAATCAATAACTAGTTAGGAGACTAAATCATTGATCAAAAACCTCCAAACATGGAAGACTCCAAGACAAAATGGCTACACTGGTGAATTCTATCAGATATTTAAAGAAGAATTCATTCCAACCCTTATCAAAGTCCTCTCTCACCACTGTTATTCAATAGTATTGGATGTCCTAGCTTCAGCAATCAGAGTAAAATGAGATAAAAGGAACACAAATTGGAAAAGAAGAAGTAAAACTGTCACTATTTGCAAATGACATGATACTATACATAGAAAATCCTAAAGATACTACTAGAGAACTACTAGAGCTTATCAATGAATTTGGTATAGTTGCAGGAAGCAAAATTAATACATAGAAATCTGTCACATTTTTATATACTAACAATAAAAGAGAAGAAAGAGAAATTAAAAAATAATCCATTTACCATTGCATTAAAAGCAAAATATCTAGGAATAACCCTACCTAAGGAAACAAAAGACCTGTACTCAGAAAACTGTAAGACAGTGAATAAAGAAATTGAAGATGATCCAAACAGTTGGAAAGATATACCATGTTCTTGGACTGGAAAAAATCAATATTGTGAAAATGTTTATACAACCCAAAGCAATGTAAAGATTCAGTGAAATCTGTATCAAATTACCAATGGCATTTTTCACAGAACTAAGGAAAAAAAAATCTTAAAGTCTGTATAGAGACACAGAAGACCCCCAAATAGCCAAAGAAAACTTGGGAAAGAAAAGCAGAGCTGTAGGAACCAGGCTTCCTGACTTCAGACTCTACTACAAAGCTGCAGTCATCAAAACAATATGTTACTGGCACAAAAACAGAAATTAAGATCTATGTAATAGGACAGAAAGCCCAGAAATAAATTGATGCACCTATGGTTTCAATTAATCTATGACAAAGGAGGAAGGACGATGCAATGGAGAAATTACTATCTCTTCAATAAGTAGCCCTTGAAAAATAGAACAGCTACATGTAAAAAAATAAAATTAGAGCATTCTTTAATACCATATACAAAAATAAACTCAAAATAGATTAAAGGTCTAAACATAAGACTGGATACTATAAAAACACTTAGAGTAAAATATAGAGTGAACACTCTCTGACATAAATTGCAGCAATGTCTTTTTCAGTACATCTCCAACAATAAATGGAGATAAAAACAAAAATAAACAAATGGGAACAACAAAACTCAAAAGCTTTTGTACTGGAAAGGAAACCATAAACCAAACAAAAAGACAACACACAGAATGGGAGAAAATATGTGTAAATAATGCTACCAACAATGGGATAATCTCCAAAATTTATAAACAGCTCATGAGGCTCAATATCAAATAAACAAGCAATCCAATCAACAAATGGGCAGAAGAACTGAATATTTTTCTAAAGAAGACATATATATTGTCAATAGGCACATGAAAAGATGCTCAGCATCACTAATGTTTAGAGAAATGCAAGTCAGAACTACAGTGAGATATCACCTCACATTAGTCAGGATGAAAGAAAGTGAAAGTGAAGTCACTCAGTCATGTCCGACTCTTTGCGATCCCAGGGATTGTAGCCCACCAGGCTCCTTCATCCATGGAATTTTCCAGGTAAGAGTACTGGAGTCGGTTGCCATTTCCTTCTCCATTAGTCAGGATGGCCATCATCAAAAAGTCTAAAAACAATAAATGCTGGAGAGGGTGTGAAGAAAAGAGAACCCTCCTACACTGCTGGTGGGAAATTAAATTGATACAGCCACTATGGAGAGCAGTATGGAGGTTCCTTAAAAAAAAAAAAAAAAAAAAAAAAACTAAAAGTAGAGCTATTATGTGATCTTGCAACCCCACTCCTGGGCATATATCCAGATTAAAACATGGTTCAAAAGAATACATACCCCCAGTGTTCACTGCAGCACTGTTTACAGTAGCCAGGACACAGACACAATCTAAATGTCTATCAACATTTGTGGTTTCCTTTGCTGTACAAAAGCTTTTGAGTTTAGTTGCTCCCATTTTTTTATATGGATCAGCGTCCAGTAGAATATTTCCAGTTGAACCTCCAGATGAGAACAGTTCCACCGATGCCTTGATTGTAGCCTTGAAAGACTCAGAACAGAAAACTCAGTTAAGTTGTGACTGGACTGCTGACACACAGAAACTATGAGAATGTGAATTGTTTTAAGCCACTAAATAAGTATGGCATGTTTTAAGCCACTAAGTTTGTGATTAACTTTTACCCAGCAAAGGATATCTAATACAGGACTTATGTTCAGCATTTTCAGCTCTATGGTTTATTTGGACGTGAATTCTTTGCAATTTCAAACATAGTTTATTTTGATGTTTCCCATTAACTCTGCTAATCAATCAAAACTGCTTTAAAAAAGAGTAATGATGCAGTATAGAATCTTGCTCAGGTAATATCACTGTAATCCAATAAGTATAAAAATATAAAAACAATATAACAAAGTCAGTGCTGCTAATTTAAAATCATATATTCTAAAATCTACCAATATTTGAGTCTTGGGTCCACTAATTTCTTACCTTCTCTGGGGCTGTTTCCTCATTTGTAAAGTGGAGAGTAACAGTAATAATATTCAGGTGGGTATTTTTATGGATTAAATTAGATCGATCATATGTTAAATACAAATCCTTAATGAATATTAAGTTTATTATTAATGTTGATAATATCACTATTGTTGCTCAGTACTTAAGTCGTGTCCAACTCTATTACCCCATGGATGCCAGTCTTCCCTGTCTTCACTATTTCCCAGAGTTTTCTCAAACTCATGTCCATTGAGTCAGTTATGCCATCCAACCATATCATCCTCTGTCTTTCCCTTCTCTTCCTGCTCTCAGTAGCTCCCAGAATCAGGGTCTTTTCCAATGAGTCAGCTCTTCACATCAAGTGGCCAAAGTATTGGAGCTTCAGCATCAGCCCTTCTAATATTCAAGATTGATTTCCTTTAGGATTGACTGATTTGATCTCCTTGAAGTCCAAGGGACTCTTAAGAGTTTTCTCCAACACCACAGTTCAAAAGCATCAATTCTTCATCACTCAGCCTCTTTATGATCCAACTCTCACATTCATTCATGACTCCTGGAAAAACCAAAAAGCTTTACTATATGGACATTTGTTGACAAAGTGATGTATTTGCTCTTTAATTTCCTATCTAGGTTGGCCATACGTCTTTTAATTTCATGGCTTCAGTCACCATCTGCAATTATTTCAAAACTCAAGAAAAAATCTGTCACTGCTTCCACTTTTCCCCCTTCTATTTGCCATGAAGTGATGACACTGGATGCCATGATCTTTTTTTTCTTTGTTTTTTAATGCTGAATTTTAAGCCCGCTTTTTCACTCTTGTTCTTTCACCCTTATCAAGAGACTCTTTAATTCCTCTTTGCTTTCTGCCATTAGAGTGGTATCATCTGTATATATGAGGTTAGTAAGTTAGTAATAGTATATGTTATACATATCCATATTCCTTTCTTAAATAAATTGTATAAATCACCTAATATCAAATTTTGAAAATAGTAGCACCAATAATGTAGTTTTGGAAAATAATTATGTCCTTTTTGATTATTGTAACTTTTATTACATTACTCATTTTCTGCCTATAATAGCTAAAAACAAACTAATCAAAACTAAAGAGCAGAAGTTTTAAGTAATAAAAGGATTTTTTGTGAGTAGGTATAAAACATAAATCTTTCTTAGATATGTTGCCAACTAATGGCTTTATAAATCATTGCTATATTTATTATTAAAATTTTTGCAGACTGGATGAAAAGACAGACTCCACTATATTTTTTTTTTAATATCAGCATTTCTTAGATTTTTTTCTAAAATATTAGCAAGTGGTTTTTTTATTGTTTAAATTCAGCACTGAATACAAAAAAAAAAAAAAAAACTATTATTTCTAGAAAGACTGAATAAATCTGCAAAGATAAGCTGATTTTGCTACCAAATTTCAAGTTTCAAGTGGAAAGAATATGTTTGAGTTCATTTTTATACCTAATCTTCTCAATGTTACCATGGAAAATTTAGTGGAATCAGATTGATGTATTTTCTCCTCAAAAGTATGATGCAATGGAAAAAATTAATGTAGCCTAATTTCAGTGTGTGAGTCAGTGACACATGTTTTCATATCTATCTGGTGATTAAAGATATATCAAAACTTCTCCAAGGATATTTCCTCCTTAAATCAGGAATAAAAAATCTTTGTATTTTATGGGGGATTTTGTTTTTGCCTTGTTTTGTTTTTCATAAGAAATGGATATAAAGTCTCCAACACACAGGCAATTAAAAAAATAAAAGCTAAAAAAATAGAAGCTGGTATCATGAAATATAAATACCAATAATCAGGAAAATGAGATATCAATCCATGACTTTAAGTTCTCATTAACTCTATTTAAAATAAAACCAAATTAAGAGATTTGTAATTTAATGTCGGAAGGAGTTGGGAAGTCCTCATAGATCATTTTTAACCCCAATTAGACAATAAACATTGAAAACACTAAACACACCATTAAAAATAATAGAAAACCAAGAGATAATATTCAGTGATACTATTCTACTTTTTGCCCATTTCTAGTACCTTTTCATTATTGATTTCTTGTTCTGTAATTACACAGTCCAAAAAGTTAACCTTCTACTTATTGGTACTACATAGTAGCTTGCTAATGAGGAAAAGGTCATATCTTGTTACCCAAAAGAGGTCATAAGGTAAAAGCTGGCCACATCTTCATTAGCTCCACTGAGATGACAGATCCCAGTACTGAAGTAGGTGGTTGTCTACTGGGAGCAAGAATTTCAAAACTACAGTTGACCCGAAGGGTTTAGAGGCACCAATCCTTTGTGCAGTCAAAAAAACAAAACAAAACAAAAAAAAACCCTCTGCATAATTTAGTTACCCCTCTGTACCAACAGTTTCTTCATATCCAAGGCTCTACATTAGTGGATTTAACCCACTTTGGATAAACAAAAATTGGCATTTAAGTGGACCCTACAGTTCAAACCCTCTATTGTTCAAAAGAATTGTTTTTATGTCTGACAATGATCTAAATGGTTCTGATGAAATCCATCTCACTCATCTGGTAAAATTGTGAAAAAGTATGTAATAATATGTGATATAGTCATTCATATTCAAGTATTTCACATCAAAGGAAAGGACCTTAAATTACATTATGTAACTATTTAGGTTGATTAAAGAATTTACTCCTTATAAGAGCAGTCAAATGTTAGAATAACATATATCTTTTCTTGGCTGTCTTATAAAATAGATTATAATTAAAGTGATGGAAATTAAGCCTTAACAATCATCCAAAATTCTACCTACCTATGACATAATAGATGTTCAATATGTGTTTGTTAAAAATAAACAATGTATGGTCATTTGTGGTCACTTTAGTTATTCGGGTAAAAATAGTAATTAAAATTAGCTTCAAGAAAACATTAATTTGCTATTTTCTTATTCTTCCCATAATAATGAATATAAAATTATTAAAATAGGACAAGTTTAACAAGAACTTATATTTTGTTTGTTGAACACTGACAGCTGTCACTTGTAAACAGAAATGGTACTAAAATGGGGTAACACTTGCTCAAAACAAAAAACTAGATATTGCCAAATCTAGATGTTCTTTTTCGGAGAAGACAATGGCACCCCACTCCAGTACTCTTGCCTGGAGAATCCCAGGGACAGAGGAGCCTGGTAGGAGGCCGTCTACGGGGTCGCAGAGAGTCGGACATGACTGAAGCGACTTAGCAGCAGCATCAGATGTTCCTTTTACTATGCAGTAAGATTTGCAGCAGTGGCTTAAGTTTTTAGTGTATTTTGTGTATTTAACAATGCTTCTGTAGCTATAAGGCTCAGTTACTTTTCTCCAAATAAAGTACACACATATCATGGGAAACTAATTCCTTGTATACACTTTAATCCATATTGCCTGGAAAATCCCATGGACGGAGGAGCTGGTAGGCTGCAGTCCATGGGGTCGCTAAGAGTCGGACACGACTGAGCAACTTCACTTTCACTTTTCACTTTCATGCATTGGAGAAGGAAATGGCACCCCACTCCAGTACTTTTGCCTGGAAAATCCCATGGACAGAGGAGCCTGGAAGGCTGCAGTCCATGGGGTTGCTGAGGGTCGGACACGACTGAGCGACTTATTTTCACTTTTCACTTTCATGCATTGGAGAAGGAAATGGCAACACACTCCAGTGTTCTTGCCTGGAGAATCCCAGGGATGGCGGAGCCTGGTGGGCTGCCGTCTATGGGGTCGCACAGAGTCGGACACCACTGAAGTGACTTAGCAGCAGCAGGATGACTGAGCATGGACATTCAGGATCAAGTATAATTATATCTGAGCTCATCACAAATTAAAAACAATGTATTTTAGTATTCCAGCTTTAACTTAAATATTCCTTCATTGAGCTATAGTTTTGCATATTCACTTGATTTTGTAAAGTTTTTAACTCAAATATAATCAATTATTTAACTTCTATGATCTCCATATAGACACCTTGGGACTTCCCTTGTGGTTCATCTGGTAAAGAATCTGCCTGCAATTTGGGAGACCTGGGTTTGATCCCTGGGTTGGGAAGATCCCCTGGAGAAGGGAAAGGCTACCCACTCTAGTATTCTGGCCTAAAGAATTCCATGGACTGTATAGTCCATGGGGTCGCAAACAGTTGGACACGACTGAGCGACTTTCACTTTCATAGACGCCTTGAGTCTCTTATAATCAGTATGAGGATTTATAAAGATTATTTCCACAATCAGAAAGGGTTAGAGAGGTAGAATTAATTGCTTTATTACATTCAGCAAGAACTCACTTTTTTCTAAGAAGAAAAATACTCCATTTCTTTGCTGCATGTCAAGCACAAGTTAATTGTATTGTTAATAATAACAATTTACCAAATATTATACAGCAACTACTATGGCATATACATTGTGCTAGGCACTCTCAGGAACATTAACTAGAATTTTATACCTACTGACTGTATCTTTCCAAATTCGAAAGGTAATAAACACATTTTGAAAACAAATAATGATAGCATTACACACCAGTTGATCCACACTAATAAAAATATTAAAGGAGTTCTTCTGGCATATAGAAAATTATTCTATGTGAAATGACAAAGGAGGGAGAGAGGAAGAGCAATGTGATTCAATCTAATATGAGGGTAAGTGGGTGGATAAATCTATTTGCTAATTAAATAATAGTGCCTGGGTTTAAAAGGATTTTAGAATTAAAGTACGTAGACATAATAACAGGAAAAAGGCAAGAAGGTGGATAATTAGAGAAAAATGTATTCCAAGACCATAACCCTTGAATTTAATGAGCATAAGTTCCACTGGAGATTCTTGTAAAACCACAGGATCTGATTCAGTGGTCTAGGGTGTGGCTTGAAAATTCTGCATTATTTCTAGCCATGTACCCAGGAGATGCCAGTATTGCTGGTCTGCAGACCACACTTTGCAGAAGAAGAGTCTAATGTACTAACACAATCTGGAATGTGTTAATATAATGTTACATACAATAGTTAGAATTAGTTTTCAATGCATACTGTAATCTATATACTAATCTCAAAATAATAGTTACAGAATATATAAATAGAGGAAAATATATTAACATAAATCCTAAGTAGTCTCAAAAATGTCAGGAAGGAAAGTATACAAGCAGCACTAATTGATAAGAAATAAGATTGTAGGTTTAAATCCAAACACCTACAAAAAGACAAAGAATATCATTAAAAGACAAACATTTTCACACTGGATTTATAAACAATACCCAGTTTTATTCTTCCTTTAAGAGCTATTCCCGATTGTCAGGATGCAAATGAGCCAACAGTAAGTAGAGGAAAAAGGTATAAATAACTAATTGAAAGTTCACTTTAAAGTTTTATTATTTCTAGTCATTACTAGAAATAATAGAAAGGAATTGTTTTTTTAATAATCCACCAGGCAAGTAAAAAAAATTCTACCAGACAAATAAAAAAATTTAATTTTGTAAGCATCTAATATCATAACTTCAAAATATACAAATTAAGGGAATAAAAAGATATTTTAAAGTACAGCAAAAATAAGGGTTAACTTATTTTTTCCAATAACTGACAACAGACATAGATGTAAATGGTTTGGAAAGGTGTAGCCATACTGACCTGAGCATATGAAATATGGCACTGAAATTTAGAATGCACATTGATTTTTAGGGTTCTTAGAACATTTATATTAATTGGCAGTTTGTATGTTCAAATAGTAAGTGCTGGCAAATTGCAAAATCATGTATTGCAATCTGAAATTAACAATAAAACAAAAAGATAACTAAAGTCATGTTCAAAGAAGAACTCACAGTGAAATTTTTAAAAGGTATTGCAATAATCAAATTTGTAAGATTTAGCTGAATCTGTGATTTAAAAGACATCTATACCTTTTAAAATATATTAGAAAGATAAGATTAGAAAATAAGGAAGTAAGAAGAATCTAATAAAAGTCATGCAAAAAGTTAATGTATTGAAACAACAGAATTTTAAAGTAACTAAATTAGAAGTGGTCAAACAGAAGATGGCAAGAGTGAATGTCGACATTTTAAGAATCAGTGAACGAAAATGGACTGGAATGCATGAGTTTAATTCAGATGACCATTATATCAACTACTGTGGGCAAGAATCCCTTAGAAGAAATGGAGTAGCCATCATAGTCAACAAGAGTCTGAAATGCAGTACTTGGATGCAATCTCAAAAAACAACAGAATGATCTCTGTTCATTTCCAAGGCAAACAATTCAATATCAGACTACTCCAAGTCTATGCCCTGACCAGTAATGCTGAAGAAACTGAAGTTGAACAGTTCGATGAAAGCCTACAAGACCTTCTAGAACTAATGCCCCAAAAGATGTCCTTTTCATCATAGGGGACTGGAATGCAAAAGTAAGAAATCAAGAAACACCTGGAGTAACAGTCAAATTTGGCTTTGGAGTACAGAATGAAGCAAGGTAAAGGCTCATGGAGTTTTGCCAAGAGAACTTACTGGTCATAGCAAACACACTCTTCCAACAACACAAGAGAAGACTCTACAATGAACATCACCAGATGGTCAATACCAAAATCAGATTGATTATATAATTCACAGCCAAAGATGGAGAAGCATTATACAGTCAGTAAAAACAAGACTGGGAGCTGACTGTGGCTCAGATGATGAGTTCCTTATTGAGAAATTCAGACTTAAAGTGAAGAAAGTGGGGAAAACCACTAGACCATTCAGATATGACCTAAATCAAATCCCTCACAAAAATACAGTGGAAGTGAGAAATAGATTTAAGGGACTAGATCTGATAGACAAAGTGCCTGATGAACTATGGACAGAGGTCCATGGCATTGTACAGGAAATGGGGATCAAGACCATCCCCAAGAAAAAGAAATGTGAAAAAGCAAAATGGCTGTCTGGGAAGGCCTTACAAAGAGCTGTAAAAAGAAGAGAAGTGAAAAGCAAAGGAGAAAAGGAAAGATATGCCAATTTGAATGCAGACTTCCAAGGAATAGCAAGGAGAGATAAGAAAGCCTTCCTCAGTGATCAGTGCAAAGAAATAGAAAACAAAAGAATGGGAAAGACTAGAGATCTCTTAAGGAAAATTAGAGATACCAAGTGAACATTTCATGCAAAGATGGGCTCAATAATGGACAGAATTGGTATGGACCTAACAGAAGCAGAAGATATTAAGAAAAGCTGGCAAGAATACTCAGAAGAACTGTATAAAAGAGATCTTTATGGCCCAGATAATCATGATGGTGTGATCACTCACCTAGAGCCAGACATCCTGGAATGTGAAGTCAGGTGGGCCTTATGGAACATCACTACGAACAAAGCTACTGAAGGTGATGCAATTCCAGTTGAGCTATTTCAATTCCTAAAAGATGAGGCTATGAACGTGCTGCACTCAATGTGACAGCAAATTTGGAAGACTCAGCAGTGGCCACAGGACTGGAAAAGGTCAGTTTTCCAATCCCAAAAAAAGGCAATGGCAAAGAATGCTCAAACTACCATATAATTGCACTCATCTCACACGCAAGTAAAGTAATGCTCAAAATTCTCCAAGCCAGGCTTCAGCAATATGTGAACCATGAACTTCCAGATGTTCAAGCTGGTTTTAAAAAAGGCAGAGGAACCACAGATCAAATTGCCAACATCCGCTGGATCATCTAAAAGCAATAGAGTTCCAGAAAAACACCTATTTCTGCTTTATTAAATATGTCAAAGCTTTTGACTGTGTGAATCACAATAAACTGTGGAAAATTCTGAAAGAGATGGGAATACAAGACCACTTGACCTGCCTCTTGAGAAACCTATATGCAGGTCAGGAAGCAACAGTTAGAACTGGACATGGGACGACAGACTTGTTCCAAATAGGAAACAGAGTACATCAAGGCTCTATATTGTCACCCTGCTTATTTAACTTATATGCGTCATACATCATGAGAAACGCTGAGCTGGAAAAAGCACAAGCTGGAATCAAGATTTCAGGGAGAAATATCAATAACCTCAGATATGCAGATGACACCACCCTGATGGCAGAAAGTGAAGAAGAACTAAAGAGCCTCTTGATGAAAGTGAAAGAGGAGAGTGAAAAAGTTAGTTTAAAACTCAACATTCAGAAAACAAAGATCATGGCATCTGGTCCCATCACTTCATGGCAAGTAGATGGGGAAACAGTGGAACAGTTGCAGACTTTATATTTTGGGGCTCCAAAATCACTGCAGATAGTGACTGCATCCATCGTATTAAAAAACACTTATTTTTAAGTGTTTTTAAACACTCATAAAAAAAATATTAAAAGACACTTGCTCCTTGGAAGGAAAGCTATGACCTTCCTAGACAGTATATTAAAAAGCAGAGACATTACTTTGCCAAGAAATGTCCATCGAGTCAAGGCTATTCTTTTTCCAGTAGCTATGTATGGATATGAGTGTTATAAAGAAAGCTGAGCACAGAAGAATTGATACTTTTGAAGTGTGGTGTTGGAGAAAACTCTTGGGAGTCTCTTGGACTGCAAGGTGATCCAACCAGTCCATCCTAAGGGAGATCAGTCCTGAGTGTTCATTGGAAAGACTGCTGTTGAAGCTGAAATCCACTTTTCTCACCTGATGCAAACAGCTGACTCTGTTTGCATCTGGGAAAAGACCCTGATGCAGGGGAAGATTGAAGGTGGGAGGAGAAGGGGACGACAGAGGATGAGATGGTGTGATGGCATCACCGACTCAATGGAGATGAGTTTGGGTAAACTCCAGGAGTTGGTGATGGACAGGGAGGTCTGGCGTGCTGTTCCATGGGACTCCAAGGAGTTGGACACGACTGAGCGACTGAACTGAACTGAATAAGGACCAAGGAATAAAAGAAAGCTAATACAATTATTTTTAATTTGAGAAAACATGCTAAAAAAATACTATAGAAACCTTAGCATTGAAAACTATGCTATTTCTCAAGTGTATATAGCATTTTCACATTTATTTGTTACTGATGTGTTGGAGTCTCATAATATTATGGTGTAGATATTATGGTCACTTTATATAGATTAGTGACATCAATATATATATAATAATAAAGATTGCAAACAGCAAGCCAGGTATAATATACCAAAAGCTTCAAAATTTATTGATGTTATATTACCTTTCATTTGTCATATCTTCTAAATATAAACTCTAGTAAAATTTACTTTTTATGCAAATATGATTGTCACCACATTTTCTATTTCATTAATTCTAAACTCTTCAACCTAGCTTACAATGTGTGTGCATGCCAGTCTTGTCCAACTCTTTGCAACCTCATGGACTGTAACCCCCTAGGCTCCCCTGTCCATGGAATTTTCCAGGCAATTATACTGGAGTGGGTTGCCATTTCCTACTCCAGGGGATCTTCCCAACCCAGGGATTGAACTTGCTTCTTTTGTGTCTCCTACATTGGCAAGAGGATTCTTTACCACTGTGAAGCCCTGAACATATAATGTACACTCTTATTTGACACTGTATTAGTCTTTCTGCTTTAGAAGATATAAATCTTCTACTTACTAACTGTATGACAAATTATAAGAAAATAATCCAATAATAGAGCCATTATTATTAAATATGTGCACTGCAGATATTACTCTTATTTTTAAACTTACTATGCATTCCAAACATAGATTTTTACTTTAGACAACCCCACTCACATGCCTTTCCTAAGTGTTATATTTTTGTCACTCTCCATATTTGCTTTCCACACATATATACCTCAATCTAATTTTTTTTTCCTACATATAATTAAAAATCACCTATGAATTTTGGTCAACTGAAAGTGAATTTCCCCTGAGTTTCTACACTTACTTACACAATATTTCATCTAATCTGCTGTTATTTCTAAGAGTTAATTCTAATTTTACTAGCAGTCAAATTTTAGCTTCTTAAAATAGAAGTTTCCCTAGTGCAAGGACTTTTCATTGTATCATTTTAATTCCCATGACAGGATAAGGCAGTCACAAAATACTAATAGGCATTTAAAATAAACAACTACTTTCATTGAATAAATTAATACTTGATAGAATTGTAAAGCATTATTTTAATGTCATGTATTTGTTGAATAAATTCCACATTCTTTATATTCAGTTACTGTAATTAATAAATTGTATACAAACACTATTGAGGTATTTATTAGACTCTATCAAGAAGACTTTTATAAATTGAACTTGGAACAGGGTCACAAAATACAACTTTATTACATTTCAGTTGTGCAATTTCTTTCTTTCTTTCTTTCTTTTTTTTTTGCAATTTCTTTAATCTGTAATCAACCTTGTCTTCCAGCAAAGCATATAGATACAGCTAAGGTGGGGAAATTTACCTGAGTATCTAATACAGTTGTGTTTTTTTTTTTTTTTTTAATCACAGTTTTATTTTTGGAATCACTTTTCTTTCTAATACAGTTTAAAGTCAAATTAATGTGGTAACATTCAGTCTTCTCAGATAGAATATTCAGTTTGGCATATAATTGACCCTTAAGTCTGTTCCTTCCCCAAAATAGCCTCTGAGAGTAAGGGATGATAGGTTTGTAGCCATACATCACTGTAAGTTGAGGTAAAGGAGACTTTATCCCGGACTATAGTTATATGCTGCCTGCATCAGCTAGTCTGCTGGATAATGTCACATGTCCTTTGGTTATTATTTTCTTGCCATCTTCTGATGCTAAAATCTGAAAATGATAGAGTCTTTTTTTTTGTTTTTTTTTGATCCATGAAATGCTTACGAAGTATTATCCTTCAGAACTGAAACTTTTGGTTTCATATACCTAAGTCTGTAACCATATCTCTTATCCAGTCTAAAAGCCTAAAAGTCACTGAGGCTTTCCACATGGCACCACATCAGACTCAGTCACTCTTATTCCAGTTCTCCACATCACTGGTATATCCTAACTTATTTTGACTCAGAAGGGCTGACTCTGAAATCCTACTTTTGTCAGACTCTACTTTTGTCTACATACCAGATTAACAGAGAAGCTTGAAATTTGCTTTCCAGAGTTCCAAGAGGAGCCAAAGGTGAATATTCCTTAGTTCTCTCTTCATTTCACTTTACACATGTTTCTTTCAATTCAGAGTTAGAACCATGGAAACTGAGCATTAGCCTGGTTGTTCCAATCTCCTATTTCTCTTTTCTTTCTTCTACATGGCACTTCCCAGAGGCAGAAATAATTGATCTTTCTTTAAATACCTCAACCATTTCCTCTCTTGAAACCCTCAGTAAGTTCTAAAATCATACTGCAGTGTTTCACCATACTACTGACCTCTGTGCACTTAATACCCCAAGCTAGGTGATAATTGAGGTACTGAATAAATGGGGGTAAAAGAAATGTTTTAAATCCTCTCTGAAAGAATATCTAGCCTGATATGTTGTTATCCAATTGCATGGTCCTTATTTTGAGTGCCAGAAGCTGAATATTACTATTAATAATATACCTATTTCTCAACACACTCCCTCTGTTCAAAGATCTAATCTTATTCCCTCCTCATCCATCCCCACAGATGGATGCTTGAGTAGCATTTTACAGAGAAAGATGAGAAAAGTAGAGTACAATATATTTTAATATCACTCTCAATTCTATTAATAAATTGCATTAAATATTATAACAGATCAATTAATACTTAGGAAAATGACTATAATTTCAGTGCAGCCTGCTATATTTTAATGTCGCTTCATGTGTATACAGACCCTCAAAACCTTATTTAAATTTATAACTACACTATTAGCTATTTAAAGCACTTTCAACATGTACTTGTCAAGATTGGAAATCTCTCAGAATATTATTCTTATATATGTTAAACCAGTTGCTTTCAAATTTTAAGATTTTGTGCTATTCCTAATTTTCAGTATCAAAATTCATTTGATCACTTATTTTAATAGAATGCTATTTTAAATTATTAACTAATTCCTTTTGTTTTCTGCTGCTTTATGTATAATTTTGAAATAGAACATCTATTGTTATTGAAGTTTTAAAAATTGTCTAAATATTTTACGTTTTTAATTTAAATTGCAAACCATTTTGCATGCTGTGTCTTAAACGTCTATTTATATAAAATATTATTATCTTAATTAAAGTGCAATGAATCTATACTAATGAGTTCTTCTAATAAACTGGCAGACAAGGTCTTCATACACCATATAAATATGTATGGTTTTTGCTATTCAAAATGATAATAAAGCAGGTGTCACGTCTTCATTTAAAAGCTAGCAGAAAAACTCTTTTAACATATTCTTTTGATAGATTCTATTATTTTAGTTATAAACTCAAACTTAATATTCCTTTTCAAATTTTCATTCTAATTGATAGTAACTTTCTAAATGCCATCATTCTTCCATTGTGAAGGCAATCATAATTGGGGGGTGGCCCTGATGAATTAATTGCAAGGGATGCAGGGAGTTCATGATTCCCTTCCATTGGGGATATTTTTTCCAACTCAGGTTTAAGGTGTCTTTTTTATCTGAATGACTTCTTTATAAAAGAATGGAAATAATCTTGTAAATAAAAGGTCAACAAATTATGGCCTGTGGGCTGTATTCTGGCCCATTGCCTGCTTTTGTCAGTAAAAGTTTTTGTTTTTTTTTTTTTTTAATACAACGACACCCATTCATTTATGTATTTTCAAAGTCTTCCTTTATGCTTTAATGGCAGTGTTGAGTTGTTGCAACAGAGACCCTATGGCTGGTAAAGCTGAAAATGTTTACTACTTGGCCTTTGATGAGAGAAGTTTGCCAACCCGTATTCTAGATGAAAGATATATTCTAAGTTTTAAAATTATATCATTTCAGAAATGAAATGAGTGGCCTTGTGATGTAATAGTAATACTCAAATGAAATTTACCATGTGGTAGTCTATTCTGAATAATTTTGGCATGCTGCTGCTGCCGCTAAGTCACTTCAGTCGTGTCCGACTCTGTGTGACCCCATAGACGGCAGCCCACCAGGCTCCCCCGTCCCTGGGATTCTCCAGGCAAGAACACTGGAGTGGGTTGCCATTTCCTTCTCCAATACATGAAAGTGAAAAGTGAAAGTGAAGTCACTCAGTCATGTCTGACCCTCAGCGACCCTATGGACTGCAGCCTTCCAGGCTCCTCCATCCATGGAATTTTCCAGGCAGGAGTACTGGAGTGGGGTGCCATACCTCATTAAATCATCACAATAGATTTATGATACATAGTAAGTGGCAGAACTGGAATCCAAACAGCAACAAAAAAAGCTTACTTTGAAGTCTTTACTCTTAACTAGCCCTCTATGCTAACTCCTGACATTGATAAGTTTCTCATCATTAGAGATGTTCATCTTGCTTAATGAAAACTTGCCAGAAATTGTCATAAAGGTTGTTGTTCAATTGCTAAGTTGCATCTGACTCTTTGCTACCCCATGGACTACAGTACACCAGGCTTCCCTGTCCTTCATTATCACCCAGAGTTTTCTCAAACTTATCTCCACTGAGTCAGTGATGATATCCAACAATTTTATCCTCTGGTACCCTCTTCTATCCTGCCCTCAGTTTTTACCAGCATCAAGGACTTTTTCCAATATCAGCTCTTCAAATCACATGGCCAAAGTATTAGAGTTTCAGCTTCAGCATCTGTCCTTCCAAGAAATATTCAGGGTTGATTTCCTTTAGGATTGACTGGTTTCATCTCTTTGTAGTCCATGGGATTCTCAATAGTCTTCTCCAATAACACAATTTAAAAGCATCAATCCTTTAGTGCTCAGCCTTCTTTATGGTCCAACTCTCAAATCCGTACATGACTACTGGAAAAAACGTTGCTTTGACTAGATGGACCTTTGTCAGCAAAGTGATGTCTCTGCTTTTTAATATGCTGCCTAGGTTTTTCCTAGCTTTCCTTCCAAGGAGCAAGTGTCTCTTAATTTCATGGCTGCAGTCACCATATGCAGTGATTTTGGAGACCAAGAAAATAAAACCTGCACTGTTTCTATTTTTCCCCCATCTATTTGCCATGAAGTGATAGGAATTGATGCCACAATCTTGGTTTTTTTCCAATGTTGAGTTTTAAGCCAGTTTTTTCACTCCTCTCTTTCACCTTCATCAAGAGACTCCTTAGTTCCTCTTTGCTTTCTGCCATTGGGGTAGTATCATCTGCATATCTGAGGTTATTGATATTTCTCCTGGCAATCTTGATTCCAGTTTATCATTCATCCAGCCAGGCATGTCATAAAGGAGACTTTTAAAGTCAGTTTCCACAATAAAATCCCATGAATCTATCATATCCAGATAAACAGAAAATAATACAAAAATTAAAAAAATAATATTTTTAATATCAAGAAGATCCATTGTTTGACAGTTTTATGACAGAATAAAATTTAGTTATTTCTATAATTAGAAGACAAGCTAAGCATCCAAAAAATCAAGTATTTGAGTTTTTAACCTTATGAAAATAAAAGAAGTAAAAATGGTCGCATTGAAGAGGTGGAGCATGCAAAGCACTTTTCTACAATTCCCCTGGTCTCTCACTTATTAAAATCTATTAATATGTTATGTGGAATTTTTCAGTTTTATAGAAAGTCATTTTCCCATTAAATATTAATGTATAAAGTCATTAAACAACAAAATCCAACTCACTAACACATGACACTGTTAGGTAAAAACATATCTATTTTAGTAATGTTCAAAATAATTTATGGTTCAGACATAATTAAGAAGTACCTATATCAAGGGAGAAAATATGCCCTGTTTTCCCACTCAGATGAATAACAGAATAACAGAATCTCATGAAACAACCACTCCTGTTACCATATTCCCTGAGCACTGTCAGAGGAGACAGCTTAGACTTCTCTACCCTAACAATATTAATCCTCTCTCAAAGGAGATCAAGACTAAGAAAAATGTATTTCCCCTTTCTTGGTCTCCCAACATTCTCTTAATTTCTGTCCTCACCCTCCTGTTCCATTTCTTGTTCTTGCATGAAGATCTGACTCTCTCCCTGATTCCTTAGAAAATTAGACCTGAGACTATAGGGTTAGGCAGCAGATTCTAAAGTGTGTACTCATTAGTGGCTCACCTTTCTTTACTTACCTTCACCTTTCCCATTAAAAACACATATAATAATATCAACCTTGTAGGATTTGGAAAAAATATGTGCAAAGGATATATAAAATCTCCTTGAAAAAGTGGTCAATCTGAAATTGAATACTCAATCTTTCTTTTCTAAAACTCAGCCATAGGTGCACTCTAAGTCATGGTTATCTGTATTATTCTATTCCTTCTCACTTAAAGTATAGTTTAAATTTTCAATAATAGTATAATTCAGGAAAAATTGTTATGGAGATTAGAATGCTGAAAAAAGTTACATGTAAAATCACTTTATATCTAAGAAAAATGATATTTAGATTCTAATGGAGGAGATAAACTAAGATCATAAGACACTTTTTTTCAGCAGATTTTGGGTGAGACTACAATTCTCACCTGTATGAATATTTGTCTCAAATTTATATGTGCATGAAATTATTTTACATTTCATCTAACAATAGTATATGATTTTCCCAAATATTTTGTATAATAGTTACTGTAAGTCATGAAACATAAGTGTGGAATTCTGGAGAAAAAAAAAAAAAAACATTAAAAAAACTCAACCCTATGGCAAAAGCAATGGCTGAATCATTTTAAAGGAACGTGTACTTCAGTAGAGGCTGGAATTTTTAATTAATGTATTTACTCTTAATTGGAGGATAATTGCCTTACAATTAGTGTTGGCTGGAATTTTAAACCTAGCAAAATATACAAAAGAGGTTAATCTGATGTCCTGCACAGCTTTGGCTCCCAGTCATAATTTGGTCTTTTTTAGACATATCTATCATCAAAATAATACAGGAGGGGGTAGAATGTTACACTATGATTTTTTCAAATTTTCAAAAAAATTTTTATTAAGTTTGCTTCACCTTCAATCTATAGGCAAGATTCCACTATTCTGAATTAGATAATATTTCAGCTTTACCATCTTCTTTTGATGCTACATAAGTCACTAAGGATTAATATGAATGGTAGGTGTGCCTTATTGTTAACATTATTTTCCTTTTATTTTTCACAAAAATAATATTAATATAATACTGGAATAATCCAAAGGCACCTTTGGTTTGAACAACTCAAAATTAATATACAAATTAACCCCTTACTAAAACATAGACTTAGCTGGCAGAGTGGCAATCACAGTGTCCTATTTTTAAAAATGGAGTCAAAGACTGATTGGTATCATAGATTTTACACAGTACTTTGTTTCAGTACTTTATGATTATTCAATTTACTTTCAAAAATAAAAGTGTATAAAGACGAACTTATATCACTAAATCATTGATTTCTAAAAAATTCACATGGAAAAGAATTTGTTCTTACAAATGTAAGTTTGCTGCTGCTGCTAAGCCGCTTCAGTCATGTACAACTCTGTGCGACCCCATAGACGGCAGCCCACCAGGCTCCCCCATCCCTGGGATTCTCCAGGCAAGAACACTGGAGTGGGATGCCATTTCCTTCTCCAATGCATGAAAGTGAAAAGTGAAAGTGAAGTCGCTCAGTCGTGTCCGACTCTTAGCGACCCCATGGACTGCAGCGTACCAGGCTCCTCCATCCATGGCGTTTTCCAGGCAAGAGTACAGGAATGGGTTCCATTGCCTTCTCCGAAATGTAAGTTTAGGCAATATAAATGAAATCTTTTGAGTAACTTATATGATGTGCTCTACTTCGAAATTCATTGCCATGCTAAGCAAAAGAAAATGATATCTCTGCCTGGTTATATGGGATTTCATAGAAGCAAAAGATTATTTTAAATCATTGTTAATTCAATCATATGAAGTATTTACTAATGGTGAAGAATTGATGCTTTTGAACTGTGGTGTTGGAGAAGACTCTTGAGAGTCCCTTGGACTGCAAGGAGATCCAACCAGTCCACTCTGAAGGAGATCAGCCCTGGGATTTCTTAGGAAGGAATGATGCTAAAGCTGAAACTCCAGTACTTTGGCCACTTCATGCGAAGAGTTGACTCATTGGAAAAGACTCTGATGCTGGGAGGGATTGGGGGCAAGAGGAGAAGGGGACAACAGAGGATGAGATAGCTGGATGGCATCACTGACTTCGATGGACATGAGTCTGAGTGAACTCCGGGAGTTGGTGATGGACAGGGAGGCTTGGTGTGCTGCGATTCATGGGGTTGCAAAGAGTCGGACATGACTGAGCGACTGATCTGATCTGATCTGATTATTATTACTGACATTTCACACAGATTAATTCAGATGTCACAGCATTTTTGGAAATCTATCAGTTCTCTCATTACAGTGAATTACATTCAATTCTATGATACATCCATTAAAGCATTAGACTAGTCCATAAATTAATGTATGAAATTATTTTATAAAAAAGTTCAGAAGTATCTGTTTAGCATTGCTTTAAAAATTATAAACATAGTTACAGATTACATTTCTTGGCTCCATTTTGGGTTATTTGGATCCTCAACCCTCACTTTTTACGGCATATTTTACTTGTAAGTCTAAAATAAAGTGTACAGACTGATACAGTAATACTACTATGAAAGCAATAAAATAGGTACATAATTTATAGTTTGAAGACTTCTTTTCATTTTGTAATAACAGAAGCCTCCTAGCTATTTAGAGAACCATATGAGTAAGTAATATCATTATATCAAAGAACTTGATGAATAAATGAGATATTTAAGTAAGACATATCTAGTAACCAGCCCAATATATTTAAAGAAAACCTTACTCCTTTGGTTTCCTGGTTACCATTACTTGGTGGAGGATTACAAAATCTCCCACCAGAGGCTCAGGACAGTACTATTCCATATGAAGAGGGAAATATATCAACAACCTCATTCTCAAAACTCTTGAAGGACCTACAATTTATTGACATTTCTACTCCTGGCATTGCAAGGGCAATGGCTATTATTAATAGGTTCTCTATGATTCTCATCACTGCAGCCAAGATATCACCATGGGCTATTCCAACAATCCAGGTTTTGATGTGCCCAGAAAGAGCAAGCTGTGTCTGAGATCCAAACACTCCCCACTCCGCTTCCTCAATAGTCTAACCCAATACTTCTCAATATGAGTTTCAAAATACATGCATCAGAATTATGTTTAGTCAGTAAAAACATATCTCCCTAGAGAGTAGGGTGGCAGAAAAGATAGGAACTCTCTCTTGTATTTTTATGTTTTCCATAAATCTCAGATTTTCTAAAATTAAAAGCAAATATTTTATAAATGCAGCTCCCTAAGTTCCAAAATGCATCTGTCAAATCATTACTTGAAGGGGCACAAAGGAAAATGCATTTAAATAAACACCTCACCTGATTCTTACACACACTAGAATTTCCATACTTCTAAGGATAAGCTCGGAGAAGGCAATGGCACCCCACTCCAGTACTCTTGCCTGGAAAATCCCATGGATGGAGGAGCCTGGTGGGCTGCAGTCCATAGGGTCGCTAAGAGTCGGACACGACTGAGTGACTTCACTTTCACTTTTCACTTTCATGCATTGGAGAAGGAAATGGCATCCCACTCCAGTGTTCTTGCCTGGAGAATCCCAGGGATGGGGGCGCCTGGGGGGCTGCCGTCTATGGGGTCGCACAGAGTTGGACACGACTGAAGCGACTTAGCAGCAGCAGTAGCAGCAAGGATAAGCCTATATTTTTTAGGATCTCTTTGGTATTGCCTAGTTGGCTGACTAATACACCTTCAATGTGAATTTGTGGCATGGATATTATTACTCCTTGTCCATGACTGTTGTCATTGGATATATCTATTGTGGCTTATATCTTCCTAGGAATAGAAGTTAGGCCTTCTCCTGGAGGCATGCCAACCTGCAAGTGATCTCTTGCCATTAGTAACTGGCATAAATACCAGACTTCCCTCACCAGGTCCAATCTTATTCCAACAAGGATAGAGCCTCCCTAACAAATTTTATTTTGCTTAGATCAGGCTTCCCTAGTGGCTCAGAGGTTAAAGCGTCTGCCTCTAATGCGGGAGATCTGGGTTCGATCCCTAGGTCAGGAAAATCCTCTGGAGAAGGAAATGGCAACCCACTCCAGTATTCTTGCCTGGAGAATCCCATGAACAGAGGAGCCTGGTGGGCTACAGTCCACAGGGTCGCAAAGAGTCAGACACAACTGAACGACTTCACTTTCACTTTCACTTTCTTAGATCATAAAGGCCACCCACTGCCACAGTCCTCAGTTAGCATGGAGACCAGAAAGAGAATGAGAGATTCTGTTTTGGAAAAAAAAAAAAAAAAGTTTTGCTATCACAGACATAAAATATTTTTTAAAAAATAGGTATAGTAAAATGGGAGTGTTTAATATGTTTCTTATGGTTTTTAAGAATCAGAACATTAATTATTATGTATTACTTATACTACATTTATTAATTTCCTTATTTACTGTGTATCCCATTAGGAATGCTGCTGCTGCTAAGTCACTCAGTTATGTCCAACTCTGTGCGACCCCATAGACAGCAGCCCACCAGGTTCCCCCGTCCCTGGGAGTCTCCAGGCAAAAACACTGAAGTGGGTTGCCGTTTCCTTCTCCAATGCATGAAAGTGAAAAGCGAAAGTGAAGTCACTCAGTCGTGTCCGACTCTTAGCGACCCCATGGACTTAGCCCACCAGGCTCCTCCATCCATGGGATTTTCCAGGCAAGAGTACTGGAGTGGGGTGCCATTGCCTTTTCCGCCATTAGGAATAGAAGAGGTAAATTCGTCATTGTATGCAGATGACATGATACTTTATATAGAAAACCTTAAAAGATTCCACACAATTAATAGAACTAATAAATTTAGCAAAGTAGCAAGATATAAGATTAATACGGAGAGTCTGCTGCAATTTCTTACACTAACAATGAAACATCAGAGAATTAAAAAAATAAAATCCTGTTTAAAATCACATTCAAAAAAAAGAAACCTAGAAATAAACCTAAAGAGGTGAAAAACATGTATGTTAATAACAATAAAACAATGATAAAATAAATTAATGATTATTCAAAGAAATGAAAAGATATACCATACTCTTGGGTTGGAAGAATTATTGTTAAAATGGCCATACTACCCCAAGCAATCTACAGATTAAATGCATTCCCTTTCAAATTACCCGTGACATATTTCACAAACCTAGAACAAGTAATCCTCAAATTTTTAACCATAAAATACCCAGAATTTCCAGAGAAATCCTGAAGGAAATGAACAAAACTGCAGGTATAACCTTCCTAGACTTTAAATAATGCTACAAAGCTACAGTAGTCAAAACAGTGTGGCATTGACACAAAAACAGGCATATACCACAATGGAACTGAACAGAGAGTCCAGAAATAAGTCCACACACCTCTGGCTAATTAATCTTTGACAAAAGAGGCAAGAATATACAATAGACAAAATACATTTTTTTAGCAAGTTATGGTGGGAAAACTGACAGCTTCATTAAGCCAAATAAAATGAGGCACTCCTTCATACTGTACACAAAATAAACTCAGTGTCTTAAAGACCTTAATATAAGATGTGATAAAATAAATCTCCTAGAAAAGAACATAGACAAACATATTCTGACATAAATTATAGCAATACTTTCTTAGATAAGTCTCCCCAGGCAAAAGAAATAGAAGCAAAAATAAATAAATTTAATTAGACTTTAAAACTCTTGCACAGCAAAGGAAATCATCAACAACAAGAAAAGACAACTTACAGAATGGGGGAAAATATTTGTAAATGATGCAACCAACAAAGGGTTAATTTCCAAAATATATAAACAGCTCATACAACTTCAGTTCAGTTCAGTTCAGTCTCTCAGTCGTGTCCAACTCTTTGCGACCCCATGAATCGCAGCACGCCAGGCCTCCCTGTCCATCACCAACTCCCAGAATTCACTCAAACTCACGTCCATCAAGTCGGTGATGCTGTCCAGCCATCTTATCCTCTGTCGTCCCCTTCTCCTCCTGCCACAATCCCTCCCAGCATCAGAGTCTTTTTCAATAAGTCAACTCTTCGCATGAGGTGGCCAAAGTACTGGAGTTTAAGCTTTAGCATCATTCCTTCCAAAGAAATACCATATATAAAAAAAGAAAAATTGGGTAGAAGAGCTAAATAGACATTCCTCAAAGGAAAACATACAAATATGCTACAAGGACATGCATAGATGTTAACATCATTATTAAAGGAGTGCAAATCAAAGCCATAGGGATATATCGCTTCAAATTGGTCAGAATGGCTATCATCAAAAAACCTGAAAAAAATATATGCTGTAAAGTTTGGAGAGAAAACGAAGCCATCCTACAGAATTTAGTGAAAAAAAAAAAAAAAAAAAAAAGATCTTCACAACCCAGATAATCACAATGGTGTGATCGCTTACCGAGAGACAGACATCCTGGAATGTGAAGTCAAGTGGGTGTTAGGAAGCATCACTATGAACAAAGCTAGTGGAGGTGATGGAATTCCAGGTGAGCTAATTCAAATCCTGAAAGATGATGCTGTGAAAGTGCTGCACTCAATATGTCAGCAAATTTGGAAAACTCAGCAGTGGCCACAGGACTGGAAAAGGTCAGGTTTCATTCCAATCCCAAAGAAAGGCAATGCCAAAGAATGCTCAAACTACCACACAATTGCACTCATCTCACATGCTTGTAAAGTAATGCTCAAAATTCTCCAAGCCAGGCTTCAGCAATACATGAACCATGAACTTCCAGATTTTCAAGCTGGTTTTAGAAAAGGCAGAGGAACCAGAGATCAAATTGCCAACATCCTCTGGATCATTGAGAAAGCTAGAGAGTTCCAGAAAAACATCTACTTCTGCTTTATTGACTATGACAAAGCCTTTGACTGTGTGGATCACAATAAACTGGGGGAAATTCTTCAAGAGATGGGAATACCAGACCACCTGCCTCTTGAGAAACCTGTTTGCAGGTCAGGAAGCAACAGTTAGAACTGGACATGGAACAACAGACTGGTTCCAAATAGGAAAAAGAGTATGTCAAGGCTGTATATTGTCACCCTGCTTATTTAACTTATATGCAGAGTACATCATGAGAAACGCTGGGCTGGATGAAGCACAAGCTGGAATCAAGATTTCCAGGAGAAATAGCAATAACTTCAGATATGCAGATGACACCACCCTTATGGCAGAAAGTGAAGAGGAACTCAAAAGCCTCTTGATGAAAGTGAAAGAGGAGAGTGAAAAAGTTGGCTTAAAGCTCAGCATTCAGAAAACGAAGACCATGGCATCCGGTCCTGTCACTTCATGGGTGGTCTGGTATTCCCATCTCTTTCAGAATTTCCCCCAGTTTATTGTGATTCACACAGTCAAAGGCTTTGGCATAGTCAATAAAGCAGAAATAGATGTTTTTTCTGGAACTCTCTTGCTTTTTCCATGATCCAGCAGATGTTGGCTATTTGATATCTGGTTCCTCTGCCTTTTCTAAAACCAGCTTGAACTCAGGAAGTTCACGGTTCACATATTGCTGAAGCCTGGCTTGGAGAATTTTGAGTATTACTTTACTAGAGTGTGAGATGAGTGCAATTGTATGGTAGAGTGAGCATTCTTTGGCATTGCCTTTCTTTGGGATTGGAATGAAACCTGACCTTTTCCAGTCCTGTGACCACTGCTGAGTTTTCCAAATTTGCTGGCATATTGAGTGCATATATATGTTCACATATATGTATACATGTACACATACATATACATACATGCAGTGGAATATTAGTCGTAAAAAAGAATAAAATATTGCCATTTGCAGCAACATAGGTGGACCCAGAGATTATCATACTAAGTGAGGTAATTTGGATGAACACAAATATCATACAATATTACTTTTATGTGGATCAAAAAAATGATACATATGAATTTATTTACAGAACAGAAATAGAATCACAGACATAGAAAACTAACTTATGGTTTCCAAAGTGGAAAGGGCAGTAGAGAGAAAAATTAGTAATATTTTGAGATTGGCAGATACAGTATATACAACTTTACTATACATAAAATAGATAAGCAACAAGGATTTACTTCATAAGACAGAACAATATTCAGTCTTATAATAATCTATAATAAATGATAACCTGAGAAAAATGTGTGTTTGTGTGGGTATATATATATTTATAAATATCTGAACCACTTTGTTCTACTTGAAACTAGCACAATATTATAAATCAACAATACTTCAATTGAAAAAAAGAGAAAAATAATTCTCATTAAGTAGTCACTAACAAAACGCAAGTTACTAGCTACTTAACTGTAATAATTTAATATAATACAAATATATTAAAATTTCTGTAATTATCCATCGGTATTTGTAGAATCATCAAAAATTTCTCATATTTGCTTTGTATGAAACATTCCTCCTATGAAATCTGAAAATTATTTTGAGAAAATAACGAGATCACTTTGGACTCTTTTTGTAAATGATCTTTACTACTCTTTTTACTCAAAGGAACCCATAAATAAAGTTAATACTATTTTAAGGCACAAATTGTGACACCTAACCCACTTTACCCTCCCATTTTCCCTCTTAGATCATTCTCCATACTGTTCAATTTAAATGCAACATTCAAGTCTCTTGGTCCCCAAATGATTGCAAAGAGTTATGTTTCTAACAGACTTCTTAAATTACTTGATATCAATCTCACCTTGTTTTCATAATTTAAATTAATGAAAAGAAAATGTCTATGTGTGTCTAACTAGAGAAGAAACTGAAATATTAAAACAACCTGGAGAAAACTGATTTCACATCACCTAGTGCTGGGGAGCCGGGGTCAGGCATCCTGACCCTCTGTGCTGCTCTTGTTCAGTGGGGACCACGCCAGAAACAACTAGTCATTGTGGAGAATTGTTTAAAAATGAATGTGCTGAAGATTTTCTGATTCACATTCATTATCCACTGACCTGTTCTCAATGGATTTCACAAAGAGAAGCAAAACTAATTACCTCAGGCCAGGCTGCCTGGAAAATAATAGCACAGTGATTTAGAGAAAAGCATTCATGCTGTACAGCCCTTCTGGAATAGTGTATATTTTAAAATTAAATATCACATTTTTTGATGATAAAACTTTTGCATTTGAACTAATGCACCATCATTTCCTTTCTCAAAAAGCTATACTAAACAATTGAGACCTTTGTGAGCTAAATATCAATAATATTAGCTTCTTTCATGTTAAGTCATTTTAACATACTTGAAAAGAGGCACATAAAATATAGAGATCATATGTGTAGAGGGACAGCTTTAGAAATGAGGAAAAAATAACATGATAAACTATTTGGGAAGTCTAGATTAAATTATCTATTTACTAGTTATTATCTGTTTTGTAAGTCGCTTCAGTTGTGCCCAACTCTGTGTGACCCCATAGATGGCAGCCCACCAGACTCCCCTGTCCCTGGGATTCTCCAGGCAAGAACACTGGAGTGGGATGCCATTTATTTCTCCAAATATTATCTGTTTTAATTTACCACAAAAGGCTTTGTTGTTTCCTAATAAAACATACATAATGGTAAAGAGAATGATTTCTAATGAAGCCTGTCTTGTTACAGGGGATTACTGATCATACAAGTATTCAGGGAGATTCTGCAAATCTCTTTAATACATTAGGTAGTAGAGACAATCTAGAAATCTATTGCATTGTTGGAGGGCAAACCATCAGAGTTGGTTATTACAAATATAACACGAGGTATCCATGCATTCTGGAAACACAGAGTTCACAAGACCTTTGAGAAAAATAGCTAACATAAAAGGGGGCAGGAAATGTAAAACAATTATATTCTTGTGACCACAAAAGTGAGGCAAATCAAGAACACAGCGGGAATTTAGCCAAATGCTGGATAGCTCAGCTCCCAGAAGCCCTCATTATAGTGTCCTCTCTCTTGCACTGCTAAAGAATAATCACATCCAAATTACTATAAAAGAGTTAGAAATGGAGCTTAATTTAGTGTTCCAGTTGACTCCACTTTGGATGAAGTCTGGAAGGGTTTGGAAAAAAAATTATATTGTATTCTAAACCTCAGGTCAAGAGGATAATAGATCAAGTTATACACAAAATATTAATGTAAATTCTCACAGTGGAAGAACTGAGTTAGATCCATGCAAGTTAATTTTCCTCTTGAGCACTGCATTGTCATTTTAAGTAGCAAAAGACACAACTGACCTTTACATGGTTTCACCACAGAAACTCACTTGGCTTCCTTATGGGGTGAAGGGGGAACCTGCTGCTTCCAGTCTTCTATTTTCACACTGGAGATGACTGTGGAGTTGGAACTGAAAATCAACTGCTCAAAACTGGTTTTATTCCTTTTTTCTCCCTTATCTTAATCTATCATATTACTTGTAGAGAAAAGCAAATAGAAATTTCTCATTTAACTTAATGAAGAGAAAATACAGCAGTACTGTTTTATCTATATTTGTAGACTGACAGTTCCCATAAATGTCAAGGATCTCAGGAGAAACAAGCTTATTTCTTTGAGCCTAAAAAGAATAAAATTATTAGTATTGTCTAGAACATGTAAGTATATGTATAATCTCTGGTTACTCACAATAGATATAAACAGAAGTGTCTTGCTTCCTTTAATGGTGAGACCAAATATTTATGTATATATTTAGATGCAGTATATTACATAACCTTCTCGAATGGCTAAGTAAAGGATCTGCCTAAAATGCAGGTTCAGTCCCTGGGTCAGAAAGATCCCCTGGAGAAGGAAATGGCAACCCACTTGAGTATTCTTGCCTGGAAATTCCCATGGACAGAGGAGACTGGTGGTCTATAGTCCACAGGGTCACAGAGTCGGACATGACTGAGTGACTGAGCACAGCACGCATTACATATATTACACTATGATGTGAATTTTATTTTTATAATACACATTTGATTGGTTGTATAGACAACATGGAAGACATGATGATAACTGTCCAAAAAGAATACAGTTTTACTAGAGTTGTATTTACAGTTATATTAACTTTTTCTGTCAAGTTGATTATCATCATGTGTTCTTTGTTTCTTTCTAACTTTTATCATAAAAGTGTCTTTGTCTTTCAACAAACTATTACTCAAAACACTGTGCAGGTCTTTTCTTCATCTCCTGCCACAGAACCCACTACCTACTATATCTACTGCTTGATAGTTCAGTTCAGTCGTGTCCAACTCTTTGCAACCCCATGAACCACATAACCTTGTGGTTAAGTCTCTATTGCTAAATTTATTGCACCCCATTTTAAGCAGAGACTTGCCATCAATACACTCTTTATTTGAATGCCAAATAGTTTAATGTTAAAATCAATATTACAGGAAGTCAACTAATATCATCACAGAATGGGACTTAAAAAAAAAAACTCTGAATATGTTTCCAAAAAGGTAATTATGATTGTATTTTCACTATTAAAATTGTTAAAAGCCAATTCTAATAGTTTGAAGATTTAGTTAGAGAAGAACAGTTTCTCCACTCACTTCCAAATGAGGTCAGTGGGTGTGTAAATGTTTGAAGATAATTTTGCCAGTACAGCCATGAAATTAAAAGATGCTTACTCCTTGGAAGGAAAGTTATGACAAACCTAGACAACATATTAAAAAGCAGAGACATTACTTTGTCAACAAAGGTCCGTCTATTTAAGGCTATGGTTTTTCCAGTGGTCATGTATGGATGTGAGAGTTGAACTATAAAGAAAGCTGAGCCCCGAAGAATTGATGCTTTTGAACTGTGGTGTTGGAGAAGACTCTTGAGAGTCCCTTGGACTTCAAGGAGATCCAACCAGTCCATCTTAAAGGAGATCGGTCCTGGGTGTTCATTGGAAGGACTGATGTTGAAGCTGAAACTCCAATACTTTGGCCACCTGATGTGAAGAGCTGACTCATTTGAAAAGACCCTGATGCTGGGAAAGATTGAGGGCAGGAGGAGAAGGGGATGACAGAGGATAAGATGGTTGGATGGCATCTCCGCCTCAATGGACATGGGTTTGGGTGGACTCCGGGAGTTGGTGATGGACAGGGGGGCTTGGCGTGCTGTGGTTCATGGGGTTGCAAAGAGTCAGACATGACTGAGCAACTGAATTGAGTGAGTCTACTGTTGATGGTGTTATTGCCACTAAGTTTGAAAGCTTTTTTTTATCATCAAAGTAACAATTTATCAGCTTTAAATTCCTGTAAATTCATCTAATCAATTTCTCAAATTACAGATGTCTGCACTGCTTGAAGAGATTCTCTATAGTTTTGGAAGAGTTATATCTTCACATATTATTTAATTAGGAATATTTTTCATTAGGTGCTGTTTTAAGTTCACTTGTTGGGGGAAAATCCCCCAATCTTGGATCTAGAAATATAGTCATGGAGAAATTTGGTTTCAATATGACAAATCTCCAAATTTCTACCTACATCTCAACTTTCATTTCATACACAGCAATTTCGGCATGTTCTGTGAAGCAAAATATTGGGAAACTCCTTAGAGCAGGCACAATGTAAGAAATACTTTTGCTCTCAAGTCACAACTGTTTCTTTTTTTTTTTTTAATCCAGTTCTAATAAACCATGTTCTCTATAAGCAAGCTTTCTTGAAAGCTGGCCTTATTATTGGCAGAGTGCAATGTTAAATCTTTAATTCAAACATTTTAAAAAAATGTAATAGCTTTTATTCCATCTTGCTTGAGCATCTGATATCTGACAAAGCAGTTCCATCCACTCTTTTATGTCATGTATTAATAGATGTTTTTGAATTAGGTAGAGTGACAACATTGACTCACTATTTTCCTGCCTAAGGGCAGTAATTCTGTTACATTTTTTGTGTTATAATTACTCTTCTAACATATAACTGAAAGATGTGAAAAAATATTCATCACATGATTATTTACATGTCATTCCCAGCTTTGCTGCATTTGTTTCATTGTCAGTCACAATTATATGACATCTGTTTTACTGATTTTCCATTCCATAAATAGTCCATCAATCAGATCCACCCTGTTGTCAGCTATGTGAGACCAAGAAACTTCTCAACGAGTAAAGCAGAAGAATAATTAAATTCTTTATTAACTCAGCATAGAAAAAAAAATTAAATATATATGGTTGTACCTTTACATGTAAGTAGGTGATTATAAAAAAATAAATTCAGCAATATTGCTAACATTTTTGTTAATATGCATAGCAGAATATAAGTCAAGAACTAGTGTTTCAGTCACATGTCTTATAATAGAATTCTGTTACTTAAAATTTACAGGCTGGTTTAAACTAAAAGTTCTTTGATCTTCATCCATAGTAAATGCTTCCTATTCTATTGCAGTCATTTCAGTAAGACTTTGCTCAAAATTTGTGCCTCTTTAGGCTTAAAATCTTCAGAAGGTCTATTTCTAAATCATTTGTTAAAACTCTTTTAAAGTTAAATAAATGAAAACAAAATATGTTTTTTAGTTCACCATTTACTCTAGTTTTAAAATTTCTCTTCTTACCCATTATTTTAATTCCATAATTAAAGATAATTTATCATAGATATTTGGGGAATCTTTCTTATGAAATTTTATAGTGGCATTCTTCCCTTAAATCAATTTTTTAACAGGTACAGAATTCCCAAAAAGGAATAATAAGGTCAAACCAAATTTCCATGCTTCAACTGAAGCTACTTAGCAGCAGAAGATACAGAAATATGTTTATATGAATACTTTCTCTACCAGACTGTGAGAATCATAAGAAAAGTGACTGTATTTTATTTCTCCCAGTGTCAAGAATAAAGCATGGCAGATACTAGGCACTCACACTTGTAGATACTGAACACTTGTAGATTAAAAATATATATGTGTGTTTAAAATAATGCACCATTATGTAATAGAAAAGACTTGCATTTAGAAAGACATATCTTCTATTTGCTAATACTGTGATGATGGGCAATTTAATTAACATCTCTGAACATACATTTCCTCATCTGCAGAATATTCCTGAAACTCCCTGAGTTATTTAAATATAAGTATATTTCAAAACGCAAGCCCAATGCTTGCCATCTAATGGATGCTCAGTATGGTGACTAATAAAAAGGAAAGAAAAAGAAACGGAGTTATTGTAGCCATTGATTAAAGAACTACTTGTTTCACATATATGACCACATATGTTGTTTCATCGCTAAGTTGTGTCTGACTCTTTTGCAATCCAACAGACTGTAGCCTGCCAGACTCTTCTGTCCATGGTGTCTCCCAGGCAAGAATACTGGAGTGGGTTGCCATTTCCTTCTCCAATAAGTATGTATACAATTGGCGAAAATTTGTTCAGGGTTTTCCATAACATAGTATGATAAACTCCAAACAATCTTTCTGGTCAACCCAATATTTAAGGTTCTAATTTACTGAACTGAATTTATTGAAATAAAAAAAAAAAAACAATAGTAATCTTCCATTAAAATCAGAAACTATTAAAAATTACAGAATAGATTAAGAATATTACAAACACCAGATATTTTCAGAGAAGTCTCTTGAAGTTTGTCCAATTAACCTTAATAAAAAAATGACCATATCTTATAGGTCCAATGTCTATGGATGATTTAGCATTTGGGTCATATTTCTACCAAACTGGGATTCCCTTGTGGCTCAGCTGGTAAACAAATTGCCTGCAATGCAGGAGACCTGGGTTCAGTCCCTGGGTTGGGAAGATCCCCTAGAGAAAGAAAAAGCTACCCACTCCAATATTCTGGCCTGGAGAATTTCATGGACTGTATAGTCCATGGGGTTGCAAAGAGTCGGACATGCCTGACTGACTTTCACTTTCACTTTCTACCACACTATAAAGAAATCCCATAGATCTTTATATTAACATTATCTCCTCACAGTCTTCTTTATTTCTAATTATTAGTAGGGCTATTTCTTGGCTTACAACAGCAAACACAAAGGAATCTCTCCATTTTGATCTCTGCAGATTTCCAGATTCATATGAAAAATGATTTCAATTACTCACATTCTTCATGCTTTCCAATTCCCTTAAGTATTGCATAGCATATTAACCAGAATAATGTTAAAATATTAATATTCTCATCTGTCATTTCAATTTCTCAGTCTTGGTCACTGCTACCAATCACTCTTCATATGAATGCTAATTAGTTTCACTACAAAAGGGTGCATATACCCTCAAGTTAATGACAACCTGCTATATCAAGTGTCTAGTAAACATTTCCTTATTGATAAATTGATGGCTTATTGTCCCACTGAATATATATATTTTACATATATATATATATATGTAGTCCATAGACATATATATGTGTTTACATACATACATACATAGTTATTTTAGTGGAATTATGAAGTTATAAAACTTAGGAATTCATTGAAAATATTGATAGTTTTCAATCAATTATTATTAATAAGAATTGATTTAGCTGTTCTACGTAATATTACATATATTATAATCTATATAGTATTATAATTGGCTATTCCTACTACCTGATATTTAACTTCATAATTTAAACAATACACAGCTGTTGCTTAATTTTAAAACTTCATATGCTTCCTTTATAATGGATGATGATTTAAGTCTCTTACAAATAAATACATTCCCCTCAGTCTTCCTCTCAACCTTCGTCAAATGTATGTACGTATACACATTAAGGACAAATGTATGTATACATTCGTCAATGTATGTATGTATACATTGTCACTCTGGTTGTTTAACTTCTATGCAGAGTACACACTGGATGAAGCACAAACTGGAATCAAGATTGCCAGAAGAAACACCAGTAACCTCAGATATGCAGATAACACAACTCTAATTGCAGAAAGTGAAGAGGAACTAAATAGCCTCTTGATGAAGGTGAAAGAGGAGAGTGAAAAAGCTGGCTTAAAACTCAACATTCAAAATACTTAAGATTATATATCTGGTCCCATCACGTAACTACAAATAGATGGGGAAACAATGGAAACAGTGACAGACTTTTTTCTTGGGCTCCAAAATCATGGCAGATGCTGACTACAGCCTGGAAATTAAAAGACGCTTGCTCCTCAGAAGAAAAGTTATGACAAACGGCAATGGCACCCCACTCCAGTACTCTTGCCTGGAAAATCCCATGGACGGAGGAGCCTGCTGGGCTGCAGTCCATGGGGTCGCTAAGAGTCAGACACGACTGAGTGACTTCACTTTCACTTTTCACTTTCATGCATTGGAGAAGGAAATGGCAACCCACTCCAGTGTTCTTGCCTGGAGAATCCCAGGGACGGGGGAGCCTAGTGGGCTGCCGTCTATGGGGTCGCACAGAGTCAGACACAACTGAAATGACTTAGCAGACATTAAAACCTCTCTATTAAAAAGCAGAGACATCACTTTTCTGACAAAAGTCTGTATGGTCAAACTGTTTTTTCCAGTAGTCATGTATGGATGTGAGTGTTGGACCATAAAGAAAGCTGAGCACTGAAGAATTGATGCTTTGAAACTGTGGTGTTGTGAAAGAAATAATATCAAATGAAACAACTGACAAAGAATTAATCTCCAAAATATATAAGCAGCTCCTGAAGCTCAATACCAGAAAAACAAACAACACAATCAAAAAGTGGGCAAAAGAACTAAATAGACATTTCTCCAAAGAAAGCATACAGATGGCTAATAAACATATGAAAATATGGTCAACATCACTCATTACTTCTGCTGGTGCTGCTAAGTCACTTCAGTCGTGTCCGACTCTGTGTGACCCCATAGACAGCCTCCCACCAGGTTCCCCCATCCTTGGGATTCTCCAGGCAAGAACACTGGAGTGGGTTGCCATTTCCTGAGTATCCTTTGGCATTGCCTTTCTTTGGGTTTGGAATGAAATGTGACCTTTTCCAGTCCTCTGGCCACTGCTAAGTTTTCCAAATTTGTAGGCATATTGATTGCAGCACTTTCACAGCATCATCTTTCAGGGTTTGAAATAGCTTAACTGGAATTCCATCACATCTACTAGCTTTGTTCATAGTCCCATCACTTCATGGGAAATAGATAGGGAAACAGTGGAAATAGTGCCAGACTTTATTTTTGGGAGCTCCCAAATCACTGCAGATGGTGATTGCAGCCATGAAATTAAAAGACATTTACTCCTTGGAAGGAAAGTTATGACCAACCTAGATAGCATATTGAAAAGCAGAGATATTACTCTGCCAGCAAAGGTCTGTCTAGTCAAGGCTATAGTTTTTCCAGTGCTCAGGTATGGATGTGAGAGTTGGACTGTGAAGAAAGCTGAGCACTGAGGAATTGATGCTTCTGAACTATGGTGTTGGAGAAGACTCTTGAGAGTCCCTTGGACTGCAAGGAGATCCAACCAGTCCATTCTAAAAGATATCAATCCTGGGTGTTCATTGTAAGGACTGATGCTAAAGCTGAAACTCCAAATCTTTGGCCACCTCATGCGAAGAGTGACTCATTGGAAAAGACACTGATGCTGGGAGGGGATGCGGGCAGGAGGAGAAGGGGATGACAGTGGATGAGATGGCTGGATGGCATCACCGACTCGATGGACCTGAGTTTGAGTGAACTCCGGGAGTTGGTGATGGACAGGGAGGCCTGGCGTGCTGCGATTCATGGGGTTGCAAAGAGTTGCACACGACTGAGCTACTGAACTGAACTGAACTGAATGCATGAAAGTGAAAAGTGAAAGTGAAGTCGCTCAGTCATGTCTGACTATTAGCGACTTCATGGACTGCAGCCTACCAGGCTCCTCCATCCATGGGATTTTCCAGGCTAGAGTACTGGAATGGGGTGCCATTGCCTTCTCCGTCACTCATTACTAGAGAAATATGAATCAAAACCACAATGAGATATCATCTCACTTTGGTCAGAATGATGCCATCAAAAAGTCTGCAGATAAAAAATGCTGGAGAGAGTGTGAAGGAGAGGGAAGCCTCTTATGCTGTTGATTGGAATGTAAGCTAGTACAGCCACTATGGAGAACAGTGTGGAGATTTCTTAGAAAACAAGGAATATAACTGCCCTAGGACTCAACAATCCTACTGCTGGGCATACACACTGAGGAAACTAGAAATGAAAGAAACCCATATACCCCAATGTTCATTGCAGTACTGATTACAGTAGCTAGGACATGGAAGCAACCTGAGTGTCCATTGGCAGATGAATGGATAAGGAAGTTGTTGTACATATACACAATGGAAAATTTCTCAGCTATAAAAAGAAGGCATTTTAGACAGTACTAATGAGATGGATGAAACTGGAGCCTATTATATAGAGTGAAGTAAGTCAGAAAGAGAAACACAAATATTACATATTAATGCATATATATAGAATTTAGAAAGAAGTAATGATCCTATAGCAAGGCAACAAAAGAGGTACAGATGTAAAGAGGAGACTTTGGACGACTCTGTGGGAGAAGGTGACAGTGGGATGATTTGAGAGAATGACATTGAAACATGGATATTACCATATATAAAATAGATGACCAGTACAAGTTTGATATATGAAGCAGGGCACTCAAAGCCAGTGCTCTGGGACAACCCAGAAGGATGGGGTGGGGAGTGAGGTGGGGGCAGGGTTCAGGATGGTGGGACACATGTGCACCCGTGGCTCATTCATGTCAATGAATAGCAAAAACCATCACAATATTGTAAAGTAATTATACCCCAATTAAAATAAATTAAACAATTTTTAAAAGGGAAAAAAATTCATGAAAATTACCTGTGGTGCTGGAGAAGACTCCTGAGAGTCCCATGGACAGCACAGAGATCAAACCGGTCAGTCCTAAAGGAAACCAACCCTGAATATTCACTGCAGGCACTATTGCTGAAGGTGAGCCTCCAATATTTTGGCCAACTGATGTGAAGAACCAACTCATTGGAAAAGACCCTGATGCTGGAAAAGATTGAGGGCAGGAGGAGAAATGGGCAAAAGGATGAGATGGTTGGATGGCATCATCAAGTCAATGGATATGAGTTTGAACAAACTCTGGGAGATGGTGAAGGACAGGGAAGCCTGGCATGCTGCAGTCCATGGGGTCACAAAGAGTTGGGCAGGACTGAGTCACTGAACAACAACAAATATTTCTAAAAATATAGTACAAAGTATTTTAAATTGTGCCCTGATATTTACATTTTTTGACTAGGGAAGTATTGACTGATATTTTAGTTATGGAATATTTTTCACAGAATACTGAATGTGTCCATCTCTATATTTCTAGTTTCCAGCTATAGCAGCTTAGAATTATCAGTAACAGGTTCATGATCACTTGCATGAATCATTTTTTTCTTAATTCCAAAAATATTAGACCTTCTCTTAGGCCCTGTCACATACAATTTGTAATGTATCACTGATTTTGTATAACATCACCTCCTAAACTCAAAATTTGAATCTTTTTAAAAAAATTTGAATCTTTAATATCTTAAATCAGTCATTTAATTTTTCTATCTTTTCCTGAATTTATTTCAGTTTCTTCTAATGCATTTTGATTCTCTTTTCTGAAAATTTCTTGAATCTTTAAAGTGAAAGTCACTCAGTCATGTCCAACTCTTTTGTGATCTCATGCACTATAGCCTGCCAGGCTCCTCTGTTCATGGAATTCTCCAGGCAAGAACACTGGAGTTGGTAGCCATTCTGGTCTCCAGGTGATCTTCCAAACTCAGGGATCAAACCCAGGTCTCTTGCACTGTAGGCAGATTCTTACTGTTTAAGCTACCAGGGAAGCCAGTTAACTAATAAATGCTTAATTCGCTATTACTATTTTTTTTTTTCAAATTGCTCTTTCCTGTTCTGACTCTATTTTATAACATCTTGTAATAATTGGAAACTATCTAACTCTGCATCTCTTCACATGGATCATTTCCTTCAGATTTTTAAGTTCTTTTCTGCTCTACTGTCTCTTTTTCCTCTTGTTTCTTTCAATTTGTGTTTGCTTTTTTAAATTAATTTATTTTTTATTGAAGGGTAATTGTTGTATAGAATTTTGTTGTTTTCTGTTAAACCTCAACATGAATCAGCCATGTGTATGTATGTGTGTGTATATATATATCCCCTTCCTCCTGAACCCCTCTACCATCTCCTTCCCCATCCCACCCATCCAGGGTGACAGAGAGCCCCTGTTTGTGTTCCATGAGCCATGCAGCAAATTTCCATTGGCCATCTATTTTACACAGGGTAATATAAGTTTCCATGTTACTCTTTCCATGCATCTCACCCTCTCCTCCCCTCTCATCATGTCCATAAGTCTATTCTCTATGTCTGTTTCTCCATTGCTACCCTGTGAATAAATTCTTCAGCACCATTATTCTAGATTCCATGTATATACATTAGAATATGATATTTATCTTTCTCTTTCTAACTTACTTCACTCTGTATAATAGATTCCAGGTTCATCCGCCTCATTAGAGCTGACCCAAATGTATTCCTTTTTATGGCTGAGTGATATTCCATTGTGTATATGTATCACAATTTCTTTATCTATTAATCCGTCGATGGACATCTAAGTTGCTTCCATGTTCTAACTATTGTAAATAGTGCTGCATGAACAATGGGATACTGTGTCTTTTTCAGTTTTGGTTTCCTCAGGGTATATGCCTAGGAGTAAGATTGCTGGGTCATATGGTGGTTTTATTCCTAGTTTTTTAAGGAATCCCATACCGTCTTCCATAGTGGCTGTATCAATTTACATTCCCACCAACAGTTCAAGAGCATTCCCTTTTCGCTACACCCTCTCCAGCATTTATTGCTTGTAGAATTTTTGATGATGGCCATTCTGACTGGTGTGAGGTGATATCTCGTTGTAGTTTTCATTTCCATTTCTCTAATAATGAGTGATGTTAAGCATCTTTTCATGGGTTTATTAGCCATCTGTATGTCTTCTTTGGAGAAATGTCTGTTTAGGTCTTTTCCCACTTTTTGATTGGGTTGTTGGTTTTTCTGGTATTGAGATGTATGAGCTGCTTGTATGTCTTGGAAGTTAATGCTTTGTCAGTTGTTTCATTTGCTATTGTTTTCTCCTATTCTGAGGGTTGTCTTTTCACCTTGGTTATAGTCTCCTTTTCTGTCCAAAAGCTTTTCAGTTTAATCAGGTCCCACTTGTTTACTTCTTTTTTTTTTTTTTTTTCCATTAATCTAGGAGGTGGGTCATAGAGGATCTTGCTTTGATTTGTGTCAAGTGTTCCACCTATGTTTTCCTCTAAGAGTTTTATAGTTTCTGGTCTTACATTTAGGTAGGTATTTAATCCATTTTGAATTTATCTTTGTGTATGGTGTTAGAAAGTGTTCTAATTTCATTCTTTTACATGTAGCTGTCCGGTTTTCCCAGCACCATTTATTAAAGAGGCTGTCTTTGCCCCATTGTATATTCTTGCCTCTTTCATCAACAATAAGGTACCCATAGGTGCATGGGTTTATTTCTGGGCTTTCTATCTTGTTCCATTGGCCTAAATTTCTGTTTTTGTGTCAGTACCATACTGTCTTATGACTGTAGCTTTGCAGTTTAATCTGAAGTCAAGAATATTGATTCCACCAGCTCCACTCTTCTTTCTCAAGACTGTTTTGGCTACTGGGGGTCTTTCGTGTTTCCATATGAATTTTGAATTTTTTTTTCTAATTCTGTGGAAAATGTCTTTAGTAATTTGATAGGGATCACATTGAATTTGTAGATCACATTTTGCAGTATAGTCATTTTCATAATTCTTCCTACTCATGAACATGGAATATCTATCTGTTTATATCATCTTTGATTTCTTTCATTAGTGTCTTATAATTTTCCATGTACACTACTTTTGTATCCTTAGGTAAGTTTATTCCTAGATATTTTATCTTTTTGTTGCAATCATGAATGGGATTGATTCCTTAATTTCTCTTTCTGATTTTTCATTCTTAGTATATAGAAATGCAAGTGATTTCTGTATATGATTTTCATATCCTGCAATTTTGCTAAATTCACTGATTAGCTCTAGAATTTCCTGATACTATCTTTAGGATTTTCTATGTACAGTATCATGTCATCTGCAAACAATGAGAGCCTTACTTCTTCTTTTCCCATCTGGATTCCTTTTATTTCTTTTCCTTCTTTGATTGCTGTAGCTAGGACTTCCAGAACTATGTTGAATAACAGTGGTGAAAGTGGATACCCTTGTCTTGTTCCTGATCTTAGGGGAATGCTTTCAGTTTTTCACTATTGAGAATAATGTTTGCTGTAGGCTTATCATATATGGCCTTTACTATGTTGAGATAGGTTCCTTCTATGCTCATTTTTTGAAGAGTTTTAATCATAAATGGGTGCTGAATTTTGTAAAAGGCTTTTCCTGCATATATTGAGATTATCATATGGTTTTCATCTTCAGTTTGTTAATATGGTGTATCACATTGATAATTTGTGTATATTGAAGAATCCTTGCATCCCTGGAATAAACCCAACTTGATCATGGTATATGAGTCTTTGATGTGATGCTGAATTCTTTTTGCTAAAATTTTGGAGAGGATTTTTGCATCTGTGTTCATCAGTGATATTGGCCTGTCGTTTACTTTTTGTGTGTTGTCTTTGTCTGGTTTTGGTATCTGGGTGTTGGTGGCCTCATAGGATGAGTTTGAAAGTGTTCCTTCCTCTGCAATTTTTTGGAAGAGTTTTAGGATAGGCATTAACTCCTCTCTAAATGTTTCACAGAATTCTCCTGTGAAGCCATCTGGTCCTGGGTTTTTGTTTTGGGGGAGATTTTTGATCACAGCTTCAATTTCAGTGCTTGTAATCGGGTTGTTCATAATTTGTATTTTTTCATGTTTTAGTCTTGGAAGATTGAAATTTTCTAAGAATCTGTCCATTTCTTCCAAGTTATCCATTTTATTGCCATATAGCTGTTCATAATAGTCTCTTATAATCTTTTGTATTTCTGCTTTTTCTGTTATAACCTCTCCTTTTTCATTTCTAATTTTGTTATTTGATTCTTTTCTTTTTTCCTTGACGAGTCTGGCTAAAGGTTTGTCAATTTTGTCTATCATCTCAAAGAACCAGTTTTTAGTTTTAGTAATCTTTACTATTGTTTTTTTCATTTCTTTTTCATTTATTTGTGCTCAGATCTTTATGATTTCTTTCCTTCTATTAATTTTGGGCTTTTTTGTTGTTGTTCTTCTTCTTCTTTGGAGAAGGAAATGGCAACCCACTCCAGTGTTCTTGCTTGGAGAATCCCGGGGATGGGGGAGCCTGGTGGGCTGCCTTCTATGGGGTCGCATAGAGTCGGACACGACTGAAGCGACTTAGCAGCAGCAGCAGTTGTTCTTCTTATTCCAGTTATTTCAGGGGTAAAATTAGCTTGTCTATTCAATGTGTTTTTGTTTGTTTGTTTGTTTCTTGAGGTTAGGATTGTATTGCTATAAACTTCCCTCTTAGAACTGCTTTGGCTGCATCCCATAGGTTTTGAGTTGTCGTGTTCTCATTGTCATTTTTTTCTACAGAACAGTCTTTTGGACTCTGTGGGAGAGGGAGAGGGTGGGATGATTTGGGAGAATGGCATTGAAATATGTATAATATCATATATGAAACGAGTTGCCAGTCCAGTTTCGATGCATGATACTGGATGCTTGGGGCTGGTGCACTGGGATGACCCAGAGGGATGGTATGGGGAGGGAGGAAGGAGGAAGGTTCAGGATGGGGAACACATGTATACCTGTGGCGGATTCATTTTGATATATGGCAAAACCAATACAATATTTTAAAGTTAAATAAAATAAAATTTTAAAAATATATATACTTTTATAAAAAAAATTTATTTCCCTTTTGATTTCTTCCATTACCTGTTGGTTATTTAGAAATGTATTGTTTAATCTCCATGTGCTTGTGTTTCTTACAATTTTTTTCTTGTGATTGGTATCTAGTCTCATAACGTTTTTGTCTGAGAAGATGATTGATAAGATTTCAATTTTCTTAAATTACTGAGGTTTGATTTGTGACCCAAGATGTCATCTCTCCTGGAGAATGTTCCATGTGCACTTGAGAAGAAAGTGTATTGCTCTGAATTTGGATAGAATGTCCCGAAAATATCAATGAGATCCATCTCATCTACTGTATCATTTAAGACTTGTGTTTCCTTATTAATGTTCTATTTTGATGATCCACTGGTGTGAGTGGAGTGTTAAAGTCTCCAACTATTATTGTGTTACTGAGGTCCTCCTATGTTGGGTGCATAGATATTTACATTTGTTATATCTTCCTTTTGGAGTGATCCCTTCATTATGTAGTGGCCTTCCTTATTTCTTGTCATCTTCTTTATTTTAAAATCTATTTTGTCTGATATGAGAATTGCTACTCCAGCTTTCTTTTGCTTCCCATTTACATCGAATATAGTTGTCCATCCTCTCCCCCTCAGTCCATATGTGTCTTTAGATCTGAAGATGGTTTCTTTTAGACAGCATATCTATGGATCTTGTTTTTGTATCCATTTGGCAAGTGTGTGTCTTTTGTTTGGAGCATTTAATCCATTTACATTTAAAGTAAATATTGATATATATGTTTCTATTTCCATTTTCTTAATAATTGTTTGGGGTTGATTTTGTAGATCGTTTTTCCTCTTTTGTATTTCTTGACTATATAAGTCCCTTTAACATTTGTTGTAATGTTGGTTTGGTGGTACTGAATTCTCTTGACTTTTGCTTGTCTGAAAAGTTTTTATTTCTCCATCAATTTGAATGAGATCCTTGCCAGGTACAGTAATCTAGCTTGTAGATTTTTCCCTTTCAGGACTTCAAATATATCCTGCCATTCTCTTCTGGCCTGCAGAGTTTCTATTGAAAGATCAGCTGTTAAACATATGGGTTTCCATTGTATGTTCCTTGTTGCTTTTCCCTTGCTGCTTTTAATATTCTTTCTTTGTGTCCAGTCTTTGTTAGTTTGATTCGAATGTGTCTTGGTGTCTTTCTCCTTGGGTTTAACCTGTATGGGATTCTTTGTACCTCTTCAAGTTAATTGACTATTTCCTTTTCCATGTTGGGGAAATTTTCAACTATAATTTCTTTAAAAATTTTCTCATGCCCTTTCTTTTTTCTCTTCTTCTTCTGGGACCCCTATAATTTGAATGTTGGTGTATTTGATATTGTCCCAGAGGTCTCTGAGACTATCCTCAGTTCTTTGCATTCTTTTTACTTTATTCTGCTCTTCAGAGGTTATTTCCACCATTTTATCTTCCAGCTCACTGATTTGTTCTTCAGCTTCATAAATTCTGCTATTGATTCCTTACAGAGTATTTTTAATTTCAGTAATTGTGTTGTTTGTCTCTGTATGTCTATTCTTTAATCCTTCTAGGTTTGTTAAATGATTCTTGCATTTTCTCCATTTTGTTTTCAAGGTTTTTGACCATATTTATTATCATTATTCTCAATTCTTTTTTCAGGTAGTTTGCCTATTTCCTCTTCATTCATTTGGACTTCTATGTTTCTAACTTGTTCCTTCATTTGTGTAGTATTTCTCTGCATTTTCATTCTTTTTTTTTTTTAACTTATTGTATTTGAGGTCTCCTTTCCCAGGCTTCAAGGTTGAATTCTATTTTCCTTTTGGTTTCTGCCTTCCTAAGGTTGGTCCAGTGGTTTGTATAGCGTGAGATTTGTGCTGAGTTTTTGTTTGTTTGTTTGTTAGTTTGTTTGATTTTCCTCACGAGAAAGGCTGAGTGAGATGGTAATCCTGTCTGCTGATGATTGGGCTTGTATTTTTATTTTGTTTATTGTTTAGATGAGTTGTCCTGCACAGGGTGCTACTGGTGGTTGGATGATTCTAGGTGTTGTATTCAAGCGGTTTCCTTTGTGTGAGTTCTCACTATTTTATACTCCCTAGGGTTAGTTCTTTGGTATTCTCGAGTCTTGGAATCAGTGCTCACACTCCAAAGGCTCAGGGTTTGATCTCTGGTGTGAATGAAGATTCCATGAGTGGTTTTTATGGCATTAATTGAGCTTAAAAAAAATATCCAAAAGCAAGAAACCAAATATGAACCCCAGACAAATTGCAGTTATAAAATAAGGCAAATAATAATTAAGATAGTTGAATATACACCCATAAGTGAAGTCAGAACAGTCCAACTTAAATAAAGTATAGTAGATTGACCTGGCAAACAGAAAAAATAAAAAAGTACACTTACCAGTTAAGAACAAAACTAACTGAAGCAAAAACTGGAAATCAAAACTAAAGCAAGGTACCAAGTGGGAAATAAAACAATGAGAACAAAACTAGCAAATATGTTGAGAGGAAAGGAAAGTAAAAGAAAGAATAGATATGCAAAGTTAAATAGAGGTAGATAAAGTAGATTTATATGCATTAAAGGTTAACTGTAAGGGGAAAAGAACAGTAGGAAAAGCAAACAAAGGAATAAATGTATACAAAATAATCATAGGTTTAAAAAATTAAAAATCAGGAAAAAGAAAAAAGGAAAACTCCAAAGAACTTCAAAAGCCCAACATATAGGCAGAGGTTTATAACAACAATAAAAAATGCGGGATTCATGTTGATGTGAGGCAGAACCAATACAATATTGTAAAGTAATTAGCCTCCAATTAAAATAAATTTAAATAAAAAAAAATAAAGTATGGATTTTTTAAAAATGTGAGTTAAAAAAAAAAGTTGAAACGCTTAATTAGATTTCATAGTACCAATAAAATTGACATCTACAACAAAGTTTGGAAAAATAGGAAAAAAAAATCCAAAGGAATAAACAGAAGTCAAAACATAGGAATAATAAATGTTTTCCTTGAGTCACTGCTGTCAGAGTCCTTTCCTTCGCTAGGAGTCATAGTCCACCTCACCTCCCTAGGATGCCTTCCAACGTTGTGCTGATCTCTGGACCTGTTGTGGGGGCAGCTCAGATTCTAACTATGTATTCTTGCCTCCAATGTCCACAGCTATCAGAATGAGTGCGTTTTTGTTGTTGTTGTTGTTTGTTTGTTTTGTTTTGTTTTGGTGAGAGCTCTCAATGACTTTTTATATATTCCATAGTCATAGAGTCTGCCTAGTTGATCATGTGGATTTAATTTGAAGCCTGTACAGCTGGTGGGAAGATTTTGGGTCTTCTTCCTTAGCCAGACTATCCCTGGGTTTCAACTGTGGTTTTATTTCCACCTCTGTTTGTGGGTTGTCCACTGAAGTTTGCTCCTGAGACTTCCCTGGAGGACTTGGGTTTGCCACTGTGAGATCCAGGTGTGGAGGTGGTGCAGCTGCTTGGGTCACAGGGGCTCTGGTAGCACCAGATTCTCACAGGAGATGGCAGCTATGGCAGCAGGAAATATAGTGCTCTAGAAGAGTATGGCAACCAGTATTGACCAATACACTCCAGTATTCTTGCCTGGAGAACCCTCCCTGATAGAGGAGTCTGGCACGCCACAGTCTACAGGGCCACAAAGAGTTGGACATGACCAAAGTGACTCTGTGCATAGACACAAGGCTTTTTTTTTTTTTTTTTTTTTTTTTTGCCTGTGGCAGCTTTGCCTCAGTGAGAGTAGAGCGTGAAGGTGGTGCAGCTTCTTGGCTTACAGGGACCCTGGTAGCACCAAATGTGCAGTTATACGGACTGCCTGCACTACAGGAGTTACGGCCCTATCAGTCTTTTTTCGACCCTCTTGTAGCTGGTAATCAGAAGGCCTCTTTGGCTAGTCTTTATCCATAACTCCACCCCTTCAGGCATTTAGAGGTCTCCCTTACCTGGGGTCCTTCTCTGCTGTTCATTGCATCAGGCACATAGAAAGGCCCCCTGGCTGGGATCCTACTCTGTATTGGCACATCAGCCACTTAAAAGAGCACCCTGGGTGGGATCCTACTCTGCAGTTCAGTGCTTCAGGCACTCTCTGAGCCAGCCTCTCTATTGTTCAGCTGCTGATGCTGGATTGTCAGGGGAAAGAGCGGCTATGGTGATAGCTCCATCCCCTACGTGTGACTCAGCAGTATCACCTTGGTTCCATGGCTACCTGGCTTTCCTCCACTGGCATTTTCCTCCACAATCTCCCCCCTCACATCCCTTCAATCCATCTCTCTTCAGTCAACAACAGCTCTCACCCTGGAATTGCTCCACAATCCCTAAACTCCACCTCCCAGCTTCTGTGCCTTCCAGCAGACCTGTGTCCCTGTCCAGAGTATGTATGGCTGTGACAAGGACTATCTGATTCTCATTCCATTTAAGCTGCCACAGATCAACTGTTTCACTCTCAGCCTTAAATGTTTCTCCTCTGAGTCAGACAATTGCCCCACTGTGGGGAACAGACCCCTGCTTCAGTTCCCCTACCCACCAAGGAAAGGTCCAATCTTACAAACACTCCTGTTTTCCCCCCTAGTTCCTTCCTCCTACAGAGTTTTGTGTGGTTCTATGTATTTTTTTTTTTTTTTTCTGCTTGTCAGGTACTCCTATCTGCTCTGAGCTGGTGTTCTGCATGCACTTCTGTTTCTGAAGTTGTATTCCTAATGTATCTGTGGAGAGAGATGTACTCCACGTCCACCTACTTCTCTGCCACTTTTAAATCTCCCTGTGTGTTTGTTTTCAAATAAATCATACCTTGGAATACATTAAAAACTCTTACAAGTCAGTAAAAGAAATACCAATTTAAAAAATGGATTAAATAATTGAACAAGAACTTCATAAAAGAATCTATATAAATAGCTGATATTCAGTGAAAGTGAAAGTCACTCGGTTGTGTCAAACTCTTTGTGACCCCATGGAATTACCTAGGCCAAAACACTAGAGTGGGTAGCTTTTCCCTTCTTCAGGGGATCTTCCCAACCCAGGGATCGAACCCAGGTCTCCTGCATTGCAGGGGAATTCTTTACCAGCTGAGCCACAAGGAAGCCCAAGAATACTGGAGTGGCTAGCCTATCCTTTCTCCAGGGGATCTTTCTGACCCAGGAATCGAACTAGGGTCTCCTGCATAGCAGGCAGATTCTTTACCAATTGAGCTATTAATGTCATCTATCATGAGGAAAATGGAAAATAAAATGTCAATATGATACTCCTATGCCTGAATGCATGCTAAGTTGCTTCAGTAGTGTCTGACTCTTTGCAAACCCATGAACTATATAGCTCTCCAGGCTCCTCTGCCTGTGGGATTCTTCAGGCATGAATACTGCAGTGGGTTGCCATTCCCTCCACTAGGGGATCTTCCTGACCCAGGGATTGAACCCACATTTCTTGTGTCTCCTGCATTGGCTGGTGGGTTATTTACCACTAGCACCACCTGGGAAGGTGATACTCCTATACATACCTCCAACTGACTTAAAATTAAAGGTTGATAATAACAAGATTTAACAAGAATGTGGAACAATGCAAAGTTGCAATAGAATAAATCCTGTTTCAGGCAGCCATGTCACACTTAACTAAAGCTTTCTAGATCTTTTTTAAAAACTATAATCTTTATTCTTTGTCTATTTTATGCTGAAGGGATGATGATGATCAAGATTATTGCTATTAAATATCTGCCACTTCTGTATTTTTATGTATTTTTACTTTATATATTTTATGTCATCCAATACACTGGATACTGTAATATCTTCAGTATGTACTATTCCATTTATTACTGTAATATAACCCTTTTCTTATTGCCTATTTCTTACCTTCTCAAACACTGGATCAGATACTAATGTTGACCCTATTGATTTGGGCATGGGCATTTTCCTTCTAATTGACATTATACAACTTTCTGTTTTCATTTATCTTATGTGTTTCTCATTTTAACCTAAATAGTCTTTTCTTTCAACTCCTTTAGGTACTCAATTCACTATCAGTTTAAACTTCCATTTATTTACTTACCCACAAACACAGAAACAAACACAACACTGCTCTTAAGTCAGAGTTAAGACTTCAGAAAGATGTTTATACATCATCTCTTAAGTAGAGATCACAATTCCTGTCTTTTTCTTTTTTCTATCTCCCCCATTTTTTTTTAACAATTAGGGACATTCATAGCTGAACAAAATGGCTTATAGCAAGAGACTAAGGAATATTCTTGCCTATCTGTGAATCAAAAAAATAAATGCAACTTCAGTAGGGACTTCATATCCAAAAAATTCAGTGAACTTACCCTATCCCCACTCACCATGATCAGAAAAATACCCAAAGAGAGCAAACTTGAGCAGAGAGTCACCGATGAGAGACAAAATGTGCAGCATGCCTGAGGGGAGAGTCCAGCATATTATTGAAACAAAAGAGTTTGGATGAAGAGGGAGAGGAGGAACTTACCAGAGTTGATTCTGACCCTAAGGTGATATGTCAAAGGGCTTAAATGTTTGGCAGTGGTGGTGGTGACCTTTCCCACAGGGGAAGTGGAAACCAGAGACCTTTCCCAGAGAGGAAATGAAAAGTCAAAGTGATGAGTCACCCTGCCTCTCCCAGTTGTACATGTTGTGGCTGGAGAAATCTGTTTCTCCCCATGACAACTCTGATTTCTGAGGAGCAACTTCTATCACTAGGGATAAGGGTAGGAGGTAAGAAAAGAAAAAGAAGGAGGCAGATAAGAATATCAAAGGGAACTAAAGAATCTTGGTTCCTACTGTCTACTTCAGGACTTACAGGAAGTAAACTCACAGATCTCTAGTGTTACTCAGTCGTGTCCAACTCTTTGCAACTCCATGGACTGTAGCCCACCAGGCTCCTTTGTCCATGGAATTCTCCATGCAAGAATACTGGAGTGGGTTGCCATGCCCTTCTACAGTCACAGACCCCTAGGGAGTACCCCTTTAGAGGATCTCCCCACTGGATTGCTGAGCACCCCCTAGACCTTGATTGCTAAACCCACAACTCCCTTCACTATGCTAGAAATGAAAGCTCTATTACAACCAAAGCTAAAGCTTCGTATTTGTTAGAATAGCTATCATCAATAAGACAAGATATAACAAGTGTTGGTGAGGATGTGAAGAGAAGGGAACTTTGTGCACTGTTGCTGGGAATGGAAATTTTGTCAATACTATAAAAAAGCAATATAGAGGTCACTCAAAATATCTTTAAAAAGAACTATCATATGATCCAGCAATTCCACATCTAGATATTTATCCAAAGGAAACAAAACATTAATACAAAAGTTATAAGCACGCATATATTCACTGTATATAAAACAAGTAAAGGCCCACACTCTATTCTTAGATATTCTGATTCAGTTGTCCTAAAATCATGTGTGACTCTCAGTAATTTTTGTTTTAATTTCCTCAAGTAATTATAATGTACATCCTAATCTGAGAGTCACTGACTAGCTCCTGCTCTGCCTTTATTTATCTGGAGATGAGTGATATCCCAGTTAAGAAAAAAAGGTTCATTTAGAAAGAAAAAAGTTAGATTTAGAAAAATCATTTCATACAAGATATTGAACATGTAATTTAAGCTTTCTTGTACTCATATTTTATCTATAAAACCTGGAATATAATGAATGTCTACCTCACATTACTGTTTGAAATAATATATGTGGTAGTGTATAAGAGGTAGGGTTTTTGTTACAATAGCCACATCCTAACCATATTTTCAGAGAAGGCAGTGGCAACCCTCTCCAGTATTCTTGCCTGGAAAATCCCATGGGAGGAGGAGCCTGGTAGGCTGCAGTCCATGGGGTCGCTAAGAGTCAGACATGACTGAGCTACTTGACTTTCACTTTCATGCATTGGAGAAGGCAATGGCAACCCACTCCAGTGCTCTTGCCTGGAGAATCCCAGGGACATGGGAGCCTAGTGGGCTGCCATCTATGGGGTCGCACAGGGTCAGACACAACTGAAACAACTTAGCAGCAGCAGCAACCATATTTTATTCATTAATTCATCTGTTTTTATATTAATTCAATAAGCCTTTAGTATATGCCAGATGCTGGTGATTAATTGAAAACAAAATTAAACTTAAATGCTTTCCTACAGCCTAGATTCTGAGGGTAAAAAAACAATAAGTAAATAGGTGGATAGATAACTTAATGTCAGGTTGCACTGTGACATTATGAAAAACAAATAATGGAAATAAAAATTAAGAGGACATACCATTTTAACTTGGATAATCAAAGAACTCTTGAAAAGGTCATATTTGTGGTAGTTCAAGTAATAAAAAATCTGCCTGCAATCCAAGAGACTTGGGTTCAATCCCTTGGTCTGGAAGACCCCCTGGAGAAGGAAATGGCAATCCATTCTGAAGAATTCCATGGATAGAGGAGCCTGGTGGGTTACAGTCCATGGGGTAGCAAAGAGTTGGACACGACTGAGTGACTTCCACTCACTATTTGTATGAAGACCTCAATGAAACAATGAAATATACCACTGGAATATCCAAAGAGAATATTCCATTCAGAGGTAACAATGAAAAATACCTGAGGTGAGTGCTATTGCCTTTTTTTTTTTTTGGCTGGTTTTTGGCTTTGGTTTTGCATAATTTGTTTGTTTAGAGATTAGCTAGTAAGTCAGATGCCTAACAATGCAGTCTTATAGGTACCAGGCAGACTACTTTTTTATTTTAAGATTGGAAAGAAATCATTTTTGATCTTTTAAAAGTAGAATGATATAAACCAACTTTATTTTAAAGGATCCCAGAGAGTGGTCTATTTTCCTTTGGATAAATACTTTTGTATTCAAGACTGAATACTTAGCATCTAGGTAGGAGTAATGTGCATTGACTGTTCATTTGACTAAAGGGATATTGGTCTAGGTGTTGAGACATGGTAATTTCAAAGATATGTTTTGAAATCATAATCAATTTGTTTTGTTGATAAATAAGAGGTAGGCTTGAAAAAAATGTGACAAATCCAGGATAACTCCAAGTTTTATAATATACCAAGAAGTGGATTTTATTCATATATTTTCTCTTTTAACTTTAAAATAGCCTTTCAAGTTCAGTGATATTATGTTATTTTACAAATTAGGAAAGAGATTTTAGGGAATTTTAATTTTTGTGCATTACACAAAGCTTAAATTGTGTGATAGCTTGGTTGGTAAAGAATTTGCCTGCAATGCAGAAGACACCGGTTCAGTTCTTGGGTGGGGAAGATCCCTGGAGAAGGAATAAGCTACCCACTCCAGTATTCTTGAGCTTCCCTTGTGGATCAGCTGGAAAGAATCCACCTGCAATGTAGGAGACCTGGGTTCGATCCCTGGGTTGGGAAGATCTCCTGGAGAAGAGAAAGGTTACCACTCCAGTATTCTTGCCTGAAGAATTCCATAGACTGTATAGTTCATGGGGTCAGAAAGAGTCAGACACGACTGCGAGACTTTCACTTTCACTACTGTTTTAATTTTACTCTACATTCTTCATTTTGTAAAGTGAAAGTGAAGTCACTCAGTTGTGTCTGACTCTTTGCAACCCCATTAACTGTAGCCTACCAGGATCCTCCATTCATGGGATTTTCCAGGCAAGAGTACTGGAGTGGGTGGCCATTTCCTTCTCCAAGGGCTCTTCCTGACCCAGGGATCGAACCCGGGTCTCTCACACTGTCAGTTCAGTTCAGTTCAGTCGCTCAGTTGTGTCCAACTCTTGGCGACCCCATGAATTGCAGCACGCCAGGCCTCCCTGTCCACCACTAACTCCTGGAGTTTACCCAAACTCATGTCCATCGAGTCGGTGATGCCATCCAGCCATCTCATCCTCTGTCGTCCCCTTCTCCTCCTGCTCCCAATCTCTCCCAGCATCAGGGTCTTTTCCAATGAGTCAACTCTTCTCATGAGATGGCCAAAGTATCGGAGTTTCAGCTTTAGCATCAGTCCTTACAATGAACACCCAGGACCGATCCTCTTTAGAATGAACTGGCTGGATCTCCTTGCAGTCCAAGGGGCTCTCAAGAGTCTTCTCCAACACCACAGTTCAAAAGCATCAATTCTTCGGCGCTCAGCCTTCTTCACGGTCCAACTCTCACATCCATACATGACCACAGGAAAAACAATAGCCTTGACTAGATGGACCTTTGTTGGCAAAGTAATGTCTCTGCTTTTCAACATGCTATCTAGGTTGGGCATAACTTTCCTTCCAAGAAGTAAGCGTCTTTTAATTTCATGGCTCCAATCACCATCTGCAGTGATTTTGGAGCCCCAAAAAATAAAGTCTGACACTATTTCCACTGTTTCCCCATCTATTTCCCATGAAGTGACAAGACCGAATGCCATGATCTTCATTTTCTGAATGTTGAGCTTTAAGCCAACTTTTTCATTCTCCTCTTTGACCTTCATCAAGAGGCTTTTTAGTTCCTCTTCACTTTCTGCCATAGGAAGGTGTCATCTGCATATCTGAGGTTATTGATATTTCTCCTGGCAACCTTGATTCCAGCTTGTGCTTCTTCCAGCCCAGCGTTTCTCATGATGAACTCTGCATATAAGTTAAATAAGCAAGGTGACAATATACAGCCTTGATGTACTCCTTTTCCTATTTGGAACCAGTCTGTTGTTCCATGTCCAGTTCTAACTGTTGCTTCCTGACCTGCATATAGGTTTCTCAAGAGGCAGGTCAGGTGGTCTGGTATTTGTAGGCAGATGCTTTACCGTCTGAGCCACCAAGGAACTGTACAATTCTTACTGTATTTTACAAGCTCTCCCATTTACTTAATTGATACAATTTTCAATCTGAATTTATTTTCAGTGATATAATGAGATGACAGTAAAAAGTTCAAATACAGGTGAGTTTATCAATAGAAATTTAGATTCAAGAAGTATAACATATGGGCAGAAAATGCCAGCACTTTGTTGTTTCTGGAGTATAGGAAAGAATGAAGGATATGTGGGTACAGACTTCTGGGAGAGATTTGTTCACCACATTAAGTAACATGGACTTGTTTTTTGAACCAGTTATTCCCTCAGAAGCAAAATCTTAAATGGTGGATTTTTTTTTTTCTAAAGCTTTGAAATTACGAACCTTCGATAGACTGTGGGAAATCACAACAAAACAGCTAATACTTTAAAGGTAAGTATATATTCTATACCAAAAAATTACTTCATAATTGAAAAAAAAGTATAACTATTGTAATATTGTTATTCCCTGCCTGATTTAATTTTTTTTCCTTGTGTTGAAATAATAACTTGTTGAAAAATAACTTCTAGATTCTTAAATCTTAAGTATTTCAGTTTCAATAATTAACTTCTGTGGATTAATACATAAATGATTAATACATAAATTATAACAGAAAAAGGCTACCAGGTTTAATTAGAACAATATGATTTCACTTTCCAGGAATCTGTCAAAATTCGGGATGTGGTTTTACCACCATGGTAACTCATGCCTGCTATGATAAATCACAAAGTTATAGCTAGTTGCCTGAAGAAAATATTCCTGCCTCTCTTCTGTATACCTGTGTATCTCCATGACTTTAAATTGTTCTGACAAGTGGTGCATAATTTCTCTGGATTGAATGCCTCTTCTTTAATGAAATCACAGTAAAGAACCTAAAAATAGTTGACAACAATGACCAAATTTCTACACATTCCATTCTAAGATTGTTGCTAAGCTTCAGCACAACGGGTTTTCCAGAGTATAAAGAAGTAATTTAACATTCTCATGGTATTAATAATTCATTGTACCACTCTCTCTTTTATGTACAGGGAAAAAAAAAAACAGGTTGGTATAATAGTAACCCCACTTTCAAGCTATGTGTTACACTTTATGAAAATACTTAAGTATTGTATGCTTTGATTTGATTGTCTGTCATCCCCACTTAGAAAAAAGAATTACAAAATAAATGGCACTATATATGATTAAAAACTCCTTGTTTCAGGAATACGTATTAACATGAAAAAGTCAAGTCTCTAAACAAGAATAAATTAAACAATTGGTAATTTTTCTGTTGTGCTTGAAAGTTTTCCTCAGCTGACATTTATATCCCTAGTATTTTAAAACTGCACTACTCAGATGCAGCCACTGTAATTCTAATAGTTTGAGTCCTTGGTCTGTGTTCTGATACAAAGAAAAGTAGGCATTATTTTCATACGTGTTGCCATTGAGATATGTATTGCAATGCAATGTGTCTCTCTGTACTCAATTAACACCTCACTCCATTAAAGTTGTATTCACTTTTTAAGGACAAGAAAAATGTGAGATAGAAGTCATCAAAATGAATAAATGGTAAAGAAAGCCAGAATAGGCCCATTTTAAGGAGCAGGGTAAAATGGTTCCATGCCCATCGAAATCTCCCTTCGTGATGAATTCTGAATCTACATTCGTGACAGCATCTTTTGATATTAAAGGCTTTACCATATATTAATTTACAGATATTCTTAGAAATTATATGATATGAGTCCTTGCATAGTGGGTACAGAGTTTTAGTTATTATACAAAAAGAAAATTTAAGGTTGGTTGCACAACAATGTGAACGTACTTAACACTATTGAATCAATCATATGCTAAAAAATAGTTAAGAAGGTAAGTTTTATGTTATGTGTACTTTACCACAATAAAATTTTCTAAGTAAAAAAAAAAAAAAAGGAGGAGAGACAGCCTCTTCAATAAATGGTGCTAGGAAAATTTGACAACTACATGTAAAAGAATGAAATTGGAACACTTCCTAACACCGTTAACCAAGATAAACTCAAAATGGATTAAAGATCTAAATGTAAGACCAGAAACTATAAAACTCTTAGAAGAAAACAAAAGCAGAAAACTTGATGACAAAAATCAAAGCAGGATCCTCTATGTGACCCACCTCCTAGAGTAATGTAAATAAAGAAAAAAGTAAACAAGTGGGACCTGATTAAACTTAAAAGTTTTTGAGTGCAAAGGAAACTAAAAGCAAGGTGAAAAAATAACACTCAGAATGGGAGAAAATAACAGCAAATGAAAAACTGACAAAGCATTAATTTCCAAAATATACAAGCAGATCATACGACTCAATACCAGAAAAACAAGCAACCCAATCAAAAAGTGGGGAAAAGACCCAAACAGACATTGCTCCAAAGAAGACATACAGATGGCTAACACATGAAAAGATGCTCTAACATCACTCATTATCAGAGAAATGCAAATCAAAACTATGATATATCACCTCATACTCTTCAGAATGACCATCATCAAAAAGTCTACAAACAATAAATGCTGGAGAGGGTGTGGAGAAAAGGGAATGCTCTTGCACTGTTGGTGGGAATGTAAATTGATACAGCCACTATGGAAGACGGTATGGAGGTTACTTAAAAAACTAGGATTAAAACTACCATATGACCCAGCAATCCCACACCTAGGCATAAACCCTGAGGAAACTGAAATTGAAAAAGACACACGTATCCCATTTTTCATTGCAGCATTATTTACAATAGGTAGAACATGGAAGCAACCTAGATGTCCATCAACACGTGAATGGATAAAGAAGTTGTTGTACATATATACAATGGAATATTCAGTTCAGTTCAAACACTCAGTCTTGTCCAACTCTTTGCAACCCCATGAACCACAGCACACCAGGCTTCCCTGTCCATCACCAACTCACCGAGTTTACCCAAATTCATGCCCATTGAGTCAGTGATGCCATCAAACCATCTCATCCTCTGCCATCCCCTTCTCATCATGCCCTCAATCTTTCCCAGCATCAGGGGCTTTTCCAATCAGTCAGCTCTTCATATCAGGGGGCCAAAGTATTGGAGTTTCAGCTTCAACTTCAGTCCTTCCAATGAACACCCAAGACTGATCTCCTTTAGGATGGACTGGTTGGACCTCCCTGCAGTCCAAGGGACTCTCAAGAGTCTTCTCCAAGACAACAGTTCAAAAGCATCAATTCTTTGGGGCTCAGCTTTCTTTATAGTCCAACTTTCACATCCATACCTTGGCCAGACAGACCTTTGTTGACAAAGTAATGTCTCTGCTTTTTAATATGCTGTCCAGGTTCGTCGTAACTTGTCTTCCAAGGAGTATGCATCTTTTAATTTCATGGCTGCAGTCACCATCTGCAGTGATTTTGGAGCCCCAAAAATAAAGTACCTGCCACTGTTTCCCCATCTATTTGACATGAAGCGATGGAAACAGATGCCATAATCTTTGTTTTCAAAATGTTGAGCTTTAAGCCAACTTTTTCACTCTCCTCTTTCACTTTCATCAAGTGGCCCTTTAGTTCTTCACTTTCTGAATCATCCAAATTTCCAAGTTTTCCATTCATTTGTTGATTTCCAAATTTCCAATTTTCCACTTTCCAAGTTTTCCAAATTTGCTGGCATGTTGAGTGCAGCACATTCACAGCATCATCTTTTAGGATTTGAAATAGTTCAACTGGAATTCCATCACTTCTACTAGCTTTGTTTGTAGTGATAATATTTATGATATTTAAAGGGGGAAAAATCCACGTATTTCAAGTCACACTTTTACATGTGTTACTCCCTCCCTGGTATAATATTATTCCATTTTTTTCAAGAAATACCTAGTAGTTAAGAAGGAGAATATCACTCACCTTAGTATAAGCAAGGTTTATAAGACTTGTGTAACCGGAAATTTGGCCTTGGAATACAAAATGAAGCAGGGCAAAGGCTAACATACTTCTGACAAGAGAACACACTGGTCATAGCAAACAGCCTCTTCCAACAACACAAGAGATGACTTTACAAATGGACATCACCAGATGGTCAATACCAAAATCAGATTGATTATATTCTTTGCAGCTGGAGATGGTGAAGCTCTATACAGTCAGCAAAAACAAGACTTGGAACTGACTGTGGCTCGGATCATGAATTCCTTATTGCTAAATTTAGACTTAAATTGAATAAAGTAGAGAAAACCACTAGGCCATTCATGTATGACCTAAATCAAGTCCCTTACAATTATAGAGTGGAAATGACGAATAGATTCAAGGGATTAGATCTGATAGAGTGTCTGAAGAACTATGGATGGAGGTTCATGACACTGTACAGGAGGCAGAGATCAAAACCATCCCCAAGGAAAAGAAATGCAAAAAGCAAAATGATTGTCTGAGGAGGCCTTACAAATAGTTGATTAAAAAAAAGAGATGCAAAAGGCAAAAGAGGAAAGGAAAGATATATCTATCTGTATGCAGAGTTCCAAAGCATAACAAGGAGAGATAAGAAAGCCTTCCTCAGTGATCAGTGCAAAGAAATAGAGGAAAACAATAGAATAGGAAAGACTAGAGTTTTCTTCAATAAAATTAGAGATACAAAGGGAATATTTCAATTAAAGATGGGCTCAATATAGGGCAAAAATGATATGGACCTAACAGAAGCAGAAGATATTAAGAAGAGGTGGCAAGAACACACAAAGAACTATACAAAAAGATCTTCATGACCTAGATAACCACGATGCTGTGATCACTCACTTAGAGCCAGACATCCTGGAATACAAAGGCAAATGGGCCTTAGGAAGCATCACTATGAACAATTCTAGTGGAGGTGATAGAATTCCAGTTGAGCTATTTCAAATCCTAAAAGATGATGCTGTGAACATGCTGCACTCAATATGCCAGCAAATTTGGAAAACTCAGCGGTGGCCGCAGGACTGGAAAAAGTCAGTTTTCATTCCAATCCCAGAGAAAGACAATGTCAAAGAATGCTCAAACTACCATACAATTGCGTAGGAGACAAGAAGAATAAAAGAAAAGCAGGCCCCGGTAATGGCTGCAAAAAATTTATAATTATTGATAAACTGGATGCTATAAGGCATGAGACTCTTGGAACAAGTCCAGAGGGAACAGTTCATAGTCTTGAAAACAAGATATGATCCTGGTGTTGGAAAATTGACCCCAGACTGTTTCTCAACTGGTGTCTCAGAGTCACATGTTTTATGTATCTGGCGGAAAATCTATAGATAAGAATATTAGTCTGAGTTACTGATTTGTTATTGATTACTGTTTCTTAGTTACTCAATGGTTAATGATCACTTTGCTGTTTGGCCCTGAAGGTCACATAAGCTCAGCTTAACTCCCTGCATATTCTTTCCTTCATGACTGAAATAATAATAAAGCTGATTTGGATTCAGTTTTGGCACTTTCACCTTGGAGTGATGGTGAAGTTTGTCCCTTGATCCTCGCTTTTCACCGAATTCTTGTGTCTTGTTTCTCATTCTCTTGCTGTATTGCACTTTCAGAAACCCTGCTTGTCGTGCCAGTCTCGACACAATTGGACTCATCTCACATGCTATCAAAATAATGCTCAAAATTCTCCAAGCCAGGCTTCAACAATACATGAACCATGAACTTCCAGATGTTTAAGCTGAATTTAGAAAAGGCAGAGGAACCAGTGATCAAATTGCCAATATCCACTGGGTCATAGAAGAAGTAAGAGAATTCCAGGAAAAAAAAAATCTGCTTTATTAACTACACTAAAATATTTGACTGTGTGGATCACAACAAACTGGAAAATTCTTAAAGAGATGGGCACACTAGGCCACCTTAACTGTCTCCTGAAAAATCTATATGTAGGTCAAGAAGCAACAGTTAGAATCAGACATAGAACAAAGAAGTGATTCAAAATTAGGAAAGGAGTACATCATGGCTGCATATTTTCACCCTGCTTATTTAACTTATTTGCAAAGTGAGTGAATGAGTGAAGTCGCTCAGTCGTGTCCGACTCTTTGCGACCTCATGGTTCCTCCTTCCATGGGATTCTCCAGGCAAGAATACTGGAGTGGGTTGCCATTTCCTACTCCATGCAAAGTACATCATGCTAAATGCTGGGCTGGATGAACCACAAGCTGGAATCAAGATTGCCGGGAGAAATATCAATAACCTCAGATATGCAGATGAAACCACCCTTATGGCAGAAAGCAAAGAGCAACTAAAGAGCCTCTTGATGAAAGTGAAGGAGGAGAGTGAAAAACCTGGCTTGAAACTCAACATTCAAAAAACTACAATCATAATATATAGTCCCATCACTTCATGGCAAATAGACGGGGAAATAAAGGAAACCATGAAAGACTTTATTTTGAGGGGCTCCAAAATCACTGCAGATGGTGACTGCAGCCATGAAAATAAAAGATGCTTGCTCCTTGGAAGAAAAGCTGTGACCAACCTAGACAGCATATTAAAAAGCATAGATATAACTTTGCCAACAAAGGTCCATCTAGTGAAAGCTATGGTTCTCCAGTAGTCATGTATGAATGTGAGAGTTGGACCATAAAGAAAGCTGACCAAAAAAGAATTGATGCGTTTGAACTGTGGTGTTGGAGAAGACTCTTGAGAGTCCCTTGGACTGCAAGGAGATCCAAACAGTCAATCCTAAAAGAGATGAGTCCTGAATATTCATTGGAAGGACTGATGCTGAAGCTGAAACTCCAATACTTTGGCTACCTGATGTGAAGAACTGACTCATTGGAAAAGAACCTGATACTGGGAAAGATTAAGGGTAGGAGGAGAAAGGGATGACAGAGGGTGAGATGGTTGGATGGCATCACTGACTTGATCTAAATGACTTTGAACAAGCTCCAGAAATTGGTGATGGACAGGAAAGCCTGGCAGGCTGCAGTCCATGGGTTCCCAAAGATCTGGACATGACTGAACAACTGAACTAAACAGATGAAGACTAGTGAGAGGAAAAGAAATCCGTCTCAAGAAAAAGAAAAAGCATTAAATAATAAGTGAAGATCATTCAAAAATTAGTTATCCAGAGCTTTCAGACCAAAGGAGTCAACTACATCATCTGCCTTGGCCAAGACTCAAAGTCAGGAAGGGGTGTGGGAAAGCTTTATAGTAAAGGAGAACAGAGAAGGCTTCTGGTGTGCTCTTATTGGAGGTTGTTGGCATAGGAATATAATCACAGGCCACCTGGAAGTGGAGCATCATATTTTCCTATGGGATTGGTTTGGGCATTGTACTTGACTTTCTCTAGTTGGTCCTACAGAACAAAAAGTGGGAGGTTGGCAGTCATTGACCAAGTCTTGACCATCCTGAATGCTTCAGAAATTATGGTTTGTTTTCTTGGGCTGTTTGCTTTATAGATCCAAGTGCAGTTATTACATATTATCCATTGTACATTCAAGTACCTGGAAATGTTTAGAAATATCAAATTAGTAATAAATGGGAGAAAGAAAGTACATTGGAAGTTTTCAGGCAGTGGCAAAAGTTTCTATAGGAGTCAAACCCAAGATGACATTAAAAGCAAATTGTGGGGCTTCCCTGATGGCTCAGGGGTAAAGACTCTGCTTGCCAATGCAGGAGACACAGGTTTGACCCCTGAACCTCCCTGATCTGGGAAGATCCTACATGCAGAGCAACTCAGCTTGTGCACCACAGCTACTGAGCCTGTGATCTAGAGCCCATGAGCCACAACTACTGAAGCCCATGCACCATTGAGCTTGTGCTCCACAGCATGAGAAGCCACCACAATGAGAAGCCTGCACACTGCAACGCAGAGTCACCCCTGCTGTCCCCAAGTAGAAAAAAGCCTGGGTTGTAGCAATGAAGACCAAGCACAGGCAACAATAAATAAAGTTTAAAAGAAAAAGCAAATTGTGATACCTGTTAAACCTAGAATATTTAAAATCACTGAAGTGATTATTCAAGCCAGTGTATGCAATCTTGGCCCAACAAGAAAGAATAAAATGTTTCAATGCCATTCTCCCAAATCTTCCCACCCTCTCCCTCTCTCTCAGAGTCCATAAGACTGTTCTATACATCAGTGTCTTTTTTGCTGTCTCGTACACAGGGTTATTGTTACCATCTTTCTAAATTCCATATGTATGTGTTAGTATACTGTATTGGTGTTTTTCTTTCTGGCTTACTTCACTCTGTATAATAGGCTCCAGTTTCATCCACCTCATTAGAACTGATTGAAATGTATTCTTTTTAATGGCTGAGTAATACTCCATTGTGTATATGTACCATGGCTTTCTTATCCATTCATCTGCTGATGGACATCTAGGTTGCTTCCATGTCCTGGCTATTATAAACAGTGCTGTGATGAACATTGGGGTACACGTGTCTCTTTCCCTTCCGGTTTCCTCAGAGTTGCCAGTCCAGGTTCGATGCACGATACTGGATGCTTGGGGCTGGTGCACTGGGACGACCCAGAGGGATGGAATGGGGAGGGAGGAGGGAGGAGGGTTCAGGATGGGGAACACATGTATACCGGTGGCGGATTCATTTTGATATTTGGCAAAACTAATACAATTATGTAAAGTTTAAAAATAAAATAAAATTAAATTAAAAAAATACATGAAAAGCAAAAAAAAAAAGAAAGAATAAAATGGAAAAAATAAAATCAGTAACAAAATACATGTTTTTTTTAAAAATAATTTCTCCATATTTTATCAGAAACAACAGTTCTAGCTTCTGTCTCAAACACTCATCAAGTTCTCAATTCTTGACTACCAGAAGTCTCCATTATTCATTTAAGGAAGAAATAATTCAAGCATGTATAATTTACAAAAAGAAATTATGTAAAAGCTTAAGTTGAAATCCAATCAGTATATTTTCAACATAGTTATCTTTATGAATTATGTAGTCATTTAGTTGTCTCAAATCTACCTAGCCATATTTCTTCACTTAAGTGAGTCAGTCCACATTAACAGTAGTTAAAAATATTTTAAACTGTCATTAGAATATCTTTTTAAAATCACCTTAAGTTAAGAATTAGTCCCAAAGAACAATTTTGCTTTGTTTTTTCCATTCTTTCTCCTTGATTTGTTTTGTTATTTATTTCATTACCCCTTTTCTTGCCCTTTTATCATCCAATCTCTTTTGTTCTTTTCTATTCCTCTCTCACTTTCTTCTTTCATTCTATCATAGAATCATTTTCTTTCCTTATGCATGAATGCATTAATGATGCTTTTTATTTTCTGATGCTTTGATATCTGGGGGCTTACTGACATGGGAGGGACTGACATTCCCAGTGCTAGCCAAATTCTAGAGATCGGAATGGACTAACCCACAAATGTGCATTTCACATGCAAATAAATCCATCCAAAGCCTATACCCTAAACACTCTCCTTTGTCCAGATCTCAAGCCACTTTCTTTCTATACGAATTACCCCACAGCCAGGTAAAAACATTTAGACACAGCCCTTATATCCCAGAGTCTACTGAAATTATTCAAACTTGCCAATCCTGAACTTGCCAAACCCTGCCTTGCCTTTCCTGTGAAAGTTACAATAAAGACTCTTCCAGCCTCTTCTTCCTTCTCTTCTGCCTCCTGCCTGACTCAGGTGTTCTTCCACATGGCCCTGTGTGGCATGGCAAAGCTCTTGCCTTGGGAGCTGTGAGAAACAAACTATGCCTTCAATGGCAATTGTACTCAGATTTGTTGGCCTGACTGTACCTGAATAATAAAATCCACCTTTTAAAATAGTAATATCTAATGTGAAAGTTGGCAGTGGATTGCTGAATGAGAGAAAAAAAGGCAGCTCACAATTTCTTTTTTCATAGACTTTCTTTGAGTTCAAACAACTGATTGGTTTTCTGATGAATACTCAAGCTTTGCATGTATATAGTCCTTAATGAGCACTAATGCCCTAACCTTGTGTGAGGAAAGCATTCTGAGTCAATTTATGGTAGATGGAAAATTACATTCAAAGCATCTGGAGCACTTTTAATTTTCTTATCCTCAGAAAATAATAATAATAAGACTTGCCCCTATAACTAGTTATGCATTTCTTCAAAAAAATTGAATAGTCTCATTCTTCAAAATACCTAACCTATAGGAGCACCCAAATAATTAAATCCTCTCCTGCAAAATGAAGGATTGGAAGCGAAGACATCTAACTAGAGACACATGCACAAGAAAAACATTACATAAGACTACCAAGAATGAAAAATAGAAAAACATAAAGCTGGCTGGTGTCTAAAACCAGTATTCTTCAAATATTTTTGATGGCCTATCTCCTCAGTAAAAAATGTTGAGTGCATTCTCCAATATCAAAACTTATTCCGAAGTATAAATGTGTGTACTGACAAGAGTAGTGAAGCACAATTTACTTCCTAATTTCTAGACTCATGGAAAGAATTCTTATTTTCTTTTTATAACTCAATGCATTATTTATGATAGTCTCTTTAATACACATATTTCTTGGAGAACTTTAGGTAACATATAGCTTACTATCTAGTCCAGATTATTGAAACAGCCTGCTGTCTTTGTTTCTTCTTTTCTGGCCACACTCTGCCCCTACTAACATTCTTCACACAGCAACCACAGTGATATTTTAAAAGATTAGTCAATTTGTGTCTGCTTTAGATTCCTCCAAACCTTCCAACTATCAGAGTTTGAGTTTCCCAGATGTAGACTGTGAGATGAGGTTTGGTATGCAAGTGATTTTATAAGGAAATGTTCCCAGGGAAACTGGTAAGAAGCTGTTCCCAGGGGAAACTGGGAGAGAAGAACAGAGAAAGGAAGAAATCCAGGCAGGGTTCTATCACAAGGAAAGTCCCAGAAAGGGTCATTTCAGCCTGATTCCAGAGAAGAACTCTTGAGACAAAAGTAACCCTCAGTGTTTTCTCAAACAGAGACTGCACCCATGAATGTAATGAGTGATAGGAGTCACAGACATAAATTTTCAGATGGTTTTCTGCAGTGAGGACAAAGCAGGCCACTGCCATTTGTAGACATTCATCCCTAAAAAGGAAAAGTGAAAAGTCACAGGCACTAGTTCTTGGAAAAAAGCACACTGAAGCTGAAATATGCACAAAAATGGTCATACAGATCCCAAGGAATTTGGGCACCAATGTCATTCATTACATACTCTCACTTAGAAAAGAAGAGACAAGGACAGGGAGGCCTGGCCTGCTGCAGTCCATGGGGTCACAAATAGTCGGACACGACTGGGCTACTGAACAACAACATTGTTCATTACATAATCTCACTTAGAAAAGAATGGCTATGTGAGATTAAGCCCTGACTCTTCCGTAACCTCATCTTGTAACTCTCCCGCACCCCAACCCAATTAGTTTCCCATACCCAAACTAATCCACGTACATTCTCTTGCTTTAGCCAACCAAGTTTGATCCATGTGGCTTTATTCCCTCTGCCTGAACTTGCTGACCTCCTTGTTGTGTGACTCCTCTGTATGATTCTAATTTTAGTTAAAATGGTTGCTTTTATCAGAGTCCTTCCAAAGAAGTTTATGTGCCCCTCAGACTCTTGGCTACAGGAATTTATTCTTTACAGTACTGATTGTAATCTGAAGTCATCCTACTGTTTTAGTTTCTATCACCTTCATTACAATGTAAACTTCATGTCTATCTTATTTATCCTTTTATTCCCACCACACAAGATGCTGTCTAACATGTGCTAGGTGATCAATAGTTATTGTTTAAAACAAATAAAGGGTCATACATGACCTGCTTGTATCTTGTTGTCTACTTCATCTTATCCTCCTTGAATTCCTATCCTCTATTAATAGGGCTGTTCTTAGGAAATGGAAAGCATCTCGAGATATATTTGGAGAATATATTATCGAGAATAATTTGGAGAAAGAATTTAAGAAGGAATTTACTCAGCATAAAATGAAGCAGCTATATAAGCTATTAGAGTGCATTGCCATGTAGTTCAAACTGCCTGTTTGTGAATCTCAATTAATGCATTTTTGATTGATTTCACTGAAGTCCCTTGCCTCGGACTTCACAGCTTAGAAAAATAAACAAATCTGTTTGTATAAACTATATTCTAGAAGGCAGCAATATACCTTAACACAATAGAAACAGAATACAATCTGAGATTTTTGATGTATAAAATGACATATGTGGATGTCAAAATTTAACTCACAATACTTCATATATACTAAGGGAAATATGCCTAATTTAGTTTGCCTATAACCAATGACCATTACTCCTCAAGTCTCCACTCTTGAGTTAGAGAAAACTTTCAATTTGGAAACTTTTGGTTTAAAACTTAATCCAATTCAATAATTTAAAGAGGCTATTTAATAATTTAAATAATTTAAATCCAAGTCCATGATTAAAGACTCCATTTAAATGACGATCAATCTTACTAGAAAAATTGCTCAGTCATTCAAATACCTCAGGCATCTACCTCTTACCCTGAATCCTCTCTAGGGTTGGATACAAATGTATGAAGGAAGAATGTGCCTTCTGTACATGTCTGGCCAGAGGAAAGTTTCAGGGGCTTTCATTGTGATGTCTGTCCCCAGGAATATGTCCCTAGTCTGTCCCTTGGCTACTTTCAAATAGGCAAGGTATGTGGCTGCTTTGACTCAAAGTCTTGCTTTTCTCTCCCTTTATGTTTGGTTTAAATTCTAAGATACTCTTTTATAACAGGTAGAAAATACAAAGGTACAAAAATAATTTTATAGAATATGTATAGCTCAAAATTTATATATGGAAATGGATAAGTAATTTTATTAAAATAATTATGTGTGCTTATGTGTATGACAAGTCAAAATTATTTACATTATTAATATAATCTCTTGCTTTTGGTCACAAATTCTAACATTTTATAAATAAAATGAGTCTTGAAAATCAATACATTAAATCCTTTTATTTTTTAAATGGTTTTAAAAGCTGAGACATATAGCAAAATATGGGACTTTTTCTTCCCCAGACTCAAAACTCTGGGAGTTTCAAATGTGGAATTGAGATCTCAATTCCCAGCATAATATATTTTCTTCTTTTCTACAAAGTTTAACATTACATTCTATGTATTTCCACAGCTGATCTTAAAATACAGGGGACAGTTCTTAAGTTCTTCTTCTCTTTGATTTCTCCTTGGTATTTGACAGTCTTGACAGCATGTAATGTAGTACTACACATTACTGCATCTCCTCTGGGTATTAGTAACTGCTCCTTCTTCTTCTGCTTATTCTTCTTCTTCTTTGCTTTCCTTTATTTCATTCTGAAATTTAACTAAAAGAGCACAGACTTCTCTCCAAAGCTGTTACTCACTTTCTAGTATCTATTCTTTCTCAGGACTCTCTCTGAGTCAACTTTTTCTTCTCAGTTGTTACCACTAAGCAGATGATTCAGTAATCATCTTTTCAAAAAATGTATTTCAACTTCCTCCTGTTATTTCCCACCCACACAAGCTGAATTTCTTCCCAGATAAACACAGTCCTGAAGGTAAAGAGCAATTTCCCCACAATTTTAGGTATATGGTATAACCCAGACACAAAGTCAAAAGTACAGTCAGAGTTAAAATAAATACAGGTAATTCGTTCCTGAGTTGTATATATATATATATATATATATATATATATATATATATATACACACACACACACACACACACACACACTTTTTTTTTTTAACTTTTGAATCAGAAGTGGACATTTCTGCTGGGGGTAGAGGTGGGGAGTGGGACTCACAACCCTGAGGTTCCAGTGATTCTCACATGCTAACCATCCTGAAAAGAAGAGAAAACTTCTACTTCTACTGTGTCTGTGTGTAAGGCTTCTCTCCATGCATTGTATTGCATGTTATGTATTCCATAACATCTTATGGGAAACCCAAGTGAATGTCTTGACCAACCGAATAAATATACTTTACATTATAAAATCCCATTCTCCTCTGCCACAGATTATACTCATATGAAACTCAAAATTCCAAAGTTTTCTAAGAACCTGGTTTTTAATTAACAGGTAATTTCTATTCAGCCTATGTAGCATTTAGTCTGGACCTAGTGATGGAGACTATGATATTATTACAGCCATTGAAATGTTTTTAGAGAATGTGTTAGTACTGGAGAATATTTAGTCAATAATATTTATGAGGAAAACATAGAATAATATCTAAAGGAAAACCTGAGTGAAAAATATGTCAAAATTTTAATGGTGGACTTCCCATGTGATCCATGATCTAAGAATCTGCCTGTCAATTCAGAGGACACAAGTTTGATCGCTGGTCCGGGAAGATTCCACATGCTGTAGGGCAACTAAGCCTATGGGCCACAACTAATGAGCCCATTCTCTAGAGCCTGGGAGCCTCAACTACTGAGCCCATGAGCTGCAACTACTGAAGCCCATCTGCCCTAGAGTCCATGCTCTGCAACAAGAAGCCACTTGTTGCAACTGAAGAGTAATCTCCACTTGCTGCAACTAAAGAAAACCTACACACAGCAATGAAAACCCAGCGCAGCCAAAGAAGTAAAATTAAATGAATTTTTTTAAAAAATCGTACTTCCAAACAAATAAAATTATTTAATAGTTTCCCTTTGCAAGAATGTGGGAAGACTGTACTGGTTATAGTTTTGTGTTCTGATCCTCAATACTTCTATTGATTTTCAGTTAAAAGAAACTCTCACTTTTATAATTGAGAAAATTAAGACATGAATGGAAATGTATGGTTAAACTATGTTTTATGTATTTGTGACTTTGTCAAGGAAATTGTAATAAGCATATACCATGAAGAAGGAAATGGCAACCCACTCCAGTACTCTTTTTTAAAAAATATAAATTTATTTATTTGAATTGGAGGTTAATTACTTTACAGTATTGTATTGGTTTTGCCATACATCAACATGAATCCGCCACAGGTATACATGTGTTCCCCATCCTGAACTCCCCTCCTTCCTCCCTCCCCATACCATCCCTCTGGGTCGTCTCAGTGCACCAGCCCCAGGCATCCAGTATCATGCATCAAACCTGGACTGGCGACTTGTTTCATATATGATATTATACATGTTTCAATGCCATTCTCCCAAATTATCCCCACCTCGCCCTCACTCCAGTACTCTTGCCTGGAAAATTCCATGGACGGAGAAGCCTAGTAGGCTATAGTCCATGGGGTTGCCGAGAGTCGGACATGACTGAGAGACTTCACTTTCACTTTTGTTCAGTAACCTGTATTGTGAGTTCAAGAATTGCTTTTGGTTTATTTACTTATACTATTTTATTCTGGCATATAATAAATCTTCTAAAGCATATTTTCTTATTTTATGTCTAACTGTTTCAAGTATATTTGTATTCATTTGTATGCCTAGTGCTGTGCTATAAATATAAGTCAATTTTTGCATGTTTCACACATCAACATGCTTTAAAAATCTAGACATGTTGCTTTGTGTATACCCTTTTCTCCTAGCAGGTGAAGTTGAGTTCCCATATCCCTACATTCTACCAACATGTTTTCTAAGTTAACTTACTCTATTTTAGCCCTTTATTCTTCCATAAAAACTTAAAATAATTTCCTTAAATCTCTCAAATAAATACAACCAGAATTTCAGAATGATATATTCGCTAATTAATTTTTGTAATTAATTTTTATTAATTTATAGCAGTGTAATTTCTCATCATTTAACTCCTTAGGCTTTTGGGGATTTTTAATATTTTCCATATCAGTTAGATATTCTTAGCAAACTCTAATTATTTTTATGAATGCTTATATCAGTGGTGTCTTTATTATAATCTCTTGTTTGTTACTGCTATAGTATGGAAATACAATCAGTTTTTGTAAATAATCTTGTATATGGTGACCATGAACTGTGTTATTTCTAACTGATTAAATGAGACCATCAGATTGTAAACATTTTCCACAGTAAATCTATTTTTTTTTGTAATTTGAAATAAAGTATAAAAAAGTATGAGTTAATATATTTGAAATGTTATCATATTCTACATATACTTGAATTCTGTCAGAAATTTTCCTTATCACTGTAACTGAGGAAATTGTCAACCATAGGACTGAAGAAAAATCTAATTAACCAAAATTTATAAACTATGATCCATCCTGTCATTAATCTCTAGAAAGGCAATCTTTCTAGACCATTTTCAGAAGGACTTTGAGACATTTAATATTATGGTTACTATCCCCAACTCTGTGCTCCACATTTCATTCATTCTGAGAAAATAGATAAAAATGTATCTATTTCTGTCCTAAAGTTTCTTTCTACATAATAGCATTTTCCATTAGAAAAACTCTCCTAGTTTATCATCACCTATTCATTCATTTTTCGCCAGCAAATACTTGACTTTTCTGATTATGGGGCTTTAGAAGAATGAGATAGACCTGTGATTCTTACCTTCTCCATATGTGGGATCTTCCTAGTAGCAAAAGTCTTATCCTCTCTGCTTGGTCTCCAGCTGATCATAAAATTTAATTTTATGATTAAATATAGATCTCATCTATATTTAATTTTATGATTAAATATATAGCTAAATATAGCTATCATGACAGAGAAGGCAATGGCACCCCACTCCAGTACTTTTGCCTGGAAAATCCCATGGACAGAGGAGCCTGGAAGGCTGCAGTCCATGGGGTAGCTGAGGGTCGGACACGACTGAGCGACTTCATTTTCACTTTTCACTTTCATGCGTTGGAGAAGGAAATGGCAACCCACTCCAGTGTTCTTGCCTGGAGAATCCCAGGGACGGGGGAGCCTGGTGGGCTGCCATCTATGGGGTCACACAGAGTCAGACACGACTGAAGTGACTTAGCAGCAGCTATCATGGATTTAGTTTTCTAGTAATATAATGTAACTTCATTCACAAATGGCAGATTTTTCCTAATAAACACAGTATTAAAGAAAGAGACTATGAAAATATCATATCTACTTGTATTAAAGCAGATAAACAACTCAATGAAATGACTGGAAATCTAAAGGCTGAAGAGGTTCTTACAAAACCTGTGCTTGGAACTTAAGCCTCTAAGAGTAATGTTTGCTCAGAGAATCAAGGTGAAACTGGGGTAATCAGAAAAACATGATTCAATTCTCTCATCAGATAAAAGATAGCAAACTAGTTAAAACAAAAGAAATGCCATTCATTCTGGTGTAAAGAAAAAGATGCCTCCTGCTATTCCAATTCTACAAAATCCAGTGACTAGTCACTGCAGTTGTCCAAAAACAGTTGAAGGGAACAAGGATAGAGAGAAACAGGAAGCATTCTGTGCCTTGTATATACTGGCCCCAAATTGAAGAAAGTAGGGAAAACCACTAGACCATACAGGTATGACCTAAATCAAATCCCTTATGATTATACAGTGGAAGTGAGAAATAGATTTAAGGGCCTAGATCTGATAGATAGACTGCCTGATGAACTATGGAATGATGTTCGTGACATTGTACAGGAGACAGGGATCAAGACCATCCCCATGGAAAAGAAATGCAAAAAAGCAAAATGGCTGTCTGGGGAGGCCTTATAAATAGCTGAGAATATTTGGCAAAACTAATAAAATTATGTAAAATTTAAAAATAAAATAAAATTAAAAAAAATAGCTGTGAAAAGAAGAGAAGCAAAAAGCAAAGGAGAAAAGGAAAGATAAAAGCATCTGAATGCAGAGTTCTAAAGAATAGCAAGAAGAGATAAGAAAGCCTTCCTCAGCGATCAATGCAAAGAAATAGAAGAAAACAACAGAATGGGAAAGACTAGAGAGCTCTTCAGAAAATCAGAGATACCAAGGGAACATTTCATGCAAAGATGGGCTCCATAAAGGACAGAAATGGTATGGACCTAAGAGAAGCAGAAGATATTAAGAAGACATGGCAAGAATACACAGAAGAACTGTACTAAAAAGATCTTCATGACCCAGATAATCACAATGGTGTGATCACTGACCTAGAGCCAGACATCCTGGAATGTGAAGTCAAGTGGGCCTTAGAAAGCATCACTATGAACAAAGCTAGTGGAGGTGATGGAATTTCAGTTGAGCTATTTCAAATCCTGAAAGATGATGCTGTGAAAGTGCTTCACTCACTATGCCAGCAAATTTGGAAAACTCAGCAGTGGCCACAGGACTGGAAAAGGTCAGTTTTCATTCCAATCCCAAAGAAAGGCAATGCCAAAGAATGCTCAAACTACCACACAATTGCACTCATCTCACACGCTAGTAAAGTAATGCTCAAAATTCTCCAAGCCAGGCTTCAGCAATATGTGAACCGTGAACTTCCTGATGCTCAAGCTGGTTTTAGAAAAGGCAGAGGAACCAGAGATCAAATTGCCAACATCCTCTGGATCATGGAAAAAGCAAGAGAGTTCCAGAAAAACATCTACTTCTGCTTTATTGACTATGCCAAAGCCTTTGACTGTGTGGATCACAATAAACTGTGGAAAATTCTGAAAGAGATGGGAATACCAGACCACCTGACCTGCCTCTTGAGAAATTTGTATGCAGGTCAGGAAGCAACAGTTAGAACTGGACATGGAACAACAGACTGGTTCCAAATAGGAAAAGGAGTACGTCAAGGCTGTATATTGTCACCCTGCTTATTTAACTTATATGCAGAGTACATCATGAGAAACACTGGACTGGAAGAAACACAAGCTGGAATCAAGATTGCAGGGAGAAATATCAATAACCTCAGATATGCAGATGACACCACCCTTATGGCAGAGAGTGAAGAGGAACTAAAAAGCCTCTTGATGAAAGTGAAAGTGGAGAGTGAAAAAGTTGGCTTAAAACTCAACATTCAGAAAACGAAGATCATGGCATCCGGTCCTGTCACTTCATGGGAAATAGATGAGGAAACAGTGGAAACAGTGTCAGACTTTATTTTTCTGGGCTCCAAAATTACTGCAGATGGTGACTGCATCCATGAAATTAAAAGACGCTTACTGCTTGGAAGCAAAGTTATGACCAACCTAGATAGCATATTGAAAAGCAGAGACATTACTTTGCCAACAAAGGTCCGTCTAGTCAAGGCTATGGTGTTTCCTGTGGTCATGTATGGATGTGAGAGTTGGACTGTGAAGAAGGCTGAGCGCCGAAGAATTGATGCCTTTGAACTGTGGTGTTGGAGAAGACTCTTGAGAGTCCCTTGGACTGCCAGGAGATCCAACCAGTCCATTCTGAAGGAGATTAGCCCTGGGTGTTCATTGGAAGGATTGATGCTAAAGCTGAAACTCCAGTACTTTGGCCACATCATGCGAACAGTTGACTCATTGGAAAAGACTGATGCTGGGAGGGATTGGGGGCAGGAGGAGAAGGGGACAACAAAGGATGAGATGGCTGGATGGCATCACTGACTCGATGGACATGAGTCTGAGTGAACTCCAGGAGTTGGTGATGGACAGGGAGGCCTCCTGGTGTGCTGTGATTTATGGGGTCGCAAAGAGTGGGACATGACTGAGCAACTGAACTGAAGTGAACAGAAGACAGTCACAATATGTATCTGAGGAAAAATTTTATGACCCAAGTCTTGCCTCTTCCCATAAAGAGAAAAGCACTAAATCTTTACTTGAGATGTCTCTTTTTTCTGATAGTCAGTCACTTTTTTATGCTTGTTTACTGCATGACTTTTTGCAGTAAAAAAAAAAAAAAAAATCATATGTATCCTGGCTCCTCCCTTACCTCTTCAGAGTATTTCACCCGAGCTACCACAGAGGCTGTGACCTAGGCTAAAGTCCTCAGTAAGTCTTCAAAATAAAACTTAGCTTACCACTTCTAGGTTGAGCATTTTTCTTTCAGCCAATATGGAAAGAGAGAAATTTCCTAATGTGGGAAAAGTTAAACCTTCACTTCAGTTCAGTTGTTCAGTCATGTCTGACTCTTTGCAACCCCATGAATTGCAGCATGCCGAGCCTCCCTGTCCATCACCAACTCTCGGAGTTCACTCAAACTCACGTCCATCGAGTCAGTGATGCTATCCAGCCATCTCATCCTCTGTCGTCCCCTTTTCCTCCTGCCCCGAATCCCTCCCAGCATCAGAGTCTTTTCCAAAGAGTCAACTATTCGCATGAGGTGGCCAAAGTACTGGAGTTTCAGCTTTAGCATCATTCCTTCCAAAGAATACCCAGAACTGATCTCCTTTAGAATGGCTGGGTTGGATCTCCTTGCAGTCCAAGGGACTCTCAAGAGTCTTCTCCAACACCACAGTTCAAAAGCATCAATTCTTCGGCGCTCAGCTTTCTTCACAGTCCAACTCTCACATCCATACATGACCACTGGAAAAACCATAGCCTTGAGTAGACGGACCTTTGTTGGCAAAGTAATGTCTCTGCTTTTGAATATGTTATCTAGGTTGGTCATGACTTTCCTTCCTTAGAAAGATGTTAAACAGATAGAAACTGGAAAATGATCTGCAAAATCAAGATAAAGATATACAAAGGTGAAAATGAGGTCTATTTGAATGTAACTGCTCTTAGAGACTATCTGGAAAGATTATGTTTCTCTAGTTGTTTTCTATCAAATAGTATTACTCTGGCCCAAGAATGTCAAGATCACAGAATGCAGATTAATATGACTTCCCATGCAAGATTCAGGGTCTAGAGAAATATTGAGGACAGTCCCTTATGCCTGCAGATGAAATGTCTAACATAGGAGGAACAACAAACCTAAGGATGGCTACAGCATATCCAGTGGCTGCTGAAAACTTGAGCAAATTTTAGAGAAGACCAGAAAGATCATTGTAAAATACTGTGTACGAGACAGCAAAAGAGACACTGATGTATAGAACAGTCTTATGGACTCTGTGGGAGAGGGAGAGGGTGGGAAGATTTGGGAGAATGGCATTGAAACATGTAAAATATCATGTATGAAATGAGTTGCCAGTCCAGGTTCGATGCACGATACTGGATGCTTGGGGCTGGTGCACTGGGACGACCCAGAGGGATGGAATGGGGAGGGAGGAGGGAGGAGGGTTCAGGATGGGGAACACATGTATACCTGTGGTGGATTCATTTTGATATTTGGCAAAACTAATACAGTTATGTAAAGTTTAAAAATAAAATAAAATTAAAAAAAAAAAGTGAACTGTACTAGAGGGTAGAGTACAGGGTTACCTGTACCCTGGACACACATGACTGAAAATGTATTAAATAAGGATTCCAATAAAAGATAGAGAAAACTTTAAGCATGGCCACAACTTTTCCATAAGGCAAAAGTAAGTAAATTAAAATTAAGGCAAAAAGTGTGTTGTGCTTTGGGTAGACACAGTGCCATGTACTGACATAAAGCCCTAGGATGGAAACACAGGTTGAACACCTCCTTTTGCAGTTCCTCATCTAAAAAGCAAATTCAACACTCTGAAACTAACCACACTGAAAGTAAGTCATAGGGAAGAACTATTGTAAATACATTCTAAGATTGAAGTAGATGTTTGGTTAATGGGAATATAGTTCCTAGGTAGGATTATCTGACTTAGAATGAAGCAAAGGGAAAATACTATTTTGAACTGGATATACCTAGCAGGCCTGTATTTCTCATGAAGGGAAACCCACAAGGAAAAATATCTAGAATAACATGTTAAAAACAATAATAACCTATCAGATAAAATCATAGAAATTGTAAAACAAAAGAAGGACTCAACTTCAACAAACAATATCTCTGCATGTGTTTAAAATGAGGAAAAGGGTGAACCCAAGAAGCAGGTTAAAATGTTAAGGAGGCTCATCTGATCATTTCTAATGTAGTAGGAAAGTGGTTCTTAACACTGCACATACTCATACACCTAGGGTGCTTCAAAAAAAATAACTAGAATTCAGCAGTGAAGCCGTCTGGTCCTGGGCTTTTGTTTGTTGGAAGATTTCTGATTACAGTTTCAATTTCTATGCTTGTGATGGATCTGTTAAGATTTTCTATTTCTTGCTGGTTCAATTTTGGAAAGTTGTACTTTTCTAAGAATTTGTCCATTTCTTCCAAGTTTTCCATTTTATTTGCATATAGTTGCTGATAATAGTCTCTTACGATCCTTGGTATTTCTGTGTTGTCTGTTGTGATCTCTCCATTTTCATTTCTAATTTTGTTGATTTGATTTTTCTCCCTTTGTTTCTTGATGAGTCTTGTTAATGGTTTGTCAATTTTATTTATCTTCTCAAAGGATCAGCTTTTGGTTTTGTTGATTTTTGCTATGGTCTCTTTTGTTTCTTTTGCATTTATTTCTGCCCTAATTTTTAAGATTTCTTTCCTTCTACTAACCCTGGGGTTCATAATTTCTTCCTTTTCAAGTTGCTTTAGGTGTAGAGTTAGGTTATTTATTTGCCTTTTTTCTTGTTTCTTGAGGTAACCCTGTATTCCTATGAACCTTCCCCTTAGGACTGCTTTTACAGTGTCCCTTAGGTTTTGGGTGGAGAAGGCGATGGCACCCCACTCCAGTACTCTTGCCTGGAAAATCCCATGGGCAGAGGAGCCTGGTAGGCTGCAGTCCATGGGGTCGCGAAGAGTCAGACATGACTGAGCGACTTTTCACTTTTCACTTTCATGCATTGGAGAAGGAAATGGCAACCCACTCCAGTATTCTTGCCTGGAGAATCCCAAGGATGGCAGAGCCTGGTGGGCTGCCATCTATGGGGTCACACAGAATCGGACACGACTGAAGTGACTTAGCAGCAGTAGCAGCATAGGTTTTGGGTTGTTGTGTTTTCATTTTATTTCGTTTCTATGCACATTTTGATTTCTTTTTTGATTTCTTCTGTGATTTGTTGGTTATTAAGCAGCGTGTTGTTCAGCCTCCATATGTTGGGATTTTTAATAGTTTGTTTTTTTTTTTTTTTTTTCCTGTAATTGACATCTAATCTTACTGCATTGTGGTCAGAAAAGATGCTTGGAATGATTTCAATTTTTTTGAATTTACCAAGGCTAGATTTATGGCCCAGGATATGATCTATCCTGGAGAAGGTTGCGTGTGCACTTGAGAAAAAGGTGAAATTCATTGTTTTGGGGTGAAATGTCCTATAGATATCAATTAGGTCTAACTGGTCTATTGTATCATTTAAAGTTTGTGTTTCCTTGTTAATTTTCTGTTTAGTTGATCTATCCATAGGTGTGAGTGGGGTATTAAAGTCTCCCACTATTATTGTGTTATTGTTAATTTCCCCTTTCTTTTTTTTTTTTTTTTTGATGAGAAAGGAAATCTGCTTTATTTTTTTTTCTTTTTTAAATTTTATTTTATTTTTAAACTTTACATAACTGTATTAGTTTTGCCAAATATCAAAATGAATCCGCCACAGGTATACATGTGTTCCCCATCCTGAACCCTCATACTTGTTAGCATTTGTCTTACATATTGTGGTGCTCCGATGTTGGGTGCATATATATTTATAATTGTTATATCTTCTTCTTGGATTGATCCTTTGATCATTATGTAGTGTCCATCTTTGTCTCTTTTCACAGCCTTTGTTTTAAAGTCTATTTTATCCAATATGAGTATTACTACTCTTGCACAAAGATATGGAGTGGAGTGCCACGCATAAAGCCAAGAAAACACAATGTCTTAAGACAGTCATGGTAAAGCTGCTGTGTACTTGGGCCCCTAATGGAACCCCTCTAGAAGGATTAAGAGTTCCTTCAACTCAGGAATCTTCAGGGAGTAATTCCACAGAAGGAGCATTTACGGGGACTGGGAGCCAAGTTTCCCTAGGACACAAGTTTCACAGAATAGGCAATTCCAGAACAAGAGAAGATTACATTCACCGGCAAGAAGGACAAGAAATGCCTGATCAGGAGACTGAAAAAGGCATGTTTCTACACAGAGCTCATACTCAGTATTACACAGGAAAAACAAACATATGGAGATGAGTCTGCCTGCAATGTCGGAGACCCAGATTCGATCCCTGGGTTGGGAAGATGTCTTGGAGGAGGACGTCACAACACACTCCGGTATTCTTGCCTGGAGAATCCCACGGACAGAGGAACCTGGCAAGCTAAAGGCCATAGAGTTGCAAAGAGTTGGACACAACTGAAGCGACTTAGCACGCACGCACAAAAATCAGGCATCTTGAATTATTCTGCATTAAGACCTGGGGCTAACAATATTCAAATTCTATTATCAAAGGTCAGAAATGTTTCACATAGCACTCTCTGCAAGAGATTCAAATAGAAGTTATTTTATACATTTAAAAACTAACCAAAGATTCCTGAACTGGGAAACAAAACAGAAACAAAACCATTATAAGCTCTTTTTTTCCCTAATGTTGATGCCACCACTTCTCCATTCTGTGTCTATTGCTTATGAAATAAACCATTGGGATAGTTTTCTTCTGACTCAGATGGCCTTCCTTACCCCCTTTCTGCTCCTCACTTTTTAAGAATACCCATTTCAAAAGCTCAAAATGCTATCAGCCAGGATTCCATCCTTCCATCGTGAACCCAACCATCTTACCTCTCCACCAACAAACCACTTTACTCAGCAGAGAGTCAACAAATTCAGATTATCTTACATATGTCTTTCTTCTCCAAGCTTTAATTTTCTTTTCTTATTTGAAAATGCAACCCTATAAAGTGTGAGATATAGGGTCTAAAATTTCATTCATATAAAATTCTGAGTCATGTTTTTGTGAGGTTAATGAAATGAGTAGGATAAACCCATGCAGCTAGTTGGTCAGAAACATCAGAGTCTGGGAGATCCAGCTTCCTCCAAGTCCCGCCTACAGTCTGGTGCCACCTGGTGGCAGTTGTCCAAAGTAGCTGAAATAGTAAATGGGGATAACTCTGGGTCTGGGATAGAAGCAGTGATGCCAGGAATCTGCCTAGGAATGGACTCATTTTGTTGCCCCACCGTTGAGCAATTGGATTAGAAGAATAATGAGGATATGAAGACATAATTTCTCAAGATACAGCTGCCTGCTATTTCCCTGCTTGGTCTTGTCTTCCCTCCAGAATGAAAAGACTTTATTCCTATTCAAGAATGTGGTTTGGGGACAGAATAAGAACTAATCACTAATGTCATTATTTCCAACTTGGATAAACTTGGATTAACTCAGGGAAGACTACCACAGGGTTTTTGCTACATTATTTTTCTAGCTCATGCCTAATTTTAGCTTCCTTTTTTAAAGATATTTGTCATGCTTTTCCTAGACATTTACAGCAGCTTCTCAGTTTGTTTTCCTGCATCTTCAATTTAGCTCAAATAGAATCTTTTCCAAAATGCTTCCCAGTCTCCTTCACCTGGCTTTCATGCCCTTCTTCTGTGCCTCTTTAGCATCCTGCATAAATATTTATATAAAGTATATCAACCTTTCATAGTATGTTGCTTAGTCATCTGCCCTTTTGATATGAGCTGCTTTAGGGCAATGTCCTGTAATCGTTTTATTCCCATCATTGACCGTAGTGCCTAGAAAATTGCAGATGATTATCTAAGTGTAACTATGTATCCCCCCCATTTTAAACATTCATAACACTACAGATCATTTATTCATTGGCACTCTTCTACTTTACAGAACGTTTTGCTCGTAGCAGCAGAATCACAGCTTATTTGAGCTGAAAGAGTCTTTGTCTACAACTTAAGTATTTACTTTGTTGATCTAACATAAAAACTAAATATTGACTCCAAGATATTAATTTTACTGTCCACATAAAGTCATCTTACCTTTTATCTTTCTTTTTTTCTCTCCTCTTTCTTCATTAATATCAGTCAGCTATTAATCAATAATTTTATGTGCACCTACCTTGAGCAAGACATACTTCTAGGAAATGTGGAGGTTATAAAAATACTGTAAGAGCTTATGCTTATCCACTTGGACACAAAACATAGTTACAAAAATGATGTTGAGAATAATGAGGATAAAACACAGTATCATCTTATAAAAAGCAGACTATATACAAGTTAGTATACTTTATGTTTTAAAACAAACTGAAGAAGCAAATAAACATTTCCTACCCCATGGATGTTCACACGAGGAAGACTTAATGATACCAAAACCTGCCCAGATATATAGAGTGAATAAATGTAGAGAGAGTGCCTCAACCTTGACCCTTCAGATCAATGGCTCATGTCCTAAACTATGACATTGTTCACATATTAAAAAAGGTAACATAGGCAGGATAGAAAATTTTGATGCTGAAGATGAAAAGAAAATGATTACCTTTCAGTGGACTTTTCAGGAAAAGTTCTGCAAAGGATTTGAACTGGATCTTAGGATCTGTGGAAGGAAAGGAATGGCAAGGTGAATTAAGGAAATATGTTTGGAAAAGGGGTAACTAAATATCAAGTTTCATACTAGACAATTCTATAGAATTCTTTCTTTGGTTTTTAATAAATAAAGCTCTCATATCCTCCTTCTCAATATGGTATGCACATTAATTTATTGTCCCAAGAGAGATTTAGAGTTCATAGAGATTCTTCTAAACAACTTTTGTCCTGGAGACTTTGGGGAAAAAATGATAATGCAAAAATAATTATTCTAGATTAAGTCTAAAGTCTGTAGTCATGGGGCAGGACAATGTAAGTATAGAGATCAAAAAAGTAAACATTGGTACTAGGCATTTTTACTGCTTACTGACAATTGGTATATAAAATTGTCAATATTTCTGCATATCTTTTTAATTTTAAGATCATATAATTTAAAAATTAATATATTTTTATATTTCACTTAGGAACATAATAGTAACTTTTTATGAACCTTAACATAATGGCTAGAGAAGTTTTCTTGCTGTCTCATTAATATGCTAAGAGACCACAGAAATAAAAAGAATGAGCAAAATGTCAGAAGCCTATATTAATTCTAAGCTAACTAGAGTATTAGTAAAAGAATGAGCATTACAAATATTAGAGTCATCATGTTTTGATACATCAGTAAAATGGTCATTAATAAAATGTTTTATTGGGTAGAGGTATTAAAGGGACTAGATACACTCCCTTTCAAAAATACTTTAAGACATCCAATATTTCATTATTGAATTTTGTTGGAGTAGCTCAGTTGGTAAAGATTCCACCTGCAATTCAGGAGACCCTAGTTTGATTCCTGGGTCAGGAAGATCCACTGGAGAAAGGATAGGTTACCCACTCCAGTATTCTTAGACTTCCCTTGTGGCTCAGCTGGTAAAGAATCCACCTGCAATGCGGGAGACCTGGATTTGATCCCTGGGTTGGGAAGATCCCCTGGAGACAGGAAAGGTTACCCACTCCAGTATTCTGGCCTGGAGAATGCCATTAACTATATAGTCAATGGGGTCGCAAAGAGTCAGACATGACTGAGCGACTTTCACTTTCAGGGGAATATTTTTAAAATACCATCTCCACTTAGTAGCAATGACATAAAAACTATTCAGCAAGAAACTATAGTTTTTATATTCTGGTGTGATCCATTTTGTCAGTGTTAATTGCTGTTTGCCAGATTGAGTTTTACTCTGCACAGGCAAGGTATCGTGATCTTTGAGCAAAAGGAGCAAACTTCTTTCTGCTTCCTTTGTAGTTTATTCGCCCAAAACCTTCTTGCAGTCTGCAACTGTGTGGCTGGATCAAGTGTACTGTTTCAGGGTCCATGAATCATTTTTTGAAATCAGGTAAGAAATATGAAACTTCTCTGAAACTGAATGGTGATTGGGAACTCTATGGTATCGTCATTACTATTATTTCCTTATTATTATCTTCTTACTATCAGTTCAGTTCAGTTCAGTCACTCAGCCGTGTCCGACTCTTTGCGACCCCATGAATTGCAGCACACCAGGCTTCCCTGTTCATCACCAACTCCCGGAATTCACTCAAACTCATGTCCATCAAGTCAGTGATGCCATCCAGCCATTTCAACTTCTGTCGTCCCCTTTTCCTCCTGCCCCCAATCCCTCCCAGCATCAGACCCCTTTCCAATGAGTCAACTCTTCGCATGAAGTGGCCAAAGGACTGGAGTTTCAGCTTTAGCATCATTCCTTCCAAAGAACACCCAGAACTGATCTCCTTTAGAATGGCCGGGTTGGATCTCCTTGCAGTCCAAGGGACTCTCAAGAGTCTTCTCCAACACCACAGTTCAAAAGCATCAGTTCTTCGGCGCTCAGCTTTCATCACAGTCCAACTCACACATCCATACATGACTACTAGAAAGACCATAGTCTTGACTAGACAGACCTTTGTTGGCAAAGTAATGTCTCTGCTTTTGAATATGCTATCTACGTTGGCCATAAATTTCCTTCCAAGGAGAAAGTGTCTTTTAATTTCATGGCTGCAATCACCATCTGCAGTGATTTTGGAACCCCCCAAAAAATAAAGTCTGACACTGTTTCCCCATCTATTTTCCATGAAGTGACAGGACCAGATGCCATGATCTTAGTTTTCTGAATGTTGAGTTAAGCCAACTATATACATATAAATCTTCCCTCAAGACATCCAGCAATCATCCTTTCTTTAAAAAAAAAAAAAAAAAAGATGGAGCTAATAATTCTCTTGTTCCAATCTCAGTTTTGTCTGTTTTACTGGGAAACTTTTGTGTCTAGAATAAGCACATGCTGACATTTGTTTTTGTGTCTCTCTCACACATAAAGGCCAAGTTAAAAGTGAAAATAATGGCAGATCAAAGTTTCACCTTACCAATGAAAGTTTTAAATTACCATTTTCCTGGACTTTTAATTTCTCTAAATAAATTTTATAAAATATATTCACCAAAACATAATTTCTCAGGACATTAACAGATAACATGCAACAAGTGGTTCTGTGGTTTAAAAATGTACTTACATTCAGTTCGGTTCAGTGAAGTGAAGTGATGGGACCAGATGCCATGATCTTCGTTTTCTGAATGTTGAGCTTTAAGCCAACTTTTCTCTCTCCTCTTTCACCTTCATCAGAGGCTTTTTAGTTCCTCTTCACTTTCTGCCATAAGGGTGGTGTCATCTGCATATCTGAGGTTATTGATATTTCTCTCAGCAATCTTGATTCCAGCTTGTGCTTCTTCAAGCCCAGCGTTTCTCTTGATGCACTCTGCATATAATTTAAGTAAGCAGGGTGACAATATACAGCCTTGACGTACTCCTTTTTCTATTTGGAACCAGTCTGTTGTTCCATGTCCAGTTCCAACTCTTGCTTCCTGACCTGCATATAGGTTTCTCAAGAGGCCTACCATATGTAAAATAGATAGCAAAAGGGAATTTGCTGTATGGCTCAAGAAATTCAAACAGGGACTCTGTATCACCCTAGAGGGGTGGATGTGGAGGGAGATGGGAAGGAGGCTCAACAGGGAGGGGATATATGTATACCAATGGCTGATTCCTATTGGGGTTCGACAGAAAACAACAAAATTTTGTAAAGCAATTATCCTTCAATCAAATAATAAATTTAAAAATGCATTAGATTCAAGTAGTTATATAAGCATAGTAATAATAGTTCTGATAACTAGAATTTATTCATAGTTTCTAGAAAAAAATTAGCCTGTGAATAGCTTTAGAATATTTTCTCAGTCTTTACATTTTACAGGTGAGGAATCAGAATTTAGAGTCTTTAAATAAATGTTGAAAGTCACATAATTAGTAGTAGAACCAAGGCTTAAATCAAGGTTTTTCTACACATTTTAAAATTTATTTTATATTAAAAGATAGTTCGTAAAGGCAGAGGAACCAGAGATCAAATTGTCAACATTTTCTAGATCATGGAAAAAGCAAGAGAGTTCCAGAAAAACATCTACTTCTGCTTTATTGACTATGCCAAAGCCTTTGACTGTGTGGATCACAATAAACTGTGGAAAATTCTGAAAGAGATGGGAATACCAGACCATTTGACCTGCCTCTTGAGAAACCTGTATGCAGGTCAGGAAGCAACAGTTAGAACTGGACATGGAACAATAGATTGGTTTCAAATAGGAAAAGGAGTATGTCAAGGCTGTATATTGTCACCCTGCTTAGTTAACTTATATGCGGAGTACATAGTGAGAAACACTGGGCTGGAAGAAACAAGCTGGAATCAAGATTGCCGGGAGAAATATCAATAACCTCAGATATGCAGATGACGCCACCCTTATGGCAGAGAGTGAAGAGGAACTAAAAAGTCTCTTGATGAAAGTGAAAGTGGAGAGTGAAAAAGTTGGCTTAAAGCTCAGCATTCAGAAAACTAAGATCATGGCATCTGGTCCCATCACTTCATGGGAAATAGATGGGGACACAGTGGAAACAGTGTCAGACTTTATTTTGGGGGGCTCCAAAATTACTGCAGATGGTGATTGCAGCCATAAAATTAAAAGACACTTACTACTTGGAAAGACAGTTATGACCAACCTAGATAGCATATTGAAAAGCAGAGACATTACTTTGCCAACGAAGGTCCATCTAATCAAGGCTATGGTTTTTCCAGTGGTCATGTATGAATGTGAGATTTGGAATGTGAAGAAAGCTGAGCGCCAAAGAATTGATGCTTTTGAACTGTCGTGTTGGAGAAGACTCTTGAGAGTCCCTTGGACTTCAAGGAGGTCTAACCAGTCCATCGTAAAGGAGATCAGTCCTGGGTGTTCATTGGAAGGACTCATGTTGAAACTGAAACTCCAATATTTTGGCCGCCTGATGTGAAGAGCTGACTCATTTGCAAACACCCTGATGCTGGGGAAGACTGAAGGCAGGAGGAGAAAGGGACGACTGAGGATGAGATGGCTAGATGGCATCACCAACTCAATGGACATGAGTTTGGGTAAAATCCGGGAGTTGGTGATTGACAGAGAGGCCTAACGTGCTGCAGTTCATGGGGTCACAAACAGTCGGACAGACTGTGGGACTGACCTGAACTGTTACTATTTTGTTACATTGTTGCTCTTTGGACTTTTCAGTGTACAACTTTTCTTATTTTTTCTTATTTTCTTATTTTTTTTAGTACACATAGAAAGAAAGAAAAAGAAAGTGGAGTGTTTCGGAGTGGGCTGCCATTTCCTTCTCCAGGGATTTTCCCAACCCAGGGATTGAACTTGGGTCTCCCACATTTTGACTGATGCTTTACCATCTGAGGCACCAGGGAAGTCCAAAAAGCAATCATAAATGATCAAATATTCCAAGTTGATCATCCTGACAACTTTTATCAGCAGCTACACTATATTCAACTGTTGAAACATAATCCTAAAATAATCGTTTTAGGAGGTAGGGACATTAGGATGATTAAATCAGGAGGGTAGAGCCCTCATAAATGAATGAGACTAGCAACCTTGTAGGGAGAAGGCAATGGCACCCCACTCCAGTACTCTTCCTTGGAAAATCCCATGGACAGAGGAGCCTGGTAGGCTGCAGTCCATGGGGTCGCTAAGAGTCGGACACAACTGAGCGACTTCACTTTCACTTTTCACTTTCATGCATTGGAGGAGGAAATGGCAACCCACTCCAGTGTTCTTGCCTGAAGAATCCCAGGGACAGCGGGGCCTGGTGGGCTGCCGTCTATGGGGTCGCACAGAGTCGGACACGACTGAAGTGACTTAGCAGCAGCAGCAGCAACCTTGTAAAGGAGACCCTAGAGAGCAACCTTGCTCCTTACCCATAGAGGACACAGTGAGAAGTGGTACTCTGTAACTTGAAAGAGAGCATTCACTAGAACCTGACCATGCTGATATCCTGAGTTTGAACTTCCCTCCCTCGGAATTATGAGAAATACATTTCTGTTCTTTATAAGCCACTTGGTCTGTGGTATTTTGTTACAACAGCCCAGATGAACTAAGATATTATGAACATTATCTTTAGATAAATTAAGTCAATACATTTTTGTGTGAGTTATTGTAATTATAGGAATAAACATGGGACTTCATTAATTCTAAAATCTTGAACATACTTCCATCATGGCTAATGTTAGAAAAATATCTAAAAATTTTTACATTGTGCTTTTTTCACCTTTTGTATTTGCTTTCTATTGCTATGTAACAAATTACCACAAACATATAGGTACAAAACAACGTATATTAATTATCCATGGCTCAAAAAGCTGGATATGATCTAATTAGCACTTCTGTTCAAGGTCTCACCAGGCTGAAATCAAGATGTTGGTTATCATTTTGTTTTCCTGTATTATTCAAAACTCTCTTCTGATCTTACTGGTTGTTGGCAGATTTTAGTTTCCAAAAACTATAGTTCTGAAATCCCCCTTTTCCTTCTGCATATTAACAAGAGGTCACCCTCAGTTTTGGTGACCACCTTCAATTTCATGCCATGTAACCTCCTCAATAGGCAGTTCAAATGTGAATTTTGGTTCTTGAAGATCAGCAAGAAAATTTTCTCCTGCTTCAAATATTTTTAGCCCCCTTTTTAATGGCCCACATGTTTAAACTGGGTGAACCAGAATAATCTCTCCTTTGATTACCTCAAAGTCACTGATTAGGAATTCTAATTACATCTTAAAAATCTCTTTGCCATATAATGCAACAATCGCAGGAGTAATATTTCACAAGTACCTTTCAAAAGGAGGAGATGTTATACAGGGTATGTATACCAAGTTCGTGAGAATCCTGGGGATCAATTTAGTAAATTGAATGTTTATGACAGCTGCTAAACAGCAAACTCTCAAATGTTCAAGAACAAAACTTTAGGTTTTAACATGAACTCAGAAGTTGCTACCTATAAAGATCATGTACAATGTGAACTGACAATAGCAATTAAAGGTTATTTGCTCCAAGTACATATATAAAATTATTAGCATTGTGTTGAACTGTCTAAATAGCTACAGATGTTTATTCTGAGACTCAGAAATGATGCTTTTGAACTGTGGTGCTGGTGAAGACTCTTGAGAGTCTCTTGATAGCAAAACCAAACCAGTCAATCTTAAATGAAATAAACCGTGAATATTCATTGGAAGGACTGACGCTGAAGCTCTGATATTTTGGCCAAATGATGTATAGCTAACTCATTGGAAAAGACCTTAATGCTGGGGAAAATGGAAGACAAAAGGAGAAGAGGTCAACAGAGGATGAGATGGCTGGAAGGCATCATCAACTCAAGGGACATGAGTTTGAGCAAACTCCAGGAAATAGTGGAGGACAGGGAAGCCTCATGTGCTGCAGTCCATGAGGTTGCAGAAAGTCAAACATGATAACTGAACAACAACAAAGGTAAACATTTTGCTACTTAAATCTTTAAAAGAAAACTATGAGACTGCAGATTTTAGGTCTGGCATGAAACTAGATTTTCAGTTGTCACTTCCATTCTTAAAATAAGAAAAATCTGAATAAATGAAAGATCAATAATTTTTAACTTATCAGAGAATGGTGGTTTCAGGACAAATTATCATCCCAAAAGTCGGAAGAGAAAATACAGTCATAGTGCCTAGATCAGTTTAGCTAAAACAGAAGCTGCTAGAGCCACAAATAGGTAGGAACACACACATGATGAAGAGAGTAAGAAATTTCTGGAATCTGCAGTCTTATGGAGTTATCCCCAGTTTCATAGATTTTATCCTCTGTAAAAGGGTAAAATCTGTACGAGGTTCTATACTAGGATCTCATAGTGAAGAATCAAGCAAGCTCTTATTGTGGTTCTGGCAGGAGGAGGAAAAGAGTGCTTGGGAAATATGCTGAGATAATTCTCTATAACAAATATTTACTTTCCAGAGGAAAGACTTTGCCAGAGTCTTATTCTAGCTATGGGTTTCCCAAGTGGTACTAGTGGTAAAGAACCCACTGACAATGCAGGAGACGTAAGAAACAGGGGGTTGATCTCTGGGTCCAGAGGGTCACCTGGAGGACAGCATGGCAACCCACTCCAGTATTGTTGCCTGGAGAATACTATGGACAGAGGAGCACAGTGGGCTACAGTCCATATAGGATTGAAAAGAGTTGCACATGACTGACGTGACTTAGCACACATACATGCATCCAGTTACAGGAGAAAACTCCTCTCATTCCCCAAAGCTTTCCTTTCTCAACTAAGGTGGAGCTGATGCTATATACTGGAAAACACTTGTGAGAGCACCAGCCTAGAGACACAGGCCCAAGAAAGGATTGCAGTTTAATCAGAAGGTGACAGAACATTTCCCTCCTCACCTCCATGCCACCACATCAACAAGGTTATATTATATTAAAAGGAAATTACCACTGATCAATGTAGCCCCTTTCTGAAGAGGAATACTTAAGAGAGTTTAAAGTCAAGAGCAGAAACAAAAACAAGATACATTAAATTTGGGCAAAACTAAGTGATGTTTCAGACCATGAATTTTAAATCATTATAAGTAGGCTCAAACATAACTTTATTAATCAAAACAGAAACCATTATAATAAACACAGTTTTGCCAAATAGAAGTAAGTTTGTTTATTCCTGTAACATTATAATCATGCTTCAGGATTTGATGAACTCTTGGAAAGTATTTTCTGCCGCCTGCTGGTTGAGGAAGCATTTTCCCTGCAAAAATTTATCAAGATGCTTGAAGAAGTGGTAGTCATCTGGTGAGAGGCCAGGTGAATATGGTGGATAAGGCAAAATTTCATAGCCCAATTCATTCAACTTTTGAAGCATTGGTTGTGCGACGTGTAGTCAGGCATCGTCTTGCAGAAGAATTGGACCCTTTCTGTTGACCAATGCAAGCTGCAGGTGTTGCAGTTTTTGGTGCATCTCATTGATTTGCTGAGCATCCTTCTCAGACATTTTGGTTTCACCAGTATTCAGAAAGCTATAGTGGATCAAACCAGCAGCAGACCAAACAGTGATCATCACCTTTTTTTTTTTTTTTAACTTTTATTTTATTTTTAAACTTTACATAACTGTATTAGTTTTGCCAAATATCAAAATGAATCCGCCACAGGTATACATGTGTTCCCCATCCTGAACCCTCCTCCCTCCTCCCTCCCCATTCCATCCCTCTGGGTCGTCCCAGTACACCAGCCCCTAGCATCCAGTATCGTGCATCGAACCTGGACTGGCGACTCGTTTCATACATGATATTTTACATGTTTCAATGCCATTCTCCCAAATCTTCCCACCCTCTCCCTCTCCCACAGAGTCCATAAGACTCTTCTATACATCAGTGTCTCTTTTGCTGTCTCGTACACAGGGTTATTGTTACCATCTTTCTAAATTCCATATATATGCGTTAGTATACTGTATTGGTGTTTTTCTTTCTGGCTTTCTTCACTCTGTATAATAGGCTCCAGTTTCATCCACCTCATTAGAACTGATTCAAATGTATTCTTTTGGATGGCTAAATAATACTCCATTGTGTATATGTACCACAGCTTGCTTATCCATTCATCTGCTGATGGACATCTAGGTTGCTTCCATGTCCTGGCTATTATAAACAGTGCTGCGATGAACATTGGGGTACTCGTGTCTCTTTCCCTTCTGGTTTCCTCAGTGTGTATGCCCAGCAGTGGGATTGCTGGATCATAAGGCAGGTCTATTTCCAGTTTTTTAAGGAATCTCCACACTGTTCTCCATAGTGGCTGTACTAGTTTGCATTCCCACCAACAGTGTAAGAGGGTTCCCTTTTCTCCACACCCTCTCCAGCATTTATTACTTGTAGACTTTTGGATCGCAGCCATTCTGACTGGTGTGAAATGGTACCTCATAGTGGTTTTGATTTGCATTTCTCTGATAATGAGTGATGTTGAGCGTCTTTTCATGTGTTTGTTAGCCATCTGTATGTCTTCTTTGGAGAAATGTCTATTTAGTTCTTTGGCCCATTTTTTGATTGGGTCATTTATTTTTCTGGAGTTGAGCTGTAGGAGTTGCTTGTATATTCTCGAGATTAGTTGTTTGTCAGTTGCTTCATTTGCTATTATCTTCTCCCATTCTCGTGCAAGTTTGGCATTGGGAAACATTATTTTACTGACAAAGCAGAGACATTACTTTACCAACAAAGGTCATCTAGGCAAAGCTGTGGTTTTTCCAGTAGTCATGTATGAATATGAGAATTGGACCATAAAGAAAGCTGAGTGATGGAGAATTAATGCTTTTGAACTGTGGTGTTGGAGAAGATGCTTGAGAGTCCCTTGGACTGCAAGGAGATCAAACTAGTTAATCCTAAAGGAAATCAATCCTGAATGGCCATTGGAAGGACTGATGCTAAAGCTGAAATTCCAGTACTTTGGCCACCTGATGTGAGAAGCTGACTCATTAGAAAAGACCCTGCTGCTGAGAGAGATTGAGGCAGGAGGAGAAGAGAACAATATGGTTGCATGGGAGCACCGCCTCGATGGACAAGAGATTGAGCAAGCTCCAGGATTTGGTAATGGACAGGGAAGCCTGGAGTACTGAAGTCCATGGGGTCGCAAAGAGTCAGACATGACTTAATGACTAAACTGAACTGAACTTGGCATTGTGAAGGGCTTGGGAGCTTCTTCTCGGTCCAGCCACCAAGCTAATTATCACCAGTTGTATAAAATTCACTTTTCATTGCATATCACAATCCAATCAAGAAATGGTTCATTGTTATTGCATATAATAGGAGAAGGCTACACTTTAAACCTATGATTTTTTGGATTTCCAGTCAGCTCATAAGGCACCCACTTGAACTTTTTCACCTTTTCAGTGTGCTTCAAATGCTGAATGATCATAGAATGGTTGACGTTGAGTTATCTGGCAACTTCTTGTGTAGTTGTAGGAGGATCAGCTTTGATGATTGCTTTCAAATTGATCATTCTCAATTTCTAATGGCCAGCCACTGTGCTATTCATCTTTAAGCCTCTTGTCTCCTTTGCAAAACTTCTTGACCCACCTCTGCACTGTACGTGCATTAGCAGTTCCTGGGCCAAATGCCTTCTTGAAATTGTGAGTTCTCTCTGCTGCTTTCCAACCCATTTTGAGCTCAAATTTTAAAAAATCGCTCAAATTTGCTTTATATCTAACATCATCCTTATATTCTAAAATAAATATAAAATAAATAGCAGGTAATAAATCATTAGCAAAAAAACATAAAGCAAGAAATGCACATTAAAATGATGCATAACTCATTTACTTAAGAATATATTCCAACATATAATGACAAAATTCAACAATGCAATATCACAATTATTTTTGCATCAACCTAATATGAAGCCTGTGGTACCTATCCTTGGAGGAAACTTTAAACACAGCCAATTACTAGCCAGATTAACATAAAAATACACACTGTAGGCCTAGTCATTTCAATTTTGATCACTTAATACAACATGTGTCACTTTCAGCAAACAGCTACATTCACCAAGACAGACAAACACTCTGGACCATAAAAAGACAACTAAATACATATTAAAAAACAAAAAAATTATACAAGGTGTGTTCTAGATCATAATGGGATTAAATTAGATATCAATAATAAAATGATACTTGGAATATACTTGAATACTTGTGCATCAAATAATAAATAAGTAAACCTGAATCAAACAATTAGTCTCAAGGAAAATTCAGAAGATATTTTAAACTAAAATTACAAGAAAAATACAACCTATCAAAATTTGTGGAATACAGCATAGACAGTGCTTGGAGGAAAAATATAGCATTAAATGCATGTATCAGAAAATAAGAAAGACCTACATCAGTAACCTAAGATTCCATCTTATAAAACTAGAAAATGCAGAGCAATTTAGCTTAAAGTAAGTTGAAAAAAAAGAAAAATATTGGCAGAAATCAGTGAAATTGAAAACCAGAGAAAAAACTTAATGCTAATTATTTGACAAATATATTGATAAATCTGTTGCCTGGCTAACCAGAGAAAGAGAGAGAAGAGAAAGAAATTTCAGTATCAGAAATGAAACATGTAAGTGTACAACAGAGTATTATTCAGCAACAAAATGAAATGAGCTCTCAAGATACTAAAACACATAGATGGCATGTAAATACATATTGTTATTCAGTTGCTCAGTCATATCCGACTCTGCAACCCCATGGACTGCAGCACTCCAGGCTTCTCTATCCTTCACACTTTCCTGGACCTTGCTCAAACTCATGTCCCTTGAGCCGGTGATGCCATCCAACTATCTTGTCTTCTGTTATCCTCTTCTCCTCTTGCCTCAATCTTTCCCAGCATCCGGGTCTTTTCTAATGAGTCAGCTTCTTGCATAAGGTGGCCAAAGTATTGGAGCTTCAGCTTCAGCTTCAGCATCAGTCCTTCCAATGATTATTCAGGATTGATTTCCTTTAGGATTGACTTGTTTGATCTCCTTGCAGGCCAAGGGACTTTCAAAAGTCTTCTCCAACACCACAGTTGTTCTTCAGTTCTTCGGTGGTCAGCTTTCTTTATGGTGCAACTCTCACACCCATACAAGACTACTGGAAAAACCATAGGTTTAACTAGACAGACCTTTGTTGGCATAGTTACGTATCTGCTTTTTAGTATGCTATCTAGGTTTGTCATGGGCTTCCCTGGTGGCTCAGAGGGTAAAGCATATGCCTGCAATGGGGGACACCTGGGTTCAATCCCTTGGTTGGGAAGATCCCCAGAGAAGGAAATGGCAACCCACTCCAGGACTCTTGCCTGGAAGATCCCATGGAGGAAAAAGCCTGGTAAGCTACAGACCATGAGGTCACAAAGAGTTGGACACGACTGAGTGACTTCACTTTCACTTCACTAGGTTTGTCATAGCTTTTCTTTCAAGGAGCAAGCATCTTTTAATTTCGTGGCTGCAGTCACCATCTTACTAAGCAGAAAAAGCCTATCTGAAAAGTTTACATATTCAATTATGCAACTGTATTAATTCTGTAAACACCAAAACTATAGAGATGCAAACAGATGAGTGGTTGGCATTGTTTGAATAGATGCTACTTCCTCTCAGAGAATAAAATATGAAAAGGTAGAGGCAAAGGAGTAAGGAGAACTCTGACAAGCACTACCATAGCCAGGTGATCAAGGTTAACACACCAACAACGATGTCACTGTGATAGTGTGTATGCTTGATATGTGATGAAAACAGCACTTTACCTCTGTGGTCTTCCTCCCCTGAAACACATAACCCAGACGAATCACGAGCTAACTATCACAAAAATTTCTGTTGATTCTACAAAATACCTAAATTCATACTTCTCAAAAGTGTAAAGGCCGTCCAAAACAAGGAAAGTCTGACAAAGTGTCACAGTCAATAGGAGCCTCATGAGAAATGACTACTAAACCAATACAATATTGTAAAGCAATTAGCCTTCAATTAAAACAAATAAATTTTATATTAAAAAAATAAAAACTAAAAGTAATGTGATATCCTGAATGGGACAATGGGACCAAAAAAAAAACAAAGAAAAGGTGAAAGGAAATTGAGACAGAAGGAAGACAAACAGTAAGTAGAAACTAAAAAACTCTGAGTAAATTATGGGCTTTAATAAATAATAATGTATGGAAACTGATTCATTAATTGTAATGAATGTATCACTTTAATGTAAAATGTTAAATCTAGGGCAAACTGAGTGAGGGGCATATTGGAATATTCTATACTTATCTTTGCAATGTTCTGTATACCCATAACTATTTTAAAATTAAAATTAATGCTAAAATATTATTTAAACAATCTATTATGGACTGATTGTATCCTCCCCTGCCCCTACAAATTCATATGTTTATGCCTTTAGCTCCCAATATGACTATTTTTGAAATGAGCATCTTTATACAAGTAATTAAAGTTGAAAGAATTCACAAGAGCTGGTATCCTTATAAGTAAGAGTCACCAGAGATCTCCCTCCATCCTCTGTCCCCTCTCTTTCCCTCTGCCCCCCCACCCCCTCCCCCACCACATTAATAGGTAAGCTATTTGAGGTAAAACTGAAATAAAAATACAATGCCTTGTCTATCATTGGGGAACTGCTTTTGAACAATGAACAAAATTAGCATTTAAAGAAAAAGAATTGGGCTTAGGCAATGACTGGAATTGTAACTCATCTACATCTAATGTTTACGTGTTTTTAGCATTTCATAGTACTAAAGGGTTTTACTTGATATATTGTTTCATTTAAAAGGGATATGTTTTTATTTTTAAACATGTAGTGGTGACAGGGTAGTCATGTACTGGTGATTGAGGTTAGTCATGTAGAGGTGACTGAGTTTAGTCATTAACACTTGTAATCTACTTAATTTGGAAGTCAAATTATTATACAACTTGTTACTTATAAATATTTCTTCAAAGTAGGAAACAGTTCCATGTGTCTATACCTTTGGATAATGCCCCTCCTCCTCCTAATATTCTGGACTAGATAAATGTAGTCTTAAAATAGAATGGGAAGTGTATACAATCTCCACTGGTACATTTTATTCCCATTTCTCATTTATGAGAATCTAAACCCTAACTAGAGCAACAACCAGAATTGTATGTTTAAACTAGATTAATATGCCACAGTTTTGCTGGGTACAAATTCAAACAATGAGGCTTGGAGTTATGATGTCTGTCCTTATTTAACAATACATGCCCTCAATTTTTACTTAATTTAAAAGAATCATTGAAGTAATTTTCCTTTTTAAATATAATTCACAAGGATTTCCATCCACTCCAGGATCAACATTTGGAGGGCTTGTAAATTGGAGTTTTAATTATAGCTCTTCTCAAAGAATAATGAAATTACATAAAAAGTTTATTTGACTATAAACAACAGAAAGCTATTAACTCATTGGACTATGCTCACTAAAGATATGATTCTTAATAACCTTTGTTAAATATCAGAGCATACTTTTAACTATAAAAGCTAATAATTGATACTTGGAGCACTAAATTTATTCATAAAAAATGTATAGTTCTGAAAAGTACATGACAGTTCACCATTTTATGTCTTAGGTGATACTTTCCTTATTTAGAATATAAGTTCTTTGGTGGCAGGACTCTTTGTTTTATTCACTAAAATATCCCCAGTAATAAAAAAAAAAGTACTGACATAACAGGCAATCAGTAAATATTTATTGAATGAATGAATTCAACCACCGTGATTTTCACAAAAAGTATGAACTTGAATAGTAACTTTTTTTCATTGAACATTTTACCAAAAAAGACATATAAATGACCAATAGGTACACAAAAAGATGCTTAACATCACTGATTATTCAGTTCAGTTCAGTTCAGTTGCTGAGTCGTGTCTGACTCTTTGCGACCCCATGAATCACAACACGCCAGGCCTCCCTGCCCATCACCAACTGCCAGAGTTCACTCAAATTCATGTCCATCGAGTCAGTGATGGCATCCAGCCATCTCTTCCTTTGTCATCCCCTTCTCCTCCTGCCCCCAATCCCTCCTAACATCAAGGTCTTTTCCAATGAGTCAACTCTTCACATGAGGTGGCCAAAGTACTGAAGTTTCAGCTTTAGCATCAATCCTTCCAATGAACACCCAGGACTGGTCTCCTTTAGGATGGACTGGTTGGATCTCCTTGCAGTCCAAGGAACTCTCAAGAGTCTTCTCCAACACCACAGTTCAAAAACATCAATTCTTTGGCGCTCAGGTTTCTTCACATTCCAACTCTCACATTCATACATGACCAGTGGAAAAACCATAGCCTTGACTAGACGGACCTTTGTTGGCAAAGTAATGTCTCTGCTTTTGAATATGCTATCTAGGCTGGTCATAACTTCCCTTCCAAGGAGTAAGCGTCTTTTAATTTCATGGCAGCAGTCACCATCTGCAGTGATTTTGGAGCCCCCCAAAATAAAGTCTGACACTGTTTCCACTGTTTCCCCATCTATTTGCCCTGAAGTGATGGGACCGGATGCCATGATCTTCATTTTCTGAATGTTGAGCTTTAAGCCAACTTTTTCATTCTCTTCTTTCACTTTCATCAAGAGGCTTTTTAGTTCCTCTTCACTTTCTGCCATAAGGGTGGTGTCATCTGCATATCTGAGGTTATTGATATTTCTCCCGGCAATCTTGATTCCAGCTTGTGCTTCTTCCAGCCCAGCATTTCTCATGATGTACTCTGCATAGAATTTAAATAAGCAGGGTGACAATATACAGCCTTGACATACTCCTTTTCCTATTTGGAACCAGTCTATTGTTCCATGTCCAGTTCTAACTCTTGCTTCCTGACCTGTATACAGGTTTCTCAAGAGGCAGGTCAGGTGGTCTGGTATTCCCATCTCTTTCTGAATTTTCCACAATTTATTGTGATCCACACAGTCAAAGGCTTTGGCATAGGGAAATGAAAATCTAAACCACTGTGGGCTATCAACACAAACATGTTAGAAATGCTATTATTGAAATAGCAATGCTGGCATGGATGTGGAGAAAAGGAAATACTTGGGAAATATAAATTAGTGCAGCCACCATGGAAAACAATCTGGCAGGTTTTCAAGCAATCAAAAAATAGAACTATCATATGACACAGCAATTCCACTTTCAGGTATTTATCTCGAGAAAACAAAAACACAAACTTGAAAAGATATCTGCATCCACATGTTCACAGTAGTATCATTTACAAGAGTCAAGACATGAAAATAATCTAAGTGTCCACTGATGGATAAATGGATAAAGTATGGTGTATATAAGATGGAATATTATTCAGCCAAAGAAAGGAAGTACATCCTGACATTTATTACATCATGGATGGACCTTGAGAGCATTATGCTTAGTGAAGTGAGACAGAGAAAAGACAAATATTGTATGATCTCACACATATGAGTAATCTTAAAAAAAAATAGTTTCAGAAACAGAGCAGATTAGCAGTTACAAGAAGCAAGGGGTATGATAGGAGGTAGGTAAAATGGGTGAAGGTGGTATAATTTTATTTGTAATTTTTCTTTTTTTTCCTTAAAGACTACTGTGGAACTTATAACCCTAGTAGAACCTGTGTGAATTGCCTCTTGACAAAGTTTGAAGAAGAAATTCTCTAATGCAAATATAGATGCATATTGCTATGTGGCTACTAAAATATAAACAAAATTATAGGCTGAACCAAAGACAGAACTAAACTTATATCAGAGTATATTTCATAGTCTTATTATAGTCTTTGATAATCACTAATAGACTGAGAACCAGTGTTCTGAGAAATACAAAATCAAAGGCAGATAAACAGTGCAGAGAGGAATCTAGAAATTCTTACCACATGAATACTTAGCTGTATTTATATTGCTGAAGGATTGCTATGAAGAAGTGAATATGACCTACTGTTTGGTACTCTAGAAGTTATAATTTATTTTGGAGGCAGTTTTGAAATCAATATGAGGAATATTTAACAGCTATTGCAGTGGATTTACAGAGTGAGTACTGACAAGTTAGGGAGACTCCTGGTACTGGATATATTCAAGAAAAGTTTGCAAGGATGTTTGACAGTCAGAGACTTGGATAAATATTCATGAAGACCATTTGTAGTCCTAAAAGTCCACAAGACTGTTTCTTTACAGATATTTACAACAACCATCTATTTTGCTACTCTAGAATCAGAAAGAAGTATAAATTTGGTATGCAATATCTTTAGTTGGAATAGTGATTCTGCACACTAATTTTGAGAAATTGGATTATTATATCTGGAAGTGTTAATGCATTCTTCAGAGAACAGTCAGGATTCAATAAGATCTATACATTCTAAAATATGATATATAATAAACCATGTATTGAACACTCATATGCAATTTTCATTTATTTTCCAAATATTAATTTAGTAGGGCTACTGTTTACCAGGAAAATAAACTGCTTTCAAGACATACAGAACTGTACTAGCAAGGTACAGCCCTCATAGATTCAACAGATTGTCCATTATGCGTCCCTCATGATACAGTCATTGTAATACATACTTTATAGGATACAGAAGTTCAGATCATGTAATAACTTGTTAAGAACTATACAACTATCTAAATAGTTGCCTTTTATTGATTATCCAGGAGATAGAACAGGTTTGAAGTAAGTGTATTGTTTTATTGTTTTCTATTCATATAGATAACCTCTAGAGCTCCATTTATGTTTCCCATCATGAAGCCTTACTCTAAATGTTTCTTCCCCTTCAGAAAACCTCTTTGTTTTCAATTTCTGTGTTACTGTCATATTCCATCACAGTGTTAATCTCAACAGTATTCGCCCTCCAACTCTGTCCTTATTCAGTATAAGAGGCAGGAAATAAAACATCTTCTTTTAGTTCAACACATCAGAGGAAGCTAGAAATTCAATTTTCTGATTCCCAGTTCAGTTTTCTCTCTATTACAAACTTAATACCATTGAATGAACTTTAGCTACCGTGTCCACAGAAAGTTCTGACATTCATAGTCGCTCATCAACATCTATACAGTCTTCTTCAAATTCAGAAAGTACAGACAAAAGGGAATATGGGAAAAACAAAGCAGCTGTGAGCAATGTAGTTGGGTGGGGATTTGATTTATAAACTTTCTGCTCAGTTTACTCTTGAACTCTACAAACCCAGTTTTCATAGTATTGTCCCTTAAAGTGGCTAGGGTATTTGACTCAGAAAAGACAAAAACCAGAGGACTTCTGATTAGGAATAAGAAAATAGGAATAGTAATAAATAAAGGTAATGCCTAGGTAAAGGATTATAATTGTATACTCACATATACAACTATACATAAAAATACCCAGACATCATATATAATCAAGACAATACCTTGGAGGCATGTCATTAAAAAATTAGAAACCAAGCCTCCACTCACAAACTTTTCCCTCTGATAGCAAAATTAGAAATGTTAAATCAAACATCATCAAATGTTACTGTACTATAAGGATGTTGTAACTTCCCTGGTAGCTCAGACGGTAAAGCGTCTGCCTGCAATGCAGGAGACCTGGGTTTGATCCCTGGGTTAGGAAGATCCCCTGGAGAAGGAAATGGCAACCCACTCCAGTATTCTTTCTTGGAGAATTCCACGGACACAGGAGCCTGGTGGGCTACAGTCCATGGGATCGCAAAGAGTCAGACATGACTGAGTGACTTCACTTCACTTCACTTCACTTCATAAGGATGTTGCACTGAATTATATTGAAATTGAACAGAATGCTGAACAGTATCCAAATATTACTTGCATTACTCACATAAATATTACATAATGAAATGACACACTAAGAATAGAGAGAGGCATTTTATGAAAGGAAATTCTTTTAAGTGATAGTTGGTGCCATCATTGCTTTTTGTTTGTTTGTTGACTACAGTGTGAATTGAAAGCAGGGGTATAACAGAGAAACAGGGAAATTACCGGTAATAGCAAGTTCTAAATTCTCTCTCCCATCACAACATCAATCACTACAAAAAATGGTCAATGATAAATATCAGCATAGAATACTTCTTTGTAACACTCATTTTTAAAATTTGTACTTTAAAAATACAGAAGTATGAAAATTATAGAAGCAATGCTCTATCACAATATTCTTCCTAACTTTTATATTATATGTTAGCTTGAAAATTAAAAAAGCCTTCTCAGAAAAAAAAAAAGATATGTTAACACAGCATTTTTTTAATTTACAAAATACTAAGTTTAAAACATTTTAACAGTTACTTGAATAAATCATCTACACGTTAAACATTTGCTGAAGTGAAATTTCTATATCCTTGTCACATTTAAAATATTTGTTATATTGATAAAAGATGATTTGGTTTCTGGGATATCAAATCACTGTGTAGGAAAATTATCATCAAATTCATTATTGATGTCTTTCAAGAGTCACAGTAAAATAAACCAAATAAGAGCACAGCAAATAAAAAACAGCAACAACAAAATCCTCTTATACATTACTATACAACCAAGAAAATGAACAACTTGTTTTCAGGTCAAGAGGAAAAGAAATATGAAAAAGAAGAGAATGAAATCTATCAAATAAGTACCAATCACAAATCACATTTTTACTTTACTCTTACATTTCTGATGTTATAACTTGCCATGTTTTACTAATCTAAATTATATATGTAAAATCTGAACTGTAAATTATCCTAAATTTAGTAGGTTTCATGGGCAACTACTCTTCCATAGTATTAAATTATGTATATTCTTTTTATAAACAGTGTTGCAAAACTCAAGTTGAACAAAAATAGAGTCAACATAAGAAATATTCAAACACAGATCTCCCATACATCATTAGTAGTTTGTGAAAGGCTTGATGGGAAAGAACATCATGGTTGATCTCATGTATTGACTCACTCCCCAATTCTGCAGACACTCACAACCTAAAAACTACATTTCCTACACTAGTTTTAAACTAAAACTTTGGAGGTAGAATTGATTTCACTGAATAACTGCACTCCTGTCAGTTTTGAAAGACAGAAATCAAGCAGAAGCTCACTTTCAGGCATTCATTCTGATTGCAAGCAGTATCATAGCAACATCAGTACAGAGAGATAATTTTAGTGGCCATACTCTATATCTAGTGAGCAAATCTTCACAGAAAACAGAAGAAATTGTAGACAAAGTAGCAGCAGTTTCCTGATCTCTGGGTTGCAGGCAGGAGAGGGTTCTTAAAACGAGGTGACCCCTCCACTCAGCCCTTCCAATCATGCTCTAAGTAATTAATTGTCTGTATAAAAATCCTAGTAATTGAAATATCTAAGGGGCCATATTTTCCCTCTATACTTACTGATACAAAAGAAAAATATGCTGGATATTAACAAAGAAACCTAAATACCTATATCTATATATATATAAAGTATATACATAAAGATATTATAGAAGATATAAATAAATGGAGATACACATCATGTTTCAGGAGAAGTATAATATATTTTCTTAATTAACATGCAGTGTTAAATAAACCCCAATCAAAGTACTAGGGGGATTTTTATGACATTTTAAAAACAGGTTTATAAAGTTCACCTGTAAACATAAATAGTTAAGAATAGATATAAAGTATTCCAAAAAGTGATATAGATATAGTACTAGATATTAAGATGCATCAAGATATTAATATGGTAGAGAAAAATCTGTAAATAAATGCAAGAGCCAGAATCAATGTCAGAAAAAAAATGTTGCTATATTTAAGTAATTATACAATAAAGAAATTATCAAAATCAATAAGGAAAATAAAAGATAAGCAACAAATGACTTGGTGGAAAGTAAAAACAAAAGGGCTTCCCTGGTGCTTTATACCATAATTCAAATTTAGTTCCAGGTTGATTAACTAAACTTAGAAATTGATATCACATATACTAAAGAATTAGTTGAAGTTCTATTTAAACATTATCTAAATGGCATTGTTTTTGCCATAAAGATTGTTTTGCTTGTCTAATAGCTGCAATAGTTATTCTAATAGAATTATGCCTGTATTTTATTTCATAACAGATTTTGTAAATTGTTTTACAAACAAATGAAATGTGTAACTTAAAAAATACAATTAAAGTAATAAAAGAAAAAAATGGGCATGGACTTTTTTGAACAAAAAGTCACTGTAGCAAATCACAAAGAAAAATAAAGATTGTCACATGCAAATGTAAGATTGTCTTGTTTTGTTTGGCCTACAATCTCTTTTATCAGAACGGAGAGAAAAAAAATTAAGAGAAATATTGGCAGTGAACATGAGACAGGTTAATTTAATTATGCAAAGAATACAAAGTTGAAAAGAAAGCATGTCAATGGAAAAATGAGGAAAGAACTTCAAAGACCATTTACTTATGTAGTAATAAACTAAGAAATGAATTTAAGTACAAAAATAATCTTCACATTTAAAAAATAAGCTTCTAGAAATTTTCATTATTAAATAATTATGGATACAAAAAATAGATGGTACAATAAAGAACATTGTAGTGTTGTTTACAATGATGAAAATTAAGAAGGATTTAAATTTCCATACTAGGAGAAATTAATCCTGTCTTTAAGACAGAATGATGGGGAAGGGGTTAAAATCCCATTTTCTTATAATAAAAAATAGAAAATGCTCAAAATGTAGGAGTACGTGATGGAAACAAGAACTTACTACTTTAAGAAATCAGTCATTTAAAACATTAAATAAATACCTATTTATTTAAATATACTTCCTGAAAATAAAAACACCAGAGTATCAGTTGATTGCAGCATTAGAAGTGATTTTTGTTTAAACTTTTCTCTACTTTCTTTTTTTTTACATTTTTATTTTATTTTATTTTTTAACTTTACAATATTGTATTGGTTTTGCCATATATCATAATGAATCCACCACAAGTATACATAAACTTTTCTCTACTTTCTGTAATAGTATATATTAATTGGATAATCCAACAAAGTAAATAATATTTGGGGAAAAGTGACAGATTTAACCTATACTAACTTAAGAAGGAAAAGTATTGGCTTGTCAAACAGAATCTTCCTCCCACTGTGAACTTCTAAAGCAGGCTTGATTCTAGGATACAATTTCAAAACACCTTAATTCCATAATTTCTCAGCTCTACCTCATCTGCATTCGCTCCATTCTCAGACTGACTCTTACATCTATTTGACCAGGATATTTTTATATTTTGTTCATTTATGTTTCCAAAATGCCTGTGCTAGTCATATGATAAGCGTATAACGCTTTGTTGAGTGAGTAAATAAGTTAATTAAAGAGAAATAGATGTAGTATAACCAGCTTCCCATTCTCCCAGTTTCATTCAGCAGAGAACAGTTGATTCATCTTTAGCAGTATCCCTAGTCCAAAGCTCATGAATTCCCTTAGTCCATCTCTGAACCAAACAACAATTCTCTACCCAGACACAGTTCAGTTCAGTTGCTTAGTCATGTCCGATTCTTTGTGACCCCATAGACTGCAGCATGACAGGCCTCCCTGTCCATCACCAACTCACAGAGTTTACCCAAACTCATGTCCATTGAGTTGGTGATGCCATGCAATCATCTCATCCTGTATTGTCCCATTCACCTCCCACCTTCAAGCTTTCTTTTCTTCAATTGGGGTCTTTTCCAATGAATAAGTTATTCACATCAGGTGGCCAAAGTATTGGAGTTTCATCTTCAATATCAGTTCTTCCAATGAACACTCAGGACTGATCTCCTATAGGATGAACTGGTTGGATCTCCTTGCAGTCCAAGGGAAAATAAAGAGTCTTCAACACCACAGTTCAAAAGCATCAATTCTTCGGCACTCAGCTTTCTTTATAGTCCAACTCTCACATTCATGCATGACTACTGGAAAAAACATAGCCTTGACTAGATGGACATTTGTTTGCAAGTAACATCTCTGCTTTTTAATATGCTGTCTAGGTTGGTCATAACTTTCCTTCAAAGGAGCAAGCATCTTTTAATTTCATGTCTGAAGTCACCGTCTCTAGTGATATTGGAGCCCCCAAAAATAAAGTCTGCCACTGTTTCCACTGTTTCCCCATCTATTTCCCATGAAGTGATGGGACCGGATGCCATGATCTTCGTTTTCTAAATGTTGAGCTTTAAGCCAACTTTTTCACTCTCCTCTTTCACTTTCATCAAGAGGCTCTTTAGTACATCTTCACTTTCTGCCATAAGGGTGGTGTCATCTGGATATCTGAGGTTATTTGTATTTCTCCTAGAAACCTTGATTCCAGCTTGTGCTTCATACAGTCCAGAATGTCTCATGATGTACTCTGCATATAAGTTAAATAAGCAGGCTGACAGTATACAGACTTGACGTACTCTTTTCCTATTTGGAACGAGACTGTTCTATTTCCAGTTCTAACTGTTGCTTCCTGGCCTGTATACAGATTTCTCAAAAGGCAGGTCAGGTGGTCTGGTTTTCCCATCTCTTTCAGAATTTTCCACAGTTTATTGTGATCCACACAGTCAAAGGCTTTGGCATAGTCTATAAAGCAGAAATAGATGTTTTTCTGGAACTCTCTTGCTTTTGTGATGATCCAGCAGATGTTGGTAATTTGATCTCTGGTTCCTCTGCCTTTTCTAAAACCAGCTTGAACATCTGGAAGTTCATGGTTTCCATGTGTTGAAGCCCGGCTTGGAGAATTTTGAGCATTACTTTACTAGCATGTGAGATGAGTGCAATTGTGCAGTAGTTTGAGCATTGTTTGGCATTGCCTTTCTTTGGGATTGGAATGAAAACTGACCTTTTCCAACCCTGTGGCCACTGCTGAGTTTTCCAAATTTGCTGGCATATTGAGTGCAGCATGTTCACAGCATCATCTTTTAGGATTTGAAAGAGCTCAACTGGAATTCTATCACCTCCACTTACTTTGTTCATAGTGATCCTTCCTAAGGCCCACTTGACTTCACATTCCAGGATGGCTGGCTCTAGATGAGTAATCACATCATCGTGATTATCTGGGTTGTGAAGATCTTTTTTGTACAGTTCTGTGTATATTTGCCACCTCTTCTTAATATCTTCTGCTTCTGTTCAGTCCATACAATTTCTGCCCTTTATTGAGTCCATCTTTGCATGAAATATTCCCTTGGTATCTCTAATTTTCTTGAAGAGGTCTCTAGTCTTTCCCGTTCTATTGCTTTCCTCTGTTTCTTTGGACTGATCACTGAGGAAGGCTTTCTTATGTCTCCTTGCTATTCTTTGGAACTCTGCATTCAAATGGGTATATCTTTCCTTTCCTCCTTTGCTTTTTGCTTCTCTTCTTTTCACAGCTCTTTGTAAGAACTCCTGAGACAGCCAGTTTGCTTTTTTGCATTTTCTTTTCTTGGAGATGGTCTTGATCCCTCTCTCCTGTACAATGACTTGAACCTCCATCCATAGTTCATTAGCACTCTATCATATCTAGTCCCTTAAATCTATTTCTCACTTCCACTGTACAATCGTGGGGGATTTGACTTAGGTCATACCTGAATGGTCTAGTGGTTTACCCCACTTTCTTCAATTTAAGTCTGAATTTGGCAATAAGGAGTTCATGATCTGAGCCACAGTCAGCTCCCAGTCTTTTTTTTTTTTTTTTTTTTGCTGACTGTATAGAGCATCTCCATCTTTGGCTGTGAAGAATATAATCAATCTGATTTCAGTGTTGGCTATCTGGTGATGTCCATGTGTAGAATCTTCTTTTGTGTTGTTGGAAGAGAGTGTTTCCTATGATCAGTGCGTTCTCTTGCAAAACTCTATTAGCCTTTGCCCTGCTTCATTCTGTACTCCAAGGCCAAATTTGCCTGTTACTTCAGGTGTTTCTTGACTTCCTACTTTTGCATTCCATTCCCCTATAATGAAAAGGACATCTTTTTGGGGTGTTAGTTCTAGAAGGTCTTGTAGGTCTTCATAGAACCATTCAGCTTCAGCTTCTTTGGCATTAGTGGTTGGGGCATGCTTTGATTACCGTGATATTGTGTAGTTTGCCTTGGAAATGAACAGAGATCGTTCTGTCGTTTTTGAGATTGCATCCAAGCACTGCATTTCAGACTCTTTTGTTGACTATGATGGCTACTCCATTTCTTCTAAGTGATTCTTGCCCACAGTAGTAGACATAGGGCAAACTCATAAGATAAAAGCTTACCTCAATCAGGGATGCAAGAATGGGTAGTACCCTAAATGAAAACTCAAGTATCATTATCAAAAGAATGCAGTACAGTTGTTAGGAACTCAAAAGTGGCAGTCACTGCTGTATGTCTATGTAATAAAAACATCCATATTAAGCCCATTTTTAATATTTAAGTCATACCTATGAAGCAATAAACACACTTCTCTCAATAAACAGAAGACTGAATAAACATCCCATACAATCATTTGCGTTTAATGCTTTGCAAATTGCTTTGGGTTTCGTTGATTGAGCCAAGAAACTCCAAGTTTGAAGTTGTCTGCTCAAAGTGAAATCAATAAATGCTTTTCTTGGTAGTGGGGATCACAGGGGATGAAGTCTAAGTCTGAAGCACACTAAAAAGTGCTGACCTATTAAGACATGTTGGATACCTTTTATTAAAAAGTAAAAACAAACTATAAGAATGGATGACTCCACTCACTAAAGGCCTTTCCATTATACTTTCGCCTTCAGTATTCTTCAATGAATTGGAAAAATGGTTTTTGAATGGGTTTCAAGGCACAAATACATTGACTCACTGAGAGACTTGGCTATCAATACAGCGTCTCCAGGATGTCTGGCACACCAGTCACCTCCAGGCAGTGTTTTAAATGAAGAGTGGATAAATGGCCTTTATATTTATTATAGACTTTCATCTATTGATTAAGAATTATAGTAAATATGAAATATGAAAAATAATGTATTGCCTACTATTTTCATACAATATGTTGATGATGAAACTCAATATGATACTATAAACTAGTCCATAAAGTCCTTTTAAAAGTGCTCTGTAAATATTTTACAAGGAGACCCTAACAGTTTTCTTGAGGTTTCCTCAAATAAACCATTTTTCCATTCTGCAAATACAGAAATTGAAATGTGAATGTTAATATTTCAACTTTGGGTCCTGGAGTATTTCAGCTATTTGAAAGAGCTACACTGTAGTCATTCAGGGGACCCCTAATGAGAATTCAGTCTTCTAAATGCAGTATGTCATACAAACTTTGGATTTAAACCCTTGCTTTACCACATACTAGCTATGTGACCCAGGTACAATTTTTTTTATATTTCCTCTGTTTCAGTCTCTTCAACTTTAGGAGATATGAGAGCACCTACATTTATCAGGTTTTATAAATAAGTTAGGGCTTCCTAGGTGGCACTAGTGGTAAAGAACCTGCCTGCCAATGCAGGTAGATGCCTGAGACAAGGCTTCAATTCCTGTATCAGGAAGATCCCCTAGAGGAGGGCCTGGCAACCCACTCCTCTTCTTGCCTGCAGAATCCCCATGGACAGAGGGGCCTGGCAGTCTATCATCCATAGGGTTGCAAAGAGACATGACGAAGTGACTTTGCATGCATTCATGCATAAACAAGTTAATGCATGTAAATAACATAGGAAAAACTGGCACAGCAAATGCTCTATAAATACTGACTATATGTTATATGGAGGGAGTTATAACCACCAAACTTGACAGAGATTAGTAGGTGAACACCCAAATTATATGGATTAGAAATATATGAGACTCATTTTCTGTTACCTGTGCCATATGACTAAGCTGCAGCTAAGGGAATATAAATGAGTTTGGCAAGTTCTCTAAAAATTTCCTTACATCCCATGCCCATTCCCTCTCTGGATGGCTAGAATATCAATGCCAGTGTTAGCTTTGTAAAGTACTTTGTTAAAGATTTGAGAATTTCTGACAGCTTGGGTTCCTGAATGTGTACAAGAGAACTGCCCAGTTAACCTGCCCACTCGCCCAGGACTTTTCCATGGGCATGAAATAAGCTTCTATTGAGTAGAGGTATTACTTTGGAAGATTTTTTTTTTTTTTACTATTATATACCCTATGCTTTTCTAATTAATATAGATAGCAAGAAATAAAAGATCAATAATATACATCATTTTGTTAAAGGAAATTTTAAGCTTATGAGAAGCAGAAACAGACACAAATTAAAAGCTTAATGTTGTGAGACATTTCCAAAAGAAAAATATCACGAATTATCAGAACTCAAAGGGTTTCCAGGAAGTCAAAAGATAATTCACTCTTAGGAAATCTTTGAATATTTCTTGCAGTTGTGCCTTTTGAACTATGTCTTCAAGGAAGGATGGAATTATGGCAAATATATATAGCCTCTCAGGCACAGGAAATGGCATGAACAAAGAGGCAAACAGAGAGTGTTGAATATTTTAGGAGATCAGCTAATATTAAATTAACCTGGAGTAAAAGATTGAGTTACTAGGAATGGAAAGATAGGCTAGCACCAGATTTTTGGAAAAAAAAAAAAAAAAGATTCTATGTGTAGATATCCAGGATTGACCTGATATGTAATGGGGAACATCTGAGGTTACGAGAGCATAAGATAGTGATTTGGGGATAATTAAGGAAGATGTGATCCATTTTGTTTTTCATATTCTGTAATTCAGCAATGTTAAACTACTTAAAATATTCCCAACTTTTACTCTTTCACATCCCTGTATCTGAGCATATGTTGTTGTTTAGTTGCTAAATTGTATCTGACTCTTTTGAAACCCCATGGACTGTGGTCCACCAGGCTCCTCTGTCCATGGGATTTCCTAAGCAAGAATACTGGAGTAAGATGCCATTTTCTCCTCTAGAATATCTTCCTGACCCAGGGATTGAACTCCATGTCTCCTTCATTGTCTGATAGATTCCTTACCACTGAGCTACCTGGGAACCACCATGCAGTATCACCTAGCTTAGATATCATCTTCTAGAAAATCCATCTAACTTTCTTGAAGTTAAATATTTCATTTTTCAGCAACTACACTATGTATATGAGTCTGGCACACAGTAGGTGTCCAATAATTGCGTTTAATGAATGTATTTTTACAATAGAGTGACTCACACTTTCTTATAACACAATGAACTCATGAAATATTCTTATTATATCTCACCTAGCATTATATCACTGGCATTTAACACATTTTTGGATTCATAGAATACCCTTAATGATGCTTTTTGAGGTAAACTGATTTGTGCTGTGAATTAACATATTGAGAAATAGAAGCAGGAAAACTCTCATTTATAAATGTACCAAGTTTTCACCTTTAAATAAGCACCATAACATTTTTTTCAAGCTTATTGTTCACATTATTAAATCAACAAAAAAGCAGCACATTACTGAATTAGTAGCAAATACAATATTAATGAGTTTGGGATGCCACAGTCCATTTTTAAAAGCACAATGTCCTTTGAATTGATGCTTTAAGTGGTTGTGAGACTAGAGTCAATGCAAGCTTAGTGGTATTACAAAGAGATAGGCTGACATAACAAAAGTTCAACTGTGTAGATAATCACACTACAAATCTAAGTCAGATACAATTTTAAATATAACATTAATAAAACCTAAAATATGACAAAGTATAGTAATATTGTAATTTTTTAAGATTTATGAAACAGAAAAAAATTCTCTGAGGAATGCAACTTACTTGATCAACGCTCTTTGACCACTAAAATCTTAACTACTGATGTCAGCTTGGTCTCCTTGTTTCATTTTAAAAATATTTAAATTTTTGTTAGAGTTTTTATTTGATGAGTTGAAATTAATAGAGTCATTATAAGACATTATCTAAACAATAAATTATAATGTTAGTGTATTGGTAGGACCTCCCAGGTGGCTTAGTGGCAAAGAATCGACTTGCCAACCAGAAGACATCTGCCAGGCAGGATATGCAGGTTCAATCCCTGTGTCTAGAAGATCCCCTGGAAAAGGAAATGGAAACTCACTCCAGTATCTTTCCTGGGAGATCCCATGAAAATAAGAGATTGGAAGGCTATAGTCCATAGAGTCTCAATGAGTCACACAGTATAATCGTATATATAAAGATAACATATGTGATATAAAATTGATTGGGTTCTTTGCTATAAAACATGAAGCGTTAGGGAATTGTCAAATTTTTATCTTGTATTTTGCCTAACTTGGAATGATCTTATCTTTACAATAGAACTGACATGCTAATTTCAGAGATAGCTCAATCTATTACAGAATACCTAGCCCTTAAAATACAAATTTCATCAAGTGTGCTTATATGGTCCTACCATTTTATATTACTACTAATCCTTCAGGGACTAACTTAAATACCATAGTTGTATTTGATTGCCTGGGAATGACTTCCATGCTGAGATGAAAGGGAATTTATAGATTTTTCTAAGATTCTGATTAGAGTAAAACATCTTCCACAGAGAATCATTGATGTTTCTTCCATTCTTAAAGGTTATGTCATCTGTGGTTATATCTTATGTTAAACTATTAAGTATTTCCACTAGTTACAATAAATGAAACTAAAGAAATATGCTCAGTTAGTGTCACACTATTTTTTTTTTCTTTTTGGTTTATATCTTCTGGTTTTATATCCTCTTAGCATAGTTTAAATGAAGCAGGGCAAAGGTTAACAGTTATGTCAAGAGAATATGCTGGTCATAGCAAACACCTTCTTCCAACAATACAAGAGACAATTCTACATATGGACATCATCAGATGCTCAATACAGAAATAAGATTATGTTCTTTGCAGCCAAAGATGGATAAGCTCTATACAGTCAGTAAAAGCAAGGCATAGAACTGACTGTGGCTCAGATCATGAAGGCCTTTTTAAGTGAACAATGCAAAGAAATAGAGGAAAACAATAGAAAGTGAAAGACTAGAGATATCTTCAAGTAAAATGGAGATACCAAGGGAATATTTCATGCAAAGATGAGCAAAATAAAGGAGAGAAATGGCAAGGACCTAATAGAAGCAGAGAGATTAAGAAGAGGTGGTAAGAATACACAGAAGAACTATACAAAAAAAGGTCTCAATGACCAAGATAACCCCCATGGTGTGGTTATTCACCTAGAGCCAGAATTCCTGGAGGATGCGGTCGAATGGGTCTTAAGCAGCATTAGTACAAACAAAGCTAGTGGAGGTGATGGAATTCCACTGAGCTGTTTAAAACCCTAAAAGATGATGCTGTTAAAGTGCTACACTCAATTTCAAAAACTCAGCAGTGGCCACAGGACTGGAAAATGTCAGTTTTCATTTCAATCCCAAAGATGGGAAATGCCAAAGAATGTTCAAAGAACCATACAACTGTGCTCATTTCACATGCATGCAAGGAAATGCTCAAAATCCTTCAAGCTAAGCTTCACCAGTAAGTAAACTAAGAACTTCCAGATGTACAAGCTGGATTTGAAAAGGCAGGGGAACCAAAGATGAAATTGCCAACATTTGTTGGATCATAGAAAATGCAAGATAATTCCAAAAAAAAATCTACTTCTGCTTCATTGACTATGCTAAAGTCTTTGACTGTGTGGATCACAACAAAATTGAAAGTTCTAAAAGAGATGGGAATACCAAACTACCATACCTTCCTCCTGAGAAACCTGTATGCAGGTCAAGAAACAACAGTTAGAAGCAGACACAGAAAAAAGGACTGGTTCTAAATCGGGAAAGGAGTACATCAAGGCTGTATATTGTCACTCTGCTTATTTAACTTATATGCAGAGAACATCATGCAAAATGCTGGGCTGAATGAAGCACAAGCTGGAATCCAGATAGCCGGGAGAAATATCAATAACCTCAGATATGCAGATGACACCACCCTTATGGCAGAAAGTGAAGAGGAACTAAAGAGCCTCTTGATAAAGGTGAAAGAAGAGAGTGAAAAATCTGGCTTAAATCTTAACATTCAAAAAATGAAGCTCATAGCATCTGGTCCCATTATTTCATCGCAAATAGATGGGGAAACAAGGAAAACAGTGACAGATTGTATTTTCGTCGGCTCTTGGGTACGGTGACTGCATCCATGAAGTTAAAAGTCTCATGCATTTTGGAAGAAAAGTTATGACAAACCTAGACAGTGTATTAAGAAGCAGAGACATTACTTTACCAACCAAGGTCCATCTTGTCAAAGCTATGGTTTTTCCAATAGTCATATATGGATGTGAGAGTTGGATCATAAGGAAGGCTGAGCACTGAGGAATTGATACTTTTGAACTGTGGTGTTGGAGAAGACTCTTCAGAGTCCCTTGGACTCCAAGGAGGTAAAACCAGTCAATCCTTAAGGAAATCAGTCCTTGATTTCCAAATATTCATTGGAAGGAGTGATGCTGAAGCTGAAGCTCCAATATTTTGGCCACCTGATGCAAAGAGCTGACTCATTGGAAAAGACTCTGATACTGGGAAAGATTGAAGGCAAAAAGAAAGGGGACATCAGGGGATAAGATGGTTGGATGGCTTCAGCCTGGCGTGCTACGGCCCATAGGGTCACAAAAAGTTGGATAGGTAAGTGACTGAACAACAATGCTTCCTAAGCCCCACTTTGACTTTCTTAATCTTTTCTGCTTCTGTTAGGTCCATACTGTTTCTGTCTTTTATCATGCCCATTCTTACATGAAGTATTCCCCTAATGTCTCCAATTTTCTTAAAGAGAGCACTAGTTTCCCATTCTATTGTTTTTCTTTATTTCTTTGCACTGTTCATTTAATAATGCATTGTTATCTCTCCTTGCCATCCTCTGGAACTCTGCATTCAGTTGGGTAAATATATCCTTACCTTTTGTGGCTCTTCTATTTGCAGAGTTTTCTAAAGCCTTCTCAAACAACCAATATGCCTTCTTTCATTTCTTTTTCTTTGGGATGATTTTAGTCACTGCCTCCTGTACAATGTTACAAACCTCTGATCATAGTTCTTCAGACACTCTATCTGATCTAATCCTTTGAATCTATCCATCACCTCCACTTATAACCATTATGATTTAGGTCATAAATGGATGGCCTAGTAGTTTTCCCAACTTTCAATTTAAGCCTCAATTTTTCAATAAGGAGCCTATGATCTGAGCCAGCTCCAGGTCTTGTTTTTTCTAACTACACAGAACTTTCCCAAATTTGGTTGCAAAGAATATAATTAATTTAATTTCAGTATTGACTATCTGATGTTAATTCTAGAAGGTCTTGTAGGTCTTCATAGAATGGGTCAATTTGAGCTTCTTTGTCATTAGTGACTGGGACACAGCCTTGGATTACTGTGACGTTGAATGGTTTGCCTTGGAAAGACCTAAGATCGTTCCATTGTTTTTGAGATCGCACTCAAGTATTGTATTTTGGACTATTCTTTTGACTGTGAGGGCTACTCCATTTCTTCTAATGGATTCTTGCCCACAATAGTAAATGTAATGGTCATTTAAATCAAATTTACCCATTCCCATCCATTTTGGTTCACTGATACCTAAGATTCAATGTTCACTTTTGCCATTTCCTGCCTGACCATGTCCAAGTTACCTTGATTCATGAACATTCCAGGTTCCAATGCAATATTGTTCTTTACAGCATCAAACTTTACTTTCACCACCAGTTACATCCACAACTGAGTGTTGCTTTTGCTTTGGCCTAGTCACTTCATTCTTCGTCGTGCTATTAATATTAGTAAGTGCCCTCCACTCTTCCCCAGTAGCATACTGGTTACCTTCCAACCTGAGAGGCTCATCTTCCAGTGTCATATCTTTTTGCCTTTTCATATTATTCATTGGGTTCTCATGGCAAGAATACTGGAGTAGTTTGCCATTCCCTCCTCTAGTGAACCATGCTGTATCGGAATTCTTCACATGAACTGTCCATCTTGGGTGGCCCTGTGTAGCATGGCTCCTAGCTTCATTGAGTTATCCAAGCCCCTTTGCCAGGACAAGGCTGTGATTCATGAAGGGGATATATTAGTTACAACTAAGTAAATTGCTTTAAAGAATATTTGTGGGCAAAAAAAGTGTTTGCTTTTGGAATATACAGTGATTTGTTTTTAGCGTGAGATTATATTAGAATGAATCAATAGTTTGGATTAGAAACTCTTTTATAATATAGTTACTAAAATGACATAGCTATTTAAAGCATTGAGTAAAAACCACTACAAATCTAAAATTTGGGTCTTTAATATTCCCTAGGAAACTTTCTTAAATATCTCTCCTATTCATTATCCTTAGTACGTCTATGTAAATTGTCACCTGTCTTTTCAAAGTGCTTAATTATTTATTTATCAGGTTAAGTTTACTTTACTCAATAAGTCAAGAACAACAACCAAGCCCTCTTTCAACTTCCTTCCAGCCTAAGAATAAAGCTACAGAATCCACACTTTCCCTTTTTCCTTCTCATTCAATGAGAGAATAATCATCAGTTGTGTTTTCTGTGTCATCACAACTCACCTTTTTGGAGTCTGGTCTATCATCAACTCTGTACTGAAACAAACCTCCTTGGAGGTTTAGAAGTACCTCAAACCCAGAATATCCCAAACTGGATTTGGTCATTAAACCTCATAAGCCAATTTTCTCCATCTCTTTTCTATCCTAGTGAGTGAGACCACCATCTATGCAGTTACCCAAGCTTAAACCTGAAGTCAGCCTTGAATATTAACACTTCATAATTTGCCACTTTTAATTTAAAACATTTTATTTAGTTTAAATCCAAGTATTCTTCCCACTCTCCCTAAAAGTGCCCTACCTTATTTAACATCATCCATATTCTCATGTTTGAAGAGCTCCAGCAAACTTTTCGGAGAAGGCAATGGCACCCCACTCCAGTACTCTTGCCTGGAAAATCCCATGGATGGAGGAGCCTGGTAGGCTGTAGTGCATGGAGTCACTAAGAGTTGGACACGACTGAGCGACTTCACTTTCACTTTTCACTTTCATGCATTGGAGAAGGAAATGGCAACCCACTCCAGTGTTCTTGCCTGGAGAATCCCAGGGACGGGGGAGCCTGGTGGGCTTCCGTCTATGGGGTCACACAGAGTTGGACACGACTGAAGCGACTTAGCAGCACCAAACTTTTATTTGAATATCCTACCTCTAAACACCAGATATTTTTTTGGGGGGGGTGGGAAGAACAATAATACTGAAAATTCCACTCTCTATCCAGTGGTATATTGGAGATGGCTCTGACTGGTTCATGAGAACCAACTGCTAAGTATTCAGGGATATTTTTAAGTCAATTTTCAAACCACAGGTAGCTTTAAATTGGCCATGGTGCAAGTATTTGCATCATAGAAATTAATAAATACTTTAGCTAAATTATTAGCACACACTAGGTCTTCACTCTGAAGCAAGACTAATACTTCTGAAGTGTAATGCTGATGATGTCATTCTTAGGTTTAAAATAAGCTGGTGGCCCTGCCTCTTTCTATTTAAAATGGTAGTTGCAGTGGAATAAGAAGACTTATCAACCTCCACACCTTTATTGTTTCCCTACTTAGCAAACCCTTCTGTCCCTGTGAGCAGACTTATCACCCTGTGATGGCTCCTGCATCTCACTGTTTTATTTATACATGTGTGTGTATGTATATAATATATCCCTCTTTTTTAGTGGCCTTTTGTCCCATATATTGGGTAATGTTATCATATGACTCTGGTCTGAGACATCTTTTCTAATCTGAGCTATCCTCTCTCCTCCCACCCCATGTCCTCCTTCTTTCCAGTATGTCTGGGACCCCAGCTACTCTATTGCTGCTGCTGCTAGGTCGCTTCAGTCGTGTCCAACTCTGTGCAACCCCGTAAACAGCAGCCTACCAGGCTCCTCCATCCTTGGGATTCTCCAGACAATAACACTGGAGTAGGTTGCCATTTCCTTCTCCAATGCATGAAAGTGAAAAGTGAAAGTGAAATTGCTCAGTCATGTCTGACTCTTCGCAACCCCATAGACTGCAGCCTACCAGGCTCCTCCATCCATGGGAGTTTCCAGGCAAGAGTACTGGAGTGGGGTGCCATTGCCTTCTCCGCCCAGCTACTCTAGCATGAGTTTAAAAGAATCTGACATAATTTTTCTACTTTAGTGCAGTCATCAGAGACAAAAGAGGCAAAGAGGCACTGGGTCATCACTTGTTATCAGGAACCAGAGAATAAAAATACACCTCACACTCTGGGCAAATGTAGGTTTTACTGTACTCTTATATAACGACAAGATAAACTTGACTATCTTGAGTGCTTGGATTGGTGGGGGTGGGGGGGCGGGTGGCAGGCAAAAATCACAAGATCAAATAGCTCCTGCAATAAAATGCTTCTCACTGTCCCTCCTCACTATCACCACTAAAATTAAAGATGATCAAATTATGAAGAGTTACTGCAAAGGATTAAAAAAAAAAAAAGGCCTAAGAACCATAACCTAAATGATTAAGAAAGAAAATAACTTTCCCCAGTAACATTACTTCCTGTCACTATGCTGAAAAGAGATGTAATGATAGAAGTGAGAATTCTTATCAATGGTCTACCATTTCATCATCAGTGACTTTGAGACATTCATGTCAGCAGATGACCTGACCATCATCTTCTAGCACTTATCCATAGTATTAGAATCTTTAATTCAATGACAAATGCTCCCTGACTCTAATCCATTCTTGTCATATACCTGGTGTCATCAATGAAAAGAATGGCAAGAACAGAACAAGTCCTGTCAGCTTACCAGTTCCTGTGCACAAGCTAAACTGAAATTCTCAAAGAGTTTATACCCTGAGGGCAAATTACTTTTGACCACATGTTTGATGTCCAGACCATAAAGAGAAATGGGACAATGTGTGATGTCCCTGTCTTTTAAGTAATCACAGTTGGATAATAGGCATGTCCTACTGAAGCATTAAAACACGGTCTATGGTTGTTTATTTCTGAATAAGAGAAAACTATAAACTCCATGTGGGCAGAAACTTTGTATTTTTGGTCATTGGTATATCCCCTACACATAGAAAAATGCTGGGTATATTTTCAGTTCAGTTCAGTTCAATCCAGTCACTCAGTCGTGTCCGACTCTTTGTGACCCCATGAATTGCAGCACACCAGGCCTCCCTGTCCATCACCAACTCCCGGAGTTCACTCAAACACATCCATCGGGTCAGTGATGCCATCCAGCCATCTCATCCTCTGTCGTCCCCTTCTCCTCCTGCCCCCAATCTCTCCCAGCATCAGGGTCTTTTCCAGTGAGTCAACTCTTCGCATGAGGTGGCCAAAGTACTGGAGTTTCAGCTTTAGCGTCATTCCTTCCAAAGAAATCCCAGGGCTGATCTCCATCAGAATGGACTGGCTGGATCTCCTTGCAGTCCAAAGGACTCTCAAGAGTCTTCTCCAACACCACAGTTCAAAAGCATCAATTCTTCAGCGTTCAGCTTTCTTCACAGTCCAACTCTCACATTTATTTTAGAGGCTCAATAAATATTCGTTGATTTAATAAATACATGACAGTATGAACATGCTGTTAGTGGGATGCAGAGGAGACAGTTGGTAATTACATTTTAGAAGGACCAGACACTACTCTAAACCCCATGATAAAGAGTAAATCACTAATTCTGCCTTCAGGGCACCAGCCATTGGGATGAGGCTCTAAAATTTGGGTTAAAATCTTGATTTTATTTTCCTCTCAATATGCAACATAGAACTCAAGTGTCTATGCTCTGGCAAATGTTTTAAACAAAGAAAAAATCTCTAACTGTATCTAATGTCCTTTGTTTGAAATAGGAAGAGATAGTTCAGATATTCTGGAATATACTTATAATTAAAAGAAATGCATCCTGGTTATTGGAAGGGCCCAGGCATCAGGCCTCTGTGTATCTCTAAGCCTTCAATCAGGTCCCTGGAGCTGGTTAAGAAACTCAGTGTACCTCACTTCAGGAAGGCAGAAAGTGGCATCACTCTGGTTTTGATCCATGACTCAGGCAATATAGACATAATTGGTGAACTCCATGTTTAAATGTCATAATGTCTATTATAACCTTCCAACAAAATAATTTAGGTTAAGAGTGGTGTAGAGATAAGACACAGTTGGACAAAATCTCATAGGGACCTCATGTAGCCTATAGAAAGACCCAACATATAATGAAGCAAAAAGGTCACACTCCCCTTCTTGGCAATAACCCATCCTCTGGCTGGGACTGTGACCTTGATTTGGGGATAATGAGGATTTTAAATGCTGGCTCTCATGTTCTCTCAGTCCTCTGTACTTGAGTTTTCATATTCAAGCCATCTGACTTAAAAGATGGAACATCAATTCATAGCTCTCCTTAAAATTAGTCAAATGCGAAATGTTCCCTGATGTTGGTTTATGCATTAAATGAAGACCAATTATATGTATCATTTACTAAGCTTATTATCTTAGTATTCATGTCACTAGGTCTGGACAACAGTGAAGGTCAATTACTAAAAATTGATCAAGTCATCTGCTGAAATCCATATCTCAAGTGGCTTGTAAGACACCATAAGCCTTTCAGCTTCTCGTCTGAGTCACTATAATTAATGACTTAATTTTCTTGAAATAATTCTTTAAATTATGTCAACATTTTACACTTGCAAAGATTGTAAAGAAAGAAGATTGGCTGAAAATGAGAAAAAGTGAATTTAAAAGAAGAAAAATCAGAAATAGTTAGTAAAAGAATAGGCAAAATATATGATGAATTGTGAATGTGCATAATGAATTGTGGCACTGGAGAAGACTCTTTAGAGTCCCTTAGACAACAAACAGATCAAACCAGTCAATCCCAAAGGAAATCTGATGCTGAAGCTCCCACACATTGGCCACCTGACGTGAAGAGATGACTCATTGGAAAAGACCCTGAGGTTGTGAAAGAAAGAGGACAAGAGGAAAAGGGGGTGACAGACAATGAGATGGTTAGATGGCATCACTGATTCAATGGACATGAGTTTGAACAAACTCCGGGAGATAAGTGAAGGACAAGGAAGCATAGCATGCTCCAGTTCACAGGTTCACAAAGAGTTGGATATGACTTAGTGACTGAAAAACAGAGATGATTCATGAATTAATACAAATGATACTTGCATTTGCCAAAAACAGTGCTAAAAATGAGTTATCTTTTGCAAAGGTGATGGAAGCATAAAGAGAAGTAGAATACTGGGTATTTTAAAAGTAATGGCTGAATGATTGTAATACTGAAACATGGATTCTAAGCAGGTTATGAGGCAAAATGAACACAAAATGGAGCTGGTGGATAATGAAAATGTGAAGGCATTAAAAGATTAGACATCATGACTTGGTTGAAGAATCATTGTAAGTAGATGGTAGCTGTTCAGTTCAGTTCAGTCACTCAGTCATATCCGACTCTTTGTGACCCCATGAATCACAGCACGCCAGGCCTCCCTGTTCATCACCAACTCCCAGAGTTTACTCAAACTCATGTCCATCGAGTCGGTGATGCCATCCAGCCACCTCATCCTCTGTCGTCCCCTCTCCTCCTGCCCCCAATCCCTCCCAGCATAGGAGTCTTCCAATGAATCAACTCTTTGCATGAGGTGGCCAAAGTACTGGAGTTTCAACTTTAGCATCAGTCCTTCCAATGAACACCCAGGATTTCTCTCCCTTAGAATGGACTGGTTGGATCTCTTTGCAATCCAAGGGACTCTCAAGAGTCTTCTCCAACACCACAGTTCAAAAGCATCAATTCTTTGGTGCTCAGCCTTCTTCACAGTCCAACTCTCACATCCATACATGACCATTGGAAAAATCATAGCCTTGACTAGACAGACCTTTTTTGGCAAATTAATGTCTCTGCTTTTGAATATGCTGTCTAGGTTGGTCATAACTTTCCTTCCAAGGAGTAAGTGTCTTTTAATTTCACCATCTGCAGTGATTTTTGGAGCCCACCCCCAAAAAAGTCAGACACTGTTTCCACTGTTTCCCCATCTATTTGCTGTGAAGTGATGGGACCAGATGCCATGATCTTAGTTTTCTGAATGATGAGCTTTAAGCCAACTTTTTCACTCTCCTCTTTCACTTTCATCAAGAAACTTTTTAGTTCCTCTTCACTTTCTGCCATAAGGGTGGTGTCATCTGCATATCTGAGGTTATTGATATTTCTCCTGGCAATCTTGATTCCAGCTTGTGCTTCTTCCAGCCCAGTGTTTCTCATGATGTACTCTGCATAGAAGTTAAATAAGCAGGGTGACAATATACAGCCTTGACGTACTCCTTTTCCTATTTGGAACCAGTCTGTTGTTCCATGTCCAGTTCGAACTGTTGCTTCCTGACCTGCATAGAGGTTTCTCAGGAGGCAGGTCAGATGGTCTGGTATTCCCATCTCTTTCAGAATTTTCCACAGTTTAGTGTGATCCACACAGTCATAGGCTTTAGCATAGTCAATAAAGCAGAAATAGAGGTTTTTATGGAACTCTCTTGCTTTTTCCATGATCCAGCGGATGTTGGCAATTTGATTTCTGGTTCCTCTGCCTTTTCTAAAACCAGCTTGAACATCTGGAAGTTCACGGTTCATGTATTGCTGAAGCCTGGCTTGGAGAATTTTGAGCATTACTTTACTAGAGTGTGAGATGAGTGCAATTGTGTGGTAGTTTGAGCATTCTTTAGCATTGCCTTTCTTTGAGATTGGAATGAAAACTGACCTTTTCCAGTCCTGTGGCCACTGCTGAGTTTTCCAAATTTGCTGCTGTTAGCATTTTTCAAATGTTGGATGAAATTAAAATATCAATTTCAGAGTTCTTGTGTATTGCCAAGCTCAAAACAGCACTGAATTGTAATCAGTGGAGACTACAAAACTGAAGGTTGTTGAAATAGGAAATTTGACCTAGGAAGTGGTTTCCCAGGACTGTGTAGAAACTTCATCCTATACAATGAAAACTGAAATATTAGAATCATGAGCATGCCTACTCATAAAATATTGAGTTTAGGTATTCATTGAGAAATTAACAGAAGAATAAAACACTTTAAAAAATATTTTGGTGCCCTCCATACTCCTTCTGCATGAGGAAAGTACTTGCATCTTAATGTTTTCTGAGTTTAAGGAAAAAACTGTCCTCTAAAGCAGAAGTTAAACATAGTTAAGCAGGTTCTTCACTGACATTCTAGGTCAAAAGATAAAATACTCAAAATACACACAAAGAAGACAAACTTGACATTTCGGAAGAGTTCTGTTCTTAATATGTGTTCTTAAAAAATTAACTTTTCAAACTTGTTTCAGAAAATTAATAAAATTGTATTTTAAGTATAAATAGAAAAAAATCAAACCCTATAACTAGATATATTAATTTTCAAAGATTCATTTTAGACATACTATCCAGTTGGCCAATATGCTTTTGGCCAAATTGTTTTTAGCCAAATCACCTGGCACTAGAAGGCAGGCAATTACAAGCATTGGGAAATACACCAAGGCTCGGTAAGTGTAAGATGCCAAGGAAGCTCATAACCCAATCTGCCTGGGAGGTACAATGGGTCAAAGGAGAAGTCCCAGAATAAGAAATACATGAGGTGGAAACTAGGGGAACAAATAGAAATAAACAAGGTAAAAGTGGCAAAGAAGAAATAAGAGGAAACCACAGGTGCAAAACTCTAGAATGACAGGAAGGAAACTTCCTTTGACTAGAACAGAGAGGATAAGAAGTTGTCAGCACACACCATAGTACCTCATATGTTGTGAAAGTAAAAGTGTTAGTTGCTCAGTTGTGTCCTACTTTTTGTGACCCCATAGACTGTAATCCATTGGGCTCCTCTGTCCATGGAATTCTCCAGGTAAGAATACTTGAGTGGGTCGCCATTTCCTTCTCTAGGGGATCTTCCCAACACAGGGATCAAACCATAGTCTCCTGCATTGCAGGCAGATTCTTTACTGTCTGAGACACCAGGGAAGAAAATTCTACATGTATTAGGCACACTATAAATATTTGTGCATAAGTTATTTTATTTTGCTTATATATATGTTGCATAATGAGCATGTATCACTTTAGCATTAAAAAATACAAACATTAAAAGGAAACAGTAGAAACCAGTTTTTTAATAAATCCGGGAGAAATATCAATAACCTCAGATATGCAGATGACAAGACCCTTATGGCAGAAAGTGAAGAAGAACTGAAAAGCCTCTTGATGGAAGTGAAAGAGGAGAGTGAGAGAGTTGGCTTAAAGCTCAACATTCAGAAAACTAAGATCATGGCATCTGGTTCCATCACTTTATGGGAAATAGACAGGGAAACAGTGGAAACAGTGTCAGACTTTATTTTTTTGAGTTCCAAAATCACTGTAGATGGTGATTGCAGCCATGAAATTAAAAGACACTTACTCCTTGGAAGGAAAGTTATGACCAACCTAGATAGCATATTCAAAAGCAGAGACATTACTTTGACAACAAAGGTCCATCTAGTCAAGGCTATGGTTTTACCAATGGTTGTGTATGCATGTGAGAGTTGGACTGTGAAGAAAGCTGAACGCCGAAGAATTGATGCTTTTGAACTTTAGTATTGGAGAAGACTCTTGAGAGTCTCTTGCATTGCAAGGAGATCCAACGACTTCATTCTAAAGGAGATCCATCCTGGGTGTTCATTGGAAGGACTGATGCTAAAGCTGAAACTCCAGTACTTTGGCCACCTCATGCAAAGAGCTGACTCATTGGAAAAGCCTCTGATGCTGGGAGGGATTGGGGGCAGGAGGAGAAGGGAACAACAGGGGATGAGATGGCTGGATGGCATCACCGACTTGATGGACATGAGTTTGAGTGAACTCCGGGAGTTGGTGATGGACAGGGAGGCCTGGCATCCTGCAATTCATGGGGTCGCAAAGAGTTGGACACGACTGAGCGACTGAACTGAACTGAACTGATGGTAATTAACAGTTTTTGCAAGACAGATGAATGGGGATGTGCATTTTTACCTAGACGATTCAACCATATTTTTCACTTGCAACAATTTCTAATTGTACCTCTAAACACTGTACCTCATTGCCCAGCAGACTGCAAACAGTTTCAGGAAAGTTGTCTAGTTCACCACTGACTCTCCCTACCTGGCTCAGTAACTATGGCACACTATAAACGTGTGATAATCTGGAATGAATAGCCTCTCTTTTCAATAACTGTGCATTTAGTTTTGAAGTTTCTGTTGATCACAAATCTCTACATTCAATACCTCTTGAATATTTTTCACTTGAATGTCTCACAGACAGCTCAAAGTTTCAAAGCATGCCCTTTTTCCATGCCCCTTGTATTAGGAAATGGCACTACCACAATTGATGTCATTAACTTTTGATTACCCTAGATATCCCCCTTCTCAATTACTGATTCCTTTTATTAATTACAAAGACCTATAGGTTTTCCCCTTCTAAGTACCTTGAAATCATTTCAAATTGCTATTTCTCTACCATTCTCAAAGCTCTTAATTAACTGGATTATAGTCATATCCTTTTCTAATTCCACTAACTTTCATCTTATTGTTACTACAGTGATCTTTCTAGAATGAAATTTGATTAAGTTTACCCTTTTTAAAATCTGTTAATTTCATTGGGATACCTTTTAGAATAAATTTTAGACTCTAAGGTTCCTTCTAATAATATTTTAGATTAAGAATACCCAGTTTTATAAAGAATTTATAGATCCCAAGAGAATTTATAGATCCCAAGAGAAACTCCCAAAATTCTGCGATAAAATATGAACAGTCTACTATGTAGGTATCATGAGTTATTTATTAAAAGTAAATTGTAGAGTAATTTCTTCCATGATTTTAACATTATCATCAGATTTACTCCCTACTACAACTATTCATAAAATCCATAAATTTTTCATTTATCTTTTTGCTCACTCTTTTTTCCCAGTGCTGATTTTTATATTCCTAGATATACAGATGTTTTAGCCTAGGTAACATGACACCCCAGCATTCTATGTAGCACTCACTATAAATCATAGAACTGTGAAGGGATTAATAAAAATCCCTTATGTATTTTTTCCAAAATTCTTCTCTCTTTTCTTTCACTAATTTCCAAAATGTTTCCCTGCCTCATTAAGTATTTAAGCTGCAGGGAACAGTCAGTATTCTTGCTTTTTTGTTCTACATTATACCTGCCCATGTCTCTTAACTGCAAACTCCCTGGGGCAGCAACCTGTTATTTGTCTAGGATTGGTCCACCATGTACATTTTCTGCCTTAAACAGTAAATAATAATAACCATCCGGTAGCTGTAATGTAAAAGAACAGCATGAACAGAGCTACAAAGCAAATTATGATTCTGAATGTCACAATCATTTTGGGCACTCTGATTTGCATCAAAGTAGTAGAAATTCCAATTTCCCTTTTCCTCTTCATCTAAAATAGTCAGCACATCTATTTATTTCTATGTGCTATGCTTATAGTTTTTTTTTCCACTACATACTAAAATTCTATATAGTTCACTCACAGTTAAGTATTTCATTGCTGCTGGTGTATTTTCTGACAAAATATGGCTTCTTTGTATCAATTTCATTTATTATTTTTAAGTGATGAGGCTCGAATTTGGTCAGACAAGCAGTTAACTTCATTCAACTTCGGTGCCTTTTCTTCCTAATAATACCACATTATAGTTGTTTCCTTCTTATGCAATCAAAATTTACTACTGAGCATCTCATTTTCAACTGAGGCAAAGGCCTTCATATTTATCTAACTTTATTCATAACATTATTTTATTCTTATGCTTTCTCTTACACAATATAGAATAAAATAAGGGGAAGTTCCATGAGAATGTCTATAAGTACAAACAAATGCCCCGTATAATAAAGCTATATTCAGATCCCAGTGATTACCCTTAGAAATAAAATACTGTTGTTTGTTACAAAGAATTGCATAATTAATTCTACAGAATGTGTAGAATCCTGTTGTGTAAAATCATATGTTGGTAGACAGCAAAAAAAAAAAAAAAAAGGCCACAAATTCCTCAAGTAGTGAACTCTATTTCTCTACCCGTTGCATCAGCATTTGGTCATGTGGCTTACTTTAACTAATTAGATGTTAGCTAGCAGGATGTAAGCAAAGTCTTTAAAACTGTTTTTACACTGCAGCTTGTTCCATCTTGCTCTTAGGAGTGTTTTAATCACCCTGTGAAAAAGCACAGGTTAGCTTATTAAATCATAAAGAAACAAGTGAAACAGAAACAAGCCATACCAGTTTAAGCTCCCTAGACTGCCAACTGCCAAAATGAAAATCAAATCATGCTATACACCTCAGCTTTAGTGAAGTCAACACAGAGATCAACTATGCTAAAGCAAAGCAGTGGAATTGCCTAGAAGCTGACCCAGAGGATTGTGAACAAACACAATGGTGGCTGTTTTCTGTTTGGGGCTAGTCTGAAATGCCACTGATAGAACAGATAGTTGCTTGCTTTTTTGTGTGATGGATAAGCAGGAAAGACAACGGTGCTGCGTACAGCTGCAAACCAACAAGTTATATCTTGTTTCTTCCCACCAATAACTAATCATTCTTTAACTTCTTTTATTCTCCTCTGTGTTTTGTTTTGTATTTTTTTCATCTCAACCACCAAAAAAAAAGTCTATCCAAAATCTCAAACCACCTTAGAAAAATCAAAGAGACAAGGGGAAGTTCAGAAACAAGAAAAAAAGAATGTTAAGTACATATTTTTAAGTGATATCATTTTTGTTGACTACCAATAAATCTGATCATAACACCTGTATGTATTTCTAGAACATCTGAAAGCAAATGTGCTTTATAGAATCCTATCAGTTTTAAACAATAACCATTATAAAAACTAGCTAACTCATAACGTTATAATAGAACTTAACAATGTAAAAATTACATTTAACAGAGCTCTGTGATTTAAAACCATTTTAGCTTTTGGTAGTAGAAAAATACTGGAAAATGATGACTCCATAATTAACTAACTTAAAAAAAATAATCATATCATTGTTCACTTGACTGTTTTCTTCTGGCAGGTAATGTTCCATAGACCTCTAAGTCTTAGATCTAGTTAATAAATAATATAAATTATTATAAAGCATGATGTGAATCATACACATAGTATCTACTGGTATTTTTTTTATTGTAACTGCTTATGGTCACAAGCACCAGATAATCTTTAAAAAATGTCAAGAAATTGTCTGAAGTCTGACAGTAAATCTCTCAGAGAAAAGAATCAAAATCACATCCTATGTGGTTCATTTTTGTAATTGAACCATTACAGACTGGTTTCACTGAGCACAGACACAAAAATTCTTAGCAAGACACTAGCAAATAGAATCCAACAGCATATTACAGGATCACACTCAATGATTAAGTGAGATTTATCCCAGGATGCAAGGATCCTTCAATGTGATATATCATAATAAAAACTGAAGAATAAAAACCATACAATCATCTCAACAGATGCAGAAAAAGCTTCTGACAAAATTTAACACCCATTTGTGATAAAAAAAAAAAAAAGCTCTTCAGAAAGTGGCCATAGAGGGAGCCTACCTCAACATAATAAAGGTCATATATGACAAACCCACAGCAAGCATTATTTTTAATGGTGAAAAACTGAAAGCATTTCCTCTAAGACCAGGAACAAGACAAAGCTGTCCACTCTCACTACTATTATTCAATTCTAAGCCATTTAATGGAGAGGGAAATGGCAACCCACTCCAGTATTCTTGCCTGGAAAATTCCATTAACAGAGGAGTCTGGAGGGTTACCCATGGGGTCGCAAAGAGTTGGACATGACTGAGCATGCACACGTAAGCCATTTCAATGTAATCTACAATACTCTTTAGTTGCAAGTAATATTTTCAGTGTTTTTTTAAATTTTTTTGACTTGGAAAAAATTATTCACCTGCACCAATAGACTGCATGCTTCCCCAGTAGCTCAGTTCATTTCAGTTCAGTTCAGTTGCTCAGTCGTGTCCAACTCTTTGTGACCCCATGAACCGCAGCATGCCAGACCTCCCTGTCCATCACCAACAAGAATAAACCTGCAATACAGGAGACTCAGGTTCAATCCCTGGGTAGGGAAGATCCCTTGGAGAAGGAAATAGCAACCCACTCCAATATTCTTGCCTGGGAAATCCCATAGACAGAGGAGCCTGAAGGGCTACAGTCCATGGGGTCACAAAAGAGTTGGATAAACTCTGAATGACCAAACTACCACCACCACCAATAGGACTGCCTTGCTCAAATAAGCTTTGTTTCTCTTCTAAGTGAAGAAATCCCAGAAAATAAATATCTAGGTAACAGTGTATTTACTTCTCTATCCAATAGGTCTTTTTTTTTCATTCTTTTGTTTGTAGTAGGTTCTGGACCAGTCTGCCTTAAGCCAGATGATAGCATTAAGAAACAGAACACAGATCTAGATAACATTGTCAAAGCAAGAATGGTAGAATGACTTTACTAGTAACAGAGGAGACCTTTAATTATGATCTGGACCTGTCTCCAGACTAATTTTTTTTAAGCCTGCTCTCATGGTCTGCTTTAACATGATAGATTCCTTACTGTGGTTCAAAATTTGTAAAGAAGTACAACAAGGCTGTATATTGTCACCTGCTTCTATGTAACAACTTCTATGCAGAGCACATCATGTGAAATGTCATGCTAAATGAATGACAAGCTGATATCAAGATTACTGGGAGAAATATCAACAACCTCAGGTATGCAGATGATACCATTCTAATGGCAGAAAATGAAGAGGAACTAAAAAGCCTCCTGATGAGAGTGAAAGAAGAGAGTGAAAAAGCTGGCTTAAAACAGCGTTTTAAAAACTAAGATCATGGCATCTGGTCCCATCACTTCATGGCAAATAAAATGGAGGAAAGTGGAAACAGTGAGAGAAAACAGAGAAAGTTTATTTTCTTGGGCTCCAAACTCACTGCAGGCAATGACTCCAGGGATGAAATTAAAAGACTCTGGCTCTGTGGAAGGAAAGCTAACAAACCTAGACAGCATATTAAGAAGAAAAGACATCACTTCACAAAGAAACATCCATATAGTCAAAGTTATGGTTTTTCCAGTAGTCATGTATGGATGTGAGAGGTGGACCATGAAGAAGGCTGAGTGCTGAATAATTGATGCTTTTGAATCGTGGTGCTGGAGAAGACACTTGAGAGTCTGCTGGACAGCAAGGAGATCAAAGCAGTCAATCCAAAGGGAAATCAACCCTGAATATTCATTGGAAGGACTGATGCTGAAGCTCCAATACTTTGGCTAGCTGATGCAAAGCCCGATGTAAAGACCCTGATGCTGGGGAAAATTGAGGGCAAGAGGGAAAAAAAGGGGGCAACAAAGGATGAAATGGTTTTATAGCATCATCAACTCAATGGACATGCGTTTGAGCAAACTCTGGGAAATAGTGAAGGACAGGGAAACCTGGTATGCTGCAGTCCATGGGGTCTCAAAGAGTTGGGCACAACTTAGTGACTGACAAATAGGAGTGTGCACTCAGAATTTATAGGGCAAGCAGAAGAACTGGCCTATACTTTGATGTTGATCTCTTTTACTCTTTGCTTGCTAAATGATTAATTAAAATGAAAGAGAACATCAACGAAGTATAAATAGTCATATTAATGTGTCCTCTAACCCTCCTCACCTAGCAAAAGGTATCTTCACATTCTACCTTAGGGCTACTTCAAAACTTCAACTAGTTGGGCTTTGTGCTTTCTAGCAACTGTTTCCATGGCATAATTATAGTCATAGTAAGCATATTTATAGCATTGTCTAGCCTTAAAACACACCCAAATGTAGCATTATAGGTTTTTAAATCCTCTCTTCTCAAAATAATAATTTACAAACTTTACATATACTATTTTCTGTGTCTATGGAAATTAACTAGGACTCTAATATAATGCATTATTTATATTGCTCCTAGTATTTAAGCTCACTGGTGATTTAGAGTATTGTAATTTATGAAATTATCTTTTCCCAATATCATATGACAAATAGGTCATCACTGTTCTTCTCCTAAACTAATTAAGTGGTGAAAAATGAAGCACAATAGCAAAACTTAAGACCTGAAATGTGTGAGAACCAGACAGGGAGGGGAATACTGAAGCTTTTGCTCTAAGGTATACTGTCTGCTAGACATTGAGTTGAATATTTTTTTGTATTACCAACTTAAAGATTGTGAAGGTTATATGCAAAATAAGCACAAATATAAACTATAATTAGCAATGGTGATTTTTTTTTGTCATTTATCAGCAAGTGCCTAAGATATACTAGAAATTTTGTGGATGAACAAGACAGTACAAAACTAAATCAGGGACATGGGATAAACTACTTATTGCAACTAAGCTCTGGATTTAGCTCCTATTTTTCCTGTCAAACAAGGCAATAAGGAAAATACAGTAAATACAGATTTCATTGCTAGACAAATAAGAACATCAAAGTGCATTTTGACAGCAAGCACATTCTTCACACTAAAATCTGGGCAGCACTCATACTGTGCTTCCCAAAGTAAGGTTATCATAATGAACAGTATCTTCAGATTTGATTTTATAAAAGATATAGAATCATTCTTCAAAAGGCCATGTCTTATAATAAGCCTCAGAAAATAAAGTCCAGGATGTGAAACTAAATGATAATATAAAAAGGCCTTTGTATAAACAACTAAAATAATATAACCCAGGTATTTTAATTATCATGCTCTAAATAAATCAAAGGAATGCATTTCAATAAACTACTCACTAAAGAGGATGGCATATCTGACCTGCTCCTTAGACTCTTTTTCAGACACCAGATGCTTGCACAGAGATTTTGGCAAGTGCTAGATTACACAAGATTCAAAGTTCAATTTCCTATTTCTATAGAATTTGACCCTGTAAAATGGTTACAAGAGCAAATTATAGATATTTATATTTTATAAAACCTTTTTTATATCATCTCATCTAAAAAAACTTGGATTATAGAAATTTTTACTTTCCATTTTACAGATAAGAAAACTGAGGCCTTGGACTTCCCTGATGATTCAGTAGTTATGCATTCGCCTGCCCATACAGAGAACATGGGTTTGATCCCTGATCCAGGAAGATCCCACATGCCTTGGGGCAACTAAGTCAGAGTACCACAATTACTGAACCTCCATGCCCTTGAGCCTGAGCTCTGCAACAAGAGAAGCAATTGCAGTGAGAAGCCTGTGCACCCCAATAAGCATATCCCCCGTGCTCCAAAACTAGAGAAAACCAACGCACAGAAAGGAAGACCCAGCACAGCCAAAAAGAAACATTAATTTTTAAACAATTAACTTAGACCTTTAGAGAAAACGGGGTTGTCTAGATTAGTTTATTTATTCAACTGGTGTTAAGTATCCATTCACTACCTTTTCTTCTCCCTCCAACAATTTTAGGTGCTGTGTTTGTAGTGGAGATACACTGATAAGTGAAAGCAAGACAGAAGTGGTTTCTAAGCCAGGCCCGCCACATAAATCAATCCTTCCTCAGCCAGGTTATCTGACTTCCACTGCAAGGTTCAGCACAACTTTTATCTCTAGGCCAAGACAAACCTCTACAGACAGATCTAAGACACCAAAGAACATGTTCTGAAAATTTGTCTCTAGTATTTTAAGAGATGGGTAGCCTATCCCTTCTCCAGGGGATCTTCCCGACTCAGGGATTGAACTGGGGTCTCCTGCATTGCAGGTGGATTCTTTACCAGCTGAGCTATCAGAGAAGCCCAATATTTTATCCAAGAGCAAGTAATTTTTTTTGGGGGGGGGTAAAAGCTAGTCCCATTTTTCACCTAATTTCTTCACATCATTGTGAATGTAAACAGCAAAATCTCTAGGTAAATTCTTACAGTCAAATCTTCAGTCAGCCATTAACCAGCTTTCCAAAGTATGAGAATATTACTGAACATACACAAGATTCAATGTCTTCAGTGGTAAAAAGTAGGTATTAACAGTATCTATCTTAAAGGATTTTCAAGACCATCAGATGTAATATTTTATTTAAATAGTTAAAATATTAGGCACTCAGTAAATGCTCACTGCAGATGGTGACTGTAGCCATGAAATTAAAAGACACTTATTCCTTGGAAGGAAAGCTATGACCAACCTACATAGCATATTGAAAAGCAGAGACATTACTTTGCCAACAAAGGTCTGTCTGTGTTTTTTCAAGGATATGGTTTTTCCAATGGTCATGTATGGATGTGCGAGTTGGACTGTGAAGAAAGCTGAGTGCCGAAGAACTGATGCTTTTGACCTGTGGTATTGTAGAAGACTCTTGAGAGTCCCTTGCATTGCAAGGAGATCCAACCAGTCCATTCTGAAGGAGATCAGCCCTGGGATTTCTTTGGAAGGACTGATGCTAAAGCTGAAACTCCAATACTTTGGCCACCCCATGCGAAGAGTTGACTCATTGGAAAAGACTCTGATGCTGGGAGGGATTGGGGGCAGGAGGAGAAGGGGACAACAGAGAATGAGATGGCTGGATGGCATCACTGACTTGATGAACGTGAGTCTGAGTGAACTCCAGGAGTTAGTGATGGACAGGGAGGCCTGGCGTGTTGCAATTCATGGGGTTGCAAAGTGTCGGACATGACTGAGCGACTGAACTGAACTGAACTGAAATGCTCATTAAAACCAACTGCTTGTTATTACACTAATCCTTGCCAGTCTCACAGCAGCATATGTGGAATTCAACTCACATTAGAACTTCGTTTTCTCCAACCTAGCTTAACTACCTACTCCAAATCCATTCTGTTCAGATGGCTAAGCACATAACCTCAGTTTTCATCCCTACACTAGGGGTTTGCCAGGGGCCTGGAGCCGTCTGTAGTGGCAAGCTCTTGACTTGGGAGGAGGCTGGGGAGATAAGGTTCCCTGTCATCAGCAGACTCTATTAACTGCCTTCATCTTCTGTGCTACACAGTGGCTAGGAAACAATGGTCATGCTGCCCTGGGTTCTCTCTACTGAGATATTCCAGGCCAGCACTCGGCTCTTGGGCTTTGCTATCTCTCTGTTTTAGGAACCCCCATATTTCCATGTGCTCTCCCTTCTAGTTTTCCACTGACAGACTAATTTCCACAAGAAAAATATCCTTTTCCCCTCATCATGTCAGTTTTAAATCCTTTTCCTAATTCAGAGTTTAAATTTTTAGTGGGAAAGAAAAGCCACAAAAATTTTCCTATCTTTCTTTCCCCATCCATCTTCTAAATGAACGAAAGGGGGAAAACACATACTCTACTGCCTCAAAATGTTCCTTTAAAGTTGAGAGCCGGTAGCTAAGTGCGATACTATCTGTGGGTAGTATTAAACCCTGAGTTCTGTTTAGTGCTAGGAATGCGGCAGCCCTCTTACCTCTGACATGTCTGGCTCCAAGAGCGACTCTGAGCCTGCAGTTTCAGGCTTGACTACAGGCAAGAGTAAAACCATTAGCTGGGAGATCTCTCAGGGAAGAGGCCCTCCCTGCACAAGGCTTGGATGCATCCAGTTCAAAGCAGAACCCAGAAGTTAAGACCAGAGTCTCAGGTCACCCATTTGGCCTTGCTCTTCCCCCATCGTGACGTTCCTAGCCCAGGTGCCTTCCTTAAGAGGCCTCTTTAGAGGCTGTCTTCAGCTGAGCCCTCTACCAGGTGCCTCTGCTGAGTCCGCCCGATGCATGAGGAGGAAACGTCAAGACATTTGTCCCCACTCTGAGTCAGTGCTTTTCCACTGCTAGTTTCTCTCTCTTTCTCTTTTCAGACCACAGTGACATACAATGTCAGGAGACTTCTGTCAGAGCTCCATTGGGGACTAAGGCATCCCTACAAGGGCGCTGATCCATCTCATCTTAAATTGGTGCATTTCATGGGGAAAAATGCCGAGAAGGCAATGGCAATCCATTCCAGTACTCTTGCCTGGAATATCCCATGGAAGGAGGAGCCTGGTAGGCTGCAGTCCATGGGGGTCTCTAAGAGTCAGACACGACTAAGCAACTTCACTTTCACTTTTCACTTTCATGCATTGGAGAAGGAAATGGCAACCCACTCCAGTGTTCTAGCCTGGAGAATCTCAGGGATGGGGGAGCCTGGTGGGCTGCCGTCTATGGGGTCACACAGAGTTGGAGATGACTGAAGCGACTTAGCAGCAGCACCAGTATGGGGGAAAATGAAAACACGAGAGCAGCGTTTTCATCTATCTAGCCTCTTGCTTATATCACAGTGCGTGATTAAAGGTGTGATCATTACTCTGATTTTGGCTTGTTGAACCCCAGCAGCTCTGGCTCCTCCCAGCTCTTGGCAAGCTCCCACACTTACAGCAGGTCTGGACTTCTGTCTACTGCTATATTCCCCAGAACCATATTCTTTCTACATTATTCAAGTTCTTTATACTTATTACTGTTTCTGTGGCCTCTTCTCCATTCTCTTACATAAATCTGAATTCAGGTCCCAGGATGGTCTGGCTTGTTCCTCTGCAGACAACAGGGACCTCAGCAGTGCGACCTTGCCATCAAGATATGTCCTAGAAAAAGGATATGCTCCCAACTTCAATATTTCTCATCTATTTAAAAACATGTCCTTTCAGTTCTGTTCAGTTCAGTCACTCAGTTGTGTCCAACTCTTTGTGACCCCATGAATTGCAGCACACCAGGCCTCCCTGTCCATCACCAACTCCCGGAATTCACTCAAACTCATGTCCATCGAGTCTGTGATGCCATCCAGCCATCTCATCCTCTGTCATTCCCTTCTCCTCCTGCCCCCAATTCCTCCCAGGATGAGTCTTTTCCAATGAGTCACCTCTTCGCATGAGGTGGCCAAAGTATTGGAGTTTTAGCTTTAGCATCAGTCCTTCCAAAGAACACCCAGGACTGATCTCCTTTAGAATGGCCTAGTTGGATCTCCTTGCAGTCCAAGGGACTCTCAAGAGCCTTCTCCAACACCACAGTTCAAAAGCATCAATTCTTCCACGCTCAGCTTTCTTCACAGTCCAACTCTCACATCCATACATGACCACTGGAAAAACCATAGCCTTAACTAGACAGACCTTTGTTGGCAAAGTAATGTCTCTGGTTTTGAATATGCTATCTAGGTTGGTCATAACTTTCCTTCTAAGGAGTTAGCGTCTTTTAATTTCATGGCTACATTCACCATCTGCAGTGATTCTGGAGCCCCAAAAATAAAATCTTACACTGTTTCTTTAGATACCATAAAATTCCCTTTGTGTTTTGGAAACAGAGGAACCAAATTACATGAACCTATTATTTGATAGTTTTTAATATGTTTTTTCTCCAACGAATATCTCACATAGAGATTTTATGTTGAATTTTGTACTTGCTTTGAAATCAGATGATCTCCTCCACTTCTTAGCTCTAACCTCGAGTTTCCATTTTTAATGTAAAAATGGTCATTGATACCCCCACAGGGTTGTTAGTAAGTAAAATTAGATAGCATATGTAATGTATCCAGGAATGCCCTTACCCCATGTTATACACAGAACAAAGATTAATAAAATTTTGTTTACTTGAGAGTAAAAAATGTATAAAAGAGATTATTAGAATTGTTACCTGAAGACAATAAGAGTGCTATTAATTTAAAGTAATCTGTTGATTTTTAATGGCACTCAACCCTAAAGTGTCCAGCACAGTGAATAATAAATACACTCTCAAATTGAAATGTAGTTGACATATATGAAAATAACATATGAATATATGAAAATAACATATGCTATTTACAGGTGTGCAGTGTAGTAATCCAATATTTATATATATTGAAATTATATATATATATATATTGAAATTATCAACTATAGTAAGTCTAGTTAATGTCTATCACCACACATAATTATAATTTTGTCCTTGTGATGAGAAATTTTAAGATCTACTCTGTTATAAACTTCTAAAAATAGAAGCAGTATTATTAACTACTAACTATGAGCACCGAAGAATTGATGCCTTTGAACTGTGGTGTTGGAGAAGACTCTTGGGAGTCCCTTGGACCGCAAGGAGATCCAACCAGTCCATTCTGAAGGAGATCAGCCCTGGGATTTCTTTGCAAGGAATGATGCTAAAGCTGAAACTCCAGCACTTTGGCCACCTCATGCGAAGAGTTGACTCATTGGAAAAGACTCTGGTTCTGGGAAGGATTGGGGGCAGGAGGAGAAGGGGATGACAGAGGATGAGATGGCTGGATGGCATCACCAACTTGATGGACGTGAGTCTGAGTGAACTCCTGGACTTGGTGATGGACAGGGAGGCCTGGCATGCTGCGCTTCATGGGGTCGCAAAGAGTTGGACACGACTGAGTGACTGAACTAAACTGATGGTACTTTGAATTACATTTTAGATTATTTTGCTTATTTATGTGTTGAAGAATAATTACCCCAAAAAATTGTCAGCAGAGTTGACATGAAAATTTTTTCATAATACTAATAAAATGACAGCATTTTAAGTCCACACTTTAACATTTTAAGTCCACATAACTACAATTTAAGGCCACATTTATTTCTTAATAATAAAGCATGTCATCAACGGACAGAAGGATCCAGACCCCTTTCTATATACTATGACATGGAGAAATCATTTTGATTAGTTTCCAGATGTAAACTGGGAGAAGGCAATGGCAACCACTCCAGTGCTCTTGCCTGGAAAATCCCATGGATGGAGGAGCCTGGTAGGCTGCTGTCCATGGGGTCGCGAGGAGTCGGAAATGACTGAGCAACTTCACTTTCACTTTTCACTTTCATGCATTGGAGAAGGAAATGGCAACCCACTCCAGTATTCTTGCCTGGAGAATCCCAGGGACAGAGGAGCCTGGTGGGCTTCCGTCTATGGGGTCGCACAGAGTCGGACACGACTGATGCAACTTAGCAGCAGCAGCAGATGTAAATTGAAAGAAAGAATCAGGAATCACCCAGTTCTGTACCATGCTAAATTAACACACAGTCAAAAAGGCCTCTTTCCCACTCTGAATCTTGACAGTGTTAAGTTGGTAGATTTGAAGAATAATTGCATCCTTGGCCAATACTATAAATCTTGACCAAAAGATATCCAATATATGGAATTAATGAAATGACAAATTATTTAAAATAATTTTATCATCTTTGTTATTGAAATAAAAAGCAGAGTATATTGGCCATCCTTAGTAGAATCTCATCTAAAAATCTAATTGAAACTGACAACAATATAATGAACACATTAATAAAAGTAACTTGCTAAGAAAAGTAACATTTTAATGGATATACATTTAAATGGTTCTAAAATTTAATGTGATGTATCAGGTATTATCTTTTGGTAGTCAACCTGACCCCAGGCTTTCAGTTCCAGGGCAAGAACGAGCTTTCTATATTTACTGATCTCTGGATTATACATCCTTCTCACTTATATTCTTCCAGCAATAGGCACAGTAGGGGCTTCCCATATTATTGAACTGTAAGTAAGACACAGCTCCCTACTATTCGCTTCTTAAACCCTTCCAGTACTGTTATAAGCGATTCCTTTCAGTAAATACCTCTCTGTTTGAAAACATACAACAGTTTCTGTTTTCCTGTATGGACAATAACAGATATATTGTGAACATCAGTGGGTGAGTGATATCTACCATCATGTGATGCATACCTACGAGAAGGGGATTACATCTAAGAGGTTAGGAATAATGTTTGTTGTTTTGAAATTAAATGTATTTAATCTTATCAGTTTACAAAATAAAACATTATTTTATCTGAATCTTATAATGTTTTAAGGCTAGGATAATAAGTAATATTTACAAATATGTAAACTTTTGCATATGAGCATTGAGAGTTTAATTGGCTTATTAATGATCATAAGGCTCATTCATTTATGGCATCACTATGATAACTATGATATTGGCAGCATCCTTAGCTGTAAGCAACTTAAACTGAATCTAGATATTTTAAACATAAGAATAGAACATTAAAAATATTGTGTTACTCATGGACTTATTGGAAGGTTGTGGTACCATTCTTCAATAGTGGGCAGCAACAAAGGGATGCTCGACAGCACACTGGCTAAACACTCAGATACCAACATCATGCTACCTGAGTTTGAATCTCAAGTTTGCCGCTTAACAGCTGCCTGATTTGAGGCCAATTGCTTATTTTTTTCTGTTCTTTTATTACTTCATCTGTGTAATGAGGGTAAAAATAGTGCCTATCTCTGAAAACTTTATTATAAAGAACGCTGCTGCTGCTGCTGCTAAGTCACTTCAGTCATGTCCGACTCTGTGCGACCCCATAGACAGCAGCCCACCAGGCTTCCCCGTCCCTGGGATTCTCCAGGCAAGGACACTGGAGTGGGTTGCCATTTCCTTCTCCAATGTGTGAAAGTGAAAAGTGAAAGTGAAGTCGCTCAGTCGTGTCAGACTCGTAGCAACCCCATGGACTGCAGCCTACCAGGATCCTCTGTCCATGGGATTTTCCAGACAAGAGTACTATAAAGAATAGATGGGCTTAAACAAAGTAATGTGTTTAGAACAGTGAAATCTCTGGAAATATTCAAAAGAACAAATGAAAGTCTGGAGATAACAACCATACTATCTCCTGTGCATTGATTTCTACACTTTGTACCGTCAGACACTGGATACCGCCCCTGGCAATGCAGCACATCTGCAACTGGAACACATAGCTATTCCTTCCATGGCCATGTTGAATGCCATACTCTCCCTGTCCCCAATACCACGCTCTGAATGTTGATGGTAAGTCACAAATTCATTTCTTAACTGGCATAAAGCTCAAAATATCTTGCTCAAGTTCTATAATTGCATGTAGATTCTATGCAACCAAGGCCCATAGAATAGAAAATACACAAAATATAAGAAGGGAGTTCATATACAAAAGAAGGAAGGGGAAGAAAGAGAAGAAGAGGAAGAAGGAGGAGGAGCAGGGAGGATGAGATGGAATTAGTAGCAGTAAAAGAAGAGGAAGAGGAAAGGGAAGAAGGGAAAGAAGATGAGGAAGAAGAGGAGGATGAAGAAAAAGAAGGGAAAAGATAAAAATGGGATGGGGAGGGAGAATGGAAGAATAAAAAGAGACAAATGTCATCTATAACTTCTTAATATCAAAAAGACATCATTGCCACATATTAACAGCAGGCATTTAGAAGTGAACATGGTAACTTACTCATTTTTTACATGACTAAACAATGTAATTCTGTGGACCAGCATGTAATTACAAATTTCCTTTAGAACTCATATCTAAGTTCTGCATGTTGATAATCTTAAACAGATTAGATTGCATTTTTCTAATTTTTTTTTCCTTATAACATCTAGCTTTACTCAGTCTCCCCATGTTTCTGACCTCTATTTAGAAAGAGTCTACACAGTGAGTCAAAATAGAGAACTTTTGTCATGAAACAACCAGCAATCTCAATGCATCAGGTACAATTGTTGGGTAATATTAAGTATATTATTTGTGCCTGGAAGATTGTTTCCTCACTTCAAAGTGTTCAGTCCAGCTGATATTTGCTCATAAATAGGGCTTAACAAGTCTTTCATTCTCTTTTTTTCAGTATCTTCTCCCAATATATGAAACTTAGAGGGAGTATCTTGCATTCATAGAACAAATGCAGAAAATTTTATTCTATAAGATGTGAGTTTGATTTATTTACAAATATAATGGTACTTAAATATACAAATAAATGCTCTAAAAGTTGTCTCCTTTGAAGTCTATATATTATTTTAATGATACCTATTTGTGTTCAGTCACATCTAGAACTTTCAGAAACCACCTTGTCAATCAGTTGAGAGCCTACAAGCTTATTCTCTTTTCTCTAAACAAACTTTTTTTTACTAAACATATAAAATATTAGCAATGATAGTAAGATGTTTAATTATATAATTTGTTAGACTTTGATGTATATAACCTTTGCCTTAAAAAAAAAATTCCAATCCATATTGTAAAGATGATTTTTCCCCTAAAAAGGATTTTTTAAAACAGTATTGGCTTTGGAAATAATTCCTAAGTATAAATTTTGCTGTGTGACTTTTTGAAACCAGTATCATTTGATTGTACCACAATTCATGGTTGTAGTATTCATATATATAAATGAATCTCTTTTTCTTAAAAAAAAAAACTAATCTGAAACTGATTTGTTTAGGTCATGCTACATCCTATGGGATCCTTTCTTTTTATTGTCGTTTCTAGTTATTTCACAATACATACTTACCAACAAGAGAAATATAAAATACATGGCAAGAAAGAATCGGAAAGAAAATGGAATAGAGTAAATAAATGATACAGTTCCACCATTACATAGGCAGCTATTTAACCCAAGAACCTTCACGCCTCCTAGCCAGATTTCTCTGAGACAACATCTTGAAAACTAATTCCATTTCCTTAGAACTCTCTAAAAGCTTCAATTAAATTGTGTACATACACAGAAGCTGAACCAAAGGTCACCTACCCAAGCAAACAGGGAAAACACATAATTGTAAAACATTCAATAAATGTGTTTTAAACAACTGCTGAATGTGCCAGGTTAACCTCCAAATTACACAGCAGAGTAGGGAGCTAGCCTAGAAAGCTGGCACATATTTGTTTTTTCCACTTCAACCTCACTCTTTCTAATAGAGGCTTTGATGTTTCTTAACCATTAAGAAATTCCCATTATTATTTAATGTGCTTCCTTAAATTCCAATGAATCATGTCCATTATCTTCATATAGATAAGCACATTAATGAATATGTTATAATTGGCTTTGGACACTTAAAACTAAAAAAAAAAAAGCTTCAAGAATTAAATGAATCTTTACAAACCTGATGTCCCATATATGCTTAGGTCACTGAAATATGTATCATTCCATGATCAAACAAAATCCCATTTCAACAAATTCAAGAAAGAAGAAAAATAAGTGGATAGGTAGAAAAAAATGACTTTTTAATGGCAATTGTTCCTGCAATATTTGGAAAAGCAAAATTCTGTCACTTTCTCCAGCTTTATTTGCAATTTTTCTGTAGGCAAATCTATTTTCTCTACTTTATTTGTTGAAGTACTTTTTTGCAAGGCTAAGACAATTAGACAAATAAAGTATAACTACAGTGCATCATATTGCAGGACCACTGTTTTATCATCTCACAAGTGTGACAGTAGAAATAGAGCTGATACTTATTTTAGAAAGTTAATTCATTTTTCAAAATGCATAAAGATAGGCAGTTTTACAAGCAAATATTGAACATTTATTGTGCAATGACTGGATAAAAAGAGGGAAAATGCTGAGGAGGGGTGTAAGCAACTTTTTAAAAATAAATCAAAGCCTAAAATATGTGAAGAAGAAAGGTCAGATTGTTATAAGATGGTATGTTCAATTTAGAATGTGTTCCCTAAAGATTTCTGAAGGCCTGCTGCTGCTGCTAAGTCGCTTCAGTCGTGTCCGACTCTGTGCGACCCCATAGACGGTAGCCCACCAGGCTCCCTGTCCCTGGGATTCTCCAGGCAAGAACACTGGAGTGGGTTGCCATTTCCTTCTCCAATGCATGAAAGTGAAAAGTGAAAGTGAAGTCGCTCAGTGGTGTCGGACCCTCAGCGACCCCATGGACTGCAGCCTACCAGGCTCCTCCGTCCATGGGATTTTCCAGGCAAGAGTACTGGAGTGGGGTGCCATTGCCTTCTCCTTCTGAAGGCCTGGGTACTCCTATACTTAAATAATAAGGGATCATACAAGATAAAGATCTGGCAAGAACTACTTGTACGCTCTTATGAAATTAATCTGGAGAAGGTAAGAAGCCAATGAGAACTTGGTCCTAAACCAGGAATTAAAAATGACAAAAACAGAAAACCCATAGTAACAACAGAAATGTCAAGCCCCTGGGGAGACAGACAATTTCTTGAGCTAGAGTATACTAGATTCAGGAACAATGAGGATCAGTGAGCCAACATAGGTGCAAGGAGAGTCACAGGGGTTTACATTCTGTTCTTGCCTTTCCCTCAGTCTGGAGCCTAGAAAATTTTCCTGGGACCTTCACCAGAGCAATCTAGATATAAGCATGAAAGAGTATCTCCAAAAGAGAGTATCTCCATGGGAGAAGTGTCAGACAAACAAAAGCCCTGCTCCCTACTGAGGGAGTTGAAGGAAACAGAAGAAGACTGACCAGAAACACAAGAGGATTCACTCCTACCCTATGTCCTATTCAAATTCCAGTATGACTGAATTACAGCCTGGAGACAGTGGTGCTCACAAACTGCTTCTCTTTAAGGGTTTATAATGACAACCTCAGCCAAGACAATTCTTGGCATGTTATGGCTGTGGAGTCATTCACTCAAGCACTCAGTGCTAACTTCTTCCTAAGTTCCACCAGCCAGACGCAGACTAATGCCTGTTTTTAGCCCTTTTCATACAAAATCCAGATGGTGCAACTCATACTCCTCCCTACTACTAAGTTGCTTCAGTTGTGTCCGACTCTGTGCAACCCCACAGATGGCAGCCCACCAGGCTCCCCCGTCTCTGGGATTCTCCAGGCAAGAATACAGGAGTGGATTGCCATTTCCTTCTCCAAAGCATGAAAGTGAAAAGTGAAAGTGAAGTCGCTCAGTCGTGTCCGATTCTTAGCGACCCCCTGAACTGCAGCCTACCAGGTTCCTCTGTCCATGGGATTTTCCAGGCAAGAGTACTGGAGTGGGGTGCCAGTGCCTTCTCCAATAGAGGAGCATGAAGGCACACCTGAGGTACATAACTACCTTAAGTATAACATAGCTTACTGGAAAACAAATCATTCAGAGCAAGTTACTGAAATTGATGTAAAATAATTTTAAATAATAATGACATAAATTTATTCTTTGTGAAGTTGTGAAGTCGCTCAGTCGTCTCCGACCCTTCGTGATCCCATGGACTGCAGCCCACCAGGCTCCTCCATCCATGTAATTTTCCAGGCAAAAGTACTGGAGTGGGTTGCCATTTCCTTCTCCAAAATTTATTCTTAGGAGATAAGAAATGATATAATCAAAATTAAATCAGGAAGAAAATATAATAATCAAAAGGAAGAAAAAATAGATGAAACAAATTATATAATGTATGCAATGTATTAGATGAGTAAGCAAGATATACCCTGATGAAGAACAAAGTAGTGAGCTAGAGATAAGATGAAAGACAAATTTAGCAGAAAGTGATAGAGATATAGAGACATATGGAAGAAGATACATATGCCAATATCAGATCATATCATTTCCAAAAGATAAAAAGCATAAGTGACAGATAAAATATGAAAAACCCCAAATTTAAATGATCTATACATTGACACTTTGACTGTGTGGATCACAATACATTCTGGCAAATTCTGAAAGAGATGGGAATACCAGACCACCTGACCTGCCTCTTGAGAAACCTATAGGCAGGTCAGGAAGCAACAGTTAGAACTGGACATGGAACAACAGACTGGTTCCAAATAGGAAAAGGAGTATGTCAAGGCTGTATATTGTTACCCTGCTTATTTAACTTCTATGCAGAGTACATCATGAGAAACCCTGGGCTGGAAGAAGCACAAGCTAGAATCAAGATTGCTGGGAGAAATATCAATAACCTCAGATATGCAGATGACACCACCCTTATGGAAGAAAGTGAAGAGAAACTAAAAAGCCTCTTGATGAAAGTGAAAGATGAGAGTGAAAAAGATGGCTTAAAGCTCAACATTCATAAAACTAAGATCATGGCATCTGGCCCCATAATTTCATGGAAAATATATGGGGAAACAGTGGAAACACTGTCAGACTTTATTTTGGAGGGCTCCAAAATCACTGCAGATGGTGATTGCAGCCAAGAAATTAAAAGAAGCTTACTCCTTGGAAGGAAAGTTATGACCAACCTAGATAACATATTCAAAAGCAGAGACATTATTTTGCCAACAAAGGTCCATCTAGTCAAGGCTATGGTTTTTCCCGTGGTCATGTATGGATGTGAGAGTTGGACTGTGAAGAAAGCTGAGCATGGAAGAATTGATGCTTTTGAACTGTGGTGTTGGAGAAGACTCTTAAAAGTCCCTTGGACTGCAAGGAGATCCAACCAGTCCATTCTAAAAGAGATCCATCCTGGGTGTTCATTGGAAGGACTGATGCTAAAGCTGAAACCCCAATACTTTGGCCACCTCATGGGAAGACTTGATTCATTGGAAAAGACTCTGATGCTGGGAGGGATTGAGGGCAGGAGGAGAAGGGGACAACAGAGGATGAGTTCGCTGGATGGCATCACCGACTCGATGGACGTGAGTTTAAGTGAACTCCAGGAGTTGGTGATAGACAGGGAGGCCTGGCATGCTGTGATTCATGGGGTCACAAAGAGTCAGACATGACTGAGTGGCTGAACTGAACTGATACATTAACAAAAAGATAGATAAGGTGAAATGGAAAAACAGCAAAGACAAAAGAAAAGTGTATAAGTGTACCACAAGAGATCACCTACTAAAGTAGAAGGATCAAAGAATTTCAGGTCAGTGGATACAGGAATACAGAAAAATATTTTGAAGATATTAAAAGAAAAGCTATTGAGCCAACAATTTGATATATAATTTAAATTGATGATATAGTAACAACAACAACAATCCCTGACATGTAAGACCATGTGCCATACAGAGGTCTGAATTGGAAGTGCTTGTAAAACAAAGACTCAAATAATAAAGAAACTTAAAAATATATATATTTTAACTGGTATTTGAGTCTCAATCAACATGTTTATAAAGTTATTATTTTCACTTCACCATACATGCAAGCATGCTAAGTCACTTCAGTTGCATCTGATTCTTTGCCACCCCATGGACTGTAGCTTGCCAGGCTCCTCTGTCCATGGGATTCTCCAGGCAAGAATACAGGAGCGGGTTGCCATGCCTTCCTCCAGGGGATCTTCCCAACCCAGGAACCAAACCCAGGTCTCCTGCATTGTAGGCAGATTCTTTACTGTTGAGCCACTGGGGCAGTTCACTCACTCCACCATACTGACTCTAAAATTAATAGGAAAAATATCTGTTTTTGATGTGTGCTCTTAAAAGTATGGTAAAGCAGCAAAAGCTAGAACTGTGGCTTTAAGCTGTTAGTTAGGCTTTCCAGGTTCCGCTAGTGGTAAACAACCCATCTGCCAATGCAGGAAACGTAGAAACACATGTTCTATCCCTGGGTCAGGAAGATCCCCTGGAGGAGGGCATGGCAATCCACTCCAGTATTCTTGCTTGGAAAATCCCATGGACAGAGGAGTCTGGTGGGCTACAGTTCATAGGGTCGCAAAGAGTTGGACATGACTGAAGTGACTTAGCACACAGCACAGGATTGAGATGATTATTTAAAACTCAATTTACTTAAATTACATAATTTCATTATATATTAATCAGAACATCTTTCATTATATTTAGAAGATTATAACATTATGATCATTGTGTAAATCAATATGTTTGAGAATGAATGTAAGATACCCAAAATAACTAGGAGCAGCTAACTTTCCAATTGAATTGACTATAACATTTATGTCAGGGCTTCCCTGGTGGCTCAGACAGTAAAGAATCCACTTGCTGTTCTGGAGACCCAGGCTTGATCCCTGGGTCAGGAAGATCCCCTGGAGAGGAAATGACAACCCACTCTATTATTCTTGCCTGGAGAATTCTATGGATAGAGATGCCTAGTGGGTTCTCGTCCACAGGGTCACAAAGAGTTGAACACAACTGAGCAACCTTCACTCACTCACTCATAGCGTTTATGCACCCCTCATCATGTGCAACAGATTGTGGTGGTACTTAATGTGAGTGCAGGGAAATGATGGTTATAATAGCACAGAGATAAAAAGGATAAAAAGGATACACAGTCATTTTAACTATATCCCAGTCCTCATAAGTAAATTTTATTTGTTCACTGTCAGAATAAATCTAAATACAACCACTTCTCACAACTCCACTGGCACCAAACTCTTCCCTTATCACTTTCTATAACAGTGTTGTTCTAACTCTTTCCCCTACATCTACACTTCTCTTCTTTCTATATAATTTCCCAGAGTGATCACTTTAAAAATACGGAGAGATGGCAGCATTCTCCTCACAGCCTACTACTCAGTCCTACTCAGTGGCTTCCCATACATTGAAATAAACAGGTTTCATGTGTACAGCACAGTTCTAAGTGCTGACATGCACTGACTGACTTTTCTGAAACATACCTCTGCTCCTCATGAATAAATTAAAGAGTAGAGAAATGAAGTATCTTACCCAAAGTCACCTAACCAGTAGGTAGCAGTCAACTGTGGAGTTCATAAACTTTGTCTCTGCTTCGACTCTGTTTAAACTACCTGATTGATAATTGTATGCTTCTCCACTATCTTTTTTCTTTTGACCTCTTAATATTACACTCCCACCCTTAGCCTGAAACATGGATACCTCAGAAAAGCTCATACTGCCCAACCACTCTTGGGACTAGCTATTGGTCATGTGCCTAAGTTATAGCCAAAAAGATGTAAGAAGAATTGTTCTGAGGAACCTAAATGAGAACTTCTTCACCAGATGTCTAGAGGGTGCCTTTGACTTGTTTTTTTGGTTTTTTTTTTTCCTTCCTGATTGTTGGGATACAGACATGATGGCAAGTGTTTGAGTGGACATCTTGGAGCTTGTAGAAAAGGCCTAAACTTTAAGGAGCAAGCAGAATGTTAGAAAGAGCCTGGGTTCCTGATCATAACAGGTTATCCCGGGTATCCTACCCCCAGACTCTTCTTACATGGGGAAAAAATATAACTTTATCTTGCTTACACACTCTTATTTATGTGCTTTTATCACATATAGCCTAGCTAATCAAATATGCCATTTATATTAGATATGAGTTATATGTGTCATGTGGAGTTATAAATAGCACATATATACTATTCAAAGGCAGGAAATGGATGAATATTTAGAATGCATACAGTCATCATTACCACATTTCTGAACCAATAAGATAAATACACAGGTTTTATTATAATATATAGGATATTAAGGGAAAGCAAAATGTTTGTAATAGGTTTCCAATTTCTGAGATTATCAAGTCTAATAATAATAAAATATGTAATAAGGATTTACTTTGTGCTGGGTATTACATGTATCACAGGGATTGATTTATTTGATATTTATGATAACCCTAAGAGACAGGTACTAATTTTATCTCCATTTGAGAGATAGGAAATTGAGGTGCAGAGAAGTAAGTAACTAACAAAAAAATCAAAGTATTTGTAAGCATTGGAAGCTGGAGTTGAACTCCAACCAGCTGACAGTCTGTACATACATATTTGATGCCTCTGTGAGAGACTGCATAATTCTGTTTTATCATGATTACTTATTTAGTGTTGGTTTTCCCTTAGTTTGTGATACTCTCTGGACCAAGAAACAAGCCATATGCAGCAGTAACTTTTAAGCCAGTAAAGTGCCTGCATTCAAGAGTCACATTGATGGATTATTAATTGAACTGGGTGTCCCAATTCTCACTTTCTTAAATACAACCAAAGGAATAGAGTCTAAAGCCATCTCTATTCCCAATATTAAAGATTTAAATTTTCACCACTTATGCTCTTTTTTTTTTTTTTAGGCTGAAGTAAATCTGTTCCTTAGCATCAGTGAAATGAACTAACAGTCAATTCACATAGTACCCTGTCTGACACAATCAAAAAATTATCCTGGAATTTCCATTTAAAAATGTAAATCTGTACATATTAAGATTGAAAGTCTGATTTCAATTAAAACATGCAACTTGATTGCAAGATAATGTAAAGGACAAATTTCCTGTAGATAAAAACTTCCAATAACACTTCTATGATGCTTTCTGCTTTTAAAATGTTAGAGCAGCATGATAAAAGATCAGACATTTCATCTGGGTTTTGTGTTATCACATTGGCTTTCTTTCCCTTCTGAATCTAATTTTTGTTTTGTTTCATACAGCCAAGGTCTGAAAACACTACGATTTTTGTTCATTGCTGCCCATTTGTCAGTTTTATACCCACTTCCACACAAATAACCACAGAGTCACACAGCTAGAATTTTGGAGATGCCAATAAATTGCACAGTCCCTTCCTAGTAAATAAGAGGCCACATACCACTCATTCCTCCCTTCTCTGCCTTTGTTTGCAGAGTTGCATATGTGGAAGCACAGATGACTGGTCTGTGCTGTCAAAAGTCAAATGCTTTCAGCAGTTGCCCTGGCTCAATTCCTACCTCCCAGCAGATGTATGGCTATTTCCCCAGCCCTCCATCACAAATCAGACCTGAATTCTGCATATAGAGCCAACACATTCCAGAAACTGAGGAAAGAGAGACTCATGGTACTGAATAAAATCAAAATAAGCTCCCAGTAAGATATTTGAACCATTATCAGGGTTCACCTGACCCCTTCCAGGTATAAACATCACTAACAAGTGCCAGAAGCTAGGGAAAACGCTAACAGAGCAAAATAAAGAAGCTTCTCAGAACCCATTCAGAAAACCCCAGTAAAATCCTCATGACTCTCACTTGCCAAAGCATGAGCATGATGAATGAATGTGATGGATTATACACATTTATATGAACAAACTTTCCAAATGTGAGCAATAAAGAAAAAAAAGAAAAAGGAGAGATGGTCCACATGGCATGATTTCCTTTTTTTTTTTTTTTTTCTTTCTATACTGAAATGAGTTGTTTCAAGCTGGAAATATCTTTGGATCCCCAGAAAAAAGACGTTTGATTTTCAGGCCTGGACTCTTTCTTTTTTCAATTTGGACTTTGGGTTTACACTGCCAATCTCCACTAACATTGTTAGCTACACACAAATTTCAAATTCCTCAGTGGTACCCCTTTCCAAAATTTTCTGTACAGGCCCACACCTAACCTGTGCACTCATGTGTGTGTATCTTCAATCATGCCCAGTTCTTCTATGACCCCCATTGACTGTGGCCCTCCAGGCTCCTCTGTCTGTGGAACTCTTTTAGGCAGGAATACTAGAGTGGGTTGCCATTCCTTTCTCTAGGGGATCTTCCCGACACAGGGATCAAACCCGGGTGTCTTGTGTCTCCTGCATTGGTAGGCAGATTCTTTACCACTGCACCACCTAGGAAGCCCCTCCTAATCTGTAATAGCAGAATGATTTTAATGCCAGCTCTTTCCCAGGTTCCATATTTTTCACCAAATGCTAAAAGATCAAAGCCATTAAGTACAGAGGAAGGGAGTCCAGGCCACCTCTGGAAAAAAGCAAAAACAAAGGAAGGGATCTCTTATTAAGCACCTAAATGTGCCAGCACCATCCAATATTTCAAATGTATTTTCAACCTCTGAGCCACTTCCTAATATGATTGTCATCATTAGTGACATTTTTTTCACAGATGGGGAAACTGAGTCCTCAAAAATTTAAGCTGAGTGCCTAGGATCACAACAAATAAAGTGGTATGTTAAGATTCAACCCAGGCTATCTCATTCCATAGTCTTGTCTCTTAACTCCTATACTCTGCCTCCTTTCATCAGTAATGATAGCCAACATTATTAATATTTAAGCATTTTCCAGGGTTTTTCTAAGTACGCTGTAAAAGTGGGGCCATGAGTAGCTATCTCTTTCCGATGTGCTTAGCACATTGAGGAAGAATCTTACTTTCCCAGATATCCACATCATGTAAAAGTGGTAGTGTTGCAGGAAGGGGGACCCCTTCCAGGGCCCAACACTGGGCTCTTGTCTAACACACGGAAATTAATTGTCCGAGGAGACATACGCTGAAAAGGCAAGAAATTTTATTGGGAAAAAGCACCTGGGCAGAGAGCAGCAGGGTAAGGGAACCCAGGAGAATAGCTCTGTCACATGGCTTTGCAGTCTCGGGTTTTATGGTGATGGTATTAGTTTCTGAGTTGTCTTTAGCCAATTATTCTGACTCAGAGTCCTTCCTGGTGGTGCATGCCTTGTTCAGCAAAGATGGATGCCAGAGAGAAGGATTCTGGGAGGTGGTCAGACATGCGGTGTCTCCTTTTGACCTTTCCCAAACTCTGCTGGTTGGTGGAGGCTTATTAGTTCTGTGTTCCTTACCGGGACCTCCTGTTGTAAAACAACTCATGCAAATGATTGCTATGGTGCCTGGCCAGGGTGGGTGTTTTCAATCAGTGTGCTTCCCCTAACAGTAGAACCCAGTATAGTTGTCAGTCCACTTTTCCATGATGGACTTTAGGAATGAGAAGCAAATGTATCGTTTACCTGGATGAAAGTGGTGTCTTTGGTTCACATCATTAAGGCTAACCATGCCCCTTACAATGTTAGGAAACATAGGGCAAGATTGGTGTTCATATTTCAATTCACTGCAATTTACTATTTTGTTAACAATTGCTTTATCCCACTTGGCACTCTCTTTTTATATGCCCAGTTCAATATTTAAATATGAAGGGGAAACTACTCTGAGCAATCTGAAGGAAAATTTAATCAGAATGCAATGTGGTGCATGTCTGCTGTTTCTTTTTTTACTGAAAATCTTCAAAAATGATTTAGATCATTGAGTTCCGAGCTCTGATTCAAATTATAATTGGAATGAGGAAATGGATAAGCAATCTCAGTAGGTGGTGGGGGAGGGGAAGAGTATAACTAGAGATGTATCAGGATCAAGTACTGCTTTTAAAAAAGAAAACAGTTTTTCATGGCTTTCAACATATTAAATACTTAGTAGAGAACTGCTGTGTCCACGTTATTGGAAAAGTTGATGGTTTCAGGGCCCGTTTGAGCATGAGTGAGAGCAAGGAGATGAAATTGCTCTGCCCAGGAATGTAAGAGTACTGTGACGGTTTGCAGTTTGGTGGCCTAGTGAAGCAGCAAAGGGCATCAGGCAGAGAAAAGGCCTCAGGAGTTGGTGATAAGCTGAGTTCTAATGAAGAATACAGCCGGCAAGAAATTCCTTAGAATGTGGAAGAGATGATCAAATTTAGGACGGCAGTTTCTATTTGAATTTGGGTTTTGTTCTTCCTTGGGCTCTAATTACCCTTTGCTACATCTTTAGTAAGTGTCCGTTATCGGCAATAACCTTGCGTCAGAGGTGATTTAGGGAAATGAAGGGCTGAGTCTGACATGACGGCAGTTGCAGGAGCTTAGAGTGATGATAAGAATGAACTTAACTCATGAAGCCAGGTGCAGTGACTTTTCGAAGAGGATTGCAAGCCTCCTGAAAGTGATGTGACCCTAGAAAGTCAGACAGACAAAGACCAAAAAAAAAAGAAAGAGAGAGAGAGGGAAGGAGGGAGGGAGAGAGGGAGAAAATACCAGAGAGTGCTTATTCTTTTAAGGAATTGAAATTATTTTAATAAAGGGGCCACAAAGGATGATGTCCGCCTTCCCACCTCACCCTTACCCCCATGAATAACAATAGAAGGAGCCAGAGGGGATGACTCTCATAGTAGTCACTGCATCAAAACACACACCAGAATCGCAAACTAGGGATATGATAATAATGTTATCATCTTTTCTCAAATAAAAACAAAGACCTCAATCCAATGGCTTTATTCAAAACAGTGGGAAAATATTTTATTAGGCCTGTAATTGTTTACCTTTGTCTGCCAATAACACATAGAAGTATCACATACATGAAGGAAAGGAAACAAATTTTAAACAGAGTTGACAGTTTTAAAGTCTAGCTGTGCATCACCTTTCATTTAGTGACCAGGATGCCCAAGAGCACATGCATAAATGAAATAATGAGAATACATTTTTGAGTTGACGGTGAAACTTTTTTGGCATATTGGAAAAGAAATAGTCATATAAACCAAACAGTTTTTATCTAGAAGACAAAAGAAGGGAGACAGACACATGTTATGTTATATGTATGTTTACAAAAATAAAATATAGATGAAAACCCAGCTTTAAATAATTAAAGTTAGTAAAAAAAAAGAAGACTTTTTTTAAAATAGGAGAGAAAGAGTTTATTATCTGCAAATGTCCATTTTTCAAGACTCATATAGAGATAAAGATAATAAGCAAAACTATCATGCCATAACAAATACACTTTCCTGAACTCTATGTACTTGTAGTGGGCTTCCCTGGTGGCTCAGCTGCTAAAGAATCCACCTGCAATGTGGGAGACCTGGGTTCGATCCCTGGGTTGAGAAAATGCCTGGGGAAGGGAACAGCTACCCACTTCAGTATCCTGGCCTGGAGAATTCCATGGATTGTATAGTCCATGGGATTGCAAAGAGTAGGACATGACTGAGCGACTTTCACTTCCACTTCACTTTCACATACTTGTATTAGAAATGCATGTCTTACAGTTACTTCACCTGTACCCCACATGGATGGTGTCTTAGTATTTTTGGTTTACTATAACAAAAATACCACTGACTGGGGAGTTTAAACAAAGGACGTTTATTTCTCATAATTCTGGAAACTGGAAAGTCTAAGTTCAAGGCACTGGAAGATTTACTTTCTGGTTCACAGATAGCTTTCTGCTGCTCTGTCCTTACATGGCAGAAGGAGTGAGAGAGCTCTCTGGGGTCTCTTTTTATAAGGGCTCTAACCCCATTCATGAGTGATCCCCCTTCATGACCTACTTAATCACTGCCAAAATGCCCACCTCCTAATACCATCACGCTGGGAGGTCAGGATTTCAACATATGAATTTTGAGAAGATACAAACATTCAGTACATAACAGGTGGTATCACATAAATAGACATGATGTTATTGGTCTGATTTTAGTGAAGGACTGTACAGGTGAATCAGAGGGTGTGACTGTTCACTGCATGGAAGTAAAACTGATTGTCTAGAATTTACAAGGAAAAGAATCTGATGCTGGGAGGGATTGGGGGCAGGAGGAGAAGGGGACGACAGAGGATGAGATGGCTGGATGGCATCACTGACTCGATGGACGTGAGTCTGAGTGAACTCTGGGAGTTGGTGATGGACAGGGAGGCCTGGCATGCTGCGATTCATGGGGTCGCAAGGAGTCGGACACGACTGAGCAACTGAACTGAACTGAACTGAGGCTCTTTCTATGGAGAAGGCAATGGCAACCCACTCCAGTACTCTTGCCTGGAAAATCCCAGGGATGGGGGAGCCTGGTGGGCTGCCATCTATGGGGTCGCACAGAGTCGGACATGACTGAAGTGACTTAGCAGCATCAGGCTCTTTCTAACTCAGTGAAACATATGCCATATAGTGGATACAACTTTTCTTGGAGTTTTGTGTTATTTAGAAATTAAAAATTGTTTCCAGTCTTGTGTCCTGGCCCTTCTTTGCTCTAGTGACTGAGTGTTCCTAAAGACTCCATCTCTGAATCTCTAACAAAGTGTTGAGTACCCCATCCACCAGAAAGATACATACATCTATCTTTTCTGGGCTTCAGATATCCTATGCCAGCAGTTTTGAATTCATCCAGGAAAAAATTAGAGTATCTTCTCAGTATACAAGACATATCTCTCACATCTCTCTACACACTGTAACTTGGAAATGAAGAACTAAAAGTTCATAATCACTTAAATTATAATATTTTACAAATCTATAACCACAAATGCTAATGACCTTATTTCTGTCTCTATTATATTTAGGACTGTGTACATAAAACCACTTTGAAGAAAAGTTTGGTAGTTTCTATCAGATTAAACATATAATATAGTAATTCAAATTCTAGATATTTTTGCAAGAGAAAAAAATACATGTATAGCTCCCTTTCTGAAAGACTTGTTAAGATAATCATTGTAGCTTTACCCAGCATTACCCAAAACTGTGAACAACCTCGGGGAAGGCAATGGCACCCCACTCCAGTACTCTTGCCTGGAAAATCCCATGGACAGAGGAGCCTGGTAGGCTGCAGTCCATGGGGTCACTAGGAGTCGGACACGACTGAGAGACTTCACTTTCACTTTTCACTTTCATGCATTGGAGAAGGAAATGGCAACCCACTCCTGTATTCTTGCCTGGAGGATCCCAGGGACGGGGGAGCCTGGTGGGTCACACAGAGTCAGACACAACTGAAGTGACTTAGCAGCAGCAGCAGCAATGAACAACCTAATGCCTATGTGTACATTCATACGATGGAATACTACTTAACAATAAAAAGGATCAATGCATACATATACATTCAACGTAATAAATCTCACAGATATTATAGAACCCCCCAAAAAAAATCATAGCCAAAGGAGTGAAAGTGTGAAAGACAAAGTCTCCCAGTCATGTCAGACTCTTTGTGACCCCACAGACTATACAGGCCATGATATTCTCTAGGCCAGATTACTGGAGAGGGTAGCCAGTTCCCTTCTCCAGGGGATCTTCCCAACCCAGGGATCGAACCCCAGCCTCCTGCATTCCTGGTGGATTCTTTACCAGCTGAGACACCAGAGAAGCCCAAGAATACTAGAGTGTAGCCTATCCCTTCTCGAGGGGATCTTCCCAACCCAGGAATAGAACTGGGGTCTCCTACCTTATAGACAGATTCTTTACCAGCTGAGCTACCAGGGAAGCTCCACCCAAATGAATATATACTCAATTTATGTATGTGAATATATGTGAATTTCTTGAACATGAAAAATAACTTATGGTGAAACAATTTAAAATACTTGTCACAAGGAACTGATTGCATTTGGAGAGGTAAGAGAACTTTCTTTCCAGATAACACATTCTATTATTTGCCTACCCTTTCTTCTTCCTAATAAAATCTTTCAGTTTTAATTAATTTTTTCATCTATCCATTCATTCATTCATAGTTATCTATCTTATCCTTATTTCCAGAGAGGGATCTTGCTGACTGTAATTGTTGAAATGACAGCCCAAGTGGACCTAACACACTTAAAAAGAGGGAATTACAATCCACGTTTATGTTAGAGCCTTCTCTGTTGCTCTTTCACTGAACATGAACAAATGAATGTTACCTCCGGTATTTCTATCAGCTCTTTTAAGAATATGATGAGAACCAGTATCAAAGTGAAGTCTACAGTTAGAATGATGGTACATTGATGTAGAAGGAACTTGGATTTTGGTCACAGCCTAGCCATTAACTAACTCTGGAGACTACCTTTCCCTGTATTTCTTCATATTGAACTTTATATACTTAGCCAATATGCAGCAGACTGTATGAGATAATCTGCTGCAGAAAGTCAAAACAAGCTAAATGGAATGCCTCCATTCTTCATTGGGATTCCTGTAAACATTATTCCAATAAAATCATACTATTACCTGGGTTTTCCTATTTTATGCTACCCCAAACAAGATTTTAGTAATTATAAGAAACATGTGTGCTCAATAACTCAATCATGTCCAAGTCTTTGTGTCTCCTTGGACTGTAGCCCATGAGGCTGCTTTTTCCATGGAATTTTTTTGGCAGGAATACTGACATTGGTTTCCATTTCCTCCTCCAGAGAATGAGAAACCTTCCACAACACAAACTTTTAGATTATGCCCTACTCCAACCAATATCTAGATAAGAATGGTGGGAAATTAAATCTTTATGACCCCCAAACCACATTTTCTTGCAGGTTTCCTCATCTACGTAAATGGTATTTCCATACTCCCCATTGTTCCTACCAAAATCTTGAGAAATATCATTGTCTCTTCTCTTACATCTCACAAATAATCCCTCAGGAAATATTCTCAGCTTTGCCTTCAAAATACTTCCTAGTATTTTATTTTTATAGGTTTAAAATATTAGAATATGTAGTTTTGGGAAAATACTGATTCTAAAATATAGTTGTTGTTGTTTTTTCCAGAACCCAACCACATCTTACCACCTCCTACCAATCCTTACTGCTTGTTCTTAGTTACCCTCTTCTTCTCCCTGGGTTATCAAAGTAGCCTTACAATACTTCTCTTCTACTCATATGACTCAATAATCTATTTTCAATAGTAGCATAAGTAATTTTCCTCAAAACTACAGCACATCATTCTATGCTTAACATTTTTAATGGCTTCTTAGCTCCATCATAGCCTAAAATTTGACCATAGCTTAATGGTACATATATACAATGGAGTATTACTCAGCCATTAAAAAGAATACATTTGAATCAGTTCTAATGAGGTGGATGAAACTGGAGCCTATTATACAGAGTGAAGTAAGCCAGAAAGAAAAACACCAATACAGTATACTAATGCATATATATGGAATTTACAAAGATGGTAACAATAACCCTGTGTACGAGACAGCAAAAGAGACACTGATGTATAGAACAGTCTTATGGACTCTGTGGGAGAGGGAGAGGGTGGGAAGATTTGGGAGAATGGCATTGAAACATGTAAAATATCATGTATGAAACGAGTTGCCAGTCCAGGTTCGATGCACGATACTGGATGCTTGGGGCTGGTGCACTGGGACGACCCAGAGGGATGGTATGGGGAGGGAGGAGGGAGGAGGGTCCAGGATGGGGAACACATGTATACCTGTGGTGGATTCATTTTGATATTTGGCAAAACTAATACAATTATGTAAAATTTAAAAATAAAATAAAATTAAAAAAATAATAATAAAATAAAATTTGACCATAGCTTAAAAGGCTCAAAGTCATCTGGTCATCTCTGATTTTTGGTTCTCTGACTCGCCCTTGGCCAATGCACACCCACTACAATGACTTTTTTGACACTAATCTGAAAGAACGTTCTCACTCGCTTGCTCAAGATCTTCACATTTGCTATTCTTTCTACCTAAAATGTCTTCATTTACAGAGCTACATGGTTTGCTTTACCATTTCCTTCAAGTCTCTGTGCAAATGTTAAATTCTTGGTCAAAATGTCTTGATCTCATGCAACGACAGAGCTAGCCCTCCACCAAAGATGCGTTTCTTCTTCTTGATGTAGAGCTATTGCTGGCTAGTGGCTGCCTTAATAGGGACTACATTTTCCAAGTAACCCTGCATCTAATGGGACCATGTGATCATATAAAACTCAGTGAAACCAGCAAAGGGGGAGTAAAGTCCATCAGATCTATGCTGAACCCATAAAATCTACTGTTAGATCTCTACACTTACTCCGCTTACCAGCCATCTAGATATTGATGTTCCAGGCAATATCAGGAGCCACACTTTGAAAATAGAGGAGGCCTCCTTAACCTGAGTAGAGAAGGACTTCAAAGAGCAAAATATCCCACTGCCACCACTGCCATTTATACCTAAATATGAACAAGAAATTTCTATTTGTATAAGCCATGGATATTTATGTTACAATAGCTGCTGTGTACGTTAAGTACTACATTGTCTTATGTACAATAGAAAGCCTATGATCTCCATCTATTACCTTTAATTTATCTGCTGTCTGTTTCCCCGGTAGATCATAAAATGAATAATGCTAGATAACCTGTTTTGCTTTTGTTTGCTGTTGTTTCACCATTACTTGAAGCATGCACTGGCGTCCGCCCCACCGTTCACAATCTGCTCTATCACAGTCTAACAGTGGCACCTCTTTACCTCTGGTTACTTGAAGGAATCCTTTCTTTTTCACATTTTTCTCAAATCCTGCTTATTATACATCAACAACTCTTTTGGTTCTACCCGCAAAACATATCCAGAATGTCACCACTTCTTATTATTTCCACTGTTTCAGCATCACCTTCTAGGGGATTACTGCAAGAGCTTCCTATGCTCTTTAGTTTATTGCTATGCCCCACTTCATTCTATTCTTAACAAAGTAATCTAAGATATTCAGTCAAAACCCGAGTTCAATCATACTACCACTCTGTTTAAAACCACATCATCTCAGAGTAACAATTCATGTTTCCTATGATCTCCCAAGTCCAGGACTAAAACCCACTTTTTTCTTCTTCATTTCTTAATATTCTCCCCTCAATCACTGCTTTAGCTATAGTAGCTCTACTGTAATCCTGGATTAAATTTGTTAGGCTCTCAAAGGAGGGCCTTTTTCTTAGTATCCTCTCTTCTTCAAAAGCTTATTTGTCAGACCACTGCAGGGCTTTCTCTCTCACATTTTTTGAGTCTTAACTTAGATGCTAACCTGTAAATGAGGGCTGCTCTGACCACCCAGTATTTTCTAAGCCCCTTCCTTATTTATTTTTTCCATGATATTTATCACTCACATAAATATTACATAATTTAGTTTAAAATTTTATCTTCTATAACTCTGAGCTAGAATTTTAGTTCTTCAAAACCAGTAATTTTTACATGTTTGTGTGTGTCATTATCCCTATGTTTAGGTAAGTATTTGCTATAAAGTACATGCTCCATAAACATCATCAATAACTATAAAATGTAGGAAGAAATATAAAGCAGCTACATATGGAATGGCAGGAAGTGACATCTTATATAAGGGTGTCAGGAAAGTCCTCTCTAATATATGCAGATACTTGAATCAAGTAATGGACAAAACCATTCAGATATCTACAGGATGAGAGATCCAGGGAGAGTGAATGGAAATACAAAAGCAATGAGGCAGATGTGTGCTTGGTATTTTCTAGGAATAGCAAAGAGAAAAGTATGGTTACAGTTTCAGAGAGAGAAAGAAGTAGGAGACATAGTCAAAGGTTTGCCAGGTGAGAATTATCTTCTAGGACATAAGAAATTTGCATTCTAATTCTAAGAATTGACTATTTAGTTTCAGGATCTGTGGTAGAAGATAGGAATATGATAGTGACCAAAATTTCTCAGGCCTGATATATTTACAATCTAATGAGAAAAATACATGTCAATGAACCAAATCACATACATACACGTAAATTATGACTCTGTTATAACTTACTCATCAGTTCAGTTCAGTTCAGTCGCTCAGTCGTGTCCGACTCTTTGCAACCCCATGATTCACAGCACGCCAGGCCTCCCTGTCCATCACCAACTCCCGGAGTTCACACAAACTCATGTTCATCAAGTCAGTGATGCCATCCAGCCATCTCATCCTCTGTAATCCCCTTCTCCTCCTGCCCCCAATCCCTCCCAGCATCAGAGTCTTTTCCAACGAGTCAACTCTTCGCATGACGTGGCCAAAGTACTGGAGTTTCAGCTTTAGCATCATTCCTTCCAGAGATATCCCAGGGCTGATCTCCTTTAGAATGGACTGGTTGGATAGTAAACTTCATTTACCTAAAATAGAGATCCTCAGAGTAGTAGGGGTATATCATTACCCTAGATCTTTTAATTAATTGACTTTAAAATAATTAATTAGTTTTCTGTTGTTCTTATTTCTTTCTAGGTATTTCAGGATAATATTTCCACAGTGAGAGAGTGTGAAACAAAATATTGAAATTATATCCAGAAATGAAAAAGAAAGCCCTAAATAAAAGGTTTTTTTCATACCATGCCATATATGTGAAAAAATGCTTTTGCCTTTTTTCACTTACATGAAATCCTCTTTCCTTCCACTCTCTCCCCATAACCCAATTTTCCCTTTAATTCTCTTCTTTTCTTGTCATTGTTCTTTATAACACAGTAATATCCTGGTATCAATTCCTTCTAACTTTCAAAGGACAATATGCCTTAGGCCATTATCCTCCAAAACAGTTAGGAAAGAATGATCCATTGATATAAAGAAAACACTATAGTTACATTTTACATAAAAATAAGTACAATATGTTAGTTTACTACTATTAAAACATTGAATGAAAACAGTACACTATGTAAGTGGAAAACAGATACACATATATTAGAGACGATTGCCTTTAAAAACAACAGCAACAAACAAATGAACAGAACCTGATATACATGTATCCAAAGAATGAGAAGAGTACTCCTGTATCTATAGGCACAAGCAAAACACTGTCTTTGCTTTCTCCTGACATTTGGAACCCTCTCTCTATGTTAGAATCTGAACTTTTGTTCCTGACTTCAAACAGATTACTCTTAATTATCATTAAGCATATATTCACAAAATTATAATAATCCACCTGCTATCACTTTGAACTTTTCAAACAAGCCCCAAATCTAGGTACCTTTATCTCTGTTTTATAAGTAGGGAAACTACAGCTCAGAGTGTATAAATCAATCTGTAGCCATAATAGGGAGAAGTTGTGTCTGTTTAGTTAATTGTTCAATCCTCAGCCTTCAAAGTGTCAGATATGCCCTAGCTCACCAATCAATATTTGTTGACTAAGTTCAGTTCAGTTCAGTTCAGTTCAGTCACTCAGTCGTGTCTGACTCTTCGCAACCCCATGAATCGCAGCACGCCAGGCCTCCCTGTCCATCACCAACTCCCGGAGTTCACACAAATTCATGTCCATCGAGTCAGTGATGCCATCCAGTCATCTCATCCTCTGTTGTCCCCTTCTCCTCCTGCCCCCAATCCTTCCCAGCATCAGGGTCTTTTCCAATGGGTCAACTCTTCGCATGAGGTGGCCAAAGTACTGGAGTTTCAGCTTTAGCATCATTCCTTCCAAAGAAATCCCAGGGCTGATCTCCTTTAGAATGGACTAGTCGGATCTCCTTGCAGTCCAAGGGACTCTCAAGTTGACTAAGTGGTCATGCTTAGATCTAAATCCATCTAGACATCAAAATTACATTACCTTTGCAGTACATGCTAAGAGATTTCAGTTTTATTTTCCTAAAAATAGGAGACTATCTCAGATAAATTTGATGTGGACTGGGAATGGTATTTGGTCATTTTATAACTAGACGTGGCATTTGAGTAATGAATTTTATCACAAATTGGTGGGCAGTCAGAAAGCATTAGTAATGATGCTTATGAATATAATATATAATAACTTTGTTATAGATAATATATATTTTATATTTGTATATATAGTGTCATTTTATTCCTTCTCACATTCTTTAGCTATAAGTACCATTTAGCAAATTCTTTAGGATCCAACAGACTTTAAATGGATGTACGAGGATTTATGACCTGTGGTGTCTGACTTTGAAGCCATTCTGCTAACTATTTAAGGGAGGTCTTTCTTGGTCCAGGTGAGATATGATGAGGCTAAGAACTAAAGTAACAGAAATGTGTATGCAAAGGAAAGAATCTATTACATAGATAAATTGGTGACAGCATTGCCTAATTTTGAAGAATAAATAGATATAGAAATAAAAGATAAATATCAAAGATGAACTTAATGTTTTTAACCATTGTAATTATAACATCATTGGCAGAGATCATAAGAAAAGAAGGATTAAGAGGATGGAGGTGAGGTGAATAATGATTTAAAATATGTTTCTCAGAACATTCATTTCCGATGAAGTAGACTGTAAATCACATTTTGCTGTTGGTGTTCAGTCACTAAGTTGTGTCCTACTCTGAGACCCCAAGAACTGCAGCACCAGCTTCTCTGTTCTTCACTATCTCCCTTAGTTTCTTCAGACTCATGTTTGTTGAGTCAGTGATGCCATCCAACCATCTCATCCTCTGCCACCGCTTTCTCTTGTCCTCTATCTTTCCCAGCATCAGGGTCTTTTCCAATGAGTGAGCTCTTGTATCAGGTGACCAAAATATTGGAGCTTAACCTTCAGTATCAGTCCTTCCAATGAATATTCAGGACTGGTTTCCTTTAGGAGGCAGGTAATGTGGTCTGGTATTCCCATCTCATTAAGAATATTCCAGTTTGTTGTGATCCACACAGTAAAGGCTTTAACATAGCCAATGAAGCAGAAGTAGATGTTTTGTAAATTACATTAGGGAAGTTGGAGAGAAAAGGTAAAGTTGAAGAAATGGAAAAGAGTAGCTTAGAATATATAAATAGGTTATATATAGATGAAAGAGATATAAAGTATAAAATTGCTATTGCTCAGATAAATTACTTGTGCTTATGTGAAGAGGAAACCATAAATCTTTTCTCTGAAAAACTGTTTATAAATGTACTACCTTACAAGTAGTACTGTGGAAAATTCTTAAAGAGATGGGAATGTCAGACCACCTTAACTGCTTCCTGAGAAAACTGTATGCAGGTCAAGAAGCAACAGTTAGAACCAGAAATGGAACAATGGATTGGCTCAAAATTGGGAAAAGAGTATATTTCAAGACTGTATATTGTCACCCTGATTATTTAAAATATATGTAGAGTACATCATGTGGAATGCTGGGCTGGATGAAGCACAAGCTGGAATCAAGATCACTGGGAGAAATGTCAATAACCTCAGATATGCAGATGACACCACCCTTCTGGGCAGAAAGTGAAGAGGAACTAAAGAGACTCTTGATGAAGGTGAAAGAGGAGACTGAAAAAGCTGGCTTAAAAATCCAACATTTAAAAAAAAAAAAAAAAAAACACTAAGATCATGAAATGTAGTCCCATCACTTCATGGCAAATAGATGGGGAAACAGTGGAAACAGTGACAGACTTAATTTTGGGGGGCTCCAAAATCACTGCAGATGGTGACTCTAGCCAGGAAATTAAAGGACACTTGCTCCTTGGAAGAAAAGCTATGACAAGCCTAGGCAGCACATAAAAAAGCAGAGACATCACTTTGCTAACAAAGGTCCATATCTTCAAAGCTATGGCTTTTCCAGTAGCCATGTATGGGTATGAGTTGGACCATAAAGAATGCTGAGAGCCGAAAAATTGATGCTTTTGAACTGCAGTGTTGGAGAAGACTCTTGAGACTCCCTTGGACTGCAAGGAGACCAAATAAGTCAATCCTAAAGGAAATCAGTCCCGAATATTCACTGGAAGGACTTAAACACCTGATGCAAAGAGCCAACTCATTAGAAAATACCTTGTTGCTGGGAAAGATTGAAGGCAGGAGGAGAAGAGGATGACAGAGGATGAGATGGTTGGATGACATCACCCATTCAACAGCCATGAGCTTGAGCAAACTCGGGGAGATGGCAAAGGACATGCAAGCATTGTGTGGTGCTGTCCATGGGGTCACAAAGAGTCGGACACAGCTGAGTGACTGAACAACAACAAAAAGCTTACAAGCAGCATGGATAGAGTAAAAGATCAGTATGCTTTTTGTAGTTGATATGATACTTATTTGGGAAAAATATCTATATCCAACATTTTTTTCAAGAAATATCTTGTAGACAAAGCTTTACATTTTTGTCTCCTCCAACGAGCAGTGATTTCTAGCCTTACTTCCTACACAACAGAGCTATAATGATGAGGCTTAAATGTTTGAGATTTACAAAGTTGATTCATTGCTCAGCTAGAGTGGTAGGTCATATCCCCTCAGCCATAGGCAGAAAGATTGCACACCAAATGCTGATTCCATACAAACTGGTGTCAATGTGCCTTTCTTAGTCAAATACAACATACATTCTGGCTCTTGAATGTGCTTGCCCAGGTCCATCTGCCATGATGGCAGTATGCCCATTCATAAAATGCTCCGCCAGGTTTAGCTGGACAAAGGTATAGCAAAAGAGAGGTCAGAAAGGATATTTACTTCACCTGCAAGTGAACATGCTAAGATAAGAAAATATGCCTAAGCATGAAAGACATCAATCTGAACTGTGAACATTGGAAACATTTCATACCAATTGATTAGCATCATCAATAACCTGAAAAGATTTGAAGATTCAGTTTGTTCCCCAACATGTTAACCATAGGTCTCTTTCATTAAAACTGCAGTAACTAACTGCTGACTCTTGAGCAAACTGCCTAGATTTTAAGAGTGGTAAGTCATTGTAAAGGTAAATTTATATAATAAATGTTAATATATAAAATTAGTAATGTTGTAGAAGGATAACAGAACATTCAGTAATCACATACTTGTTGATAATGGCTAGGTTATCATGTTCAAAGTGATCATTTTATATTCTATATTACTTGGCTTGCTATTTATAATTACATTAGTTCCTCAACTTATTTTTCTGTCACATGAGAATTCCACCACCATAATATGTCATACAGTTTTCAATGAAAGTATGACATTCACCTTTGTTTTTCCAGAGTTATGTTTTTCCAGAATTATGTTTTTCCAGAGAATCTAGTCATCTGAGAGATCATCACCATGCCTTTTAAGGAAAAAAAAAAGTTTGTTTATGGTATTTGGATACAACAATTACATAAGTAGTTAGTTATCAGAAATAAATAATTATTGATGGTTTTGCTAGGTCATCGAATTGCATTCCTTTCATTGATTTATCTGGAGAAGGAAATGGCAACCCACTCCAGTATTCTTGCCTGGAGAATCCCGTGGACAGAGGAGCCTGGTGGGCTGCTGTCCATGGGGTCGCACAGAGTCAGACATGACTGAAGCGACTAGCAGCAGCAGCAGCAGCATTGATTTATCATCCATCAATATCAAACAGATAATGGCTTTTACATATTTAACCACTCTTTTATTTAACTCTCTATTATATTACTAATGAATGCAAAATTCACCATAAGTTCTTAGGGCGCCAAACATAGTTTTCACCTGGGGAACTACAGATATGTACCACCACATGCTTGCTAGTTGTCTTCCTTTCATAAACTCTTTTGATCTAGCTGGTTTCTGTTTTTTGTTTTTTTTTTTTTTTAAATCTTATTCCTTTATCTCACTGATTTTTTTCTTAGCACTAATTATTATTTTAACATATATTTATTTGTCTATTTACTTGTTATTTATGTCTCTCCTGATAGGTTTTTACTTCTTACACTTAGAATTACCTGTTTTAATTCACCAGTTTATGTGCAGTGTCTAACCCAGTATCTTATGCTCAATAATTATGTTGAATGGATATATATATATATATATATATGGATGAAGATTATCCTATATTAATAAACATTAATGAGAAGAAAGGGACCCTTCTTTCAATGTTTGAGATTGCTGCATTACTTTAGGATTCTTAGTTGTAGATGACAGAGTCCATCCCAACAGGTTTAAGGAGAAGAACCTTTATTACAACCTAGCATTAACTCACAAAACTGGTGAAAGTTCAGGGAACTAAACTTGATGGTAAACAGTCAAAATGACCCAATGAAAAGATGTATCCAACATTACTACCCAAAATGTAGCTGATTTTACCACCTGCTGTTCAACAGTACATATATTCAAACATCAGAATCCTCTTAACAGATGTTGTAGAAATCAAAGGACTCCCAGACTATGCTCATGAAAGAAACAGCTAGCCTTTTCCCCCAGTGTTTATTTTTGCCTTCCAAGTCTGGTATATGTATACATATGTGTGTGTGTCTATTTGGCGGAAGAACGTGTCATTGGAATCTTGAATCTAAGAAATGTAGCTTTGATGTTTTAGTCTCTGTTTTTGGTTGTGCCACTTGATTTGTAGGAATTTAGTTCTCCAACCAAAGGACAGAATCCTAACTACTGCACCACCAGGGAATTCCCTAGCCTCTGGTTTAAAGGAAAGTGGGCTACAGGAGACATAACTGGGGTCGAATGAGCCAATCTACAATATTGTCCCAATCTCTGTGGCTGAAGAGAGTGTAATGCAATCAAAAGTGGGAAAAAAACAATATAGCTGAAACACAATGAAGGTGAGTGTGCACTCTATACATATCTTCTCTCTTGATTCTCACCACAATTTGCTAACTCAGGCAATCAATTCTTTAAACCCAATTATTTGGCTCCAGAACTAAGTACCTAAAATTTACCTGTATTTATTTCACTGTTATTACCAAATGGTGAATGCAGCCATGAAATTAAAAGACGCTTACTTCTTGGAAGGAAAGTTATGACCAACCTAGATAGCATATTCAAAAGCAGAGACATTACTTTGCCAACAAAGGTTCGTCTAGTCAAGGCTATGGTTTTTCCTGTGGTCATGTATGGATGTGAGAGTTGGACTGTGAAGAAGGCTGAGCACTGAAGAATTGATGCTTTTGAACTGTGGTGTTGGAGAAGACTCTTGAGAGTCCCTTGGACTGCAAGGAGATCCAACCAGTCCATTCTGAAGGAGATCAGCCCTGGGATTTCTTTGGAAGGAATGATGCTGAAGCTGAAATTCCAGTACTTTGGCCACCTCATGTGAAGAGTTGACACATTGGAAAAGACTCTGATGCTGGGAGGGATTGGGGGCAGGAGGAGAAGGGGGCGACAGAGGATGAGATGGCTGGATGGCATCACTGACTCGATGGACGTGAGTCTCAGTCAACTCCGGGCGTTGGTGATGGACAGGGAGGCCTGGTGTGCTGCGATTCATGGGGTCGCAAACAGTCGGACACAACTGAGCGACTGATCTGATCTGATCTGATCTGACCAAATATTGAACAGCACAAACATGCAACGATTACTTCCTGAGGGACTAACACTTTCACTTTTCCATATTATATATGAAATATCAGTGGATGTCTCAAGATTTTAATAACTTTCAAAAATTCCCATAATGTAAGAACTCATTTTCCAGTAACTTAGTTATCTTTTATTTTAGGACTTAAATTTTTAAATTCCCATTATTGCCCATTTGAAAAGCCTAGAGTAGCCCCACATGATTCCAGAAAATGAGCTGTCAATGTTAGTCCATCTTGTGGGAAACAGTCCAAAATATCCTGTTGGTCTACTTAAACTCAGTCATGCATAATTTACTGGATAATCACTAGTGTCCTAATCAATATCTCTATCTATCTACTCACTAATCCATTTCAAAAACTGTGTGACTTAACATGCACTGGACTCAGGACTAGCCTTTGGCAAATTTGAAATCTGTCTGTGATGTCTTCCCTTTTCCTTACCAGCTATCCTTTCCAAAACAGATTGTTCTTATAAAATTTAAAGCAAAAAGAAAAGGACTTTACTTTTTTTTTTTCACGTATTTTCTCTCTTTGTAAGGAAATTGAAGCTTTAAATAGTAAATGACTGACCTAAGACCATTAAATAAAACAGTGACAAAGTCAAAGCTAACAACATTCTTCTAAGTTATGCTGAGTCCACATTCCATGAAATTTCCCATGTTTCTTTCTACAATATTTTTCGGACTGTCTGTGAAAGCTAGTCAATACTATCACGCAGGTCACTAATTTAAAAAAAGAAAAAAGATGAAAATCTCTGCCAGTATGTGATGGAATAAGTACATGGTAAAATAACTAAGGTTCTATACATCCCTTTTAATTTCAGCCAAAGAAATACACGTTTGCCTTAACACAGACTTGAATGCATAAAAAAATCATTGGATTTTTAGTCTAGCCATGGTACTAACTAGATGTTATCTTGGGCAAGTAATTTCATCTCTCTGGCCCTTAAAAATAAATAAAACATTGAAATTCATGGCCTCTAAATTCCCTTCCAGCTTAAGAAATTCATGAAGCAGCAGCAGTGCTACTATGACGACTCAGGCCAACATTGGCAAATTTACATTTTCTGTGTGACAACCATCTGTCCCAGTTTGACCCGGACAATCTTAGATTACGCCTGTGATCCCCAAGTAATTAAACACTTGCATCCTCAAAATTAGTCAATTTTGAAAGAAAAACTGTAAAAAATAATCTTATAAATATAGGAGAGGTCAATGCTGGGTCAGGCTGACATATTTATGTATCATATTGAGCACAGATAATGATAATAACAATTTCTACACTTACAAGAGCAAACATGATATCTTTAAACACTTTTTTTCTACATTATGGCATTCCAGGAATGCAGTGTTATTGCTAAGAGTATGATCTCTTGAGTCAGACTGCTGGATTCTAACTTAGGTTTGCCATTCACTTGCTATGGGGTTAACAAAAAAATCTTAGTTCCTCATCAAGAGAGAGAATCTTGTTATAAGGTTTCAGTTGAGTTCAGTTCAGCTTCTCAGTCATGTCCGACTCTTTGCGACCCCATGTACTGCAGCATGCCAGGCCTCCCTGTCCATCGCCAGCTCCCAGTGTTTACTCAAACTCGTCTCCATTGAGTCAGTAATGCCATCCCACCATCTCATCCTCTGTCGACCCCTTCTCCTCCCACCTTCAATCTTTCCCTGCAACAGGGTCTTTTCCAATAAGTCAGTTCTTCTCATCAGGTGGCCAAAGTATTAGAGTTTCAGCTTCAACATCAGTCCTTCCAATGAACACTCAGGACTAATCTCTTTAGGATGGACTGGTTGGATCTCCTTGCAGTCTGAGGGACTCTCAAGAGTCTTCTCCAACACTACAGTTCAAAAGCATCAATTCTTCAGCACTCAGCTTTCTTTATAGTCCAATTTTCACATCCATACATGACTACTGGAAAAACTATAGTTTTGACTAGACGGACCCTTGTTGGCAAAGTATTGTCTCTGCTTTTTAATATGCCATCTAGGTTGGTCATAACTTTTCTTCCAAGGAGTAAGTGTCCATTTAATTTCATGACTGTAGTCACCATCTGAAGTGATTTTGGAGATCCCAAATATAAAGTCTGTCACTGTTACCACTGTTTCTCCATCTATTTGCCATGAAGTAATGGGACCAGATGCCATGATCTTAGTTTTCAGAATGTTGAGCTTTAAGCCAACTTTTTCACTCTCCTCTTTGAATTTTCAAGAGGCTCTTTAGGTCTTCTTCACTTTCTTCCATAAGGGTGGTGTCATCTGCATATCTGAGGTTACTGATATTTCTCCTAGCAATCTTGATTCCAGCTTGTGCTTCATCTGGCCCAACCTTTCTCATTATATACTCTGCATAGAAGTTAAATAAGCAGGGTGATGGTATACAGCCTTGATGTACTCCTTTTCCTATTTGGAACCAGTCTGTCTTTCCTTGTCCAATTCTAACTGTTGCTTCCTGATCTGCATACAGATTTCTCAAAAGGCAGGTCAGGTGGTCTGATATTCCCATCTCTTGAAGAATTTTCCAGAGTTTGTTGTTGTCCACACTGCAAAGGCTTTGGCATAGTCAGTAAAGCAGAAGTAGATTTTTCTCTGAAACTCTCTTGCTTTTTCCATGATCCAGCAGATGTTGACAATTTGATCTCTGATTCCTCTGCCTTTTCTAAATCCAGCTTGAACATCTGGAAGTTCACAGTTCACGTACTGTTGAAGCCTGGCTTGGAGAATTTTGAATATAAGGTTTAAATGAATAGATTCAGAGCAAGTGCTTAAAATTGTTGCTATTCAGTTGCTAAGCCGTATGTGACTCTTTGTGACCCCATGGACTGTAGCACTTCAGGCTTCCCTGTTCACCATTGCTCAAACTATGTCCATTGAGTTCATGATCCCATCCAACCATCTCATCCTCTGTTACCCTCTTTTCCTCCTGCTTAATATAATACTTGGTAAATAAGATTTCAGAATGTACATTAAGTACTTTCCTAAAGAAGTATTGATATATGGGCTAGATCACATGAGATCTATTTTTAACAGATTCTTACTGACGTTTCTGAGATTTAAAATCTTGCCAAAAATGTATTGCATGTTCTTTAATTCAGTTCTCTAACGTGTTCAGCTCTTTCTCATCATGGGGCTTAAAGATCAGGTTTTACCCCCATTGTCTCAATCACTCTTCATTCCAGTTCCCAAATAGCTGGCTTCACTACCTTTCAGAGTCTCAGTCTATATGCCCCTTTTTCAGAGAAGCACTTTTGGATCAACCAACTAAGCTACAAACTCCAAGTGCCATTACTTTCCCTCATGTCATTCTTCTTCATAGCATGGTTCTCAATGTTTACTTATATTTATTTTACTGGTTGGCAGCTTATGTCTATTTTCTCTGCTAGAATAGAAACTGAGTAAGATCAAAATGCATGTCAGTCTTTTTCATTACTGTGTATCAAGGATTGAATGCAGTACCTGGCACATAGCAAGCATTTTAATAATTTTGAAGGAGTTCAATGAATGGAAAACATGTAAGTATCTAATTCAAGATTTAAATCTGTATCCACTCCAGATCTCTCTACACTATGAAACATGCTTTATTTGTTAGTCATTGTACTGCAACTCCTTGTTAGTTGAGTCATTCAAGAAATCTTATGTGACCATTGAAAACCATTAAAAATACAATTTTTGAAATTGCATTGATTTGAAATTGAATTTCTAGATATTCCTCCAGATTGTCATTTTTTCAAACATGGGATAAAAATAGTTGTATTAGTTATTAGCCACATGAAGATATTATTTTTGTGAGTCAATATCAGTTAAATAATTCCTAACCCCAAAATATTATTCATTCATTTATAAGTGTGTGTCTTCTTGGGCTATAGTTTCCTACTATGCAGAGCCAACCTGTTAATAGAAATAAAGGAGGCAAAAATTGACTAATATAAAAGAACAAAAGGAAGTTCTGCAAAGTTGGGTATTTATCCTAAGTGCCAAGGAATAAGTTAAATAAACTAATTTTTAATAAATCATATTTGAGGATTTTTTTAATTTTATTTTATTTTTTAAACTTTACATAATTGTATTAGTTTTGCCAAATATAATCCTATGATGAATTATAATTTATCTTTGTTATTCAGTTTAGGCTAGTCTACAAACACAAAGTCAGTATTAATATTGTGTTCATATAATTCAAGAATCATTAAAGGAAGGAATAAAATGAACTAAGGCAATTATATTGGAGAAAAACAATATTTAATGGCTGAAAATAAGTAATATGTGAGATGGTCACGTTTCTATTTTTGGCCAAAGTTACTTTTTTTCTTTTATTCTTTAGTAGGCAGTCTATAACCTAGTTTCATAGTCTCTCAGGGACTGAGGTTCTTTAAATAAAGATTAAATTACATACCACAGCTGATTTCAGTATTACAAAAAATAATTATTTCTAGATTTTCTCTAAGTCTTCTTATCATATTCAGTTTAGATCTTAGCATCTTGAAAGCTGTACATTTTATATTTAAGCAGGTAATTGAATAAAATTGTAACCAATAACTAATTAAATCTTTGAAATCACCTCTCTCCTTCCTGTTCTCGTATGAATCATACACTAGAAGAAACATCATCTGCAGAATTGGGAAGATTAGCAGAGGAGAGACTGTTTAGTCAGTTTTCACATTAACAGTCAGACCAGTTGAAATCACTTCCCAGACTTGATTTGGCCTGAAGCCAGATGGTTGATACTGTTAATAGAGAAAACATCTGTTTACACTAATGTGTTAGTTTACTGTGCTTGGAGGCCATCAATATGAGCTGCTATGTGCACAGGTATTATGAAAGGAATGAATAATCTTTTTTCATTTGAAAGTCAACAGTAGATAGAGGACTCTTATTTCATAGTCCCCATATCAAGTCGTGCTCAGACCCTGAAGATAAAGAATTATAGAAGAGCCAGGGACCACACAGTACTCTCATTAACTCTAAATACCTATTTTTCTTCCTTTAGTTCTGAGTGAAATCAGAAGACTATATTCTTGAGCAATTGGCTAAAATGATGCAATCAAAAAGAAAATTGCATGTAGCTAATTAGCAAATTCGACAATATCACCTATGATTGAATTCTGTAACTTGCTCTGAAACTGCCTCAGAACATCAGTCTGGAATTGTTTTGCATCTCAAAGAGAAATACCTGTTTTACACGTTTTACAGAGGCCATATCAAAATTACTAATGGCACTAAGAAGCCATCACTGCAAATAGATGAAGCCTTGCAAACTGTATAAATGTGTGAGAAAGATACAGAGGTGGGGTATCACCTTAGAAACTTGGAAATGACAGATTCAGAAAAGTTCTTATGAAAGTCATAATGTGACCAAGCTCCTGTACTATCTTGGGTAATTATGCAAACCTTCATAAATAATTATTGGTTATTGAAGTACAAGGAAAACAAGTTTTAGTTTATATAGAGAAGGTCATTACTTAAATGTAGACCTTCTCACTGCTTTGTGGGATAAGCTAATGAAAAATGTACTTGCTCACCGCAGCAAGAATCAGGGCATGAACTAAAGCCATAAAAGTTTTATAGAGCTTCTCCACAGATACCACATTGCTTTCTATGCCTCACTCTTTGCAGTGCAGTTGGTAGGAAAAAGCTAAGTGCAGTAGCTTCATTTCAAAAGGATTGCTCAAACTTCAATTGTTTTGCTTTGGAGCCAAAGCAGAGTCTTTTTGATCATTTCACTGGCTGCAGGTTTGGTGGGAGGTAAAGCCGTGTTTCATACAGTGTTACAAGTATGAAGTATAAATCAGGTTTTACAAATATGCCCATTTGGTGTACTCAATTGACTGTAAAATAATTATTCTCTACTGTGTAATTGCTGTGCTGTGGAAGAAAGCAGGACTTCTAAACATTTAATGGAAAATAATTATGTGATCTGAATTAGGACTGTATTTTCTTCCACCAAGTTCTGTAGTGCAACAAAAGGATTTTGTAATGATTTCATGTTAAATCTACAGTGTGCAAGCCTGCCTAGGTATTAGTTATTGCTGTCTGTGCTTGTGTGTGTTTTCATAATTTTTTCTGATTGTCTACTTGTCCTTCTGCACCACCATTGGAGAACTAGGGCGTAAACGCAACACATTTCAGTGAAAGAATCAGGAATTTCTTTTTCTCTAGCAACATTTTACTAAAGGCTGAGATTCAAAGTTTGGTGGTGGCGGGGGTTGGGGGGGCAGTATTCATTAACTAAAATTTTTTTATCTTTTTTTTCTGTTCAAGCTTTTGATGAAAACTTGGTAGTTTATGTTTCAAAGACTACTCCTTATCTAGGAAGCTTTGTACATATTTATAATGTAAACATTTCAGATACATCTGAAGGTATGTTCAGTCATATATTAGGATCCATTTCCCGATCATGGTATAATCAAACAGAAATGTTCAAGTTCTGTGCCCATTTTTCCCCCAGATATTTCTGTTAACCTAAGAAGAAAAAAAATTACATTAGAAAATGAGTTTAGAGCTTTCATTTGTAATATATTCAGTTCTGTACTCTACTCAGTTTATAAAATCAGTAAGTGCTCATTGTGTGAAACTCATGACAGATTTAATACAATCCTATTGTTGACATTTCCATTTATCAAGTGTACATTTTAATATGAAAATACTTTCCCACATCTAATCACCAGGGTTCTGACCATTTCCCAGTCAGTATGTGGCCATGTTTCTTGGTACCCTGAGTAATGGATTGAATGTGAACCACTGTGTAGTAAGTCTTAGATTATAAATGCTATTATATGGCTGTATTAAAGTTTCTTTAGAAGTATTATATCATTCCCTAGACTTCATATCTAAACATAAAAATGTTAGCTTTTAATATTTTTCTTATGAATCTAGAAAATTAGGAAAATATTAACTGTGAGCTCTTGAGTCCATCTTTGTTAATTTCCCTTTTAAAATGTAGGATTTGCTCCAGCTTGAGTTTATGAACATTATCCTGTGGTCTCTATTACAATAGTCACAACCGGTCTAATATATGAATCTCAGGGCTTTGACTTTTAATTGCTCCTTATATGAAAAGCCTATTTCATCATCTTTTCCTTATTCATCTTAAATTTTTCAGTAGCTGAAGAACTTCGGAATGTCTAGGGTAAAGCCATTATTCTCAAGTCTAGGTTTTTTCAAAGACCATCACAATCTATAGATGGTACTTTGAAGTTTATCTTTTTTTTTTTTAACTTTTCCTGTGAATCCCCAGGGGGCAAGCATTTAATATTTCTTTAATCTGGAGCCAAAATGACTTCCGCTCCAGTGCTGGCCTCAATTATGGTGCTAGAAAATTATCCTTTCTTAATTAAAGGAATCACAGTGCTGTCTGGGAGCACTGAGCATTCCATTTCAAGGGGTGGGGTGATTAAATTTACATCTTCAGATAAATATAAAATATTCTGTTTTTACCTGTATTCTGGCCAGATTTTTGGAATAGGGTTATTTCCACCTGCTTCATATGTAAGTAGCATATGTACATATCTAGAAACTTTCTAATTATTAAGTCAAAGACTACAGATTCAAAAAAGAATAAAGTCAATAAAGCAGTTATAATGACAGTACTTAATTTATTTAAAATCATTGAATTGAAAGTGATGTTTTTCTGGGAAAAAAGGATAATGCTAGAGTACCTCTCATGAAAGCTATTAGAATAATTTGGTGATACTGTGAAATTGTTTCTCATTTAGATGCCATTTATTAATTTACAGAAATTACCTAGTATAAAATGGTTGATTGATGAATTTTCCCCCATATATTATTTTCTTAGGTGAATATTTGTCTTTAGATACATCTTTATTTTTATGAATTTGCTCTCCTAACTCTCCATTAAATTTCTGTGAAATGTTCTCATATTCAGTACTTCTGTTAGAGCAGAAATAGAACCTTCTGTGAAGATGAAGATGTTTTATAGCTTACACTGTCCGGTACAGTAACCACTGCCTCACATGTTTATTATCAAGCACTTAAAATGTGGCTAGTGCAACTAGGAAACTAATATTTAACTTTACTTAATTTTAATTATTTAGCTTTGATTTAAATTTAAATGGTCACATGTGGCTAGTACTAGGTTGGACAGTGCAGTTAAAAGACATTCATACAAATTCTTAGCAGCTTATTCAGCCATGATTCATAAGACAAAACTTTTTGTGTGTTTAACCATATTTATGCAAGTAGATATTTTGCAGCAGTTAAGTTTATTTATTTCATTTTGTACTACCCTAAACATAAGAATTATTGACAGTTTAAATTCTCATCTATGCCTTATCATACCCCTTTAGGAACTGAGCAAATCAGCAGAATTATTAATACCAGATCAGAATACTTGTGGCATAACATTTTAAATCAGAAATCCAGATGTTTTATTAAGCTAGGGAGAACGTTATTAACATAAGGATAGATTTGCATGTGACTTAAAGCAAATATGTTTAAGATAAAGTATGTCTAAAAGAGAGTTAAAACATGTCATGATATACAAAGTGAATTCTTAATTTTTCTCCATCATCCTTAAACACAAGATTCCACAAGGCCTTTGCACTGGCTATTTGCTACACTCTTCCTCCAAAGAGCCATAGGCCTCACTACCTTATCTCCCCCAAGTGGACACCAATATTACCTTCTCAGTACAATCAACTTTACCCTATTCAATAGCATAACTCACTTTCCCCTCAACACTCCAAAATTTCCATACCTTGCTCTGTTTTTCTCCACATCACTTATTACTTTCTGATATATTATATAATTTATTCACTTCTTTTATTTCTTTGTATCCTAAATTGATGTGAGATTCATAAAAGCAAGTAATTTGGATCTTTTTTTGTTTCTAATGTGTTACCAACCCTAGTCCTCAGTAAGTTTTAGATACCATTGAAAAGACTTAATGAGTAGTCTAATTGACAGATTGGAAATGGTGAACTTTTTCTATTAAGTGCTAAATAGTATGTATTTTAAGGTTTATAGGCCATATATCGTTTCTGTTGCAGTCTTTAAAAATGTTAAATTTCTTAGCTGGAAGACAGTATAAAAACAGATTGTAGGCCAGACTTGGTCCACAGGCCACAGTTTACTTATCAATTGTTCAACTGAATGGAAGATGTAACAGACAATAGTCACATGATGGTTAGCCCTAGACTTGTTTCTATTTTATATTATGAAAAGTTTTGATTTGGTGTGTTGTGTTGAACTTTAAACTAAAGAAAAATTAATGTGATAAATTGAGCCAGAATGACTGAAAAGTGGCCTTGGCAACCTAAGGCCTTTGCATTCCCCAGTCTACCAAAACTGTAATTCTGGTCTCTTATAAAACGTGAATACTAAACTGATGTTTAGTCTTTTAGTTCAGTTCAGTTCAGTTGCTCAGTCATGTCTGACTCAATGAGACCCTATGAACCGCAGCACACCAGGCCTCCTTGTCCATCACCAACTCCCGGAGTCCACCCAAACCCATGTCCATTGAGTCGGTGATGCCATCCAACCATCTCATCCTCTGTCATCCCCTTCTTCTCCTGCCCTCAACATTTACCAGCATCAGGGTCTTTTCCAAAAGTCAGCTTTTCTCATCAGGTGGCCAAATTATTGGAGTTTCAGCTTCAACATCAGTCCTTCCAATGAACACCCAGGACTGATCTCTTTAAGATTGACTGGTTGGATCTCCTTGCAGTCCAAGGGACTCTCAAGAGTCTTCTCCAACACCAGAGCTCAAAAGCATCAATTCTTCAGCGCTCAGCTTTATTTATACTCCAACTCTCACATCCATACACAACCACTGGAAAAACCATAGCCTTGACTAGATGGACCTTTGTTGGCAAAGTAATGTCTCTGCTTTTTAATATGTTGTCTAGGTTGGTCATAACTTTCCTTCCAAGGAGTAAGTGTCTTTTAATTTCATGGCTGCAATCACCATCTGCAGTGATTTTGGAGCCCAGAAAAATAAAGTCAGCCACTGTTTCCACTGTTTCCCCATCTATTTGCCATGAAGTGCTATTTTACATAGATCATAAGCCCCATCTAAGAAACCAATAAAACTCAAATACTATCTCATCAAAAATGTGCATACACACATGATTCTGCATAGATTTTCAGGGTTTTTGAAATCCCTGAGGCCTGTGAAAAAGAATCTCATCCTTTCTTTTTAGATTGACTGTCTTTTTCACTTGCATTTGTTTTGTGCATCTAATAGAACAGAAACACTGGTTTTAAGTGGGTTTTGCTTCTTACTAAATAATGAATTGGAGACTGTCAAAGAAATTTAGTCAAACACAGCACCTAATAATTCAGTAAATACTTAAAAGCATACTTTGCTTGAAGTATCATTTCAGCAGATAATTCCTTCAATAATCAGGATTTCATCAAAATGAGGAAACAAGATTTTGTTGCTTTTGTTTTTACTGATCAAGACTATTCCATCCTTACACTCTTTCAGGTTGATAAGATCCTCATTCTTTTGACTATTGAAAGTCATAGTATAATCAATAACAAGAGCATAATAAGTACCAATATTCTTTCATTTCTTCACTGGTATTACAAAGATTTCTAGGAATTGAATGTTTGTCCATCTTCCTAACATGAATCATTATCAATGAGTAAAGCCATTTCTAGTCTCTGGGAATTTTCAGTGTCAAGTTTTGGCCTAGTGTCTTGGATATCACCTAGAACAGCAATTCTCAACTAGAACCAAGGTACTGATATGCCACACTGGTGAGAGAAAGGCATGTTAAATGATTTGTTGCTGATAATATATAAAACATTGCTTTTCCCAAATAATTTATTTTGCAAAAAATGTTTAAACTTGGTTGTATTTATTTCTAAAATAGTAGTTTGCTGTCTTGTAGTTGAACATTTCTGAATGTGTGGAAAACAGTGAACTCAAATGAGGGACTGAGAGTCCTTCGGTATAAACCCACACAAGCATGTTGGTTGTAAGAACATCTTTCATATGTATTTCTGCAGAAAATAATAAATGGTGAGGATAAATGATCTAGCAAATTATCTCTCTTTATTGAAAATATATACTTAGCATCCTTATTAAGGAAAAATGTTGCACATAGTTCCTAATATTAGTGGACACCCTGTTTAATAATTCCCATGCACATTAACTGCTTAGGCTCAAATATAAGCTGAAAATTATTCTGTTGCCTAGTTAAATACAATCTACTTACTGAGGCTCTTTGGGAGGAAATGAAGATAAAGTTATAACAAAGCACATCCAGGATTAACAATGTCAAGGTCAAATTCACACATACTGCTTAGAAATGATAGAAATTACAAGAAGAAAAACTGTGACAGAATTAGGATAATGACAACGTTTGAAATAGAAATAGGTTGTTGCCAAAAGAATAAATAAATAAAAGTGATTCACCTATGTGATGATTCACAAATCCCATTGCCCTTCAATAAGACATCCCTTTGTTTTGTCTTGTCACATTTGTAGATAAAGAAAAGGCAAAATATATCCCACTAGCCAAATATTAGATAGTATAAACAGATAAGAGTTTGAGATGCATAGCAGTAGTAGGAGGCTCAATAAATTATGGATAGAGGGTATTCTGAACAAACTATCTCCTCTGTCTTCTAAATATAATAAATTTTTTAAGATCAAAGTGCATATCACATGAAGTTAATAAAGTAGAAAATGACACTATTTACCTTCATCAAATAATATGTCAAAAATTTATAGCTCAGCTCCTTGAAAATCTGTCTTATTTAGCCTGGTGCGTTGTGTAACATTTTAATAGCCAAAAGCAAATGGGGAACATAAAGCATGTTAGGCCAAGAAAAGTTTTTAAAAACCCTTTTACTTTAATTTCAGATTCCTCATGAAATATCACTTTATTTTTTTTCCTGTGGTGTCATCTATAATGTTACAAATATTAACATGTAATATCAAGTAGTTGGAGGTGGCAGAGTTGCATGAAGAGTAACTAGCTTAAGCACCCAAGGAAGGATAATTGGCAAGATGACCACATGAAAAAGAGTTGTTGTTATCCCAGGTCTGTCTACAGATTACTGCTTGTCCCCAAGTCACCAGGCTAACGGTCATATTTCAAAGAATGCTGGTTTATCTGTGCATAAAAGGGAAGGATTTGTCATTCCAAATCATACTAATGATCCATTTAGTCTAACATCCTTCCTAAGGCAGTGGTCAATTTTTTAAAATGCAGGGAGAGGAATCTTTTCTAACCTCATTTTTACCGTTATCAGAAAGGGATGAATTTCATCTAAACTCTTTTGGGAAAGATGAATTCATTGTTCTTACCATGAATTAAGAGCAAGTTTCTTGTTTTACCTGGCATGGCTAATGACAACAGCAATACAAAAAATAAGCACAAAAGTGAACCAGCTCAGTCTCTTTTAGTATTATATTAAATCATGTAGTTACATAAAGTTGAACAAATATAAGAAACTCCCATAGGCGACAAAAATTTTAAATCGTTCTTTAGAATTCATCAGGCATTTTTAAACTCTAGTATTTTTGCTTTTGTTAGTTAATCCTCAGATGGTGACTGCAGCCATGATTTTAAAAGACGTTTGCTCCTTGGAAGAAAAGCTATGACAAACCTAGACAGCATATTAAAAAGCAGAGACATTACTTTGCAAATAAGGATCCATCTAGGCAAAGCTATGGTTTTTCCAGTAGTCATGTATGGATGTGAGAGTTGGACTATAAAGAAAGCTGAGCACCAAAGAATTGATGCTTTTGAACTGTGATGATGGAGAAGACTATTGGGAGTCCCTTGGACTGCAAGGAGATCCAACCAGTTCATCCTAAAGGAGATCAGTCCTGGGTGTTCGTTAGAAGGACTGGTGCGGAATATGAAACTCCAATACTTCAGCTACCTGATGAGAACTGACTCATTTGAAAAGACCCTGATGCTGGGAAAGATTGAAGGCAGAAGGAGATGGGGAGGACAGAGGATGAGATGGTTGGATGGTATCACCAACTTGATGGACAGGAGTTTGAGTGAGCTCTGGGAGTTGTGATGGACAGGGAAGCCTGGCGTGCTGCAGTTCATGGGGTCATAAAGAGTCGGACACGACTGAGTGACTGAACTGAACTGAGTTAATCCTCATTACCTGTTCATGTGATAAATGCTTTTCAATATCAGTTTTATAAATGAAAATATGGAGATTAAAAGAGACAGAAAAATCTTTACAGATAAATAAAAATCTGGAAGGTTTATTTGTGCTATGTCACAAAATTTCAAGATTCTATTAGTAGTCATATATGATTAAATGCCCACTAAACTGCATTGTATGCTTTGGCTGAAAATTGCTTGAGGTAAACATCCACTGCTACCTGAGCTTTTTTCACTCTTCAGCAAAGTTGAATTTTAAAAGTTGTTTTCTTTTTAATTTGCAACTGCATCTAATCCCCTAATATTAATGCCATTGCTTAGTGTCATATAGAAATACATGGCAGCCCACTCCAGTATTCTTTCCAGGAAAATTCCATGGACAGTGGAGCCTGGTGGATTACAGTCCATGGGATCGCAAAGAGTGGGACATGACTTAGAGACTAAATAACAGAAGAGAAAACACTTCTAAATACACTGCTTTTGTATATCTTAGCTGCATAAGTTTGAGATGTAATCAGAAGTTCCTATAAGATTCATTTTAAAGTGTACCTTTTTAATATAATGAAATATTTCATCTGAAATGTGAAATTATTGCAATAGACAGCTAGGCAAATAGATCATCTATACCTACCATTTACCTAAAGAAATAAAGGGTCACATCATAATATATTTAAAAGCTTCTAAATACTTTGGGCTTCCCAGTTTGCCATACTGGTAAAGAAACTGCCTGCCAATGTCGGAGACATAAGAGACCCAGGTTCAATCCCTGGGTAGGGAAGATCCCCTGGAGGAGGACATGGCACCACATCTGGTTATTTTTTTCTTTTTCTTCCCAATTTACCTACTCTCCTGAATATAATATTTATCCTTTATATGGATTCTCTCATAATTTTAACTTACATGTTTTCTTGTTGTTTGGTCACTATGTCGTGTCTGATTCTTTGTGACCTCATGGACTGCAGCATGCTAGGCTTCCCTGTCCTTTACCAACTCCCAGAGTTTGCTCAAATTCATGTCCATTGAGTCGATGCTGCCATTGAACCAACTCATCCTCTGCTGATCTCTTCTCCTTTTGCTTCAATCTTGAGCAGCATCAGGGTCTTTTCCAGGTGTTTTTGATTCTTCAAATCAGGTGGTCAAAGTATTGGGTATTCAGCTTCAGCATCAGTCCTTCCAATGAATATTCAGGGTTTATTTACTTTAGGGTTGATTAGTTTGATCTCCTTGCAGTCCAAGGGACTCTCAAGAGTCTTCTCCAGAACCACAATTCAAAAGCATCGATTCTTCAGTACTCTGTCTTCCTTATGGTCCAACTTTCACATCCATACATGACTACTGGAGTTATATTGCAGTCTGAAAATCACAGGAACCTAAACCTGTATTTCCTTTGGAATAATGATTCAGTAATTGCTAGTTCTGTATCTGCAGAAACTTTAAACTTGCTTATGTGTGTTTCAGTTTAAAGGCCCCTTATTTAATATATTTTTGATTTATTAACATTGCATTAATAGCAGAGCACTATAACTTTCTCCTAAAAAAAGCTTATTATGTTTTGTCCCTATTGCAAAATTCAGACTTATATTGAAGAAAGTAGGGAAAACCACTAGACCACTCAGTTATGAGCTAAATCAAATCTCTTATAAATATACATTGAAAGTGACAAATAAATAGTCAGTGGATTCAATCTGACAGAGTGCCTGAAGGATTATGGATGGAAGTTTATAACATATACTTGTTACAGAGGCAGTTATCAAAATCATCCCCAAGAAAAAGAAATGCAAAAAGGCAATATGATGATCTGAGGAGGCCTTATAAATAGCTGAGAAAAAAGAAGAAGTTAAAGGCAAAGGAGAAAAGGAAAGATACACCCATCTGAATGCAGAGTTCCAAAAAATAGCAAGGGGAGATAAGAAATCCTTCTTGAGTGACTAATGCAAAAAATAGAGGAAAACAGTGGAATAGGAAAGACTAGTGAGCTCTTCAAGAAAATTAGAAATACCAAGGGAACATTTCATGCAAAGATGGGCACAATAAAGGACGTAAATGGTATGGACCTAACAGAAGCAGATGATATTAAGAAAGGTGGCAAGAATACACAGAAAAGTGTTAGTCACTCAATTGGGTTCCTCTGTCCATGGAATGCTCCAGGCAAGAATACACAGAAGAACAATACAAAAAAGATCTTAATGATCCAGATAACCATGATGGTGCAATCACTCACCTAGAATCATATATCCTGGGGTGTGAAGTCAAGTGGACCTTAGGAAGCATTATTACTAACAAAGCTAGTGGATAGTGGAAGTGATGGAATTCCAGCGGAGCTATTTCAAATCCTAAAAGATTTGAAATAGCACATCATGTGAAATGCCAGGCTGAATGAAGCACAAGCTGGAATCAAAATTTCTGGGAGAAAAATCAATAACCTCAGATATGCAGATGACACCATCCTTATGGCAGAAAATGAAGAAGAACTAAAGAGCTTCTTGATGAAGGTGAAAGAGGTGAGTGAAATATCTGGTTTAAAAATCAACATTCAAAAAAGGAAGATCACGGTGTCTGGTCCACTCACTTCATGGCAAATATATGGGGAAACAATGGAAACAGTGACAGACTTAATTTTCTTGTGCTGCAAAATCACTGCAGATGGTGACTGCAGTCATGAAATTAAAAGATGCTTGCTACTTGGAAGAAAAGCTATGACAAACCTAGACAGCATATTAAAAAACAGAGACATTACTTTGCCAAAAGTGGTCTGTCTCATCAAAGCTATGGTTTTTTCAGTAGTCATTATGGTTGTGAGGGTCCGACCATAAAGAAGGCTGAGTGCCGAAGAATTGATGCTTTTGAACTGTATTGGAGAAGACTCTTGAGAGTCCCTTGGACTACAAGGATGGCAAGCCAGTCAATCATAAATGAGCTCAATCCTGAATATTCATTGGAAGGACGGATGCTGAAGATGAAGCTCCAATAATTTGGCCACCTGATGTGAAGAGCTGATTCATTGGAAAAGACCCTGATGCTGGGAAAGATTGAGGGCAGGAGGAGAAGGGGATAGTAGACAACAAAATAGTTGAATGGCATCACCAACTTTATGGACATGAGTTTGAGCAACCTCCAGGAGATGGTGAAAAACAAGGAAGCCTGCCATGCTGTGTTCCTTGGGGCGGTTAAGAGTTGGACAGGACTGAATACCTGAACAGCAACACATGCATTTTCTATTAAGATACTGCATAGTTTTCTCTCACTTAGGAGAAATAGACAGCACTTCAATACTACACTTGCAAATTATTTTAAGCAGCAAAATCTTCAATAAAATTTACAAAAATGTATAAAATATGGCACTAAATAGACTGAAAAAGGATACGTGTTTATAGTATTAGAGCTGAAACCAAAACACTGAAGTCTCCTTCATTGACATCAGATGAGAATGTTTGCATTGGGTGCTTCAATTTTTTTCTCTTTCTAATATGTGAATGTCCCTGAATGACTATGAAAGAATCATGAATACTGATTTCAGGGTTACAATGAAATTCTAGTGATTATTCAAACCCACAGATGCAGACTCCACAAATGAGGATAAACTGTACCTTCTTTTAAAATCAAATTCACAAAGTGAAGTAGATTTTCTGGGTATAGAAATGAACTCAAAGTTCAATAATTATTCCTCCATATCATGCAAACTTTTGTTACTATATCAGATATCTAAAGTCAGTGTGAATATCAGTTTCTTTATATTTGTATATTTGTTTCTTTCTTATTTATCTGTTTGGTTATTGATGGGATTTTGTAGAAATTTTTTCTCAGTTTATCTTAAAGAACTATTTTCTCTAAAAAATAAAGACATAACATTAGTAAATGTCTAGTATAGCTGTTTTTAATTGTCAATCTTGCCTGGCAACTAAGAACTAAATAGAAAGTCCTGTATTTAGTCCTTTTATTTATGGTTTTTTGTTGTTGTTGTTGTTTTTGCTATTTTGTAATGTTTTCTTCTCTTGTATCTTTCATTATAGTCTGTCTCTCACTTGTTTCATTCTTTCTTTCTTCAAAGTACCTAAATAACAAATTGTTTTAGTCGCTTAGTGCCTGACTCTTTGCGACCCCATGGACTGCTGCCCACCAGGCTCCTCTATCCATGGGATTTTCCAGGCAAGGATACTGGAGTGGTTTGCAATTTCTTTCTCCAAAATAACAAATTATGTTTCTAACTTCCATGTTTTTTTTTCCTTTTTCTTTTAAAACTTCTTTTTCTGTTCCTTCTTCAAGTAGATTTCTATTTCTTCTTTGTTTAATTTCTTCACCTTTTAGAACTGTTTATTTCATTACTCCCTATTAATGTCACTTTCCAAATAGCAAAATATCTTTTATATTTTTAAAACAATTCACCATAGATCCTGAAATTATTTTTCTGATATCAGTTTATGAGTCAAAATATTTCTGAGAATAAATAGTATAATTATTTTTATTTTTTTCCTTTGTCTCAATGAAAGGCTTGTTTAGATGATTCATTTGTTTTTCTTTGTTCATATTCCTAAGTTAAGGTCAAGGTTGTTTATTATTGGTAAATATCATGGGCTCCATCGGCAATTGTGTAAGTTACATTTTAATACCTACTACCTATCTTAGTAAAGCGAAGTCGCTCAGTCGTGTCCGACTCTTTGGGACCCCATGGACTGTAGCCTACCAGGCTCCTCTGTCCATGGGATTTTCCAGGCAATAGTACTGGAGTGGATTGCCATTTCCTTCTCCAGGGGATCTTCCCCACCCAGGGATCGAACCCAGGCCTCCCACATTGTAGACAGACGCTTTACCATCTGAGCCATCAGGGAAGTCACTACCTATCTTAAGTCAGTGCTATAACACTGAATGTCTGTGTTCCCTTCTAAATGAATATGTTGAAAATCAACTCCTAATGTGATATTATTAGAATGTGGGGTTTTCAGAATGTGATTAGGTCATAAGGGTGGGGCCCTCATAAATTAGAATAGTGTCTTATTAGAGAACCCAGAATGCTCCCCTCTACATGAAGTTTTAGCAAATGAATGGTCTTCTGTGAAAAAGGAAGTGACCTCTCACCAGGCATTGAGTCTGCCAGTGTGTTGAGTTTATGCTTCCCCAACTACAAAACCATGAGAAATAAACTGCTATTTAATTCACCAAGTGTATAGTGCATGTGTTACAGTAATCCAAACAGACAAGGACAGTAGGCACTCAAATTTCCAACAGGCACCTCCAACTCAATGTATCTCATCCAAATTCATCTCTCCTTTTGCTTCTAGTATTACCCAAGACAGGAATTTGGGAGTTCCTAGAAATCTCACTCATTTACAACAAATTAATATTGAGAGTCCCTTGGACTGCAAGGAGATCCAACCAGTCCATTCTGAAGGAGATCAGTCCTGGGTGTTCTTTGGAAGGAATGATGCTAAAGCTCCAGTACTTTGGCCACCTCATGCGAAGAGTTGACTCATTGGAAAAGACTCTGATGCTGGGAGGGATTGGGGGCAGGAGGAGAAGGGGACGACAGAGGATGAGATGGCTGGATGGCATCACCAATTCGATGGACGTGAGTCTGAGGGAACTCCAGGAGCTGGTGATGGACAGGGAGGCCTGGCGTGCTGTGATTCATGGGGTTGCAAAGAGTCAGACATGACTCAGCAACTGAACTGAACTGAACTGAATATTATCTGTAGCATACTATTATTGATATATATGATTTTTTATTACAAATTTTTCTTTATCTAAATTTCCACCATTCACCCCACTTTCACTGTTTCTCACCTAAATTCTTGCTGAGATCTCTTGCTGCTGCTGCTGCTAAGTCGCTTCAGTCGTGTCTGACTCTGTGCAACCCCAGAGACGGCAGCCCACCAAGCTCCGCCGTCCCTGGGATTCTCCAGGCAGGAACACTGGAGTGGGTTGCCATTTCCTTCTCCAATGCATGAAAGTGAAAAGTGAAAGTGAAGTCGCTCAATCGTGTCCGACTCCTAGTGACCCCATGGACTACAGCCTACCAGGCTCCTCTGTCCATAGGATTTTCCAGGCAAGAGTACTGGAGTGGGAAGATCTCTTAGTTGCTTACTAATTTCCCAGAAATTTCTATTTACTCTGTGTGGGTGTATGTGTGTCTATGTATGTGTGTGTGTGCTCATTTGTGTCTGACTCTTTGTGACCCCATGGTACTGATCCTAAATCTTCAGATGTTAGAAACAGCTCAAGAGCTAATGAAGGAACACAAATGTCATACCAAATACTTTTAGACTCTTGCTTGAAAAGAAAATTGGCCAGCACCTCACTTGTATTTCTGTCTCTGTGCTATCCCCTCCCCCCAACTTTCTTATAGATTGCAATATAATTAACTATGGAAGTTATTTTTTTCTTTGCAATTTGTCAATTGAGAATACAATAGAATCCACTGGGGCAGAACTATTTATTCCAGAACTGATTTATCACTATCCTTTCTTTCATATGCCATGTGTCACAGTGTATGGTAAATTTGTTCCTTTTTTTTTAACATTTGTCATCACCATTACAGTATGTTTTTCTCAAAGACAAAGGTTTTTCAATTTTATTTATGTGTCCTAAAGTGAAGTGAAGTCGCTCAGTCGTGTCCGACTCTTTCTGATCCCACGGACTGTAGCCTACCAGGTTCCACCATCCATGGGATTTTCCAGGCAAGAATACTGGAGTGGGTTGCCGTTTCCTTCTCCCAGAGATCTTCCCAACCCAGGGATTGACCCGGGTCTACCACATGGTAGGCATTGTAGGCAGATGCTTTACCAACTGAGCCACCAGGGAAGATCCTACTATGTGGCCTAACTGATCAATAAATACATAAAATAATGAATTAATGATATAGAAAATGACAGTGGCAATTTCCTGAGTACTATATCTTTTTTTACCTGCTCCTTCACACCAACATATAAATGAAAAGCAAAAATCAACTTCCAAGGATAACTAATATATGGATTTTTCTTCGTATAAAACTCCTACAGTTTTAATGTTCGTATAATTGTAATTTGCCTGATCTAGTCATATATTAAGCCAGAGAGATAAATTTAACAGTTTAAATGAGAGAAGTTTTTATTAGCTTGGTTGTTAATATACCAATTATTTCTAACAACCTTTATACTAATTAATAAAACTTTGTTCTTTCAAGAATTTGGTTTAGTCCATTAAGTCTAAATTTCTATTTACCTCTTTTCCCATTGTTTCAAGTTGTTTTAAACCCCAGGTGTCTCTTTATAAATTAAAACTTTATAATGGACCACTAGGTTTAAATTCTTTTTCAGTTAGCATTCTCTTAGCTCTGGAAGTTGACTTAAATTAGTACAAATCCACAATGTTCTCAGACATGGCAAATGATTAGGGATAATACCCAACTGTTATCTCAGAAAAGACAAAGAATATAACTGCAAAGGGAGAGATTTAAGTAAAATGACTGAAATAACTATCCCTGAGAGTTATATGACAGGATAGATTCTATGAGCAATTGACACTATAAAGTCAAAATTCTGAAGTTATTTTGAACATTGGAAGTTGACATAATTGTAAAAATACAGCTTAAAAATAGGCTCAAGTTGTATTCATCCTATGAATCCCTTCCCTGGAGACTTCCATCTCGCCAAAAGTCTTAAAAACTTTTTTGCTTTCATTTTCTCACCTTTCCGAAGGTATTTTCAATTTTTTCCAGTTCAATTCCTGTATATTAATATCAACTTGATCATTATCACCACCGATTTCTTTCTACTCTCATATTTAAAGTATCTGCTACATTGGCATTTTTATCCTCTTATCCTTTATGAATTCTCTTTTTTTGATGCCATAATTCCACCACTTACTGCCAAAGTATTTTTTAAAAACGTTTGAATCATGCTGTCTATATTCTCTCTTCTTCCATGAGTGTGATATTTTTCAAAACAGAGCTAAATCAGTTACTTCTTTCAAAATTAGCATCTGCTGATTGACTTCAGTATAAATTCCAAATTTCATAGCATTGTACCAAGGTCACAATCCAATCTTTTCCTAGCATTGTATTCCTGTGTCCCAATCCTGTTTACTTAGACCATGTCTATGTCTGAAAACTTTGTGTAAAGTGCTCTGTCTACTTGAGAAAGCTCTATTCATTTTTAAGTCCTTGTCCTCTGTATAGCTCCCTAAATCTCTTGATGACCTGCCTTCACTCCCTTAGAAAAGTTGATTGTTTCTCTGCATTTTTCACTCTATTAAAAGTTTCTCCACATTTCATCATCATTACTTGGAGTTCTATTTAGTCTACTTTTACACATTGACATTCTTAAATGACAGAACTAATGCCTTCTCCTACATATTTTATTACCAAGTAGATTGTTTGGTACTATAATAATTGCTAAGTCTCTTCAGTTGTGTCCAGCTCTTTATGACTCTGTGGACAGTAGTCCCAGGCTCCTTGAAACATGGGACTCTCCAGGTAAGCACACTGGAATGGGTTGTCATGCCCTTCTCAAGGGGATCTTCCTGACCCAAGGATTGAACCTGAGTCTCCTGTGTCTCCTGCATTGCAGGTGGATTCTTTACCACTAGTGCCACCATAATTGGAGCTGGTTAATTATAACAATTAGCCTTAAATTTAAATAATGGCTTAAAAACAATAGCCATTTGTTTCTTGCTCACACGAATTTCTACTTCAGCAGGGAGGCTCTGCTTCAGAAACTGATTTAGGGACGGATGGAAGAAGAGGTTGGAATCTTCAAAGGCAATAAAGATTGGTCATGGAAGAAATCTTCAACTGACAGAAAGGGAAGACTGTGGATATGCTTTTATATAAAGATTTATTTTGTTGAAATCTCAAATCACTTCTGTTCATACCATACTGGCCAGAATTTGGCCACATGACCACCTCTAACTGTAAAGGAGACTGAGAAGTTCAATCTGTCAGGAAGAGAACAATGATTCTGGTGTGCAGCTGCTAGAATGGGTTTATTGCTCCACACCCACCCACCACACCCACTATGCACACAAACATACGCAAAATGAACTGGATGGTAAATTAGCCTTTACAGTCATACCTTTGGAGCTTTTTTAAAATGCAAATACCTGAAGCACTATCATAAACCTTCTTAAACTAAACATCCAGCTATAGAATTTAATAGTTATACAGATGATTCTGCTCATAGGAATGATAACTCTTCTACAGGTGCTGACTAACTAGACTACTGAAAAGACTTAATAACACGCAGAAATGGGAAATGGGAATAGCCCTTAGAGCACAGACTAATTCAGAAAACTTTTAAAAATAGTTTTAATTTGAAATAGAACAAATAGTTCATCTATCTCATTAAAAATTCAATAAAATGAATGTTAGACTCAACAGCTCAGAAACTCTACATTGTTTTGCAGGTTTTCTTAAATTTTATCCTGTAACAAATGCATTCTACATATGATCAACTGAAGCATAAACACTGAGGCAACATTTTTCCTCCTCTAAGAGAGCCTCCAACAATAATTAGTACTTACTTGGAAATCAATAAATATCAAAACACCAAGTGTTATCATTTGCCCTTTGCTTTACAATAGGTTTGAGTACAAGATTACGTATAAATTAGTGAGTTTCTTGAGGAAAAGGGCAAGTGGTTTTACTTAACTGACAATAATATCTTTTATGTTACATTATTTATGTGCAAATCAGGTTTCATACTGTTTCAACTTTAAGCTTGCATTCCTCATTCACTTCAGGGACACCTAATCAGTTTATAACTTGTAATCAATTTAGTCTTTCATTACCCGATGCAAAAATATTTATTTACAAGTGGCAATAATTAGCAAAGTCATACAGAAGACACACTGCACTATATTAATGTGTACACTGGGTTCTGTAGATTTCTGTCAGTTCACTGGAATAAATTCAAATCTAGATAGGCATGAATATACCTAAATGCAATGGTTTTAAAATAATAACTAAGCACTGAAGAATTGATGCTTTTGAATTATGGTGTTGGAGAAGACTCTTGAGAGTCCCTTGGACTGCAAGGACATCCAACCAGTAAATCCTAAAGGAAATCAGTCCTGAATATTCATTGGAAGGACTGATGCTGAAGCTGAAACTCCAATACTTTGGCTACCTGATGTGAAGAGCTGACTAATTTGAAGAGACCCTGATGCTGGGAAAGATTGAAGGCAGGAGGAGAAGGGGAAGACAGAGGATGAGATGATTGGATGGCATCACTGACTCAATGGACACGAGTTTGAGTAAACTCCAGGAGTTAATGATGGACAGTAAGGCCTGGCATGCTGCAGTCCATGGGGTTACAAAAGGTTCGACAAGACTGAGGGACTGAACTGAACTGAACTGAAGCATAGGATAAGTCTAGATGAGCAATTCGAGTAACCTTATTCACTATACTGAAAACCATGAGTCAGTAACTGGCTTATTTGCAAGAGCAAAAATGAGGTTTCCAATTTTCAAAATTATTACCTTATTTCTTATCATTAAGATCTATTTCAAAGTTTTCAACAACATTTCTTGACATGGGAATATTTTACTCAGATCTATACTGCTTTTGGATTGGTTCCAAACTTACATAAAGATGGAGTATGTCGGATCCCTTGTGAAAACACTATTAAGATACACTTGTTTCATAGAGATGTGGTATTGATTTGTCATTGAAGCTTGAAGGCTTACATAGCAGTGGATTTCTACTTTTTGTCTAGATGGTACTAAAGCTATAGCCATGGAGGTAGTTTCTGTAAAAGGCTAGATGCTAACAATAATGAAAAGGCTAAAGGAAATTGTAAAACAATTACTGTAATAGAAGGAAAAAGAATCATATTTATTGTATATCTATGTACCAGGCTTTAGGGTAGTATTTTGTTTTGTTTTGTTTTGTTTTAAAGCTGTTGCAGTTATAATGAAATGAACCAAAAATTATATCTATGGAGACCAAATAACACTTTGTTAAGACAAGAGAAAGTTGAAGGACTTTGGTTGGTTTCCTCATTTCAGAATCTAGTCTTCAACTTTGCATTTCCAGAAAATCAATTGTTGGACCAAAGACTTGGATAAATTCACAGAAATTACTTATGAGAAACAAGTGCAAATGTCAACTAAATGAATAATAGAATACAATAGTATTTTTTCCAGTGGCTACCGATGCAAGAGTACTGTAACAAAGCAATCAGGGGATTAAAAATAATTACACAAAATATTATGTGGTATGTTATATGCAATTATTCTTTTATACATTCATGCTATAACTAATAAAAATTGCCATTGTCTACTAAAATTAATCTCATATATATAGATATAGGTTTAGAAAAATACATGGTCATCCAGCAATTTTGTTTTTAGCTATTTACTCAACAAAAGTCTAGCAACAAGAAAATGTACAGGAATATTTAGAGCAACACTACATGAAAAGTCAAAAATAAAAACAATCCAAACGTCCATCAATACCAGAATTAATAAATAAATGATGCTATGTTCATACAAAGGAATAACAAACAGCAACCAGATGAATGGACAATTTACTATATGAAACACCATGGATAAATTCATATACAGTTAACCAAAGAATTAAAACACAAGATAAGACACACTCTATGAATACATTATAAATGTTTAATCACAGGCAAAATTCGTGAATGGCTTTTCAGGGATAGAGATTGCTTTTGGGGTAGGTCTTCTGGGGAGCTAATTCTATTTAAATATTTGACTGAGATTCTGAATATACAGTAAAAGCAAAAATCTTAATCACTCAGTCATGTCCTACTCTTTTTGACCCCATGGACTGTAGCTGGACAGACTCCTCTATCCATGGAATTTTCCAGGCAAGAGTACTGGAGTGGGTTGCCATTTCCTCTTCCACGGTATCTTCCTGACTGATGGATCAAACCCAAATCTCTTCCATTGCAGGCAGATTCTTTACCATCTGAGCCACCAGGGAAGTCCAGAATATACAGACATGTATACAATAAAACATACAGTGAAATGTTTTCACTTTTGTGAAAACTTGAACTAGACACTTATGATTTATGGGCTTCTATGTATGCATCAATAATATGCTTTAAGATATTAATAACTTGAGCATATGTAGAAGTAGGAAGAAATAGAGATGAAGAAAGATTGGCCTTGAGTTGATAATGGGTGAAGATGGGTGATGAATCCATTTCAGCTCATCACATAATGTTTTCTTCTGTATATGTTTGAAATTTGCATAAGAATCTAATTTCTAGAAGAATCATAGTAGTGTTCATCAACTTGTATTATGCATTTATTCAAGCTGTTTATAATATCAAAAGCACAATTCACAAAATACTGATACATTGGACTTTATAAATTTAAAAACTTCTGCTCTTCGAATTATTCTGTTAAGTGAATGAAAAGACAGACACCATGAGGAGAGAATATTCACCTAACACATATTGATAAAGGACTTTTATTCTGTATATATAAATAATTCTCAAATTTAATTAAGATTATAAGCAATCCAACTTAAGAAATGGGCAGAAGATTTAAACAGACATTTCAGTAAAGACAACATAGGAATGTCAAATAAGCTCATGCAAAGGTGGTCAACACAATGAGACACTAAGGGAATGCAATTTAAAATGACAATGGCATGCCACTAATGATCTATTTCAATGGCCAAAATTAAATACATTGACCATAACCAAATTTTCGTGAGGATACGGCCCACTTTGCTGTTGATGAAAATTTAAAATATTACTACTCCTTTCAAAAACATTTTGGAAGTATGTCAAAAAGTTAAATATATACCTACCTTTTAACTCAGTATTTTCCTAGACATTAAATGGAGAAAAATAAAAGCATATAAAGACTTGTACCTAAATCTTCATAATGACTATTTGTAAGAGTCAAAATTGAAATCACCACAAATATCCACCAACAGGCAAATGGATAAAAACATTTTGGTAAATCTATGCAATGGAATATCACTCTACTATAAAAATAATAAAGTACTTATATATGCAACATGGATCATCTAAAAATACTTGTGATGGATTTTAAAAAGCCAGATAAAAATGCATAAATTTAATAAATGCAAATTTACACATTTATACAAAATTATAAGAAATGTAAACTAATTTATAGTGTAAAAAAAGAGTAAGGATTGGGGGAGGGCTGGGGAACAGAAGAGAGGGATTACAAGTGAGAATGGAAAAATGTAACAAGTGAGCATGGGAAAACTTTGGGGAGTGTTGGATATTTTCACTTTATTCATTGTAATGATGGTTTCATGGGTGTATATATATGTCAACATGTTTCAAGATGTACACTCTAAATTCTGCAATTAATATATCTTTCTAGTATGAATTTACTCAATATACATCTCAATTTACAATAAAATAGCCCTGAAAAATGTAGTGATTCTATTCAAGCTATAGTTCAGGCTGATTACCTGTCTCCAGTTCTCAAAAATATATACATCCTCCATGCACAAAATATTTAAATCCATTTTTATAGACTAACCTGAAAAAATGTGAAACTAAAGTCTGCTTATTTCAATGGCTGAATCATTCTATGGTGCTTTCCCCCATATCAATATATATTTTTTTCTTTTAAAGAATGGCTACAAACTGAAGAGTCTACAACTTCACTAGAGCTAGAATCTTACACTTGGCTCCAGCCACCATAAAATTATTTTTATATAATCACTTTTGTTTCCTCCGATAAATCTTACATGTGGCTCATCCATAATTTTAGTCTCAGAATGAAACATTATCTTCAAGTTTTGAGGAATAGTGCATTATGTTTTCCTTCTGTACTGTAAAAATATCTGTAATTTGAACTTCACACACTCTCAAGTAGTTATTATAACAAACTTTTGCTGATGAGGAACTCAGATTCAAAGAGTTAAAATAATCTGCTAAAAATTACACATGTGTTAAGTTGTTAAACAAGGACACAAACCCAGATCTGATGTTTTGTCCTATTATCCCACTTTCCAAAAATGAATGTTTATGGCATTTCTAAGTCCATGGGGTCGCAAAGAGTTGGACACAACTGAGCAACTGAACAGAATAGAAGATACTAGAATTTTTCAATTAATTTCCTCCTTCATATCATTTTTCTCTCAGAATAAAAATTATTTTTAAATGACCCAAATCTAAGGGCACTTATGTAATGATACATAATACATAATAATCTTTTTCAGTGAGAAATTCAGACATTGACAATGATAGTATAAAAGGAAAAAAAAAGTCAGCTGCCAACAATGTACATGAGCTTAGGAAAGTTATTTCAACCCCCTAGAATTCTATTTCCTCATTTTGTAAAATTTTGAAATAATATTTAACCTGTTGACCATTGTCAAGTTTCAAGGTAATGTATACACATGTAGCATCAAAGTGCTCAGTGAGTGGCTGCTCCAGAAAACAGGGTTGCTGAGTAAAGATTACTCCAAAGGCAGTCATTAGATACTGCTACCACTTTGAAACAATTGTTTATATTTCTGAAGACACCTTTCTGAAAATGCATTACAAAAATGCTTGAAGAGAACAAAAAAGACAAAACAAAACTAAGCTCTGTGTGTGTATAAAATATCTATTTTTTATAGTAAACCACAAATAAGTTTTTAAATGATACAGTTGGAGATTCAGAAGACACACAGATATGAATCAACATATTCCACTTACTCTGCCCTACGTATTTATTAGAAAGGAGGTAAAAAAGCTAGGATATATGATGATCGTGTTTCCATAACCTCTCTACCAGCCCTGACTGCCTTGTGTGATTTTGGGCAATTTACAGCCAAATTTCTATCTATTATAATACGAGACAATAAAAATTCTCTAAGTTATAGTAAAACACAGAAATCCTCTCCTTACTCTATTATTTTTCCTAATTAAAGAATATAAAATTAGCACAACGTCGACTATTATTTCTATCCCACAAAATTACCACTCCATAGGATAATAAATTAATCTATGCCAACACAATTCACCACCCCTACTATTGTAGAAATGTAGTGAATCACATTCACTGGCTTTTTCGGGTTAGCTGTTATGGATTAACGCCGTGGTGGGAAATTCTGAGGTTTGTTCTTAATTTTGCAGTGCACAAGTTTAAATTATCAATTCAGCCAAAACAAACAGACAAATCCCAGGGATTTGATATGTTCTATAATATTCAAATTCTGTAATGGTTCTCTTTTCTGCAGCATCTATTTATCTCTGTGGGAGCATTGTCAGTCCGCACACAAATAGCCTTGAATAAAACTCAGAATCTCTAGACCCTGAGTGCTCCTATAATCATTATCCCATTTCCCTCCCAATTGGCCCTAGTATCATTTCTCTGTGTGTATATGATTTGGCCATTCGGCAACATTTAATACTGCTGGCCATTCTTTTTTTTTTTTTTTCTCTTTATAGACATCCAGGATATCTTTTCCTAGTTTTCTTCCTTCTTTATGCACTACTTCTTAATCGCCTATGTCAACTTCAGTTCTACTAGTTATCAATGTTCATGGATATTATCTAGAACTCATTCTTTTCTCTGAATCTTCATTGACAATCTCATTTATCTAATAGCTTTAAATACAATGATATGCCTTTGACCTCTAAACGCACACATTTAGATTTGAGGTCTTAGCTGAACTGCAGACTCATATGCCTATATTTGTTTGATATATCTTTTTAGGATTCTAACAGACATCCAGAATTAATGTTTTTAAGGAAGAACTGTTTTCACCCTCCTCCAGCCCCACTCTCCAACAATTCTGATGTTCTGATGAACTTAATTTAATTCTGATGAACTTAATCTCATTACATTTGTAATTCTCACTGAAACCATTATCTTTCATCCAGATTATTGCAAGAAGCTTCTAATCTGTCTGTTTCAACTCTTGTGATCTTCCAATCTGTTCAAAACAGAACAATAAGAAAGACATTTTTCAAAATATAAATCAAATTGTCCTGTTCTCTGATTAAATCTGGGCTTCCCAGATGGCCCAGATGGTAAAGAATGGTAAAGAATCTGCCTGAAATTGGGGAGATCTGGGTTTGATCCCCGGGTCAGGAAGTTATCCTGAAGAAAGGAATGGGAACCCACTCCAGTGTTCTTGCCTGGAGAATTCCATGAATAGAGGAGCCTTGTGGGCTACAGTCCATGGGGTCACAAAGAGTTGGGCATGACTGAGTGACTTTCACTTTCTGATTAAATCAACCAACATCTTCCCTTTAAACTTAGAATATGGTGTATATATAACAGCACTCAATATCTATCCCCCGCTGGTTTCTGACCACATCTGCTACCACTCTGCACCTTGTTCAGAACACTAAATATACTGGCCTTCTTTCTGTTCATGGAATATATCAACATCACTCAAATATTAGAGTCTTATCCTAGTATATTTGAATAGGTGATTTCTTAAAACTCAGGAATCAGCTGAAAAATTATCTCCTGAGTGTGACATGTACTATCTGCATCAACCTGTTTTATATTCATCATATATAGTACTAATCATTTCATTATATATTCACCTATTTGCTTATTGTCAACTTTCCCTGTCAATTAAAATCTCTAAACAGAACCTTGTCTAGATTATCTAATTTTTATACCTAATACCTAAAATAGTATTTGTCTCAGAGGAAACTATATATGTTGAAGGAAAGAAGTGCAAGTATATATAGATATATCTATTCACAATATGCATGAAAATGGTATCAAATATTTGAGCAGGCTTGAATAGTCTCCAGGAAATTATCAAAATGGCACCTCGGCTTAGGCTGAAAGGAGATTTATATAATTTGGTAATAATCAGAAATCAATATTTTTTAGTACTTGTGAACAGCATAGAAGAAATGATTTTTTTGTCTTTAGAACTTGTATATATTTTCTAAAGAAAGTCACACCAAAGCAATTCTAGCATGCAGCACAGTGGTAAAGAATCTGCTTGCCAATGCAGGAGATGCAAGAGCCACAGGTTTGATACCTGGATCAAGAATATCCCCTAGAGCAGAAAATTGCAATGCCCTCCAGTATTGTTGCCAGCAAAATTCCATGGACAGAGGAGCCTGGTGGGGTACAGTCTATGGAATGGCAAAGAGTCATACATGACTGAGCCAATGAGCACACATGCACAGATCAGATCAGATCAGATCAGTTGCTCAGTTGTGTCTGACTCTTTGCAACCCCATGAATCGCAGCATGCCAGGCCTCCCTGTCCATCACCAACTCCCGGAGTTCGCTCAGACTCATGTCCATTGAGCCAGTGATGCCATCCAGCCATCTCATCCTCTGTCATCCCCTTCTCCTCCTGCCCCCAATCCCTCCCAGCATCAGAGTCTTTTCCAATGAGTCAACTCTTTGCATGAGGTGGCCAAAGTACTGGAGTTTCAGCATTAGCATCATTCCTTCCACAGAAATCCCAGGGCTGATCTCCTTTAGAATGGACTGGTTGGATCTCCTTGCAGTCCAAGGGACTCTCAAGAGTCTTCTCCAACACCACAGTTCAGAAACATCAATTCTTCGGCGCTCAGCTTTCTTCACAGTCCAACTCTCACATCCATACATGACCACTGGAAAAACCATAGCCTTGACTAGACAAACCTTTGTTGGCAAAGTAATGTCTCTGCTTTTGAATATGCTATCTAGGTTGGTCATAACTTTCCTTCCAAGGAGTAAGCATCTTTTAATTTCATGGCTGCGGTCACCATCTGTAGTGATTTTGGAGCCCAGAAAAATAAAGTCTGGCACTGTTTCCACTGTTTCCCCATCTATTTCCCATGAAGTGATGGGACCGGATGCCATGATCTTCGTTTTCTGAATGTTGAGCTTTAAGCCAACTTTTTCACTCTCCACTTTCACCTTCATCAAGAGGCTTTTTAGTTCCTCTTCACTTTCTGCCATAAGGGTGGTGTCATCTGCATATCTGAGGTTATTGGTATTTCTCCCATCAATCTTGATTCCAGCTTGTGTTTCTTCCAGTCCAGTGTTTCTCATGATGTACTCTGCATATAAGTTAAATAAGTAGGGTGACAATATACAGTCTTGACATACTCCTTTTCCTATTTGGAACCAGTCAGTTGTTCCATGTCCAGTTCTAACTGTTGTTTCCTGACCTGCATACAGATTTCTCAAGAGGCACATCAGGTGGTCTGGTATTCCCATCTCTTTCAGAATTTTCCACAGTTTATTGTGATCCACATAGTCAGAAATAGATGTTTTTCTGGAACTCTCTTGCTTTTTCCATGATCCAGCGGATGTTGGCAATTTGATCTCTGGTTCCTCTGCCTTTTCTAAAACCAGCTTGAACATCAGGAAGTTCACAGTTCACATATTGCTGAAGCCTGGCTTGGAGAATTTTAAGCATTACTTTACTAGCATGTGAGGTGAGTACAATTGTGCGGTAGTTTGAGCATTCTTTGGCATTGCCTTTCTTTGACATTGGAATGAAAACTGACCTTTTCCAGTCCTGTGGCCTCTGCTGAGTTTTTCTATTTTGCTGGCATATTGAGTGCAGCACTTTCACAGCATCATCTTTCAGGATTTGGAATAGCTCAACTGGAATTCCATCACCTCCACTAGCTTTGTTCATAGTGATGCTTCCTAAGGCCCACTTGACTTCACATTCCAGGATGTCTGGCTCTAGGTCAGTGATCACACCTTCATGATTATCTGGGACATGAAGATCTTTTTTGTACAGTTCTTCTGTGTATTCTTGCCATCTAAGAATACATGCACATGCAGCCACTAAAAGCAATAGATGCTAGAGAAAAGCAGTGTCTAAGGGTCAATAACTGTTGGCTTGTTAAGAGTCATGCTAGTTGGCATATAAGTGTGACTCCGTAATTAAGTCTCTGTCTCTAACTTAACCCAAACAGGAAGAACTGCATAAGACAAGTCAGGACAACCATTTCTATACAATTTCACTGGCAAGCTCAGTTTTGGGGAGTTCCAGGCACAGACCTGATAGTTTCATTCTTCTGGAGGTCATTCTATTGATATATGGACACAACACAAATCTTGAGATTTGGGACTGGGCCACATTTCCTAGGTCAAGTCAATTTTCCTATTGTTTTTGGAAAATCTAAAATTGCCTCTAATAATTTACACTATTGTTGGCATATCTTTAAGGATTACTAATATAATGGACACAATTTCCTTAAGAATTTTCTAAAGAGTTACCACAGTATTGGAAACAATATGTGATCAACCTTGAGTATCTCTAATAAGCACAAAGAAACCCCTTCCCTGCTATGTAATTCAGAGCTTCACTTGGCAAGGAAAAGGTTAGTATTTAGTGACCTGAATCTTCCAAGTACTTTCTTGAGTGGCAGTCATTAAACAAAGACTGCATTGCTGAGGGTTTAGGAATACTTGCCTATTTGCAGATTCTTATCTCTGTAGACAGTTCACCCTTAGACCAAGTGTAACAGGACACAGACATCCCTCTTTTTCACAAAAAATTCTCTGTCCTTATTCTTTTCCTCACCAGTATAAAAAACCTGCTAATGACACAGTTCTTTAACAAGCCTAACCTCATTTATCACTATATGTGGTCTAATTTGATTTCTTTAATTATTCTCCATTTTGCTAATTGTTATTATCCAGAGTAGCACAATTTATCATATCTCTCTACCTCTTAAAAGACTCATTTACAGTTCTTGTTCTTTCATGAATTCTTATTAACATTTTCAATAGCAGCTGCTTTAAAGGACCTTCCATACTTCCCTCTTCTTCTCAAAGGGTAGCAGTATTTAACTTTAATGTTTCTAATTATTTTTTCTAAGTTGTTCTACTCCATGTTGCCTTTGTAAGTGTATTTTCTTAATGCAGGCTTTTCTACAAAGAAAACTTAAGTCTGTCATTGACTTTCTGTTAATACAGTAATGGTGTGAATGTCACCTTGGGAATGTAAAAGCAGATAACTTGAATGTTTTATTTAATAACCAATAAAATGCACTGGACTCGATTCAATGAATTAGATTTAAAAATATTCCACAAATAAATAAATAACACCTAAGTTCTGCAAAATAAACATGGATTTTCATGCAAAGTTTCTAGCTTGTGATATCTTGACTTTCACCCATGACTATATTCAAGAAACATGTATTGTTTATCCACAGATTTACAATGCTATTTTAAGTGATGATAAAAACTAAAGACAGCTTCCCAGGTTGTGGTAGTGGTAAAGAACCCTCCTGCCAATGCAGGCAGACTTAAGAGATGTGGGCTCAATCCCTGGGTCAGGAAGATTCCCTGGAGGAGGGCATGGCAATCCACTCTAGTATTCTTGACTGGAGAATCCCAAAGAAAGAGGAGCCTGGCAGGCTGTAGTCCATCGAGTTGTGCAGAGGTGGACACAACTGAAGTGACTGAGCATGAAAACAAAAGATTAATTCCTATATTAAATATGTAGCACCTTATAGATGTATAAGATATGTATGATAATATAGGAAGATGCAATATGCTTTAAGAAGCCAGCAGAAGTTTCTCCTAACTAGGAAAATCATGGAAGGCTTTTAGAAGAGATGACATTTGAGTTGGAACTTGAATAAGATTTGGAATATATTATACAATTACTAAAGCTTGTATCCCAATAAAACACAGAAGCAAAAAAAATATGGGATGTATTTTGAGAAAATAAATATAGTAAGGAGAGAGGAAAAGGTCCAAATGGAATGGTATAAGATCAAACTTAAGCATAATTTGGGCTTTGATCACAGGGAACCTGAAATTAAAATATTGCCCTATTAAGCAATAGGTAAGCATTCAACAATTTAAGTTTGAGAGGAATATGGCTGCCTGTATCATGGGAAAACAAATCTTATAATGAAAGGCAAACCAGTTATAAGCCTACTAAAATGACAGGAAGTGAAAGAGAAGCAAGGTTGATTTAATGTTAAATTTAGAGATAAAATTAATATATTGGTAGCTAATTAGATTAGAATAAAGCTGAAACCAAAGCAAGTCCAATATTCTGTAGCCAGGTTAGTAAAAATAATAAAAACAATACCTAACACTTTCTGAGAGGCTGCTAAATTGTAAGTGCCCCAAATGTATTCATGTGTTTATTCCTGAGACCATTTATATGAAGCTGAGGAACCAGTGTGCCATTAACAGAAATTAGAGAATTTAATGAGGGAGTAGATTTGGAGTGAAGGATAATGAGTTCTGCTTCAATTTTGTGGTTTTAGACACAGTTTTAGTCAAGCTAGGGTAAGCAAGGCTGCAAAAAGTTATTGCCCATATTTTAGAAATCAAATCCAATGCAGGTTTATTCTTCACACTGATTAAATGTCCCACAAAGACTGGGGACTTTTTCTATACAGTACCAGGATGGTAAAGGTTCTGCCCTCTTTTGTCTTACATCTGAAACAGAGGACTTCTAAATGATCCACACAAAGAGAAAATAGGAATGGAAAGTGTATGCACTTTTTACTGCATCAGCCCAGACAGCACAGGCGTCCCTTCCTCTCACAGTTTTTTGTACAAAATGTATCACATGGTTTTAACACACTAGTTGCAAGGAAAGCTAGGATATGTAAGTGAGCAAATGGCTTTCCAGGTGCCGCTTGTGGTAAAGAACCTGCCTGCCAATGCAGGAAGACCTGAGAGATGTGAGTTTGATCCTTGGGTTAAGAAGATCCCCTGGAGGAGGGCATGGCAACCCACTCCAGTATTCTTGCCTGGAGAATTTCATGGACAGAGGAGCCTGTTGGGCTATAGTCCATGGGGGTCACAAAGAGTCGGGACATGACTGAGTGACTAACACTTTCACTTTCACACATGGACTACTTGGTGAACACTACCATCTCTGCTACAGTCACCATCTGTTCCTTTAGAAGACATTGTATTGTAATAGAAATGGGGTCCTGAACTATGCATAGAGTTCCAAACTAATTTTTCCACTTATGTGCTAAATTAATTATAGGTTCTAGATTCCACTATTTTATTAATTGTGCTTTTGTCTTCCACCATGTGACTGCATTTGCTGAAAATCCCTTTCTTGTCTACATAGTTAATCCCTATTAATTATTCAAAATGGTGCTGTGGTGCTTGGCTATCTGTATCAAAGGGAAAACATTCATCTCAAAAAAATTGATAGTAAAATAAAGATTAAACATCAATTTAAAAATTTATTAAACATTAGAAGAAAATGTAAGTTAAAATTTTAAGTATGCCATGGGCTTCCCTTGTGGCTTAGTAGGTAAAGAATTCACCTGCAATGCAGGAGACCTGGGTTTGATCCCCTGGGTTGGGAAGATACCCTAGAGAAAGGAACAACTACCCACTTCAGTATTCTGTCCTGGAGAATTTGATGGGCCAAGGAGCCTGGCAGGCTACAGTCCATAGGGTCACAAAGAGTTGGACATGACTGAGAAACTTACAAATAAATAAATAAATATATGTATAGGAAGAGTCACAGAAAAGATCAATTTGATCGAAGATCAAAGATCTAACTATATAACTACAAAATTTCTAGATATAAAATACCTTGAAAAATAAAAAAAATAAGCAAAAACATTTGCAAGAAGTAAATCTTAAAAATATTTTGCATCCCCAAAATAAAAATTACAAAGAACAAGCCAATTTACAAAATAAATGTTAATAACCATGAGAAACTTTTAAAATTAAAAATTATTAATTACTAAAGAAAATTTTAGATGTTTGTAGCAATGAGGTTTACTTCTACTTCCCTAATATTGGCACTCAGAATTCTAAACACAAGTAATGATAATGCTGACATTTTTGTCAGTATCATTAGTAGAGACCATTTCTGGAAAGTATTTTCTAAGTTTTTTCATTCATTCCATAAATATTTGCATATGTACTCTGCACTTGATGCTATTTTAAGCATTTGAGATATGACAATTAAAAATACTACTACTAATAATAATAAAAGAAAAAATTATTTCTTTATGAAACTTACACTATTGTTGATAGTTTGGTTTCCTTCAGAAGCAGATTCTGAAAAATATATTGATACTTGAGTGCAAATAATTTGTATCTTCTTTGACTTGGAAGATATGGTAGTGAGTAATTGAATTAGAAATGGAAAAACAACCAATCAATGATGGATTTTTATGTTATTTATCATGATGGGAGACTGTCAATCTTGTTCAGAAAGTCTGGCTCAGAGTGCAAAATATAGGCTTGAGAATTACCCACAAGAGGATTGAGAGAGCTCACATATTTATGAACTAACTCATGTGAGTTGGTGGAGAGCTGGCTTGGGGGTGCTGGTGTCCCACACAGTCAGTCTGCCACACAGATCCAGAGGAAAGTCATAAAGTCCATAGTTTCAGAAACTGGTCCTCAGGTAGGAGTAGGAATACAATAAAAGGTCTACTAGGTATAGGTAGGATACTGACAGATATGCTACACTCAGAAAAACCATAAAGAACAAACATTATGAAATATAAGTTACAAGTATGCAAGAAGATGGCCCATGTTATTGGCAAAAAGAAATAGAAAGGTGAGAAATATTGGTATTTCTGGGCAGAAAAATGCCAGTTTCCAGTATCTAAATAGGGAGATCAGGGAAGATTCCTCTGAGGGATCTTTAAAAACTTGATCTGCAAAAACTTGAAGGAGGATAGAGAATCAACCAAACAGACATCTGTGTAAGATTATCATAGACAGAAAGAACATTTGAGCAAAGGAACCATTGGATTTTGTCTGGAAAGTTTGACGAACAACAGTGAGGCTATAATGACAACAGTGGGAGGAAAAGTAATGAGTTGGCTAGAGAAAGATGGTATGTGAATGGTGTAGAAACTTAGAGGCCTTGCAAGGTATATATATATATATATTTTTTTTTTTTTTTTCACTGCAAATGAAATGGGAATGAACATCAAGATTTTGAACAGAGGGAGATATAAAATGTTTTCTCTTACAAAGATATTGTTCTAGCATTTTCATTTCTGGTCATGAAAAAATAACTGGTGTCAGACTTACTTTAGAGGAATAAACAAAACAATAGACAAAAGAGTTGAGGTAACTTTTTTCATACTTTAGAAAAGAGGCAGCTCAGGGCCCTGATTCTTGAGAGAAAAGAAACTTACAAGTTCACATAAAAACAGTTATGAATAGACTTAATGAACAACAAGCATAACCTCTACAGTGAAAACACTGCTAGGAGAAAATAAAGGATATCTAAATGTGTGCTGAGCTCAGTCAGTGCGGTCATATGCAACTCTTTGTGACCCTGTAAACTGTAGCCAGCCAGGATCTTCAAGATCTTCAGTCCATGGGATTCTCCAGGCAGAAATACTGTAGTACGTTGCCATGTCCTCCTCAAAGAAAATCTAAATAAATAGAGACATACACCATGATCATGAATTGTAAGACTCAGTATTGTTAAGATATCAGTTTATCCAATTCGATCCAAATATTTCAAAATAGTCTCAATCAAAAGCCCAATACAAATTTTGGTAGAAATTTGGAAGTGAATTTAAAGTTCATATAAAAATGCACAGATATACCATAAGTAAAACTATGCTTAAAACATTTTCCCCAGCTTTATTGAAATATAAATAAAATATAACATTGTGCTTTGTGTATGTTTAAGTTCAGTTCAGTCACTCAGGCGTGTCCAACTCTTAGCGAACCCATGAATATCAACACGCCAGGCCTCACTGTCCATCACCAACTTCTGGAGTTTACTCAAACTCATGCCCATCGAGTCAGTGATGCCATCCAGCCATCTCATCCTCTGTCATCCCCTTCTCCTCCTGCCCCCAATCCCTCCCAGCATCAGAGACTTTTCCAATGAGTCAACTCTTCACATGAGGTGGCCAAAATATTGGAGTTTCAGCTTCAGCATCAGTCCTTCCAAAGAAGACCAAGGACTGATCTCTTTTAGGATGGACTAGTTGGATCTCTGCAGTCCAAGGGACTCTCAAGAGTCTTCTCCAACACCACAGTTCAAAAGCATCAATTCTTCCGTTCTTGGCTTTCTTTATAGTCCAAATCTCGCATCCTTACATGACCACTGGAAAAAACATAGCCTTGACTAGACAAACCTTTGTTGGCAAAGTAATGTCTGCTTTTGAATATGCTGTCTAGGTTGGTCATAGCTTTCCTTCCAAGGAGTAAGCATCTTTTAATTTCATGGCTGCAATCATCATCTGCAATGATTTTGGAGCCCCAAAAAAATAAAGTCTGACACCGTTTCCACTGTTTCCCCATCTATTTCCCATGAAGTAATGGGACCAGATGCCATGATCTTCGTTTTCTGAATGTTGAGCTTTAAGCCAGCTTTTTCACTCTCTTCTTTCACTTTCATCAAGAGGCTTTTGAGTTCCTCTTCACTTTCTGCCATAAGGGTGGTGTCATCTGCATATCTGAGGTTATTGATATATCTCCTGGCAATCTTGATTCTAGCTTGTGCTTCTTCCAGCCCAGCGTTTCTCACTATGTACTCTGCATAGAAGTTAAATAAGCAGGGTGACAATATACAGCCTTGACATACTCCTTTTCCTATTTGGAACCAGTCTGTTGTTCCATGTCCAGTTCTAACTGTTGCTTCCTGGCCTGCATATAGGTTTCTCAAGAGGCAGGTCAGATGGTCTGGTATTCCCACCTCTTTCAAAATTTTCCACAGTTTATTGTGATCCACACAGTCAAAGGTTTGGCATAGTCAACAAAGCAGAAATAGATGTTTTTCTGAAACTCTCTTGCTTTTTCCATGATCCAGAGGATATTGGCAATTTGATCTCTGGTTCCACTGCCTTTTCTAAAACCAGCTTGAAAATCTGGAAGTTCATGGTTCATGTACTGCTGAAGCCTGGCTTGGAGAATTATGAGCATTTCTTTACTAGCGTGTGAGATGAGTGCAATTGTGCAGTAGTTTGAGCATTCTTTGGCATTGCCTTTCTTTGACATTGGAATGAAAACTGACCTTTTCCAGTCCTGTGGCCACTGCTGAATTTTCCAGATTTGCTGGCATATTGAGTGCAGCACTTTCACAGCATCATCTTTCAGGATTTGAAATAGCTCCACTGGAATTCCATCACCTCCACTAGCTTTGTTCATAGTGATGCTTCCTAAGGCCCACTTGACTTCACATTCCAGGATGTCTGGCTCTAGGTGAGTGATCACATCATCATGATTATCTTGGTCATGAAGATCTTTTTTGTACAGTTCTTCTGTGTATTCTTGCCACCTCTTCTTAATATTTTCTGCTTCTTTTAGGTCCATACCATTTCTGTCCTTTCTCGAGCCCATCTGTGCATGAAATGTTCCCTTGGTATCTCTAATTTTCTTGAAGAGATCTCTAGTCTTTACCATTCTGTTGTTTTCCTCTATTTCTTTGCATGGATCACTGAGGAAGGCTTTCTTATCTCTCCTGCTATTCTTTGGAACTCTGCATTCAGATGTTTATATCTTTCCCTTTCTCCTTTGCTTTTCACTTCTTTTCTTTTCACAGCTATTTGTAAGGCCTCCTCAGACAGTCATTTTACTTTTTTGCATTTCTTTTCCATGGGGATGGTCTTGATCCCTGTCTCCTGTACAATGTCATGAACCTCCATTCATAGTTCATTAGGTATTCTATCATATCTAGTACCTTAAATCTATTTCTCACTTCCACTGTATAATCATAAGGGATTTGATTTAGGTCATACCTGAATGGTCTAGTGGTTTTTCCCTACTTTCTTTGATTTAAGTCTGAATTTGGCAAGAGGGAGTTCATGATCTGAGCCACAGTCAACTCTCGGTCTTGTTTTCGCTGACTGTATAGAGCTTCTCCATCTTTGGCTGCAAAGAATATAATCAATCTGATTTCAGTGTTGACCTTCTGGTGATGTCCATGTGTAGAGTCTTCTCTTGTGTTGTTGGAAGAGGGTGTTTGCTATGACCAGTGCGTTCTCTTGGCAAAACTCTATTAGCCTTTGCTATGCTTCATCCCGTATTCCAAGGCCAAATTTGCCTGTTACCCCCAGGTGTTTCTTTACTTCCTACTTTTGCATTCCAGTCCCCTATAATGAAAAGGACATCTTTTTTGGGTGTTAGTTCTAAAAGGTCTTGTAAGTCTTCATAGACCCATTCAACTTCAGCTTCTTCAGCATTATTGGTTGGGGTATAGGATTGGGTTACTCTGATATTGAATGGTTTGCCTTGGAAACGAACAGAGATCATTCTGTCACTTTTGAGATTGCATCCAAGTACTGCATTTTGGACTCTTTTGTTGACCATTATGGCTACTCCATTTCTTCTGAGGTATTCCTGCCCACAGTAGTAGATATAATGGTCATCTGAGTTAAATTCACCCATTCCAGTCCATTTTAGTTCACTGATTCCTAGAATGTTGACATTCACTCTTGCCATCTCCACTTTGACCACTTCCAGTTTGCCTTGATTCATGGACTAACATTCCAGGTTCCTATGCAATATTGCTCTTTACAGCATTGGACCTTGCTTCTATCACCAGTCACATCCACAACTGGGTATTGTTTTTGCTTTGACTTCATCCCTTCATTCTTCCTGGAGTTATTTCTCCACTGATCTCCAGTAGCATATTGGACACCTACCGACCTGGGGAGTTCCTCTTTCAGTATCCTATCATTTTGCCTTTTAATACTGTTCATGGGGTTCTCAAGGCAAGAATACTGAAGTGGTTTGCCATTCCCTTCTCCAGTGGACCACATTCTGTCAGACCTCTCCACCATGACCCATCCATCTTGGGTGGCCCCACACAGCATGGCTAGGTTTCATTGAGTTAGACAAGGCTGTGGTCCGTGTGATCAGATTGACTAGTTTTCTGTGATTATGGTTTCAGTCTGTCTGCTCTGATGCCCTCTCGGAACACTTACCATCTTACTTGGGTTTCTCTTACCTTGGATGTGGGGTGTCTCTTTACGGCTGCTCCAGCAAAGCGCAGCTGCTGATCCTTACCTTGGACGAGGGGTATCTCCTCACGGCTGCCCTTCCTAATGAATGTCAAGTAGCTTCTCTTGGCCCTCCTGCGCCAAGTATGAAATAAATTGATGTATGTATGTATTGCAAAATGATTACCATAAAATTTTTAATTAACACATCTGCCATCTCATTTAGCCACAATCTGTGTGTTTGTGTTTATGTATATGTGTAGAAACCTTTTAAATCTACTCTCTTAGCAACTTTCAAATATGTAACACAGTATTATTAAGCATAATCATCATGCTGTACATTATATGCCCAGAACCTAATCATCTTATGAATGGAAAAAATGTTTGTTTGTTTTTTTTTAAATATGAATATTTGAAGAATTTTCATTGTCTGATTTCAAGAATTTCTGTAAAAGTATTGTAACCACACAGTATAGTATTGGTATAAGGAGAAAAAAGTAACTCAATATATCCAACAGAGGGTTCAGAAATAGAACTTGCAGAAACTTGATTTTCATCAGAGGTGCAAAGCAATTCAATGAGGAAAGGGAAATGAACAAATGATATTGGAACAATTAGATAAATATATGAAACAAGATAAACTGCAAGAGCAACATCACACTTTGTACTATATATATATATATATATATATATATATATATAAAATTTACTTGAAATTGATGATCACAAACCTATCTATGCAGGATAAAAAATAAACTTCTTGGGGAATTCATATGACCTTAGAGTAGGTAAAACTTCCTTTAAGATTATACTGAAAGTTATAACCACAAAATAAATTTGGCTTTATCAAAATTAAGCACTCAAATTTCTGTTTAAGTATAATGTGGCACTATATTTGAAAAGCTAGGTATTTTTTCACCTTTACTATATCCTAATAATTTTACTCTTAATTATATACTCAAGGGACATGAAGGCATCCATACACAGAAAGAGTTATGAAAAAATGTTGATAGGTGTTCATAATCGTCACTAACTGAAAACTACCAAATGTCCAGCAAGTGAATGGACAATATAAGTAGTATATGTATAAAATATAAGCAGTTTACAAAATGAGCTATTGATTCCATCAACAGAAGAATCTCTAAAGTATTAGGTTAAGCACAAAAAATAAATGAACTATCATTGTGATGGACCAATAAATGTGATAAGAAAGAATTAGCTATTATTATAATTGAATAATATATGTGATAAGAAGTTAGAAATGTCTGCAGCCTAAATTCCGCCAATTATAGATCTGCATGAGAGGCAGAAGATAGCTATGGAGTTTTTCAGAATAATCAGATCAAATTATTCAGAGTACAGTGTTTCTCATCTCTGCACTCATGGTGTCATAGAAAGTACTGAACTCCCTAAGAGAACTGTAGAGTTATGTGTAGTTAGTTGCTTTTTCCCAGTATGACAATCCTTGCCAGGCTCCTGTGGTGTCTAAAACTAACTCTGCCTCTTGAATGTCTTTTAGGGGATGATCCAAGGAACAGCTGTATTCTGCTGTTTTAGGTGCAAACAACGAGAGTAATAGAAAGGCAGGGAAAGGCTGGGTGGAGGAGCCCCAAGAAGAATCAAGAGTAAGTGTTGATTTTGGAAATTTGGGAGTTCCTTGCTGAGGTGTATGGTACTATGCAACTCTTTTCACCACAATTAATATATTTATGTTGGCTTTTATTATTCTTTTTGGTAGGAAAAAAAGAAAAAGGAACATGGAATCTTCTTGGCTCATGAGCCTGTGATTCTTTGGCATAGTTCTTATCACAAAATTGAATTCCAGATGGATAATGTGACATTTTTATAAAAAGAAATGAATATTGAAGTGGGAAATAAAAATTCTAGTGAAGTCTTTTTTATTATGCTCCTACCTTTCATACTCTGTAACCATGCTTAAAAGGGGCAACTCCATTAGTAACTCAAACTTCTTTTATACTCATTGTCTTCCACTTGTTCAACCAATGACCTCAGTTGGGTAAACTCATAGTTAAAGCAAATGAGCCTAAATTTGAAGGAACAAAAGCTAAAAAACAGTGTCTTGGGCCTTCTCTAAGGGTCTAAACCGAACATATTCCTCATTAAACTCAAGAATTTTCCCAGTTTTGGTAACTATAGATAGGATTCAGAAGGTAAATGGAGACCACTTCAGGAATATTACATGGCTATACCTGCTAAGCTGAGAAGTCTCTGAGGATTTCAATTATTTTTAAGTACACTAACTTTGGTCTGCACTATTCCTTATATCTTTCCATTAAAAATCTTTACTATGCAAAGCTTCCAGAGAAGGCCCACATAATCTGGAAAATTTAGGCAAATATGACTCAGCTTTCTAAAACTTTAAATTTTTAAAGGAAAAAAGCTCATATGGAAAGAAACAGAATCCAGTGCTGCAGCTGTCTATAAAATCTGGGAAAGTGTGTTAAGTGGGTGTCTCTACAAGTAGTTAGATGGAAATACAAACTGTGAACACAACAGGATTTGCTTTTCATTTCCATGTAATTTTGGTTTTTGCTATTTTTAGGCACACAGGTACACATACAGTTGATATATCATGGAGCAGCTGAACCAGAAGGGGTCAGGGTTTACTGGAGTGTATCAGTAAGGATCAAAACTGTATAAACAGAACATGGAAATCCTGAGGACTTATGACTGTCAGTGGCTTTGTTGTCATTGTGGAAGTTTCCAGAGACAAGCTGTTCACCTTCTGATGCTTCTCTCTTTCCCTTGTTCATTATATTCTGGAAATGCAAGGCCACTGTCATGGGTGAACAACATTCATGGCAATTTAATGTTTATCCGTTGATATTTAGATTTTGGCTGCTGTGTATTATTGCCAAACGCCTGGGTTTCTATGATTTTGTATTCTGATGTTCAAAGTGACCAGAACCAAAAAAGCAGAAAAAGTGGACAAAAAAGCCTAATGGGCCATAAAAGGCAATTTTAACTCTATGGTTAGGGGCTGCAAAAGTTCATCAAGATCATCCTCTTTTCCTGAAACAAAACTTAATCTAAAAACACATTTCTCTGGCAGCCCAGTGGTTAAGAATCAGTCTTCCAATGCAGGGGATGGTTGGGGAACTATGATCTCACATGCAACAGGGGCTGTGTGTGCCTCTGAGGCTGTGCCTCAGCTAGAGATCCCACATGCTCTAGAGCCCATGTGCCACAACTAGAAAGAAGCCTGTGCACTGCAATGAAAGATCAAGAGTGCCGCAATAAAGATTCCACACACTGCAACTAAGACCCAACACAGCCAAAAATAAATAAATAAAAATAAAAACATTTCCCATTTAATAAATGAATCTAAGAACTCTTAACAGTCAGAAATACTGTCTACCACCTCTTGTCAATCTCAAACTTCTACCCCAGGAACTCTAAATTTCTGCATGTCCTTCTTCTCCTGCCTGTCCCTCCCACAGTGAACATGTGATTTAAGAGCTCACCATTCTTATTCTTTCATATTTCTCCCCCTCTTACACACATACACATAATTCTGTTCAAATACCTTAGAATATTTTCTCTTGGATATTAGTATTATAATATCAGTAGCTCCGATAACATTGTTCTAAAAAAAGCACATCCAGGAATATATATGTGAACATATCTCAATAACCTATTTTCACAATAAAAATACAGCAATCCCCCAGTCTTTGCTTGCGCAACACCAAACTCCCAATGGCATTGTTCTGGTTTTCATCAAAAAGAGGCGGCAAACACAGTGTTATCATTACTGCTATTAGCTGCTTCATATTGTGCTAGGTTGACATACTACACGAGGGTGGGGATGAGGAATGGTGCCTGATCTTGGCCAGTGTGGATCCCATTACAGAGGATTAGATTGACACTAATGGGGTTGATTCTGCAGCCTGTTCATCCTTTGTCTGCCAATAGTCAGAGGAGCAGCCAGAGAACAGAACAGCTGACTGTTCATTCCAAAATAACTCCAATAACCAAGGCTTACTGCTATCAGGGCCTCTCCAGAATGGAAGCAGAAGGGAGCTTGGACAAGGGGATGCAGCAGTAGAGTTTTCAGTCACCTGGCAGGATGTAGCCGGGACTGTTAGGTGTCATGCTGTGCTGTCAATGCCTTTTGTTTAGGAAGGGTTGATTCCCACCCAAGTATGCCCTTCATACTCTAAATGCTGATTTGGGGGAAAGTCTGGGATTATTACAAATTCAATAAATAATGTTTTCTGCTATGCTGGGATGATTTTTTCCTATATTTGGCATGCCATAGATAAGATTGCATTCATATTTTTTTCTTGGCACAAAATCTGGCAAAGGGGTAGAATATGCACTCCAAATGGAAAGTTTCTATATATTTCCACATGAGCCTTCTTTGGTGCCAGTTGATGCAGCCGCAGCTGATATACACAGCAGAGACCAGGAGCCAATTACCAGAAGCAGGAAGGAGGGGAAATTATGTCCAAAAGCAGCTCCTAAATATTTAGTCCCCTAAATTCTGAGAATGGCATATAAGCATTTGACAGACCATAATCTTTTATTTATTTTTCTAAGAGAAAGGAAGAGGTTTCTTTTTTTCTTTCTCAAAATCAGTAGTAATGTCTTGATTGTACAACTGGCATTTTAGGTTTAGGTCCTTAGATGCCACAATATTGTTGTTCCACTTGCCCAACCTTGATAACAGCATTAAAACTGCTGTACTATCATGTGAGTATTTCTTCAAATAAGAACAAAATGCCAACAAACTTAGAGACTAACATTTTAAATGTTTTTAAAAGTGTTTATTATGTGCCACATATTTTACAAAGTACTTCAAATTCATTTCTTTTGTATTTAATTTTGTATCTAAACATTTATACATTATTTCAATCATTTCCTGGAAAATCCTATAGATTTTTTTTTTTTCTTTGTAAGTTGCTATAGATTTCTGAGACACCCTCTCCTTTCTTGGTATCACTCATCAGGACAAAACACTTTTTTTTTCCCCCTTATGATGTAGAGGATATTATACCAGGATAACTGAATAAGAATATGAGACAAAGTCTCTGACTTCCAAAGACTAGCATTTCAAATAAGAATTCATGGTAAACTCATGATTCAAAATGGTATAAATATCTATATGCACTTCAATAGGGAGAGATGTTAAATACGACTGTATTTGTAATTCTTTATTTTGAAGTAAGAAAGTGACACCATCAACAAACTATTAACAATGTGCCTAGACCCTTTCTTATACAAATTCCTTTTTCCATAGACATACATATAGTTTTTTTATTAATATTGCAATTCCTATTTTTCAAAATATTTTAGATGGATTAATTCTATCAAACCCACCTTCAAGAAAATGGTAAATATATATACTGTTTTTGAAGAAAAACAAATATAAATTAAACATACTTACACAACTTCAGAAATAGTGCACACTACCAATTCCTTTTTTAATATTATAATCTCATCATGCTTTCTTTTGCACTGCACTCTTATTATAACATATGCTACTCATTACTCTGCCTAGTCTGCAATGAAGAACCTCACCAGGCAATTCAAGGATGTAAGAATGTGTGGCTGGGATGAGATTACTATTAAGAAATGGGTTATTTTTTTCACCAGTGTTGAAATTTGTGCCTATAGGATCGATATCAGAAGGCCACTTAACTTCTTCCTTCCATAATTCTGAAATCTCTTTCAGAATCTCAAATGTAGCCTTGTCTGTGCCTTAGACATTTTAACTAGCCCGTACCGTAATCCAGTCCTATGTTTTTTGTCAGAATCCAGTCATGAGGTAGAGGTCAGAAGAGTTATGCAACAGAGAATATTTAATATCAATAATTGTTAACCAGGTATTATAGAACTGAAAAGGGAAAAAGGAACACTGGGGTATCATGAAGTAGTAACTGCAAGAAGCAGATGCTAACCCAGGGCTTTGAGAACAAAAGTTTAGAATTATTAAAGATTAAAATCTTGGAGAAGAAGCATCAGGGGAACCAGGACTCAGATCTCTTAGCAGAGAGTGAGCACTGCTTGGGTATCACTGGAGCCTCAGGAACTCATAGGAGGGACCCTACAGAGTTGTGATTCAAAATTCATAAAAGGATGTCTTTAATGAGGCTGGCTCTAGTATTGCTAAGAAAACCAGAACTTAAAATGTGCTGTAATTGGTGAAGGAATGTTGCAATGGGGACACTGACAGACAGAAAATCTCTTCCACCCTCAATGCTCTAGCCTCCCTGTGGCGTCCCTACTGGCAGAACCTGACAGGAACCAGCTGGCAAAGGGAAAAACATGATTTGAGTGTTTCAGCCCCAGCATAACCAAGCAGCATGTGAAAGGGTAAGTTTGAAGCGGAGACACACTGTTTAAACAACTGTGGCATTTAAAGAGAATGTAAAGAAATAATGAAAATCTTCTGATAGGTTTTTTCACCAGTATTTATTCTCCCAATTTCATAGAGGAAGTCTCAAATCTGAAATAGCATGTATTAGAACACAAAATATTTATTAATGAATTTTAGTTATTCTCAATCCTGGGTAAAGATGACTAACCTTTGAAGTACTTTATGTAAATGCCAGGATCCACAGTGAACAAATGAAAATCAGAACTTTCAGAAGTAGATATTATTGTTTTTGTAATTGACAAAATAATTTTCATGTTCAACCCAGGTTAAGAATCATTTATAAAACCAGATTGAAGAAGAAATAAATTGGCAACAAAAATGAGACTTCAAAAATAAATTATAAATAATTCAACCTCAATAATAAATAAAATTCAAACTGTACAAGACATCATCTTTTCACCCAAGAAGTTGACAGTATTTGTTTTTAATATAATACCATTTTATTTGATGAATGTTTGAAAAACAGATATTCCCACCCATTGAACTAAAATTTAAGAAAATCTGTATGAAATAAATTTAGCTATTTGTTACAGAACATAATCTTTTTACCATTTAGTTCAGAGATGTGACTTCTAGAAATTCATTCCAAGAACATTCACCCATTTATTTACCAAATGTTACTGAAATGTTATTATGCACTGGATGGTGTTAGAAGAACTGAGATGATAAAAGCTCACCAGAAAGCAGGAATAGATGGAAAACTTTCCTCAACATAATAAAGCCCATATCTGACAAACCCACATCTAAATTATTCTTAATGGTGAAAAGCTAAATATATTCCCTCTAAGATCAAGAACAAGGCAAGTATGTCCATTGTTACCACTCTTATTCAACATAATGTTGGAAGTCCTAGCCATGGCAATCAAGGAAGAAAAAGAAATAAAAGGAAGGCAAATTGGAAAAGAAGAAGTAAAATTGTCACTGTTTGCAGATGATATGATACTCTACATAGAAAATCCTAAAGACACTACTATAAAATCACTAGAGTTAATTAATGAATTTGGTAGAGTTGCAAGGTATATAATTAATATATAAAAATCTTTCATTGCTACATGCTAATGATGAAATATCAGAAAGTGAAACTAATGAAAGAATCTCATTTACCAACATATCAAAGAGAATAAAGTATCTAGGAATAAACTTACCTAAGGAGACAAAAGACCTGTATTCTGAAAACTATGTGATGCTGATGAAAGAAATAGGACACAAAGAGATGGAAGGATATATCATGCTCTTGGATTTGAAGTATTAATATTTTCAAAATTAATATACTATCCAAAGAAATCTACAAGTACAATGCAATTCCTATCAAATTTCAATGATATTTTTCACAGAATTAGAACAAAAAAAAACATATTTAATTTATATGGAAACACAAAAAACTCTAAAGAACCAAAGCAATCTTGAGAAATATAAAAGAAGCTGGAAGAATCAGGCCTCTTGACTTCAACTATACTAAAAAGCTGCAGTCATTAAAATAGTATGGCGCTAGTACAGAAACCGAAATATAGATCAATGGAACCGGATAGAGAGCCCAGAAATAAACCCATGCATGGTCAATTGATCTATGATAAAGGAGGCAAAAATATATGGTGGAGGAAAGACAGTCTCTTCAAAACTGAACAGCTACATGTGAAAAAATGAAATCAGAATATTTCTAACACCACACACAAAAATAAACTCAAAAGATTGAAGATCAAAATGTAAGGATCAAAGACCTAAATGTAAGGCCAGACAAAATACTCAGAGGAAAACATAGGTAGAATGTTACATGACATAAATCACGGCAAGGTCTTTTTTGACCCACCTCCTAGATTAATGAAAATAAAAACAAAAATAAACACATGGAACCTAATTAAACTTAAAATTCCAAAAAGAGTCAAAAAAATAGGCTCAATAGACATTCAGAAATAGAAATATCTAAATAGGCATTTCTCCAGTAAATTCACATGAAAAGATACTGATCACTACATATCAGAAAAATACATACCAAAACTACAGTGAGGTATCTCCTTCCACTGGCCATCATCATCATCAAAAAGTCTACAAACAATAGATGTTGGAGAGGGTGTACAAAAAGAGGAATCCTCCTACACTGTTGGTGGGAACGTAAATCAATACAGCCACTGTTGATAACAGTATGGAGGTTTCTTAGCAAAACTAAAAATAAATTACCATATGATACAACAATCACATTCCTGGAAATATATTTGAAGAAAAGCATAATTCGAAGAGATACATGTACCTCAATGTTACTGCATCACTATTTACTGCAGTTAATACATGGAAGAAACTTAGATGTTTAATGACAGAGGAATGAATAAAGAATAAATGGTACATGTATACAATGGAATTTTATCCAGCCATAAAAAGAATGGAACATTTCCATTCACAGCAACATGACCTAGAGATTATTGTAATGAGTGAAGTAAGTCATACACAGAAAGACAATATCATATTATATCACTCATAAGTGGAATCTAATTTTTTAAAAGATACAAATGAACTTTTTTCACTAATTTTTTTTTAAAGATAGATTCACAGACTTAGGAAACAAATGTATATGGTTACCAAGGAGGAAATGTGGCAGGGCAATAATCAAGAGCTTGGAATGAACATACACATACTACTATATAAGATAGATGACAAACTGGGACCTGTTCTAGCAGCAGTCCTAATCTTTTTGGCACTTTGGACCACTCTAGACAATTTTTCCATGGACCAGGAAGGGGGATGGTTTCAAGATGATTTAAGTGCATTATATTTATTATGTACTTTATTTCTATCATTATGACATCAGCTCCATCTCATATCATCAAGCATTAGATCCCAGAAGTTAAGGACCCCTGCTGTATAGCAAAGGGGACTCTACTCAGTATTCTGTGATAACTTATATAAGAAATGAATCTTTAAAAAAATGAATATATGCATATGTATAATGCAGTCATTTTGCTGCACACCTGAAACTAGCACAACATTGTATATCAACTTTACTCCAGTAAAATTTTAAAAAAGAATAAAGTTATTTACTCAAAAATCTGTATACACTGGAGGTTTACAGTAACATTATTATTGACTTCACACTGATAAAAGAAAATTTGGCAGCAGGGGTGGGGGTCACCGGGAGTAAGGATTAGCCATTAGTCCAGAATAAAAATCTGCAGTTAAAAGTCAAAAAAAAAAAAAAAAAGCTTGGGTGGGGGGGACCTCAGAACACGTAAGAAGAAAATAAAGATAATGTCACTACTAATATGGAATTTATATTCAAGAGGGCAGAAAAATGCATAAATATACATAATCAAGTAATATAGCACTTAAATGAAAATCAATTCAAATAATGGGTGCAGAATGAACTTACTTAGGATAGTGAGGGATGGTCTCTCAGAATTTAATATTTATAGACTCAAACCCAAACAGATTTGTGATAGTTGTATTTCTTTATAGGCCAAATTCAACAAAGGGCAAAAGATATAGAAAAGAAAGAGTTATTCAGGAACCAGTTCAAGTAGAGCCTTGAAGGCCACTGTAAAGAGGAGTCTGAACTTTGCTCAGAGTCCCACTGATAAGTAACCTGGAGAGTTTTAAGAGAAAAAGAACACTCTAATTTTAATTTTAAATGTCACTGTGAAAGCTGTGGTGAGGAGAAAGGAGGAAGGAAGTGTGTAATTAGGGGAATTAGCAGGGACACTTTTAGAGTTATCCAGGTGAGAGTTGAGAGTGATTCAAACTAATAGCCATTGCAAAAGTAAAATACATGGATAAATATGGAACATATATTTGAAGTAAAGGATTGCATATTGAGTGAGTAAAAAGGAAAACTACCTGTGGTTTTACAAATTAAGTAGTCAGTGTTATTGTTTAGTGAGTGCAATATGGAGGCAGAGAAAAAGCTTTGGAAAAATATTAAGAAGTGTTTACTTTTATGTTTTAGAGCATATGCTAATACCGTGACTGGATAAAACAGTCTGTCCATGGAGACAGCAGAATTAAAAATACGTATTTCGGAGTCTTTAGCAGATAATGGTAATCGGAGACACTGACAAATGGCTTCACAAAGGCACTCACTGAAACATTTTTTGTAATGGAAAATGTTGAAAATCGTATGATAAAAATTAGTAAAGTACTATATAGTGTCCGTCGGAGAAGGCAATGGCACCCCACTCCAATACTCTTGCCTGGAAAATCCCATGGATGGAGGAGCCTGGTAGGCTGCAGTCCATGGAGTCGCTGAGAGTCGGGCATGACTGAGAGACTTCATTTTCACTTTTCACTTTCATGCATTGGAGAAGGAAATGGCAACCCACTCCAGTGTTCTTGCCTGGAGAATCCCAGGGACCAGGGAGCCTGATGGGCTGCCATCTATGGGATCACACAGAGTTGGACACGACTGAAGTGACTTAGCAGCAGCATATAGTGTCTGTAGGAAGAGAATCAGGTTGATGTCTACCCTCCAGATATCATCACACTTTCTCTAAATTAGACAAACTGAGAGTGCAATGATATCAACAATTATTTGGCTCTGGAATCACATTTATGATTGTGATTAAAAAAATATGTGTAGCTTATAAATGGTTCATTTATGTTCATATTAAAAAGCAGAGACATTACTTTGCCAACAAAGGTCCATCTAGTAAAGATTATGGTTTTACCAGTGGTCATGTATGGATGTGAGAGTTGGACTGTGAAGAAAGCTGAATGCCAGAGAATTGATGCTTTTGAACTGTGATGCTGGAGAAGACTCTTGTGAATCCCTAAGACTGCAAGGAGATCCAACCAGTCCATCCTAAAGGAGACCAGTCCTGGGTCTTAGTTGGAAGGACTGATGCTAAAGCTGAAACTCCAATACTTTGGCCACCTCATGCAAAGAGTTGACTCATTGGAAAAGACCCTGATGCTGGGAGGGATTGGGTGCAGGAGGAGAAGGGGGTGACAGAGGATGAGGTAGCTGGATGGAATCACCGACTCCATGCACATGAGTTTGGGTGAACTCCGGGAGTTGGTGATGGACAGGGAGGCCTGGCACGCTGCAATTCATGTGGTCACAAAGAGTCAGACACAACTGAGTGACTGAACTGAACTGACTGAAAGATTATTTAAACATTAATGAGAGGTGTCCATGATTCACAGGCAAAGTTTTCTATAAATAGGAAATCTCTCCATGCACTAATGCATCAGGATTAGGAAGACCTAGCATATCTTGGTTAAGTTTATGATTTATTAGCAGTCAATGTTAGACAGTTTTACAATTTTAACTATAAATTATGGACCCCTCTACTCATTCATGAGTAAGTAAGTGAAGTCGCTCAATCCTGTCTAACTCTGCAACACCATGGACTGTAGCCCACCAGGCTTCTCTGTCCATGGAATTCTCCAGGCAACAATACAGGAGTGGATTGCCATTTCCTTCTCCAGGGGATCTTCCCAACCCAGGGATCAAAGCTGGGTCTCCCGCATTGCAGGCAGATCCTTTAACCTCTGAGCCACCAGGGAAGCTCAATTCATTCATAATTAAACCTAATTATCCTATTTTTACTTCATCTACTATCTAATGCGCTTTCATTTAAAATGATTCCTATTTGGAACTGACTAGAGATCTCTTCAAGAAAGTTAGAGATACTAAGGGAAAATTTCATGCAAAGATGGGCTCCATAAAGGACAGAAATGGTATGGACCTAGCAGAAGCAGAAGATATTAAGAAGACATGGCAAGAATACACCAAAGAACTGTAGAAAAAAGATCTTTATGACCCAGATAAAAACGGTGGTGTGATCACTCACCTAGAGCCAGACAACCTGGAGTGTGAAATCAAGGGGGCCTTAGGAAGCATCACTATGAACAAAGCTAGGGAGGTGATGGAATTCCAGTTGAGCTATTCCAAATCCTGAAAGATGATGCTGTGAAAGTGCTGCACTCAATATGCCAGCCCATTTGGAAAACTCACCAGTGGCCACAGGACTGGAAAAGGTCAGTTTTCATTCCAATCTCAAAGAAAGGCAATGCCAAAGAATGCTCAAGCTACCGCACAATTGCACTCATCTCACGCGCTAGTAAACTAATGCTCAAAATTCTCCAAGCCAGTCTTCAGCAATATGTGACCCGTGAACTTCCAGATGTTCAAGATGGTTTTAGAAAAGACAGAGGAACCAGAGATCAAATTGCCAACATCTGCTGGATCATCGAAAAAGCAACAGAGTTTCAGAAAAACATCTATTTCTGCTTTGTTGACTATGCCAAAGCCTTTGACTGTGTGGATCACAGTAAACTGTGAAAATTCTGAAGGACATGGGAATACCAGACCACCTGACCTGCCTCTTGAGAAACCTGTATGCAGGTCAGAAAGCAACAGTTAGAACTGGACATGGAACAACAGACTGGTTCCAAATAAGAAAAGGAGTACATCAAGGCTGTATATTGTCACCCTGCTTATTTAACTTATATACAGAGTACATGATGAGAAATGCTGGGCTGGAGGAAGCACAAGCTGGAATCAAGATGGCCCAGAGAAATATCAATAACCTCAGATATGCGATGACACCACCTTTATGGCAGAAAGTGAAGAACTAAAGAGCCTCTTGATGAAAGTGAAAGAAGAAAGTGAAAAAGTTGGCTTAAAGCTCAACATTCAGAAAACTAAGATCATGGAATCTGGTCCCATCACATCATGGCAAATAGATGTGGAAACAGTGGTGACTTTATTTTGTTAGGCTCTAAAATACTGCAGATGGTGATTGCAGCCATGAAATTAAAAGACACTTACTCCTTGGAAGGAAAGTTATGACCAACCTAGACAGCATATTAAAAAGCAGAGACTTTACTTTGTCCACAATGTCTGTTTAGTCGAGTCTATGGTTTCTCCAGTAGTCATTTATGGATGTGAGAGTTGGACTGTGAAGAAAGCTGAGCGCCAAAGAATTGATGCTTTTGAACTGTGATATTGGAGAAGACTCTTAAGAATCCCTTGGATTGCAAGGAGATCCAACCAGTCCATTATAAGGCAGATCAGTCCTGGGTGTTCATTGGAAGGACTGATGTTGAAACTGAAACTCCAATACTTTAGCCACCTGATGTGAAGAGCTGACTCATTTGAAAAGACCCTGATGCTGGGAATGATTGAGGGCAGGAGGAGAAGGGGACGACAGAAGATGAGATGTTTGGATGGCATCACCGAATCAATGGATATGGATTTTAATGAACTCCAGGAGTTTTGTGATGGACAGGGAGGCCTGGCATGCTGCAGTTCATGGCATCGCAAGGAGTTGGACACGACTGAGTGACTGAACTGAATTGAACTAATCTGAAACTGAACTTACCCCACACTGTCTACAACAGCCCCAGAGAAATTCCTAGATATATTTTTACTATTATCACTTAATTAAAAAAAATAAAATTATTTATTACTCATTTAATTTCCATTTTTATAACCTACTATAATCTTGCAAAAAATACCCTATTTTTAAAGCAAATTTCATATATATATATATATTTATAATTTTTGTGATTGATTTTGTTTTGTATTTTTAATATTGGATTTTTGAGGGTCTAACCTCTACTGTATATTTTAATCTTTGTTTTTGGTATTTGTTATAAATTTTGTACTTTTAAGAATCTGATCTTCAGTATCCATTTTCTCTGTGGGGTGTGATTACTGGCTTGATTGGTCTCTCTCCTTTTGTCTCTCCCTTTTCTCTTCCAGGTCACCTCTATCTACTTCCTCTCCCTTCTCTTCTCTACTTAATCTGTAAATCTCTCTGGGTGTTGTGGACTGTGGAGAACACATAGGGAACTGATTACTGGCTAGATTGGTCTCTCCCCTTTTGACTTCCCCCTCTTCTCCTCCTGATCACCTCTATCTTCCTTCTCCCTCTTCTCTTCTCTATGTAACTCTGTGAATCTCCATGGGTGTTCCAGACTGTAGAGGGTACATATAGAATTGGTTACTGGCTAAATTGCTCTCACCCCTTTTGACACTCCATCTTCTCCTCATGATCACCTCTACCTCCCTCCTCCTGCTTCTCTTCTCCATGTAACTATGTAAACCTCTCTGGGTGTCCCGTACTGTGGAGAATTGTTTCACTATTAACCTAGAAGTTTTATCATCTATGCTGTATGGATGGAGAAGTCTTGAAGCTACTGTAACAATAAGATTGAAAGCCAGAGGCAGGAGGCTTAACTCCAAAACTTGAGAACATCAGAGAATTCCTGATTTCAGGGAACATTAATAGACAAGGGCTCATCCAAGGCCTACATACCTACACTGAAACCAAGCTCCACCCAAGAGCCAACAAGTTCCAGAGCAAGACATACCATAGCATAATTCTCCAAGAAACCAGGACACAGCAATGAACATTAAAAGACAGGTGGCTCAGAGACATATCAAACCCATAGACACCCCAAAACTCACTACTGGACACTTCATTGCACTCCAGAGAGAAGAGATCCAGCTCCACCCACCAGAACACAGACGCAAGCTCCGCTCACCAGGAAACCGTGACAAGACACTAGTCCAACCCCACCCACAGGGAGCAAGCTCCACAATAAAGAGGAACCACAAACTTCGGGCTCACAAAAAAGACACCTCAAATACAGAAATCTAAACAAAATGAAAATGCAGAGAAATATTCAGCAGGTAAAGGAACATGATAAATGCCTATCAAACCAAACAAAAGAGGAGGAGATAGGGAGTCTACCTGAAACATAAATTCAGAATAATGATGGTAAAGATGATCCAAAATCTTGAAAAGAAAATGGAGTTATAGATAAATTAGTGACAAGGATTGAGAAGATGCAAGAAATGTTTAACAAGGACCTAGAGAAATAAAGAAGAGTCAATCAATAATGAATAATGCAATAACTAAGATCAAAAGCACTCTGGAGGGAACCAACAGTAGAATAACTGAGGCAGAAGATAGGATAGGTGAGGTGGAAGCTAGAATAGTGAAAATAAATGAAGCAGAGAGGAAAAAAGAAAAAAGAATTAAAAGAAATGAGAACAACCTCAGAGACTTCTGGGACAATGTTAAATGCACCAACATTTGAATCACAGGTGTCCCAGAAGAAGACAAAAAAATAAAGGGCACGAGAAAATACTTGAGGAGATAAAATAGTTGAAAAATTCCTTAGAATGGAGAAGGAAATAGCCACCCAAGTCTAGGAAACCCAGAGAGTCACAAACAGGATAAACCCAAGGCAAAACACCCCAGTTCAATTCAGTTCAGTTCAGTCGCTCAGTCGTGTCCAGCTCTTTGCGACCCCATGAATCACAGCATGCCAGGCCTCCCTTTCCATCACCAACTCCCGGAGTTTACTCAAACTCATGTCCATCGAGTAGGTGATGCCATCCAGCCATCTCATCCTCTTTTGTCCCCTTCTCCTCCTGCCCCCAATCCCTCTCAGCATCAGGGTCTTTTCAAATGAGTCATGAGGTGGTCAAAGTATTGGAGTTTCAACTTTAGCATCAGTCCTTCCAATGAACACCCAGGACTACTCTCCTTTAGAATGGACTGGTTGGATCTCCTTGCAGTCCAAGGGGCTCTCAGGGACTCTCCAACACAACAGTTCAAAAGCATCAATTCTTCAGCTCTCAGCTTTCTTCACAGTCCAACTCTCACATCCATACATGACCACTGGAAAAATCATAAGACACATATTAATCAAACTAACAATAATCAAACACAAAGAGCCAATAATAAAAGCAGCAAGGGAAAAGCAACAAATAACACAAGGGGATCCCAATAAGGATAACAGCTGATCTTTCAATAGAAACTCTTCAGGCCAGAAGGGAATGGCAGGACATACTTAAAGTGATGAAAGAGAAAAACCTACAACCCAGATTACTGTACCCATCAAGGATCTCATTCAAATATGAAGGAGAAATCAAAAGCTTTACAGACAAGCAAAAGCTGAGAGAATTCAGCACCACCAAACCAGCTCTCCAACAAATGCTAAAGGATCTTCTCTAGGCAGGAAACCTTAGAAAAGGTTTATAAACTAAAACCCAAAACAACAAAGTAAATGGCAATGGGATCATACTTATCAATAATTATCTTAAATGTAAATGGGTTGAATGCTCCAGCCAAAAGAGAAAGACTGGCTGAATGGCTACAAAAAACAAGACCCCTATGTATGCTGTCTACAAGATATCCACCTCAAACCAAGGGACACCTACAGACTGAAACTGAAGGGCTGGAAAAAGATACTTCATGCAAATGGAGACCAAAAGAAAGCAGGAGTAGCAATGCTCATATCAGATAAAATAGACTTTGACATAAAAGACATGAAAAGTGACAAAGAAGGACAACACTACATAATGAATAAAGGATCAATCCAAGAAGAAGATATAACAATTATAAATATATATGTACCCAACATAAGAGCACCTCAATATATAAGGTAAATTCTAACAAGTATGAAAGGGGACATTAACAGTAACACAATAATAGTGGGAGACTTTAATACTCCACTCACACCTATGGATATATCAACCAAACAGAAAATTAGTTAGGAAACACAAACTTTAAATGATACATTGGACCAGTTAGACCTAATTGATATCTATAGGATATTTTACCCCCAAACAATGGATTTCACATTTTTCTCAAGTGCACAGGGAGCCTTCTCCAGGATAGATCACATCCTGGACCATAAAACTAGGCTTTGTAAATTCAAAAATAAATGAAATAATTTCAAACATCTTTTCTGATCACAATGCAGTAAGATTAGATGTCAACCACAAGGGGTGGGGGGGAACTATTAAAAGTACGAACACATGGAGGCTAAATAACACACTTCTGAATAACTAGTAAATCATGGAAGAAATCAAAAAGAAAATCAAAATATGCATAGAAACAAATAAAAATGACAACACGACAACCCAAAACCTATGGGATTCAGTAAAAGTAGTGCTAAGGCTAAGGTTCATAGCATTACAAGCTTACCTCAAGAAACAAGAGAAAAATCAAATAATCAAACAAATAACATAACTTTACACCTAAAGCAACTATAAAAAGAAGAAATGAAGAACCCCAGGGAAAGAAATCATATAAATTAGGGCAGAAATAAATGCAAAAAAAAAAAAAAAAGACTATAGCAAAAATCAACAAAACTAAAAGCTGGTTCTTTGAGAAGATAAATAAAATAGACAAACAATTAGCCAGACTCATCAAGAAAAAAAAGGAAAAAGAATGAAATCAACAAAATTAGAAATGAAAGTGGAGAAATCACAACAGACAACACAGAAATACAAAGGATCATAAGAGACTACTATCAGCAACTATATGACAATAAAATGGACAACTTGGAGGAAATGGATGAATTCATAGAAAAGCATAACCTTCCAAAACTGAACTAGGAAGAAATAGAAAATCTTTACAGACCCATCACAAGCATGGAAATCAAAACTGTAAAATCTTCCAACAAACAAAAGCCCAGGAGCAGATGGCTTCACAGGTGAATTCCACTCAAACTTCTTCCAGAAAATTGCAGAGGAAGGTAAACTCCCAAACTCATTCTATGAGGCCACCATCAACCTAATACCAAAACCAGACAAAGAAGCCACAAAAAAATAAAACTACAGGCCAATATCACTGATGAACATAGATGCAAAAATCCTCAGCAAAACTCTAGCAAACAGAGTCCAACAACATATTAAAAAAATCATACATCATGACCAAGTGGGCTTTATCCCAGTGATGCAAGAATTCTTCAATATTCACAAATCAATTAATGTGATACACCACACTAACAAATTCAAAGGTAAAAATTATATGATTATATCTACAGATGCAGAGAAAATCTTTGACAAAATTCCACATCCATTTATGATATAAACCCTCCCAGAAAGCAGGCATAGAGGTATGTTCATACCTCAACATAATAAAAGCCATATGTGATAAACCCCCAGCAAACATTATTCTCAATGGTGAAAAATTGAAAGCATTTCCCCTAAAGTCAGGAACAAGATAAGGGTGCACACTCTCACCACAACTTTTCAACATATTTTTGAAAGTTTTAGCCACAGCAATCTTAGAAGAAAAAGAAATAAAAGGAATCCAGACTGGAAAAGAAGAATTCCCACTGTTTGCAGATGACATGATCCTCTACATAGAAAACCCTAAAGACAGCAGCAGAAAATTACTAGAGCTCATCAATGAATACAGTAAAGTTGCAGGATATAAAATTAATATGCAGAAATCCCTTGCATTTCTATACACTAACAATGAGAAAACAGAAAGAGAAATTAAGGAAATAATCCAATTCACCATTGTGATGAAAAGAATAAAACACAAATAAGTTTACCTAAACAAACAAAAAGACCTATATATAGAAAACTATAAAACACTGATGAAAGAAATTTAAAAGGACAGAAATAAATGCAGAAATATAACATGTTCATGTATCAGAAGAATCAATATAATGAAAATGAGTATACTAGCCAAAGCAATCTATAGATTCATTCCAATCCCTATCAAGCTACCAATGGTATTTTTCAGAAAAATAGAACAAATAATTTCATAATTTATAAGGAAATACAAAAAAACCTTGAATAGCCAAAGTGATCTTAAGAAGAATGGAACTGGAGGAATCAACCTACCTGACTTCAGACTATACTACAAAGCTACAGTCATCAAGATAGAATGGTACTGGCACAAAGACAGAAATACAGATAAATGGAACAAAATAGAAATCCCAGAGATAAATCCACACACCTATGGGCACCTTATCTTTGACAAAGGAAACAGAAATACACAATAGAGAAAAGACAATCTCTTTAACAAATGGTGCTGGGAAAACTGGTCAACCATTTGTAAGAGATGGAAACTAGAACACCTTCTAATACCATACACAAAAATAAACTCAAAACTGATTAAAGATCTAAATGTAATACCAGAAACTATAAAAACCCTAGAGGAAAACATGGGCAAAACACTCTCTGACATAAATCACAGCAAGATCCTCTATGACCCACCTCCCAGAGTAATGGAAGTAAAAGCAAATGGGACCTAACTAAACTCAAAAGCTTTTGCACAACGAAGGAAACTATAAGCAAAAGACAGCATTCAGAGTGGGAGAAAATAATAGCAAATGAAGCAACTGACAAAGAATTCATCTCAAAAATATACAAAGAGCTCATGCAGCTCAATACAAGAAAAATAAATGACCTAATCAAAAAATGGGCCAAAGAACTAAACAGACATTTCTCCTAAGAAGACATACAGATGGCTAAAAAACACATGAAAAAAAATGCTCAATATCACTCATTATCAGAGAAATGCAAATCAAAACTACAATGAGGTACCATCTCACTCTGGTCAGAATGGTTGCTATCAAAAAGTCTACAAACAATAAATGCTGGAGAGGGTATGGAGAAAAGGGAACCCTCTTACACTGTTGGGAATGTAAACTAGTACAGCCACTATAGAGAACATTGAGGAGATTCCTTGAAAAACTGAAAATAGAACTGACACACAACCCAGCAATACCACTGCTGAACATACACACTGAGGAAACCAGAATTGAAAGAGACACATTGTACCCCAATGTTCATCACAGCATTGTTTAAAATAGCTGGGACATGGAAGCAACCTACATGCCCATCGTCAGATGAATGCATAAGAAAACTGTGGTACATATACACAATGAAATATTACTCAGCTATTAAAAAGAACACATTTGAATCAGTTCTATTGAGGTAGATGAAACTGGACCCTCTTATACAGAGTGAAGTAAGTCAGAAAGAGAAACACCAATACATTATATTAACACATATATATGGAATTTACAAACTTGGTAATGACAACACTATATCTGAGACAGCAAAAGAGACACAGATATAAAAGCATTCTTTTGGACTCTGTGGGAGAAGGCGAGGGTGGGATGATTTGAGAGAATAACATTGAAACATGTATATTACCATATGTGAAATAGATCACCAGTCCAAGTCTGATGCATGAGACAGGGCATTCAACGTTGGGGGGAGATGTGAAATGGGGGTTTGGGATAGGGGACGCCCATGGATGACTAATGTCAATGTATGGCAAAAACCACCACAATATTGTAATTAGTCTCCTTTAAAATAAATAAATTAATATTTAAAATAATAAAATAAAATTATTCCTAAACAATTATTTTTTAAAATGTCTGGCAATTATATACAGGGTGTTAACTATTCATGCTGCTGCTGGGGCTAAGTTACTTCAGTTGTGTTCAACTCTGTGCGACCCCACAGACAGAAGCCCACCAGGCTCCCCCATCCCAGGCAAAAATACTGGAGTGGGTTGCCATTTCCTTCTCCAAAGCATGAAAGTGAAAAGTGAAAGTGAAGTCGCTCAGTTGTGTCTGACTCTTAGCGACCCCATGGACTGCAGTCTACCAGGTTCCTCCGTCCATGGGACTCTCCAGACAAGAGTACTGGAGTGGGGTGCCATTGCCTACTCTGAACTATTAACGAGTAGTATATATGACCATCAGACAATGGCAGTGGTGAGGGATAGATTGGGAGTTTGAGATTGGCACATACACACTGTTATATTTAAAATTGATAACTAGCTAGGACTTAGTGTAAAAAGATTAATTAATTTTAAATAATTATTTGTTGAAAGAAAAGAAAATTGAAAAAAAATGATGAATTAGTAATCAGTGATAGAAATAATTAGTAAAGAACTAAACATGACAACTGGAATAAATTCAGAGTTTAATAGAAAATAATTATTTTTTTCTGATGGCCTTTCATTCCCCATTCTCTCCAAGGTGCTCTTAATCAATTGTATCTTCAGACAAAATAAGGGGAAATAAAGAGAGAAGGGAAAAGTGGAGAGAAAAGGAGGTTTTATAATTTGGGATAGTTTAGATAGGAAAGAAGCAAGACAGAACCTAACTATCCTTCTTTAAAATTAGTCTCCCTGTTCCCAACATGTGAATTTAAAAACACAACTAACAAATGTCATTAATTAATCTTGGGGCTTATATACATTAGGTATCATATTTCCTGTAACTTGAAAAGTACCTAACCAATGAGCCACTTTCTACTACTCATAATTATAAAAAGTATACACGTTCATATTCAGAGGCTTCACTATAAATAAATATAGAACCATCCTTAAATTAGCACTGCTTCTCTGTCACATATCATATGTATGACAGTTTTTCAAATGAGGCATGTTTTACCTGTTGAAGAGAGAATGATGAAAACTCCATATAAATTGATTGAGAAAGAGAATTATTCTTTTCATTATATCAAAAATATTGAGAGATTATCATTCATGGGCATGCAGATATTATACACAATAAATTCCTGAATAATAGTTCAGCTCCAAAACTCTATAATACTTAGTATTTCTCACCAATTATTATATAGATCCCCCAAAATTCTGGATCTCCCCCCTCCCCAGGTTGTGAAAACACTGTCATAGTATGCTTTTTTTTTTTTTAATTGGAGGCTAATTACTTGTAGTGTTACAGTTGCTCAGTCATGTCTGACTCTTTGCAACTCCAAGGAGTGCAGCATGCCAGCCTTCCCTGTCCATCACCAACTCCCAGAGCTTACTCAAACTCAAGTCCATCGAGTCGGTGATCACTTCATCCTCCGTTGTCCCCTTCTCCTCCCACCTTAGATCTTTCCCAGCATCAAGGTCTTTTCAAATGAGTCAGTTCTTTGCATCAAGTGGCCAAAGTATTAGAGTTTCAGCTTCAGCATCAGTCCTTCCAATGAATACTCAGGACTGATTTCCTTTAGGATGGACTGGTTGGATCTCCTTGCAGTCCAAGGGACTCTCAAGAGTCTTCTCCAACACCACAGTTCAAAAGCATCAATTCTTTGGTGCTCAGCTTACTTTATAATCCAACTCTCACATCCATACATGACTACTGGAAAAACCACTGCTTTGACTAGACGGAACTTTGTTGGCAAAGTAATGTCTCTACTTTTTAATATGCTGTCTATGTTGTAGTGTTACATGGTGCTCAATATCTAAAACCCTCACAGAGGGCAGAAGTAACTGCTGGTGGTATTTCAAAACTAATTTTTTGTGCTAAGTCGCTTCAGTCATGTATGACTCTTTGTGATCCTATGGTCTGTAGCCCACCAGGCTCCTCCAGGCAAGAATACTGGAATGGGTTACCATTTCTTCCCCCAGGGAATCTTCTAACACAGGAATCAAACTCGTGACTCATGTCTCTTGCATTGGCAGGCAGGTTCTTGACCACTAGCACCACCTGGGGAGTCCCAGAGCTGATTTTACCAACTCACAAATAAAATAAAGCAGAATTACTGGTAATTGAGAGAACTGAAAAGCAAGTTTCTTTTAACTCAGCCTCAAACTCTTGTAATTTTTTTAAAAAAAGAATTATTTAAGTAAAACATTTAATGGAAGTGAAATATTCATTTATTTTCACTTTTTGAATGAAATCAATAGTGACTACTGAGGTTATTTTCTGTGCACAATATTATGGAAGACACAAAGAAACATTTTGCTCCTAAAAATTTGAAATCTGGCTGAAGAATCAAAACATTGGAATATGAATGGATCAGCAAAAACAAAACAAATAATGGACACCATAAAAAAAATACACATATCTGAGAAAAGTTGATTAGTGCAAGTTAAAATTCAAGATACAAGAATTTGGGACAGTGGCAAATATAATATTTATTCATTCGTATAACCTACTTTGTTAAATACATTTTGATATATTGTAGGGTTTTTGCTAATGTTAGAAAAAACCAAGATGAAAAGAATGCATTTCCTGTCTTCTACATGTGAACTAATTTGTAAACCATTTTGTTTTGTGCTATATTTGAATGTGAACCAAAGGTTAGAGAAGTTCAGAAAATCTTATAAAACCTAGTTAAGTCAGGAGATGGCAGAGAATGTATCATTCAAAAAGTGACATTTGAGTCACTGTAAATGACAAATAAGAGAGCATCTTAAGCAGAAGAAACCACAGGTCAGTGAGGAGGCATAAATATTGGTCATTTCCTGTGGTTATCTCCTAGGAGAAATGTTCATAAGTATCACAAATACTGCAAAGATAAGCAAGAATTGGATCAAGAATCCCTTGCATGTGATATTAAGAATTTTAAAATGTATCACATGAGCTTTGTGAAATTATGGAAGAACTTTAAGAGTGGATTGGTAGGATTTAAAATTTAAAAGATGTAGCTGGTGGCACTGTAGAAAACAGACTAGATGAGATAAAGAAGGAAAAGGAGTTAAGAGCCGTGTTAGACATCTCTGAGGAAACGCTTCAGATCCTCTTAGGCTCAGCTGTCTTTGTATGGCTCCGTCTGACCTCAGAGAGCTGCAGGCTGACAGCACTTTTCCACATGGCCTACTCTGATCACATGCTTTGTACTACATGCTAGTCCTGAGGCTTCCCTGTTGACCTTTGTGGTCCCACTTGATAACCACGTATGTACAACCCCAAAGTGTAAGGCTGTAAAAGCCCCATGATAAATCTTTGACTAATGGGAGAAGAAAACAAGTTGATGTATTCTTCTAATTTTAGTTTATTAGTTATTTAGTATTATTCTAATTTTATAATCTATTATAGTTCTTCTAATAATTCTTACTTCCTTAACCATGCTCTTTCGTATAAATGCAGGTCAAAGGACTTCTCAGGGATGGTGTTTTGAGGACTAGCAGTCACACTTAGTAGCAGCCAGCTAGATACTGTGTCCACCGATATGTTCTCTTTCCTTCCCTTTCTCATACTCCATGTATTCCATAAAATAATTTATTTTAACTAGCAGTGAAAGAAGGAAGAGAATGGATTTAAGAGGTATTAAGAAGATAGACTAAACATGGTCATGTGGCTGATTGGTGGTAAGTGAGTAGTAGATAGTAAACTAGAGAAGCCTCTAAGACAGTAGTCTGGGTGATATTTTGGAGAGTAGTGCCATAGAACAAATTAACAAATACAGAAAGAGAGAGAGTCTTCAAAATGCAGAATATATTCAATTTTAGATAAGACATCATTTATCATTGAGAAGGAACAATAAAAAGGTCATTGGAAATATGAATATAGAGCTCAGAAAAAAAAAAAAAGTTTAGTCTAGTAGCTACAATTTGGAAGTCATCAGCTTTGAAGTAGCCAGGTAAAATCACAGAGAAGAGGATCAAGGATAATATTCTTGTGTGTTCTATAAGTAAGGCCTACATAGAAGAAGAAAAGTAAGAAAAAGTCTTACAAACAGTAGTAAATGTGAAAGGAAGAGAGGAGAAATAATAAAAGGCTTGGAGCCAAGGAAAGAAGGCACTTCAAGAAGAGAGAGATTAACTGTTAAATGTGGCAAAGAGATTCGATAAATAATAGAGTGAAAATCATGAACTGGTTTGACAGTTAAGTCATTGTTAACTTGAGCATTTTCAGTAGTAGAATAGGGTGGGGAAAAGAAATCTATAGAATAAAATAACTGAAAAAAAATGAAGCGAAGCAGGAAAACTGTAGAAACACACAGATAAATATGTATGTAGGGTTTCCCTGGTGGCTCAGTGATAAAGAATCTGCCTGCCAGTGTAGGAGATATGGGTTCAATCCCTGGGTCAGGAAGATCCCCTGAAGAAGAAAATGACAACCCACTCCAGTATTCTGCCTGGGAAATTCCATGGGCCGAGGAGCCTAGCAGGCTATGGTCCAAGTTGTCACAGAAGAGTCAGACACAATTTAGGGACCAAACAACAGCAACAAATATTTATGTAACAGGTATTTCTCAGTTTGTCCCATCTTGTTCCATCAGGTTTTCTCCACCAGTAACTTGCAGATACTTTCAGTGAAAGAGGTCTGGCTGGCAAATCCCCACTAAAACAAACATGGACTTAAGCCTTTCATTGTTCACCTAGAGATTCACTACTGCTATTATTGGCAATTCTCTCACCTTCTGTTTTCCACTGACACTATTCCTTGTTTTAATCCCTCTAGTGAAATGGTAGAATCAAGAAGACTTATCCATTGTTTCAGTTTGAAGAAGTACAGTATATTTCCATTGAAATACTTAGCCATGGCATTTATTTATCCATTCATTCATGGGAAATATTTTCACAGAACACTGGGAAACACTTAGTGCCTAGAGCAGAGCTACACTGAGATAGGCAGAGCCATTTTCTCACAACTGCTCTGGAAACGCATATCCAAGATATGCATGATACTCCAGGAATAAACAAATGTCCACCACTTCCCTACTCCATCCTCCACCCCTCAACCACCTAAAAACAAACAAACAAACAGCGTATCTCTCTCCTTTCTCTTCTCTCCTTTTCCACTACATGTATTGCTTTTCACAGTTCTAAGTCAAACATCCTGTCCCATTTGGCGGTTCAGTAACTAAGTAAGAAAGAAGACTGTAAAGCAGTGAGAATCTTATATTAACATATTCAATCTTTAATGAGGTTTATTCTTTACTAAGCAAGGACTATACTTCTTATTGAACAAGAGGGATTTCTAATATTTTAACATGATTCAGAACAATTAGAATGTATCTTTATGTAAAGTGGGATTAAGAAAAGGTGATTTATGACTGCAAAGTTACTGCTTGAATAACGATTATGTGGGGATTTATTTTGACACTGAACACATCGAATTGATTTGGGACATCATTATGAATCTAAAAAGTTATAAGAATATTAAAGAATTCCTGCTCAGTTTCCTTTTCCAGTAAAAGCAAATTCTGAACATACCAGTATGTTAGAAACTATGTGTAGGGCATGCAGGATCAAGTTTACTAATAATTTGTGATGAGTAAAATAATATTGGTAGATTATTCCAGTAAAAATAAAATAAGTTGGCACTAATGTATGCAAATATATTCAAACATGTTCTGAGACTCTGGCAGAAATGAGAAATAAAACCCAAAGTACAGATAAAATAACAAGAGAGGGATACAGGAAAAGAATGATAAAGAGGTCTGACCTGCTCAGAAATGGAGAAGGAAACAAAAATCTAATAGCTCTAAATCATACTAAAATACTAGAAATGTGTCTGATTCAATAAGAAATACAGTTCTTGCTTCATAAAGAATAAGTATAGCTCATATCTGACATACAGATATGGTCAGCTTTGTTCACCAAACTAAAACTAAAAAGAGTTGAGTAGCTCTTAAGAATTGCCAGTTTTGAGGAGCTACTTCTGAAAAGGTTAAGTAAGGCCCTTCTAAAATATCCCTTGTAAATATAATTGCAAATGATATTTAATAAAATACTAGCAAACCTAATCCCAGCAACATAAAAAGATTGTATACCATGACCAGGTAGGATTTATCCCAGGAATGTAAGATTTGTTCAACATACAAATGAACCACTTAATACCCCATATGACTAAACCAAAAAATACATGTTCATCTAAATAGATACAGGAAAAAAAATTGACAAAACTCAACATTCTTTCCCAACTAAACACTAAACAAAGAATAAAGAGTAACTCCTCAGTCTGATTGTTAAATGAAAAAAAAAAAAAAAAAAAACCTCACAGCTAATATTATACTTTATGTAGAAAGACTGCAAAACTTCTCTTTATAATCAAGAAACATAATTATATCTGTTCTTACCACTTCTATTCAGCATTGAACTGGAGGTTCCAGCAAGGGTAATTGGGAAAGAATAAAAAATAAAAGACACCTATATAGAAAAGGAAGAAGTAGCTTATCTCTATCCTCAGATGGCATGATCTTATATAAAGAAAATTACAAATCTACACTTAAATACTGTTAAAACTAATCAAAAAGCACAGAAAGCTTACAAGATACTTGATCAAGATACAAAGATAATTTTGTATCTTTTTTGTATCTTTGCATCTGTTTTTATACACGAACAATGAACAATTTGAAAGTGAAATTAAGGTAATTCTATTTATAATAGCATAAAAAGAATTACAAATAAGTAATAATTCAACAATAGAAAGTAAGACATACATTGAAAAACTACAAAACATCATTGAAAGATGATAAAGAAGACCTAAATAAATAGAAAAAATATCCCATCTACATGGATGAGAGGATCAAATATTGAAGCTGGTATAGCAGCTTCTTTGTGGAAAGAACTTAAAACTTCTTTGTGGAAACCCTAATCCTCAGTGGAATGTGACCTTATTTGGAACAAAAGTCATTGCACATGTAATTAGTTAAAGTAAGGTTAGGTTATATTGGAGGAGCATGGGTTCCTAATCCAATAAAACCTGGTTTCCTTATGAAAAGAATGCCATGTGAAGAGAAAGAGATGTGTATAGAAGTCATGCAAAGGCACAGGAAGAATGCCATCTACATGGAACCTCGAAGGTTGCCAGCAAACCACCAAAAGCTAGGAGAGAGGCATGGAACAGATTTTAATTCATAGCCTTCAGAAGGAACCAGTTCTGCTGACACCTTGTTCTCAGGATTCTAGCTTCCAGAACTGTGAGAAAATAAATTGCTGGTGTTTAATAAATTTCTGTCAGTTTGTGATACTTTGAACAGCAATCTCAATAAATTAATAGATTTGGCAATACTCTCAAAATTTATCTGCTGATTCAGTTGTATTGGAATTCAATACAATTACAAGAAGTATTCCAGCTGCCTTTTTTGCAGAAATTGACAAACTGATCTAAAAAAGTTCATAGAGTAATTTATAAGACTTAATATATCCAAAAGAAAAAAAAAAAGAGGAACAAACATGTTCCCAATTTCAGAACATAAAAAGTCACAGTAATTAAGTACAACGTGGATTGGAATAAGTATAAGCATACATACAGATGAAATAGGCTGAGCATCCAAAATAAATCCTTATACTCTTGGTCATCGGATTTTAACAAGGGTGCCGCTATAATAGGGCTTCCCAGGTGGCCGCTATAATAAAAAGGAGAAAGACCAGTCTTTTCAACAAATAGTGTCATGGCAACTGGATGCTGCTGCTGCTGCTGCTAAGTTGCTTCAGTCGTGTCCGACTCTGTGCAACCGCATAGACAGCAGCCCACCAGGCTCCCCTGTCCCTGGGATTCTCCAGGCAAGAACACTGAAATGGTTGCCATTTCCTTCTCCAATGCATGAAAGTGAAAAGTGAAAGTGAAGTCCTTTAGTCATGTCCAACTCTTAGCAACCCCATGGACTGCAGCCCACCAGGCTCCTCCGTCCATGGGATTTTCCAGGCAAGAGTATTGGAGTGGGGTGCCATTGCCTTCTCCCACAACTGGATATCCATCTGTAAAAGAATGAAGTTGAATCCCTTCCTCTTATCTTATACAAAAGTGACTCAAAACAGATGATGAAACTAAACATAAAAGCTAAAACTATTAGATGAAAACATAAGAAATGTAAACCTTCATTATCTTGGATTAGGTAATGGTTTCTTAGCTATGATACCAGAAGTGTAAGCAGCAAAAGATACAATAGATAAATCGGATGACATTGTTTCACTTTTATGTTTCCTTTTCATGTTGCCTTTTCATATGCACATATGTTTTGGATTATTTTTAGACATAAGCAAAAAATTATTATTCACAAAAATTCTAATTATTCATCATTCCATCATAATTATTTTTATAACATCATCTTCTAATTTTATGCCTATCTGTGTAAGTAAGATTATATTACACATAAATTCTTATGTATTTAGTATCATAGCAATTGCAATGAAGTGAACCAAGAAATCAAAATGAGATATATTTTACCTCACTTTATCTCAACATAATGGAGATAAAATATATCTCAATATATTGGAGAACATATTTGCAATCAGATAGCTGATAAAAGACTTGTATCTGTAATATATGAAGAACCACTGCAACTCAACAAATTAGGCAGAGCACACTTGGACATAAATCCTAGCCAGATCTTTTTCAATCCACCTCCTGGAATAATGAAAATGAAATCAAAAATAAAAAAGTAGGACCTAATTAAACTTAAAAACTTTGCACAGCAAAGGAAATCATAAACAAAATGAGAAGACCACACTCAGAATAGGAGAAAATATTTGCAAGAAAGCAACTAACATGAGATTAATCTCCAAAATACATACACAGTTCATGAAGCTCAATATAAAAAATAAATAAATCAATGGCAGAAGACTTAAATAGACATTTCTCAAAAGAAGACATACAGATAAACAACAAACACATGAAAAGTTGTTCAACATCTAATTAGTAGAGAAATGCAAAACTGCAATGAAGTTTCACCTCACAGCAGACTGAATGACCATCATCAAAATATCTACAAGCAATAAATGCAAAAGAGGGTGTGAAGAAAAGGTAATTCTCCTACAGTGTTGGTGGAATATATATGGGTACAGCCACTATGTGGAACAGTATGCAAGTTCCTTAAAAAACTGAAAATAGAGCTATCATATAATCCAGCAATCCCACTCCTGGGAATACATCCGGATAACACCATAATTTAAAAAGATATATGCACCCCAATGGTCATTGCAGCACTATTTGTAACAGCCAGAACATTGAAGCAACCTAGACATCCATCAACAGAGGGATGGATAAAGAAGATGTGTTTCATATATATAATGGAATATTATCAGCCATAATGAAGAATGAAATCATGCCATTTACAATGGATAGACCTAGAGATTGTCATACTGAGTGAAAGTCAGACAGAAAGACAAATATCTTATGATATCATTTATATGTAGAACCTAAAAAATAGGGTACACATAAACTTATCTACAAAGCAAAATTACTGATGTAGAAAACAAACTTATGGTTACCGGGGAGCAAAGTGGGAGAGGAATAAATTGGAAGATTGAGGTTGAAGTATACACACAACTATACATAATAACTAATAAGGACCTACCCTATAGCATGGGGAACTCTACTTAATACTCTGTAATAGCTTACCTAAGAAAATCTTAAAAAAGAGTGAATATATGTATATGTATTACTGGTTGACTTTGTTGCACACTTGAAATTAATACAACATTGTAAATCAACAATGCATGCAGAGTCACTTCAGTCTTATTTGACTCTTAGTGACCCCGTGGACCATAGCCTGCCAGGCTCCTCTGTCCGTGGGATTCTCTAAGCAAGAATACTGGAATGGGTTGCCATTTCCTTCTCCAATACCCTAATATAAACTTAAAAAAAATTAAAAATTGACACTGAATTTGACATTTCTCCAAAGACATACTACAAATGGCCAATAAGCATATAAAACAGTAACATCATTAGTCATAATAAAAATTCATTATGTGACTGTGGTCAAAAAGACAGATGAGAGCAAGCATTGGCAAAGACGTGGGAAAACTAGAATTCTCAGACATTGCTGCTGTGAATGTAAAATAGTATAGATGTTTTGGAAAACAGTTGGCCACTGTCTCTACCATATGACCTAGCAATTTCACTTTAAACTATATATTCAAACATTGAAAATACCTGCTCCAACAAAAGTTTAAACATGAATGTTCATAGCATCATCATTCATTACTGCTAAAAAAGTGAAAACAACACAAGAGTCCATCAATTAATGAAAAGATAAACAAAACATGCAGTGAAATATTCAGATTAAAAAGGAATTGAGTTCTGATATATGCTACAACATGGTTGATCCTTGAAGACACTATGCTAAATGAATGAAACCAAACACAAGGACCACATACTGTATGATTTCATTTATATGAAAAGCCCAAAATAGGGAAATCCATAGAGACAGAAGTAGATTAATGGTTATCATTAGCTGGGAATGTCTGCTCATGTGTAAGTGGTTTTTTTGGGGGTGATATGTTTTTGGAGTTAGATGGTGATGATTGTACAACTTTATCAATATTCTACTCTATATATACACTTTTAAAGTAATACAAGTAATTGTACACTTTAAAATAAATAAAAATAATGTTAGCAAATAAACTATTATGATTTCCAACACTGGGTATTACATAGACTCTTTTTTTTTTAATTTTATTTTTAAACTTTACAAAATTGTATTAGTTTTGCCAAATATCAAAATGAATCCGCCACAGGTATACATGTGTTCCCCATCCTGAACCCTCCTCCCTCCTCCCTCCCCATACCATCCCTCTGGGTCGTCCCAGTGCACTAGCCCCAAGCATCCAGTATCGTGCATCGAACCTGGACTGGCAACTCGTTTCATACATGATATTATACATGTTTCAATGCCATTCTCCCAAATCATCCCACCCTCTCCCTCTCCCACAGAGTCCATAAGACTGTTCTATACATCAGTGTCTCTTTTGCTGTCTCATATACAGGGTTATTGTTACCATCTTTCTAAATTCCATATATATGCATTAGTATACTGTATTGGTGTTTTTCTTTCTGGCTTACTTCACTCTGTATGATAGGCTCCAGTTTCATCCACCTCATTAGAACTGATTCAAATGTATTCTTTTTAATGGCTGAGTAATACTCCATTGTGTATATGTACCACTGCTTCTTATCCATTCATCTGCTGATGGACATCTAGGTTGCTTCCATGTCCTGACTATTATAAACAGTGCTGTGATGAACGTTGGGGTACATGTGTCTCTTTCCCTTCTGGTTTCCTCAGTGTGTATGCCCAGCAGTGGGATTGCTGGATCATAAGGCAGTTCTATTTCCAGTTTTTTAAGGAATCTCCACACTGTTCTCCATAGTGGCTGTACTAGTTTGCATTCCCACCAACAGTGTAAGAGGGTTCCCTTTTCTCCACACCCTCTCCAGCATTTATTGCTTGTAGACTTTTGGATCGCAGCCATTCTGATTGGTGTGAAATGGTACCTCATAGTGGTTTTGATTTGCATTTCTCTGATAATGAGTTATGTTGAGCATCTTTTCATGTGTTTGTTAGCCATCTGTATGTCTTCTTTGGAGAAATGTCTATTTAGTTCTTTGGCCCATTTTTTGATTGGGTCATTTATTTTTCTGGAGTTGAGCTGTAGGAGTTGCTTGTATATTTTTGAGATTAGTTGTTTGTCAGTTGCTTCATTTGCTTTTATTCTCTCCCATTCTGAAGGCTGTCTTTTCACCTTGCTAATAGTTTCCTTTGATGTGCAGAAGCTTTTAAGGTTAATTAGGTCCCATTTGTTTATTTTTGCTTTTATTTCCGATATTCTGGGGGGTGCATCATAGAGGATCCTGCTGTGATGTATGTCAGAGAGTGTTTTGCCTATCTTCTCCTCTAGGAGTTTTATAGTTTCTGGTCTTACATTTAGATCTTTAATCCATTTTGAGTTTATTTTTGTGTATGGTGTTAGAAAGTGTTCTAGTTTCATTCTTTTACAAGTGGTTGACCAGATTTCCCAGCACCACTTGTTAAAGAGATTGTCTTTAATCCATTGTATATTCTTGCCTCCTTTGTCAAAGATAAGGTGTCCATATGTGCGTGGATTTATCTCTGGGCTTTCTATTTTATTCCATTGATCTATATTTCTGTCTTTGTGCCAGTACCATACTGTCTTGATAACTGTGGCTTTGTAGTAGAGCCTGAAGTCAGGTAGGTTGATTCCTCCAGTTCCATTCTTCTTTCTCAAGATCGCTTTGGCTATTCGGGGTTTTTTGTATTTCCATACGAATTGTGAAATTATTTTTTCTAGCTCTGTGAAGAATGCTGTTGGTAGCTTGATAGGGATTGCATTGAATCTATAGATTGCTTTGGGTAGTATATTCATTTTCACTATATTGATTCTTCCAATCCATGAACATGGTATATTTCTCCATCTATTAGTATCCTCTTTGATTTCTTTCACCAGTGTTTTATAGTTTTCTATATATAGGTCTTTAGTTTCTTTAGGTAGATATATTCCTAAGTATTTTATTCTTTCCGTTGCAATGGTGAATGGAATTGTTTCCTTAATTTCTCTTTCTGTTTTCTCATTATTAGTGTATAGGAATGCAAGGGATTTCTGTGTGTTGATTTTATATCCTGCAACTTTAACTATAGTCATTGATTAGTTCTGGTAATTTTCTGGTAGAGTCTTTAGGGTTTTTTTTATGTAGAGGATCATGTCATCTGCAAATAGTGAGAGTTTTACTTCTTTTCCAATTTGGATTCCTTTTATATCTTTTTCTGCTCTGATTGCTGTGGCCAAAACTTCCAAAACTATGTTGAATAGTAATGGTGAAAGTGGGCACCCTTTTCTTGTTCCTGACTTTAGAGGAAATGCTTTCAATTTTTCACCATTGAGGACAATGTTGGCTGTGGGTTTGTCATATATAGCTTTTATTATGTTGAGGTATGTTCCTTCTATTCCTGCTTTCTGGAGAGTTTTTATCATAAATAGATGTTGAATTTTGTCAAAGGCTTTCTCTGCATCTATTGAGATAATCATATGGTTTTTATTTTTCAATTTGTTAATGTGGTGTATTACATTGATTGATTTGCGGATATTGAAGAATCCTTGCATCCCTGGGATAAAGCCCACTTGGTCATGGTGTATGATCTTTTTAATGTGTTGTTGGATTGTGATTGCTAGAATTTTGTTAAGGATTTTTGCATCTATGTTCATCAGTGATATTGGCCTGTAGTTTTCTTTTTTCGTGGCATCTTTGTCAGGTTTTGGTATTAGGGTGATGGTGGCCTCATAGAATGAGTTGGGAAGTTTACCTTCCTCTGTAATTTTCTGGAAGAGTTTGAGCAGGATAGGTGTTAGCTCTTCTCTAAATTTTTGGTAGAATTCAGCTGTGAAGCCGTCTGGACCTGGGCTTTTGTTTGCTGGAAGATTTTTGATTACAGTTTCAATTTCCGTGCTTGTGATGGGTCTGTTAAGATTTTCTATTTCTTCCTGGTCGAGTTTTGGAAAGTTGTACTTTTCTAAGAATTTGTCCATTTGTTCCACGTTGTCCATTTTATTGGCATATAATTGTTGATAGTAGTCTCTTATGATCCTTTGTATTTCTGTGTTGTCTGTTGTGATCTCTCCATTTTCATTTCTGATTTTATTGATTTGATTTTTCTCCCTTTGTTTCTTGATGAGTCTGGCTAATGGTTTGTCAATTTTATTTATCCTTTCAAAGAACCAGCTTTTGGCTTTGTTGATTTTTGCTATGGTCTCTTTTGTTTCTTTTGCATTTATATCTGCTCTAATTTTTAAGATTTCTTTCCTTCTACTAACCCTGGGGTTCTTCATTTCTTCCTTTTCTAGTTGCTTTAGGTGTAGAGTTAGGTTATTTATTTGACTTTTTTCTTGTTTCTTGAGGTATTGCTATGAACTTTCCCCTTAGGACTGCTTTTACAGTGTCCCACAGGTTTTGGGTTGTTGTGTTTTCATTTTCATTCGTTTCTATGCAAATTTTGATTTCTCTTTTGATTTCTTCTGTGATTTGTTGGTTATTCAGCAGCGTGTTGTTCAGCCTCCATATGCTGGAATTTTTAATAGTTTTTCTCCTGTAATTGAGATCTAATCTTACTGCATTGTGGTCAGAAAAGATGCTTGGAATGATTTCTATTTTTTGAATTTACCAAGGCTAGCTTTATGGCCCAGGATGTAATCTATCCTGGAGAAGGTTCCATGTGCGCTTGAGAAAAAGGTGAAATTCATTGTTTTGGGATGAAATGTCCTATAGATATCAATTAGGTCTAACTGGTCTATTGTATCGTTTAAAGTTTGTGTTTCCTTGTTAATTTTCTGTTTAGTTGATCTATCTATAGGTGTGAGTGGGGTATTAAAGTCTCCCACTATTATTGTGTTATTGTTAATTTCTCCTTTCATACTTGTTAGCATTTGTCTTACATACTGCGGTGCTCCCATGTTGGGTGCGTATATATTTATAATTGTTATATCTTCTTCTTGGATTGATTCTTTGATCATTTCATAGTGACCTTCTTTGTCTCTTTTCACAGCCTTTGTTTTAAAGCCTATTTTATCTGATATGAGTATTGCTACTCCTGCTTTCTTTTGGTCCCTATTTACATGGAAAATCTTTTTCCAGCCCTTCACTTTCAGTGTGTATGTGTCCCCTGTTTTGAGGTGGGTCTCTTGTAGACAACATATGTAGGGGTCTTGTTTTTGTATCCTTTCAGCCAGTCTTTGTCTTTTGGTTGGGGCCTTCAACCCATTTGCGTTTAAGGTAATTACTGATAAGTATGATCCCATTGCCATTTACTTTATTGTTTTGGGTTCGAATTTATACACCATTTTTGTGTTTCCTGTCTAGAGAATATCCTTTAGTATTTGTTGGAGAGCTGGTTTGGTGGTGCAGAATTCTTTCAGCTTTTGCTTGTCTGAAAAGCTTTTGATTTCTCCTTCATACTTGAATGAGATCCTTGCTGGGTACAATAATCTGGGCTGTAGGTTATTTTCTTTCATCGTTTTAAGTATGTCTTGTCATTCCCTCCTGGCTTGAAGAGTTTCTATTGAAAGATCAGCTGTTATCCTTATGGGAATTCCCTTGTGTGTTATTTGTTGTTTTTCCCTTGCTGCTTTTAATATTTGTTCTTTGTGTTTGATCTTTGTTAATTTGATTACTATGTGTCTTGGGGTGTTTCGCCTTGGGTTTATCCTGTTTGGGACTCTCTGGGTTTCTTGGACTTGGGTGATTATTTCCTTCCCCATTTTAGGGAAGTTTTCAACTATTATCTCCTCAAGTATTTTCTCATGGTCTTTCTTTTTGTCTTCTTCTTCTGGGACCCCTATGATTCTTTCTTTTTGTCTTCTTCTTCTGGGACCCCTATGATTCGAATGTTGTATAGTTTAATATTGTCCTGGAGGTCTCTGAGATCGTCCTCATTTCTTTTAATTCGTTTTTCTTTTATCCTCTCTGATTCATTTATTTCTACCATTCTATCTTCTAATTCACTAATCCTATCTTCTGCCTCTGTTATTCTACTATTTGTTGCCTCCAGAGTGTTTTTAATTTCACTTATTGCATTATTCATTATATATTGACTCTTTTTTATTTCTTCTAGGTCCTTGTTAAACCTTTCTTGCATCTTCTCAATCCTTGTCTCCAGGCTATTTATCTGTGATTCCATTTTGATTTCAAGATTTTGGATCAATTTCACTATCATTATTCGGAATTCTTTATCAGATGGATTCCCTATCTCTTCCTCTTTGGTTTGGTTTGGTGGGCATTTATCCTGTTCCTTTATCTGCTGGGTATTCCTCTGTCTCTTTATCTTGTTTAAATTGCTGAGTTTGGGGTGTCCTTTCTGTATTCTGGCAGTTTGTGGAGTTCTCTTTATTGTGGCATTCCTCGCTGTGTGTGGGTTTGTATAGGTGGCTTGTCAAGGTTTCCTGGTTAGGGAAGCTTGTGTCAGTGTTCTGGTGGGTGGAGCTGTATTTCTTCTCTCTGGATTGCAATGAAGTGTCCAGTAATGAGCTTTGAGATGTCTATGGTTTTGGGGTGACTTTGGGCAGCCTGTATCTTGAAGCTCAGGGCTGTGTTCCTTTGTTGCTGGAGAATTTGATTGGTATGTCTTGCCCTGGACCTTGTTGGCCCTTGTGTGGTGCTTGGTTTCAGTGTCGGTATGGAGGCGTTTGATGAGCTCCTGTCAATTAATGTTCCTTGGAGTCAGGAGTTCCCTAGAGTCAGGGTTTGGACTTAAGCCTCCTGCTTCCAGTTATTGGTCTTATTTTTACAGTAGTTTCAAAACTTTTCCTTCTATACAGCACCATTGATAAAACATCTACATTAAAGATGAAAAGTTTCTCTACCGTGAGGGTCACCCAGAGAGGTTCACAGCATTACATGGAGAAGAGAAGAGGGAGGAGGGAGTTAGAGGTGACTCGATTGAGATGAGATGGAATCAATAGTGGAGAGAGTGGGCTAGCCAGTAATCACTTCCTTATGTGCACTCCACAACTGGACCGCTCAGAGATGTTCGCGGAGTTTTACAGAGAAGAGAAGAAGGAGGAAGGAGACAGAGGTGGCCAGAAGGATAAAAGGGGGGAATGAAAAGGAGGGAGATAGATCCAGCCAGTAATCAGTTCCCTAAGTGTTCTCCACCATCTGGAACACGCAGAAATTCACAGAGTTGGGTAGAGTAGAGAGGGGTTAGGGAGGAGACACAGGCGACCTGGTGGAGAAAAAGGAGAGTCCAAAGGGAGAGAGAGCAGTCAAGCCAGTAATCTCACTCCTTAGTGAAAAATGGGTACTGAAGATTGGGTTCTTAAAGGCACAAAATTGGTAACAAATACATAAAAGCAATAATTAAAAATCTAGAGTAGAGTTTGAAATTTCAAAAATACGATGTTAAAGAAAAGAAGAAGGAAAAGAAAGAGAGAAAAAACGAACAAAAAAAGCAAACAAGGTCGCAAAAATTATAAAGAAAATATAGGTACAAAATTGTTAACTAATACCAAAAAGCAAAAGTTAAAAATCTAGAGTAGAGTTTGGAATTTCAAAAATACAATGTTAAAAAAAAGAAGAAGAAAAATAAAGAGAGAAAAAAGCAAACAAAAACAAACAATGTCACAAAAATTATAAAGAAAATACAGGTACAAAATTGATATCAAATACCAAAAAGCATAAATTAAAAATCTAGAGTAGAGTTTGGAATTTCAAATATACAATGTTATTTAAAAGAAGAAGAGAAAGAAACAGAGGGAAAAAAAAGTCACAGAAATTATAAAAAAAACTATAGGTACAAAATTGATAACATATACCAAAAAGCTAAAATTAAAAATCTAGAGTAGAGTTTGGAATTTCAAAAATACAATGTTAAAGAAAAGAAGGAAAAAAAAAAAACAAAGTCAAAAAATTATAAAAAATATATATATGAAGTTTGCTGAAGAAAAAAAAATAGGGTCTTTTCTTTTTTTTTTTTTGCAAAGTAATAGGTTATAAAAGTGAAAATTAAAGGAACAATTGAGGACGTAAAATTTTTTTTAATTAAAAAAAAGAAAGATCATAAAAATAATAAAAATATATCTAGGACTTTCTCTGGTTTTGTTGTGAGTATTGTGGGTTCAGTTCATTTTTGGCTAGTTCCTTGGTCTGACTTATATTTCTCAAGATCTATAGGCCCCTTCCTATGTAGTCAGTAGTAACCACAGGGTTTTAATCTATTGCCTGTAGCTTCCAAGGCGGTTCCCTCTGTTATAGCTTCTTCTGTTTGCTGGTCTCTTCAGTGTCTGGTTTCTGCCCTGACACAAAGGGCACGGTGGAGGACACTTTTTTTTTTTTTTTAGGCTCACTTGTTCAGTCGCGCTCTGGGGAGGGAGGGAGGGATGCTGCAAACAAATAACACTGGCATGCGCTCGCAGTGCCTCAGCCACACTGGGTCTGCCCCCGCTCACAGCACGTGTAGCCTCCCTGCCCACACTGCTCGGGCTCTAGGTTGTTCCGCCGGGAACCATCCGAGGCCGGCACTGGGCTGCATTCACCTCCCAGATCCAAGCCGCTCAGGTTCAGGCACTCGGGTAGTCCTCAGAGGCGCAGACTCGGTTGGGCCTGCGTTTTGTGCTCTTCCCAGGTCCGAGCAGCTCAGGTGATGAGGTGTTTGGCGAGTGCCATTGCTGCGACTTATCGCCTCCCCGCCACTCGGTTATCTGGGTGTACAACCGGCGCACCTTCTCAGGCAGATGTTGACCATCCAGACCCTCAAGAAGTTTTAGTTAGCAAAGAAGCCTGCTTACAGTTTTATAGATAATGTCTCTCTGGGGCTGCAATTGCCCCCTTCCGGCTCTGGCTGCCTGTTACTGGAGGGGGAAGATCTGCAGCCGGCTATCTCTGTTCAGTCCTTTGTTCCGTGCGCAGGCCTGGCGGTGTCTTAGGTTAGGGCTGGCTTTTCGCGTGGTAGATATCCCACAGTCTGGTTTGCTAGCCCAAATTATTTTGCTCAGATAGCGCTCAGGGTATTCAGGCCAGTTTCTTACTCTAAGCGATGCAGCCCACGCCGCGCCTCCCTGCCCAGCCCCCGCTTGCTAATGGCGTGTGCAGGCGTCTGCGCTGCTTCTCCACTGGGGGAGTTACCGTAGGGCTCACAATCTGCGAGTTTTAATTGTTTATTTATTTTTTCTCCCTGTTATGTTGCCCTCTGTGCTTCCAAAGCTCAGCACAGATTCGGCAGTGAGAAGGTTTCCTGGTGTTTGGAAACTTCTCTCTTTTTAAGACTCCCTTCCCGGGATGGAAATCTGTCCCTCCCTCTTTTGTCTCTTTTTTTGTCTTTTATATTTTTTCCTACCTCCTTTCAAAGACTTGGGTTGCTTTTCTGGGTGCCTGATGTCCTCTTCCAGCATTCACAAGTTGTTTTGTGGAATTTACTTGGCGTTTAAATGCTCTTTTGATGAATTTGTGGGGGAGAAAGTGTTCTCCCCGTCCTACTCCTCCGCCATCTTGGCTCCTCCCCTACATAGACTCTTGAAATCAGAATTTCTAAAGATAAGCTGAGTGTTAACATTTTGAATACTTTCAAATAAAAACTAATAGATACAAGTAGCCCATTTCCTCATAGGCAAATGTATGAGCCTCCTTATTACATAATTACTTTGAGATATCTCCTTCATTTATCATGATTATTTTTTATATTAGGGGAAAACTATAAGTGCTAAAAATGTTTAATTACTCATCATCCCACAATTATAACATAATTATTTCCATTTTAAATACCTTTCAATCCTTATTCTTTCCCTTATAAATGTACTTATGTTATACATTTAAATATTTTAATCATCATAAAATTACTTTGTGTTGAAATTAACAAGTAAAATATCTATTACTAACAAGTTAATATTTCAATAATGAAATAATCCTAAAATTAGAATCTTGGTACACATTGACTTTCTTGTCATAGACTTTTTCCTTAAGATTATCTTCCAGAAGTGATTTTTGAGCCAAAGTCTTTAATATTTGCATTGCACACAACTCTCCTTCCCAGAAAAGGTGGTACCAATCTAAATATCATTGTTATTTATGTAAAATTTTTGCCACTCTTCACAAGCATTTTATCATGACCATCAATTACTTTTGCTAGATTAGTGTTGTCATAATACAATGTTTAATGGTCAAAATTGTATTGTTTGTTTTGGTGTTGTTGCTTAAACAGATGTCAAGTTAGGCCCTCCTAGAGAGCTGTTCCAGATGATTCTATGAAACTACAATAGTAGGCTAATTAAACTAGCAGTATTCCAGAATAACCTGTAATACTATCTGTTTTGGAACTCATCAGAGCTGAGCTTTCCAACATTCATACTACATTCATAAAACCTTCATAGTATAGTCCTGAGTAAAATTATGAAAACCAAAAGAATTTATATCTCTCATAATGACCCCTTCCCACTTAATGGCTCTGTTTTCTGCCACTCTATTTTTGATTTTCACTCTTCTTTACATTGCATAAAAATTGATACATTCTTTATAACAAGCAAAACACTGCAAGGATATGTAAATTTTAAAATTGCTTATCCATCCCCCTCAATATTCATACCAGTCAAATCCCAACTCTATGATAAAAAATATTAACTCTCTAGAATGTATCTTTAATTCTTCCTCGATTTTTATGCAATCATATACAGAAATGTTTAGCATCCATTTTTCTCTATGACTACTAGGACTCTCATAATTATTCCATAAGCTTCCCACTAAAATATGTCCTTTATTTATTTTCATTCATGAATGACTAACCACTTATGGTATTAATCTTCCAATAATAATTTATTGTCAATAGGCCAAAAATTTGTAAATTAGAAATCAAATTGTGACAGCAGAACTGCAAGCATACATCAGTGTATAAAAGAGGATTGTGGATAACTGGAGTAGGGGAAGGAAAGTAGGTGACCTTCCAAAATCTCAGAAATATCTTTGAGTTCTTATCCTTTCTTAAATTATAAAATATATATGTAGTAGTCTTTGAGCAATTCTTATTTGCCAAGCATACATTACCTGGTAGGTTTCTATTTACAGACAGATGCTACCATAACCTCACAGTCACATACAAACATGGTTATTCTTTCATCCATTTGAAGAACATATTAGTTCTTTTATGTTACGGAAGAGTAATACATGTTTATCAGTGAAAAGTGTCTTTGTGATTTATGATCTGACTTTTTATATGAGAATAAAATAAGGGGATTATGGTTTTTCCAGTAGTCATGTATGGATGTGAGAGTTGGACTATAAAGAAAGCTGAGTGCCAAAGAATTGATGCTTTTGAACTGTAGTGTTGAAGACTCTTGAGAATCCCTTGGATTGCAAGGAGACCCAACGAGTCAATCCTAAAGGAAATCAGTCCTGAATATTTATTGGAAGGACTGATTCTGAAGCTGAAACTCCAATATTTTTGCCACCTGATTCAAAGAACTGACTCATTGGAAGAGACCCTGATGCTGAGAAAGATTGAGGGCAGGAGGAGAAGGGAACGACAGAGGATGAGATGATTGGGTGGCATCACCGACTCAATGGACATGAGTTTGAGTAAACTCTGGGAGTTGCTGATGGACAGGGAGCCCTGGTGTGCTGCACTGTATGTGGTTGCATAGAGTCAGACATGACTGAGTGACTGAACTGAACTGAACATGTAATATATTAAACAATAAAGATGATTATGAAATAATAGAAAATAATGAGGAAAGAATGAGGTAATGTGCAATGTCTAGGTAGCTCCTCTCACTCTGCCCCAGGTGATATGTGGGAGAATAGAATGCAAAGGAGAAGGAAATGGCAACCCACTCCAGTATTCTTGCCTGGAGAATCCCAGGGACAGGGGAGCCTGGTGGGTTGCTGTCTATGGGGTCACACAGAGTCGGACACGACTGAAGCGACTTAGCAGCAGCAGCAGAATGCAAAGAACATCTAAGCTCTCCTTTTGTCTGTGTCTTTGAAGTTCACACCTACTAATTACACCACTATATCTTTAACTGTATAGTTTAGTTGAAGAAATTACTTATCGGGATTATAGAAAATCTGACCACTGACTGCACTACACAGAGAACATCAATAGTTTTCCTGTTAAAAAAAAAAAATCAAAACTCTAAAATACTGTTCAAAAAATTGCATGGTTCTGAAACAGTAATGAAGAGAGTTTAAAATGAAATGTTACCAAATATTGTGGGAACATTGTTTAGAGATTTTTCAAGATAGATAATATTAGAAGATAAATGTTTATCATTTCATGCATTCCTCTAGGATTATTTTTACTTACATTTCCCTGAAAATGGCAATGAAACCATTTCATGAAATAATAAACTAATTTATTGTGCCTCCATAAAATCAATATATTTCTGACATTAAAGGTAGCTGAGTTCACTTGGGTCATACATGTTTACATTCTAAGTATGGAAGTAATATTTCAACACTGGAAACGTATAATTTCATTTTGTGTATTATTTTCTAAAAATACTGTTGAGTGTTTCAACTTTGCTTCCATTTTCTCATCTTTCTTCCTTAACACAAACCTGCTTTGTTTCCAAAAACTTGGTGCAAATCACAATCAAAGAGGAAAGATGAAGATGAAGAGAGGGGAAACAGTACTAAAACCCAGTTTTGATGGGTGAATTAAGATCCAAGACATTAATAGTGTTCATGGTAGGTGTGGCTGAGGATTTTAGAAGCAGTTTGGAAAGTAAGGTAGAATAAGGTAATGGTTACCAGGTTTATAACAAAAGAGACAAAGGATGGGTTTTATTATCTGGCAGCTGACAGCCCTGAGATGAAACTTCAAGGTTAACACAGCTATAAAACTGGATTCTGTGTTATATTAGAACACTATTTGTGAATGTCCAAAGCTTACTTGATCTAATATTTTACAGCCATTAGCATATTAAAAGTGATTTATTATGTAATCTTTGGAAAATGGGGCACAAAATATGTGGTAGAGATAAAGGTTAGGACCAGAACATAAATCATACTTAAGGTGAGACATCTAAAATATGGTACCTGATAAGTCCTGGGGCAGCATGAGGCAATTGGTAACTCAAAGGACAAAATGTATACATGATTACAGTCATCTTTGTCTGCATGAAAATATATGTTTTCCTCCATAAATTGTCATTAATATTTTTAGAGCTGAAAATGGGCCATAACAAAAGATTTATCAGATTACAAAAACAGCTTAGGAAAATAATGTTTTAAGAAAACATTAACAAAATTTCAAATATGTTCTTTAACAAAGATCAAGTGCTAGACTTAAATATGTCTTCAAAATTTCAACAGACAATATTCAAAGGTTTTAAATGCTATTGCAAATTGTTCTCCAAACAAAACAAAAATATGCACAAAAACTTGTATAATCCTACTTGAGAGTAATGGGTTCATGATTTGCAAAAAGTGTATAATTTAACTAGAAGATACATGTCCACAGCCTTCATGTATAAAAATATATATACTATGTTATACAGAGACTTCCCATTAGTTATCTATTGTTTATGGTAATGTATATGTTTTAATATTACTCTCAATTTGTCCCAACTTCTCCTTCCCTCACTGTGTCCAAAGTCTGTTCTCTGTGTCTGCTTCTCTATTCCTTCCCTGCTAATATATTCATCAGTACCATTTTTCTAAATTCCATACATATGCATTAACATAGTAAATTTGTTTTTACTCTTTCTGACTTACTTCACTCTGTATAACAGGCTCTAGGTTCACCTCACTAGAACTGATTCAGGGTAGCCCAGCTTGGTGTTCTGTGACAAGCTAGAGGGGCAGAATGGGGTGGGAGGTAGGGGGAAGGTTCAAGAGGGAGGGGATATGTGTACATGCATTTTTGTATGGCAGAAGCCAACACAGTATTGTAAAGTAACTATCCTCCAATTAAAAAAAAGTTAAAAAAAAAAAACCATACATTAGCTTTATGTTTCACAGGAAAAAAAAAAGTATTTCTTAATGAAATAGATATAATTGCCTAAATTTTAATTTACTCTGATCCATGGGACAAGGCCCAATAAAGAATTACAACAATTAGAAATGTTAAAGCTTTGACACGGTTATTAGATTCTAGACATTAACGAATGGACTGCTATGATGACAAATATGATTTGTTTAGTCTATGAAGCACAAGTATATGAGGCAATTTTTGAAAACTGTAAAATATTTCTAGTTTTGATTAGTTAAAAAGGATAGTCTGTATATATGAATTTAAATTTACTTAGGTCTAAATGTTATTTACAGAAGTTAAGTTGTATAACTTTTAAGGAAAATCAAACAAGAATTTCTGCTTATTTAACTAAAAAAAAATGTTTTGGCACATCAAAGTACCATCCTGCCATTCAGTTTCTTATAACACTAAAATTATCTAAAGTGCTTAAAAATAGTGCCTTCTTTCCTGAGGGTAAACAGGCTCCTTGACATTGCCTGAGGCTATTTGCATTAAAACCTGCCTCTTCACAGTTGGTGCTAAGTAAACCCGTGTCAGACTTTATTTTTTTGGGCTCCAAAATCACTGCAGATGGTGACTGCAGCCATGAAATTAAAAGACACTTACTCCTTGGAAGTAAAGTTATGACCAACCTAGATAGCATATTCAAAAGCAGAGACATTACTTTGCCAACAAAGGTCGTTTAGTCAAGGCTATGGTTTTTCCAGTGGTCATGTATGGATGTGAGAGTTGGACTGTGAAAAAGGCTGAGCGCCGAAGAATTGATGCTTTTGAACTGTGGTGTTGGAGAAGACTCTTGAGAGTCCCTTGGACTGCAAGGAGATCCAACCAGTCCATTCTGAAGGAGATCAGCCCTGGGATTTCTTTGGAAGGAATGATGCTAAAGCTGAAACTCCAGTACTTTGGCCACCTCATGTGAAGAGTTGACCCATTGGAAAAGACTCTGATGCTGGGAGGGATTGGGGGCAGGAGGAGAAAGGGACGACAGAGGATGAGATGGCTGGATGGCATCACTGACTTGATGGACGTTGAGTCTGAGTGAACTCTGGGCATTGGTGATGGACAGGGAGGCCTGGCGTGCTGCGATTCACAGGGTCGCAAAGAGTCAGACACGACTGAGCGACTGAACTGACTGAACTGAAACCATAATTTAACCCTTGCACTTCCCTCATTATTACAAACAGAAAATCTTGATGTCAAGCTAAGTAAAACATAATCTAATCCTTGTTGATGCTCAGTTTGCATGCTCAGTTTTGTCTGACTCTTCATGACCCAATGCATTATCACAATAGAGATGCCTGAGGTAGTGAGAAGGGCACTGAAAGGAAACATGAGAGAAACACCTGGGTGCAGGTCATTGCTTACCACTAGTTTGCAGTAATGCTTTGATCTCATCACCTTATCTTTGACTCTAATTGCTTTCACAGATTTTCCAACTGAACTGATGAAGTAATAATTTAAAATTACTGTTCTAGACTATTTGATTTAATAATCTACTGTACACTGATGCTTTAATAAATCAGTCAAGACAGTTGGCAATAAATGCAATGTAATGTAAGACTTATGCTTAAACTTTGACAGTTGTTTGATATATTTTTAAGAACATATTTAATTGTCAGCTCTTGTTAGTACTACATAACTAAGTCTTCTAAAAATATCTAAGATAGAATTTAAAAACCAGCAGTGTATGAGTTTAATCTCTTCAGCAGTTGATTTTTAGCTCTGTGTTCACATAAAAAAAATAATAAATTAGGAATAAATTAAACTCCTTTTAAATTAGGAAACATGATTTAAAAATAAGGATTCTAACTTCTTTAAACAAAAAATGGAAGGTTTGGAAAAACTGGTCCACTCATTAATACAGAAAAACAATTGGCAGATGAAGGCAGCTGTGGCCCTTTGATAGAGCAGTTCTCACCTCAGTTCCCACTCAGCCTCACTTTCTTGTTTACGTTGTAGGCTTTGGGTTTTTAGATCATAATCTATTTCAAAGAGTCATCAAGTGATTAATGTGAGTTGAGAGAATAAAAGGAATCTTGGTCATCAGGGAGAGTGATGTCCTACAGGAACTCTAGCAAAAAACGTGAAATCAGCAACTTTAACTACTACCTTTTTCTATTTGTCAGTAAGAAACATACCATCCCAATAATATGCAAACAAATTTTTTCCTCTAAATATGTGCAGACAAAAGGGCATTTTTTTAATTGTTATATAGAATATATAGTGCCTGAGCTGTGTATAATTTTGAATTGTAGCAGTAAAAAATTAGCTATGTGAACAGGAACCAAGACAGACCGTGCACTATATTTCCTGCTCATATGTTGTCTCAGCTGTTTTGCACTTTACAGTTTCAGATGAAGAATGTCCATTTATCACGTAATGCTAATCAGTTATCATTCTACTCTATATTTTGTACAAAACATTGCTGGGAAGTCTGTTCTGGATTTGATGGATAGCCAGAATGGGACAGCACATAACCAAAAAAGGCATAAATACTCACAGATGTCTGGTCATAGAGATGAGCTAAAATCAAAGAAAATTAGAGCTGGATAAGACAGACGTGATCATAGAGCACATCAGTGGAGCATAAACTTGCTTTTTCTTCACCTTTTTCATCCAAATGGGCTTTTTTCTCATTCAAATAAATATTCAAACCAGAAGGCCTTTCATTTGTTTCCTTAAACTAGTAGATTTTTTTTTCCTCCTCAAATGTAAACCCCACATCAAGAAGACAAAAAGCAGAAATCCTGTTTATTACCAAAGACATCCAAAAAGCTGTCCAAATCCAAATGAAAGCATATGGTGCAAATCCCCCCTTTTTATCCTCCAGCATTCCCCATCTCATCCCCTCATCTCATTGTCTGTATGGTTTGAGAAATCTGTATATTTTTTTAAATTAAAGAGCCACCTAGCAAAAGTCATTTTTCTATGCCAAAATAATTGACTAGCTGAGAATAATGCAATAAGTTTACTGTCTTCTTATTCTATCAATGATTTTGTATTCTTGCCAAGCAGTATCTGATTATTGTGAATGTTTCTCAACTGTTAATTTTATTGTTGAATATTATTCTTTCAATGTATTGTTATCTGTGCATCAGCCTTTCATTTGTTCATACTGTTGGTATTCTTTTTAAGAGTGCCAACCAAACATTGCTCTCATAGCCACTCATGAAAATTATTCCATATGAACTAGACTCAGCCTGAACATTATGACTTTAACATTTCTGCCTATAAAAATTGTTACACTGTTTTCTCTTATATCATTTCAACTAATGGAAATTTAAAATTAGAGAATGGTAGTTGTTTTCTTCTTGAAAATTGTCCTTTCATGTGGATATTCTATCGTGTAGTTAATGTTCAATACACTGCAGCATCAGCTCTCACAAAGTTGTATTGTTTTCCAAATTCCTTGATAGATTTAAATCATAATAATATTTAAACATATAAAAGATACTTTTAAAGTATTAGATATTTGCCTAACACATGTCAAGATTTCAAGTCAAGTGGTGACATCAATTCCAGAAAGAGATTTGAAGATTAGAAAAGCATTGCAGATTTTAACTCTTCACACTAGATTTTTAAAGGGCAATCTGGTCACTTCAGCAAACTTGTAAAGACCAAGGAAAGAATTATAATAGGGAAGGCTCAAAGTAATCATCCACTTCAAACTCATATCTTCTGAAGATGTTTTTCAACTCAGATTTTTGAATATATATTTCTTTACAGTTTATTTTGAGTTGGAATTCCTAGAAGGAAATTTACTTGACTTATACATTATTGTGCTTTCTTTCCAAGAAAGAAAAATATCACATTTTTGACCAGAAAAAGTGCCATTTCTCAAAACTAACAGTTCATTCTTTACATACCTGACCATTAGTTCTATTTTATTCTTTAACAGAATTGTACAATTCGGCCAATACTTTTAAATGATTTAGCAAAAAAAAGACCATCCCCTCTTCTTCCAGCTCAAATATTTTAAAAGGTAAAGGGAAAATTGTGAATTATAAAGTGTTGTTAGCATATTTTACCTGGTGGGTAGCAAATGAGAAACATAGCAAATAAAAATAATCATATAAAATGAAAAATAAGCAAAAAAATATGAATTTGAGACATATCTTTTCAAAATTTAAAACAACCATCTGATGATTTATATATAAATTTAAGACAGAATCTACTTAGTTCATTAATTTATTCCCTTTAAAATTTTTATTTATTCAATACATAATTACTGAGTAATTTCTATGTATAAGACACTCCACTAACATGTGAAAACATGTTATTAGAATCAGACTTCTAGAGTCAAGGCCAACTAATTTCAGCGAGGGCACAGAAGATATGCCTTGTTACTCTCTATTTGACAAAAATGTGTATTTGGTGAAACTGATAATACAAATTCAGGATCAAAATTAATTCACTAGCACTGGGTATGTCACCAATGAATGCTAACAACACAATTTCCCATTCAAAGAGCACTGCAATTAACTTTATCAAAAAATGAAAGGAAACATGAATAACTCCAGTGCTTCATAATAATGCTTTTTATGTTTTGGCAAACATCTTAAATGTATTGATTCATCATTAATTTCATAAATGGTTAGGGAACATCTACCATGTGACATAATTCTGAGCTAGCTGTGGTGAATAAGCATAAAGATCCAACAAACTAGAGAGGAAGACAGACAGGAGAGCAGGCAATTTCATTATAAGGAGATGAATTAAGGGAGACATCTCAGAGAGGATGGAGAGGAGGGAACATGCTTAGGGATTTCAGATTTTATCCTTCAGATAATAGGAAGACACTAAGGGTAAATAAGCTGGGAAGTAACTTAATGCATTTCCTTTTAAAAAAGATCATTCTCATTGAAAGTTTGGAAAAAAAGGAAAATATAATAGAAAAACAAAATACTAGAAGTAAAAAGACCAGTTGGAGGATATTTTCAGGAAATAAGATAAAACAGAATAGTGTCTGGAACTAAAATCATGATTATAAAGATGAAAAGAAGTAATTTGATGTGAGATAAAACAAAAGAGTTAGAAAAGGTTTACTAAAGTGATTGATTTGATATTTAGGTAGGTGAAAAGAATATTATAGATGGCACTGAGGAACCTGTATGAGAATTCGATTCACCATATGCAAAAATCATTCAGCTACATGAACACTCATCACATATATTTATTATTTCCATACTTAAAATTAGCTTATTAATTTGATATATAGGTTATTCCCCCCAAAAATTCAAACATTGATTCATTCTTCATTCATGCATTCATTCACTTATTAATCTGTCAGGTATTTATTGAGATTCGTCCAAATAAACACAGTCCCATAGAGTTTCAAGGTAAATGGGGCATAACTAGTTAAAAAGAGATAGAAGATAAGAAGAAAAAAAAGTGCAAATGTGATAGTAGGGACCCAGCATGTACAGTGAACTTAGAAAGGTAGAAGATAAGAACTGAAAATGCAAAGAAAATGTGATGCAAGTAGGAGCTGGTTGAGAGACCATGCTGAGACCTATATTCAACATATTACTTATAATTAGTCTAAGAAAAACTGGCAAACTTCCAAGAATTTTAAGCAGAGGAGAAAAAAGGTAGTGCCATTACTACATTTGTGTTTTGAAAAGGTTATTCTGGCTACAATGCAAAAAAATAGATTGTCGGTTGTTAAGAAAATAAATAGGAGAGTGCCTTTAGGGGATATATTTAATGGTACTAAGCAGCAGAATAGTGAAGTGAAGAATATGAACAATAGATAAATATATATAGAAGACATAAGCTACAAAGTTTAGCAAAAAAATATAAAAGGGAGGGAGAAAAGGGAGGTTATCAAGATTTCTGGCTTGAATTACTATATGGATAGAACTACCATTTACTAAGATAGACAACTTTGGAAGGGGACAGTTTCATTTGGGGAAAGATCATTCTTTTGTTCCTTTAAGACCTACAAGAAGAAAGATCTCATAGGTGGCTGGATATACAGTGTGATCCAAATAGACTAATAAGCTTGACCTCAGAAAGGTGAGCACTTCTATTTTCTCTGTGAAGTGGAATATAACATCAGAAATGGAGTAGGAAATAAAGGAAATTGGAGTTAGTAAAGAAAATAAAAGTTTTAAATAATTGAATGAACAAATTGGTCAAGGAAATATTAATATGTTAAGGTTGGCAAGCAATGTGGAGATAAGTACCATGCATTTATAGTGGAACTTGTTTCCACTGGGATTTCTCTTTCAGTGTTGCATCATAGACAAGACATAATTAGGTTCATCCATGATTTTTTGGAAGGAAAAACAAAAGTGAAACAAGGAAGTTTTGTATCTTGGTAAGATTACAACTGAAATTATTAATCATTGACTTTAATTTGGACAAAAAGAAAACAAGGAAAAAGAAGGCTTAAATATTGGGGAAATTAGTTATAACTGTTTTCTTATGGTGCTGAGGAAGAATTAAAATGGCAGTTGTAGAACTAGAAAGGTGGAAGAGAACAAAGTGACATTTAAGTGAGAAATTTTGGAGACAGGGCCATTATGGGTGATGATAGAGTCCAAAATGTTACTGTGGAAGAGAAAAACTTAAGAAATCAAATAACTGCATGAAACAGATTATTGGAGGATGATAAATTCATGTGGATTTGAAATGATTCAAGATGAAGGCAAAGCTTGTATAAATAAGGTGTTTACATTTCTGCTAGATAAGAATGAATAACATGACAAGAGAGAGAATAAAACTTGATTTTCAAAGATGCAAGACCAAGTAGGAGGCTGTCATGGGCTGAATTGCTACCCCCTCCTCAAACATATATGTTGAAGTTCTAACCTCTAGTACATCAGAACATAACTCTATTGGAGTTGATTTAAAAGGGAGTTAAGATTAAATGAGGTGATTAGGGTGGGCTCTAATCCAATACCTCTGGTGCTCTTATAAGAAGAGAAGATTAAGTCACAGATGCTCACAGAGGGAAGACAGTATCTAGATAACAGGGAGAAGAGAGCCACCTATACATCAAAGAAAGGCCTCAGAAGAAACAGCCCTGCTGACACCTCCCCCTAGGACTTTTAGCCTCCAGAACTTTCTGTTTTTAAGCTGCTCAATCTGTGGTATTTTGTTGTGGCAGAAAATTGACATGGGGGAATTAGGGGAAGAATGGAGCAGCAATAGGGAACTACCAACCCCTATTCTTGGCCCTGAGGTTCATGGACTATGGTCAAAAAAAAAAAGAAGAAGAAGAAGACATTCACTGAAAAGCACTATACAGGAAATTAGTCCTCAAAGTTTAAGTTATGATGAGGAAGTAGAATAGTTCTCAGTAAAACACATGAGGATATAGAGAGTAATATGGGTACTTTTCTATTTCCAATAGTTCAAACTCAATTTTAAGGAAGAGAACAATCAAAGGATATCAAACTCTCCACAGCTGAGGTCCAGATGTAAGCCAGTGGCATTAACTTTTCTAAGAGGCACTCCTAAATACAAACTAAATAGTTTAATTAAGTGCACCATTTAGATCAATCCAGATTTAGATAGCCAATCTAGATAGCAGCCACTCTGGTATAGAACAGAGAGAAAAACCAACAATCTGTCTTTCACATTTCTTCTATTTTCATACTGACTAAAATATGCTCTTTTTCAAAAGAATATTTGCTATACATTCTTAATAAGAATAATGGAAGGGGAATTGAAGGCAGAAACACTTATTGACCTGTGGAAAGTTGGAAATTTCCTTAGGCAAGAGTTTGAGATCCTAGAGGCCTAACTAGACAGATAAGAAAAAGAAAAATAATATATCCAATTACAAATCCTTTTAAAGATGAGTATAGAAAAGTGAAGATATCCAAATTATTTTCTTAGAAAAAGTGCCCAGGACTCAAGTTGTTTCAAAAGGATAATAAGATTTGCCAAAGTAAGCTGAATTGACATCCCAAGAAGAAGACAAGATGAAGAAACGTTTGAGGCTCCCTGGAATCAAGATTGCCGGAAGAAATATCAATAATCTCAGATATGCAGATGACACCACCCTTATGGCAGAAAGTGAAGAGGAACTGAAAAGCCTCTTGATGAAAGTGAAAGTGGAGAGTGAAAAAGTTGCTTCAAACCTCAACATTCAGAAAACGAAGATCATGGCATCCGATCCCATCACTTCATTGGAAATAGATGGGGAAACAGTGGAAACAGTGTCAGACTTTATTTTGGGGGGCTCCAAAATCACTGCAGACGGTGACTGCAGCCATGAAATAAAAAAACGCTCACTCCTTGGAAGGAAAGTTATGACCAACCTAGATAGCATATTCAAAAGCAGAGACATTACTTTGCCAACAAAGGTTCGTCTAGTCAAGGCTATGGTTTTTCCTGTGGTCATGTATGGATGTGAGAGTTGGACCGTGAAGAAGGCTGAGTGCCGAAGAATTGATGCTTTTGAACTGTGGTGTTTGAGAAGACTCTTGAGAGTCCCTTGGACTGCAAGGAGATCCAACCAGTCCATTCTAAAGGAGATCAGCCCTGGGATTTCTTTGGAAGGAATGATGCTAAAGCTGAAACTCCAGTACTTTGGCCACCTCATGCGAAGAGTTGACTCATTGGAAAAGACCCTGATGCTGTGAGGGATTGGGGGCAGGAGGAGAAGGGGACGACAGAGGATGAGATGGCTGGATGGCATCACTGACTCGATGGACATTGAGTCTGAGTGAACTCCGGGAGTTGGTGGTGGACAGGGAGGCCTGGCATGCTGCTGTTCATGGGGTCACAAAGAGTTGGACACAACTGAGTGACTGAACTGAACTGAACTGAACCCATAGAAAAGAGTTAGTATTTGGAGCAACTGGGGAACTTATTTTTCATGAATAGATTGACTTCATTAGAGGTGAACATATTTGAAAGAAGGAAAACGAGAAAATCCTGGATGAATACTTTTGAAGCCATTTAGTATTTTCAAAGGGACAGTTTGTTGTACATGGGGAATCAGTTCTGCCCCATGTGAAGGTCCAGGGAAGGTGAAGAGAAGAAAGAGCAGTGGCCAAATCCACTAAAAAGAAGCCAAATGAAACAATTTATCCAAAACTATTATAAAAGTGTGCCTCCTGTGCGAAAATGTCACAGTCAGGGAAAAGATAAGGAGAAAGTCTTTTGTTTAGTTTGTTTGTTTGTTTACCATATAGATGCTTTGGAGACACCTACTATTCATTGGTTTTTAAAGAAACCAAGGCAAAATATAGAAAAGTATGCTCAAAAAATAAATGTTTAAACCTGAAACAAAGAAAAAGGAAACATTTTAATTCTGCCAGGAATATTATATTTTTTCCTATCACAAACATAAAAGAAGCATGTACAATTAAAAAGTAGATTGGACATGTTTAAGCTTAAATATTTGAGAAGATTGGGGTATATCAGGGAAAAGTTGAAGCCTTGGGAAGTGGGACCTTTGCTTTAGAAGTAAAGGAAGTAAAGAGTTTTTCAGGTGCCTTTAAAATAGCTAATAAAAGATATTATGGGTTGGAAAATTAAAACTCTGAAGGGAAGCACATATTTGTGAAGTAGCAAAAAATACATTTTTTTTTCTTTTTTTGCATTCCCTGAGTCACTGAACCTATAAGTTTAGAAATGTCAATAACAGCACCTTAAATTCAGGACTCTTGAGAATGGTCCTCTAGTTAGCAGTGAGAATACCAGGAGGAAGCCTCCTTAGAAGGTACCAGCAAGAGGCTCTACAACACAAGGCAAAAAATGGGGGGTTCCATTTGTGCTGAAAAGTACAAATACAAGCATTTGTTTGGGCTTGTGTGGAATCATAATCGTTTGTATCACTTGAAGAGCTAGCTGCAACAAAGGCGAAGTATCCTACTCAAATGTGTAGAAGATACCAGAAAGCAAGCCAAGCTTTGTAGTGTGGAGCTGATGTAGAACTTTTATTTTTATTCAATCATGGAAATTTTGAAACTGAAAAACAGGAAAAGTCTGGGGTTAGAATAATTCCCCTTTGGAGTGGAAGAAGGCCCAGGCTAAAACTACTAATGTGTGTGTGTGCATGCTCAGTCTCTCAGTCATGTCTGACTCTTGCAACTCCATGGACTGTAGCCCACCAGTGTCCTCTGTCCTTGGGATTTCCCAGGTAAGAATACTGGAATGGGTTGCCATTCCTCCTCCAGGGTATCTCCCCAACCCAGGAATCAAGCCAACATCTCTAGAATCTCCGGCACTGACAGACGAATTCTTTACCACTGTGCCACCAGGGAAGCCCCTAATATTAGCATATAATTAAGAGTTGTATTGCTGAAAGGGTTAATATATATGGATGAATTCAGGATTTAACATCCTTGAAATTGAATTTCTTCAATCAATAAGGGAATTTAATTTTGTATTATAATTTTACTCTGAAAATGTATAGGGAGGAATGATTTGTCTTGTAAAATGTCCTCTCCTACACAGTATGATTGGATTCATTTTGCAGGGCTCTCAAATCTTCTGGTGGAAGAGCAAGTTTTATTTTTTTTTAAGTTGAAATAATCTAATTGGTTAAAATTTCAGGTTAATGTACAGTTTCTTTGAATTGTCTTTAATTACTGTTCTATTTAAATCAATTTCAAAAACTAAATTTCTGAGAACAGAACTACTCATTTTGGTATTTGTGTGTGTGTGTGTGTGTGTGTGAGAGAGAGAGAGAGAGAGAGAGAGAGGGTGTGTGTGTGCATGCGCATATCAACCAGAAGCACAAGGTGGACCCAGGCCTGTCTTCCCAGACCAAAAGGAGGTTCCACAAGCTGGATTACCATAGTCTCTCTGGGTATCCTAATGAGCTAAGAGAGGGCAGGCACAGAAAATCAGGAAAGAATACTTTCCCCTTCTTGTAGCCTAGCAGAGCAATCTAGCATTGTGAATGAAAACATTGCTATCATCCTAATTTCACAAGTTATCAACATTCAACCTTTAATAAGTTATTTAGCCTCTGCTTAGATTTTTTTCATCTTCACACTAAGATTAATAAATATATACCTCAAACAATTGTAAGGATTAAATCAAGGTACCAAATATGTTATAATAACTCAGTCAATTTGGGAGATGATTAAACTTATTAACTCATGTCAACCTATACCAAATTCTTCATCTGTTCCACCCTAACAGTCTTCTTTGGATAAAAAAGTACAGCAAAATGGTGACGCGCATTGGCTTTGGAACCAGACTGGCTATATTCAAGTCACAACTTTTAATATGGTTTGGAAGCAGATACCCTCATTGGACCTCAGTTTTCTCCTATGTGCTTACCTTGCAGGATTGTTTTGAGGATTAAAAGAGCTGTCATACGTGAAATGTTAGAAAAGTACATCTATGTGGCATCTGCGTTTTAGTGTGCATGAGGTAAACTATGTAAACATTACTTTCATCAGTATTATGATGAGAACCTGGGCACTCTAGGTTTCATTTTACCACTCTGCCTCACCAAAGCCCTGCTTCAGCTTTCCTCTTGAACATTGTGCTCACTATGGCCTGGCTGTAGTGGAAATATGCCTACCTCCTAAGGCAGCTCTACTCAGTCTCTCTCTCTTTGATTTCTATAGCACAAATGTGGGAGTTGCACTATAAAGAAGGTTGAGCACCAAAGAATTGATGCTTTTGAATTGTGGTGCTGGAGAAGACTCTTGAGAGTCCCTTGCACTGCAAGGGGATCAAATCTGTCAATTCTGAAGGAAATTAATCCTGAATGTTCATTGGAAGGACTGATGCTGAGGCTGAAGCTCCGATAATTTGGCCATTTGATGCAGAAAGCTGACTCATTGAAAAACAGCCTGATGCTGGGAAAGATAGAAGGCAGGAGGAAAAGGGAACGGCAGAGAATGACATAGTTCGGTAGCATCACTGACTCAATGGACATAAATTGGAGCAAACTCCAAGAGATGGTGAAGGACAGGGAAGCATGTTATTCTGCAGTACTTGAGGTCTCAAAGAGTTGGATACAATTTAGCAACTGAAAAATAACAAGAGATGGGGCAGAGTAGCAGATCCATTTTGGCCCTCAGGCCTATGCCAAGGCTATGATTTAGAATTTCCCCTAGTAATCTGCATTATAAGATTAAGAAATTACACAGGTATTGTATAATTGATTCTAAATAAGTAATTTAATTAACTAAGCAGCTTCTGTAGGAATCTCATGAAGTATAAAGGGAGATACTTGGCAAGATTCATGACTCAGGCAATTTGGATTAAGAATGATAGCAATACAATAACATTAAAATTTCATTCTTAACTTTAACACAAATCTTGATATGAAGCATATTTTTCAATGAGGCATGCAAATGACACCACCCTTATAGCAGAAAGCAAAGAACTAAAGAGGCTCTTGATGAAAGTGAAAGAAGAGAGTGAAAAAGCTGACTTAAAACTCAACATTCAAAAAATGAAGATCATGGAATCTGGTCCCATCACTTCATGGAAAATAGACTGAGAAACAATGGAAACAGTGAGAACCTTTATTTTGGGGGGCTCCAAAATCACTGCAGATGGTGACTGCAGCCATGAAATTAAAAGACGCTTGCTCCTTGGAAGAAAAGCTATGACCAACCTAGACAGTATATTAAAAAGCAGAGACATTACTTTGCCAACAAAGGTCTGTCTAGTCAAAGCTATGGTTTTTCCAGTAGTCGTGTATGGATGTGAGAGTTGGACTATAAAAAGCTGAGCACTGAAGAATTGAAGCTTTTGAGCTGTGGTGTTGGAGAGTACCTTGGACTGCAAGGAGATACAACCAGTCAATCCTAATGGAAATCAGTCAGTCCTGAATATTCTTTGGAAGGACTGATGCTAAAGCTGATGCTCCAATCCTCTGGCCAATTGATGTGAAGAACTGACTCATTTGAAAAGACCCTGATGCTGGGACAGATTGAAGGCAGGAGGAGAAGGGGACAACAGAGGATGAGATTGTTGAATGGCATCACCCACTCTGTGGACATGAGTTTGAGCAAGCTCTGGGTGTTGGTGACGGACAGGAAAACCTGGTGTGCTGCAGTCCATGGGGCTGCAAAGAGTAGGACATGTCTGAGTGACTGAACTGAACTGTTATTTTTCAATATTTGTAAAATAATGAGATATTATAGAAAAAATATAACAAAATAAAATATAAAGTTTAAAACCATTAATAAAACAAATTCCAGTCCTCATCATCTAAAAAGAAACAGAATATTATAAATATCCTAAATAGCAACTTTTTGTTAATTTCCTTCCTTGAATAAAATAATAAAACTTTCTCATCATAAAATGGTCTCTTCATTTTTTTAGTGAAATCACAATAATCAATGTTAATGTATTCCTAAGTAATATAGTACAATCAGATATACCATTATTCATTTTATATCATTATTTGATTTGTAACATTGAAATATTAATTTTTTATATTCTGGATTTCTTGAATGTAGATTTACTATACATTTTAGTAGATTTAGTATACTCTGATAACAAGATTTGGAGAAGGAAATGGCAACTCACTCCATTGTTCTTGCCTGGAGAATCCCATGGACAGAGGCCCCTTGTGGGCTACAGTCCATGGGTTAGCAAAGAGTTGGGCACAACTGAAAAGGTCTTTGTTCAAAAGACCACTGAAAAAAATTTTGCACATAGGAGTATAGACAAGGAAATTTTCTGTAGGGAAAATTGATCATAAGTAACAACATAAGCTTATTTTTTAATGAAGTATAGTTGATTTTACTATATTGCATTAGTTTTAGCTGTATAGGAAAGTGTACAGAGATACATATGTGTATATCTATATTCATTTTTTGTTCTTTTCCATTATAGTTTACAAAATAAGCATTTTATATTTCCTTGAATCAATAATTCAAATTTGGGTGTTTAAATATATATTCAGAGAAGTGTGCAAAGATATGTATGCTCATTGTAATAGTTTTGTTGCTTTTGCTGCTGTTTATGACAATGTGAAAATAGTCTAAATACCTATTAATAGAAGAGTGGGTAATTAAAGTAAAGGTCTTTATATCCCAAAATGCTACACAGTAGTTAAAAGGAATTTAGGAGAATTATGTGTATTAAAATAGTTCAAAATAATTGAAAAGATTACCAAGAACATATATAGTATGATTTCATTCATTTTTTTCAGATGTAAAACTTTAAAGGTAGACATTAGATTGTTAACAGATGTTATCATTCAGAGCTAAAAAAATATGAAGACTTCCCCTTTATAAACTTTTATATTTTAACATCATACAATTAAGTGTATATATGCACACATTTTATTTCAACAAGTGAGTGAGATGAAATCGCCCAGTCGTGTCTGACTCTTTGCGACCCCATGGACGGTAGCCTACCAGGCTCTGCCACCCATGGGATTTTTCAGGCAAGAACACTGGAGAGGGCTGCCATTTCCTTCTCCAGGGGATCTTCCCAACCCAAGGATCGAACCTGGGTCTCCTGCATTGCAGACAGACGCTTTCCGTCTGAGCCACCAGGAAAGGAAACAAATGAGAAAAGAAAGGTCCCCTGAATATTATTTTCTTCAGTCTTCTGATATTCGCTGCCATTCTAACATGGATTATGTAAAAGTAACTAGTCAATATTTAAAGCACTTTTATAATCTCATGAAGATGAAGGAATGTATGCAAAACAAGTCTTTATAAAAGGGCAGGAAAAGAATACAGGATGGTGCTTAGTGAAGAAGAAAGAAATAAAAGAGACATGTAAGTGGGGTTAAAAGAAACTTGGACAATCATTTGTTTATGCTTCAATTTTTGCAGGTAGCAAGACTTACTATTCAAAATTCATTGTTGTGTTAGTCACACAGTCATGTCCGACTCTGTAACCTATTGGTCTGTCCAAGGAATTCTCTAGGCAAGAATACTGGAGTGGGTTGCCATTCCCTTCTCTAGGGGATCTTCCCTGCCCAGGGATTGAACTGCATTACAGGCAGATTCTTTACCATCTAAGCCACTAGGGAAGCCCAAATTTGGGGTGTCTTAAAACATTTAAAGTAATCTCTAATAGCCAGAATTAGGAGAATCACATCAAAAGAATAAGCTGACATGACTCTCCCATGTATTTTCCTACACCAATGTTAAAATTGAGTTGATATCTTGCTTTTGAACCTGTTAATAGAATGAAGTATCCAATTCCTGACATTTCTTCTGATATCTAGAGTTAGCACAAGCCACTTCTGCAAGCAGTTTCAACAATAAAACAACATCAAGCAATGTAATTTCTGTTTGAAAAAGCCAAAAGATACAATTAAGAAAAGAATCTCTCACACAAAAGTAAATACAGGGGAAAAGCACAATTTCTCCTACCCACCACCAACCTCTTTCATGATTCATTCATGTTCCCCTTCCCTGTTGTTATCCTACCACCAGAAGTTCTGCATCTGAAACTCAAAGCAACTCTAAATAAATAATATACAGGCAACTAAATGCTAGTTTTTACTTCCCATGACTTCCACATTTTATGCATTTTCCATTTTAACAAATGGCTTTCATTTGTGCTAAATGACTAAAATTGAGTTTTCCTTGTTAATCACCTGAGGTGTGTGTGCTCTTCATGTATTGCACAGAGTAGCTGAGTTTGCAAGAAAAAATATTCTGGTGATCATAAGGCTTTTAAAAGCCACTGTCTCTAAAATAAATGGTTAACACTTTCTCCTGTATGGTGAGTAAACTTTTACTGGTATTAATAGAGCTTATAAATATCTACTCATGAACTGGTTCTTAAATCTGCTTTCTCATTCCAAACCGTACAAATATGCAAAGGGTTTCTTATTTGGAAAAATGGAGTGCATTACTGAGTAACTGTTGAGCTGCCTATGATGTAGCCAAAAAATACAAATAGTTCCACTTACTGAGGCCTCTCCTGAGGATTTTAAAGACCACAATTTGCTGCCTTCTAATTCTGGATTTCTGGAATAAAAATAAGACATCTTTGGAATGAAGGAGGCTTACAATCTATCCACAGGGCTAGTGCCAGAAAATGAAGTCTATTTAATTTCATTTAACATTCAGAGTAGCATTTTTTTATGAGAAATGTAGTCATACTGAAATTATATGGCAATGTTTTGTTGAGTTTGAATCCTATAGGAAGAGCTCATTCCACTGTACATTCATCTAATTGAATATTTTCCACTGACAGTCAAACCAAGATTGTATTATTTGGCCAACAGCCAGACGTTAACTTTAGAAATGTTGTAAGTGTCCTGTTCAGAGTACTCCAAGACTGCAGTTAATTTGTGAAGCCAAGACTGATGGACAGGGGCTCAGGAAATTCATTATTGAATCTTAGTGATTTATAATATTTTTTACTCTATCCTCAAGACTTGAACTACGTGACTCTATACAAAGCTGTTTGCTGTGTCAGATGTTTATCAATAGAAGTACATTCCAATAAAGTATACTCCTAAACTATAAAAACATACATATGTACATACATAACACATCCATACCCGTATACACATGAATGGTAGAGCATTACATGTGGTGATACTGAAATATGTATATGTTTATATATAGTGTGTAATTTATCATATTTTTCTCAGATATACATTATACATTCACATACATATACAACACTGTACATGCAAAGATAATTTTGGAAAGACATATTAAAAATTGTTATGGAGATAATACCCCTGGAAGTATGACTGGAGAGCTGTGGATTTATGAAAGAAATCTTTATTTTTCACCATATGCTTCTTTGAATTATTCATTTTATTTTGAGCAATATTTACAATTTCATAATTTTTAAAACTACCAATATTTATGTACACAGGATTAAAGAAAAATTATTAATGTTGATTTCAGATAAATATGCAATTAATTTTCTATATAAATCAAGAAAGATTAATTCCTAAGAAAAACTTTTGTCTTATTTACAGATCTAAATCTTCTGGGAAAAATTCAGTCTGTTTTTCTTATGTTGTATATACTCACTTAACACAGGTTTAACTTTTATTTTAAACTTTTTTTCATGTTTATAGGATATTTAACTCAGAGAGCACAGATTCACACATATTTATATATACTGATGACAACATCTCCTTGTTGCATATAATTTAGCCATATTTTCTAACAGTGGAGTGGTTATTCTTGATTAACACTGGAAACTTCATCTCCTTGTGGGTGACTCACAAGTGATTTAATGCAAACCAATAGTCTCTCTAAGATAAAACACTTTCAAGTAATCTGAAGTCTTTAATATAAGACTTTTGCACAACAGGGGGATATATATTGTCATAATTGGGCTACAAATGGCAAATTCAAGGTATCTCAAGGTATTTAATAAAATACCCTCATGTGTAGATAGAAGTCAAATGGCTGTGCCTCAGTTTTACTCAATATGCTCTTTGCTTCAAGAGATTAGTGAGGGACGTAAAAGTAATTTCCCCTCAGATAATCCATGTACAGAGTATCCAAACTGCAGTAACAAAAAATTGGAGAGTAATATCTCGTAAAGTTAAGAAACCAGGCTTCATGAGGATCCTTCATAGAAAGATTACATTCCACCAAAACAAAACCTAGAAATTTACTCCTTTGGAAGAGTCAAGAATTTTGGTGTTAGTCTAGCAATTGACTCTGTGATTAGGACATTGTTTCCAGCTAACAAGACCTCTGATCTATGTACTTTTTTTCCAGAGAATTCCAATATATCCTTCCCTCCTCCTTCACAGTTTCCCTTCTTATTAACATACATTGGTTTAGCACATTTGTTATAATTGATTAAACAATAAAATATATTATTATTAATTAAAATCTATAGTTCATATTAGGATTAATTCTTAGTGCTGTATTTCTATGGGTTTTGACAAAAATATGTCATTTATCCACCATTACAGTATCATACAAAACAGTTTACTGCCCTAAAGATTATCTGTGCTTCATATATTCACTCCTCCCTTTCTCTTCCCTCTTCTAAATCTCTGGCAAGCATTGTTCTTTTTAGTTTTCCCTATCCCTATCTCTATAGTTTTCCCTATTCCTATCTCTATAGTTTTCCCTTTCCAGAATGTCAGATGGTTGAAATCTTACAGTATGCAGTCTTTCAGACTGGCTTCTTTCCCTATACAAATATATATTTAAGGCTCTTCTGTGTCTTTTCATGGCTTGATAACTCATATCTTTTAATCACTGGATAATATTCTCTTACATAGCTGTACCACATTTTGTTTATCTGTTCAGCTTTAGAAGAACCTCATGGTTGCTTGCAGATATAAGCACTCTTAAATAAAGTTATCTTTCTGCCATCCCTTCTCTGAGGTTTAATTGCCACTTCAAGTAGGTAGCTGACAATTGCATTATTCATGCTTCCTGCATTTTGTTGGGAAACTTATAGATGATCTAGTTTTAGTCTCTCCCACTCAAGAGCGCTTGTATTTCCTCAACCTTTCTGCTTTTCTAGTACCTCTTGTATGAAACATCAGCTAGATACGTTTGAATCTCTGCTTGCTCCACAGGTCACTCCCCTGCATCCTGACACTACAATCTATGTTCAAAATGGGAGTCAATCTGCTCTCAAAGGTATTCCTGGAAAGAAACATGACAACTCCTAATCTTATATTTGGCTTTGTGAGTTTAGATGCATTTATCTATGCTCACTGAAACCATAAAGATAAAGCTTACACTTGGAGAATTTCAATCAACTGTGTAGAGTTTGGATCCCCCCACAAAAAAAAAATGTTGCTGGGGGGGAATAGAAAAAAAAAAAAAAGAAAACCAGTATAAACTAAATATCTTCATAGATCTTAAATAAAAGGAGTTTGGGGCTTACAGCCCTTGAAAGAAAGTGGGCTTGATGATATTATTTATCATTTAATATTAGTATATGACAGTCACATAGTTTATCATAAGACAAATTATATAACACATGATGGTCTATAACTTCAACAGAAATCTCTGCTTGCTCCACAGGTCAAACATAGATTGTTTGACTTGAATGTACCATTCAAACATAGATTGTAGTGTCGGAATGCAGGAGAGTGACCTGTGGAGCAAGCAGAGATTTCTGTTGAAGTTATAGACCATTCATGCATTCTGACACTACAATCTATGTTTGAATGAGAGATGAACTATATAAAAGGCTGAGCACCGAAATGTCTGAACTAGGGTGTTGGAGAAGACTCTTCAGAGACCCCTGGGCAGCAAGGCAATCAAACCAGTCACTCCTAAAGGAAATCAACTCTGAATATCCATTGGAAGGACTGATGTTGAACCTGAAGCTCCAATATTTTGGCCACCTGATGTGAAGATCTGACTCACTGGAAAAGACCCTGATGCTGGGAAAGATTGAAGGCCGGAGCAGAAGGAGACGACAGATGATGAGATGGTTGAATAACATCACCAACTCAATGGACATGCTTTTGAGCAAATTCCAGCAGATAGTGAAGGAAAGGGAAGCCTGGCATGCTGCAGTCCATGGGGTGCAAAGAGTCAGATATCAATGAGAAACTGAACAATGAAAATATTGTTTTGAATATTTATCTTCTAAATTAATTTATTAAGTTATTCTGTAATAGTTTTCAATAAGTAGTGTAATTTTATGAAGAAGGAAATGGCAGCCCACTCCAGTGTTCTTGCCTGGAGAATCCCAGGGACGGCGGAGCCTGGTGGATTGCCGTCTATGGGCTCGCACAGAGTCGGACACGACTGAAGCGACTTAGCAGTAGCAGCAGTGTAATTTTATATATTAATGGTAATATTTTGATATCTTAAAATTAGCACACTATTATAACTTTAGTTTTTGTGTATTTCTAACCTCCATGTTGAAATGTATTACATCTTGATGTCAGAGAATTCACTCAATAAATATTGATGACATTTATTTTTTAGGTCCTACATTTAAAATACATGAAACAAGTAATTGTGGCCTATATTTACAAATCAAAAATTTCTAAATATCAGGCAATCAGAAAAATATTAATCAGTTCACATCTTACTTTCTTACAATATGACTCAGTAATAAGTAAATACAGAAAACACTTATTAAATTGAAGAAAGGGGTATAATAGGCAGAATATGCAGTGCCCCTCCCCACCAACCTGGCATGCTGTAGTCCATGGGGGTCACAAAGAAAGTCAGATATGACTGAGCCACTGAACAGCAACACCCTCTCCCCCACCAAAGATGTCAAAAAATGCTATTTCCTTGAACCTATGAACATGTTACCTTATATGTCAGAAGGGACTTTACAGAAATTATTAAATTTGGGTCCTTGTAAAAAAGAGAGCATTACAGATTATTCAAGTAGGTCCAATGTAGTCACAAGAGTTCTTATAACTGGGAGGTCAGAGGATCAGATTTTTAGAAAAGGAGATGTGAGGATGAATCAGAGGTCAGAGTGATGTTGTCATGAGCCAAGGAATATAAGTGTTTTAGAAGCTGGGAAAGGTAAGGAATGTATTTTCCTCTAAAGCTTTCAGGAGAATTTAGCTCTTTAGCCATCTTAAGTTTAGCCCCATAAGACTTATTTCAGGTTCTGACAGTCAAATTGTAAGATAATATATTAATATTTATAGGTATACCTCATTTTATACTATTTTGATTAATCACAGTTTGCAGATAAGTGTGGGGTTCTTGTTTGTTTGTTTTTTTCACAAACTGAAGGTTTGTGGCAACTGTTCATTGAGCAAATATATCAGTACAATTTCTCCAATAGCATTTGCTCATTTCAATCTCTGTGTCATATTGCAGTAATTCTTACAATATTTCAAACCCTCCACCAGAAGAAAGATTGAAACCACGGAAGGCTCAGATGATGGTTAGCATTATTTAACAACTAAGTATTTTTTATTTTTATTTTTTAAATTGGGTTTCCCTGGTGGCTCAGTGATAAAGAATTTGCCTGCCAATGCAGGAGACATAGATTCAGTCCCTGGGTGGGGAAGATCCTCTTGGAGAAAAAAATGGCAACCCACTTCAGTATTCTTGCTTGAGAAATTCCATAGACAGAGGAGCCTAGCAGGCTCTCTTATAATTACATGCTGAAAAAATACAAATTGTAAAATCCTGCACATTTGTGTTCAAAATATTCTTTTAAATGTATCCCAGGCTCCTGCAATATGCTACCCAGATCATATCTTTCAATATCACAAACTTAGATTATTGTGCTACCTAATGTTGAATTTTTATTAATTTTTTTATTTTTTAATTTAAATTTATTTATTTTAATTGGAGGCTAATTACTTTACAATATTGTATTGGTTTTGCCATACATCAACATGAAAGCACAAGCTGGAATCAAGATTGCCAGGAGAAATATCAATAACCTCAGATATGCAGATGACACCTCCCTTATGGCAGAAAGTGAAGAGGAACTAAAAAGCCTCTTGATGAAAGTGAAAGAGGAGAGTGAAAAAGTTGGCTTAAAGCTCAACATTCAGAAAATGAAGATCATGGCATCTGGTCCCGTCACTTCATGGGAAATAGATGGGGAAACAGTGTCAGACTTTATTTTGGGGGGCTCCAAAATCACTGCAGATGGTGACTGCAGCCATGAAATTAAAAGACGCTTACTCCTTGGAAGGAAAGTTATGACCAACCTAGATAGCATATTGAAAAGCAGAGACATTACTTTACCAACAAAGGTCCGTCTAGTCAAGGCTATGGTCTTTCCAGTGGTCATGTATGGATGTGAGAGTTGGACTGTGAAGAAAGCTGAGTGCTGAAGAATTGATGCTTTTGAACAGTGGTGTTGGAGAAGACTCTTGAGAGTCCATTGAACTGCAAGGAGATCCAACCAGTCCATTCTGAAGGAGATCAGCCCTGGGATTTCTTTGGAAGGAATGATGCTAAAGCTGAAACTCCAGTACTTTGGCCACCTCATGCGAAGAGTTGACTCATTGGAAAAGACTCTGATGGGAGGGATTGGGGGCAGGAGGAGAAGGGGACAACAGAGGATAAGGTGGCTGGAAGGCATCACTGACTCGATGGACGTTGAGTCTGAGTGAACTCCGGGAGTTGGTGATGGACAGGGAGGCCTGGCGTGCTGTGATTCATGGGGTCACAAAGAGGCGGACACGACTGAGCGACTGAACTGAATGTTGGATTTTTATTTATTTTTAATTTTTTTAACTTAAATTTATTTATTTTAATTAGAGGCTAATTACTTTACAGTATTGTATTGGTTTTGTCATACATCAACATGAATCCGCCACGGGTGTACATGTGCTCCCCATCCTAAATCCCCCTCCCACCTCCCTCCCCTTACCATCCCTCTGGGTCATCCCAGTGCACCAGCCCCAAGCATCCTGTATCCTGCATTGAACCTGGACTGGCGATTCGTTTCTTATATGATATTATACAGGTTTAAATGCCATTCTCCCAAATCATCCCACCCTTGCCCTCTCCCACAGAGTCTAAAAGACTGTTCTATAAATCTATGTCTCTTTTGCTGTCTCGCATACAGGGTTATCATTACCATCTTTCTAAGTTCCATATATATGCATTAATATACTGTATTGATGTTTCTCTTTCTGGCTTACTTCACTCTCTATAATAGGCTCCAGTTTCATCCACCTCATTAGAACTGATTCAAATGTATTCTTTTTAATGGCTGAGTAATACTCCATTGTGTATATGTACCACAGCTTTCTTATCCATTCATCTGCTGATGGACATCTAGGTTGCTTCCATGTCCTAGCTATTGTAAACAGTGCTGTGATGAACATTGGGGTACACGTGTCTCTTTCAATTCTGGTTTCCTCGGTGTGTATGCCCAGCAGTGGGATTGCTGGGTCATAAGGCAGTACTATTTCCAGTTTTTTAAGGAATCTCCACACTGTTCTCCATAGTGGCTGTACTAGTTTGCATTCCCACCAACAGTGTAAGAGGGTTCCCTTTTCTCCACTCCCTCTCCAGCATTTATTGCTTGTAGACTTTTGCATAACAGCCATTCTGACTGGTGTGAAATGGATTTTTATAACTTGTTACTTTTTCTCAATTTACATTTTTAGTTTGAAATTTCCAATAACTGGACTTCCTGATTGCGTCTGAGCTTTCATAACACAGCTATCCCATCCCATTTTCTTCCTCTTTAATGCCACCTTATAACAGACTCAACACTTTCAGGCTTCCAGTCCAATGAATATTATCTCCATCTTTCATTCTGGGTGCTTTATCAAGGCAATTAGTCTTAAAAGCTATGACACATGCAGTTTTTTGAAAGATATATTTTATATCATATATGCTTTTAATGAAAGTATAGAGCAACACACCCTTTGACATTAGACAATTAAGATAAAGTAATGAAATTTTTTTTTTTTTCTGAATGGTGAGCTTTAAGCCAACTTTTTCACTCTTCTCTTTCACTTTCATCAAGAGGCTTTTTAGTTCCTCTTCACTCTCTACCATAAGGGTGGTGTCATTGGTGTCATCTGCATATCTGAGGTTATTGATATTTCTCCCGGCAGTCTTGATTCCAGCTTGTGCTTCTTCCAGCCCAGTGCTTCTCATGATGTACTCTGCATAGAAGTTGAATAAGCAGGGTGACAATATATAGCCTTGACATACTCCTTTTCCTATTTGGAACCAGTCTGTTTTTCCATGTCCAGTTCTAACTGTTGCTTCCTGACCCACATAGAGATTTCTCAGGAGGCGGGTCAGATGGTCTGGCATTCCCATCTCTTTCAGAATTTTCCACAGTTAACTGTAATGGGAAATAGATGGGGAAACAGTGTCAGACTTTATTTTGGGGGGCTCCAAAATCACAGCAGATGGTGACTGCAGCTATGAAATTAAAAGACGCTGACTCCTTGGAAGGAAAGTTATGACCAACCTAGATAGCATATTCAAAAGCAGAGACCTTACTTTGCCAACAAAGGTCCGCCTAGTCGAGGCTATGGTTTTCCAGTGGTCATGTATGGATGCAAGAGTTGGACTGTGAAGAAAGCTCAGTGCCAAAGAATTGATGCTTTTGAACTGTGGTGTTTGAGAAGACTCTTGAGAGTCCATTGGACTGCAAGGAGATCCAGCCAGTCCATTCTGAAGGAGATCAGCCCTGGGATTTCTTTGGAAGGAATGATGCTAAAGCTGAAACTCCAATACTTTGGCCACCTCATGGGAAGAGTTGACTCATTGGAAAAGACTCTGATGCTGGGAGGGATTGCGGGCAGGAGGAGAAGGGGACGACAGAGGATGAGATGGCTGAATGGCATCACCGACTCAATGAACGTGAGTTTGAGTGAACTCTGGGAGAAGGTGATGGACAGGGAGGCCTGGCTGCTGCGATTCATGGGGTGGCAAAGAGTCGGACACGATTGAGTGACTGAACTGAACTGAATGAAATATTTACTGATAGTTTCATAGACAGTTTTAAATTAGAAATTTAATAGACATTTTAATAGAAATAATTAAGAACAACAAAAATAAGAAGGCAGTAAGTCTGCCGATATCAGAGTTGTTCAAGTCCTACCTTTTCCAAGACAACTTTCTTGACCTGCTTCTTTATAATAATTTTTTAAAAATTCCTTAAAGTTAATAATTTTTGAGTGAAGTTTAACTTTATTTTTTTCATAAATCCTCAAAAATGAATTTTTTCACCTACCATATGAAATAAGGTATACAAAAAACAGGTAATATTATTTTATTTTTCTACTCAAAAATGACTATTACCTTCCCAAATACAACTTACAATTGTATAATATCTTCCTAATGTGGACGAATGCATTACTCACAGATTACATACATCATCAATGCCCTGTCTACTTCTTCTCAAAGTGAACTGGAATTTCACAGTAATAAACATTCATGATTTTTTTTCTGAATAAGCTTATGTGAATATATTACTTGCAGGCAAAAAGAAATGTAGCAGTAAGCTGTATTGAATTTGAGTCCAATTTGAAAAAAACACTTACACAGTAGTGCACAATTTGCATAGTGCTTTTGGAAAAGCAGCAAGATGTCCAAGTATGATTGAGATTGGTCCCTAAATCCAAAATTACATCAACTCCAAGAGTTATGGTTACTTTCATCAGAAAGGTGAAAGTTGCCTGCTCAGTCAGATTACTTTCAGCAATATGCCAGAGCTTGTTGGCCATATGTTTCAAGTTGTAAGATGTCCTGTTAGAGTTATGGATGCAGTTTTGCAGTCAGGAAAATGACAGATTTCTCTTCCTTGAAGACATTAACTTTATTCCACTTTGTTCTAACACTGTTTGCAGACAATGAGAATGATATAGTAGTCCCCTGTTTTCTCAATGAGTATAATTCAAGATGAACCTACTGATACATTCTCATATGGCTTCTGTCTGACCTTTAAATTTCAGCTTACTCTCAGCCTTGTCTTCTATCAGTGTTGTCTCACTTATGCTCTTCTGTGATTCATTTCTTACTCATTTAATAATAATGAACTATTATTTATTCAGTAATAAGCATTGTTTATTATTACTGCAGCTGAAGAAAAGTATTAATCTTTTCATCTAGTCATTCAAAAGTTACTGCACAAGCAAGTATTAAGTGTAAACTTAAGTAGAAAATCAAAAAATACAATTAGTGACCATTGTTATATGGAACATTTCACACTGGTAATTAAATTTTTAAAATATACAGATATTTTAATACTATAACTTGTTTTTATATATGAATCTTAACAAATTTTTTTCTTTCAAAATCCCCTAAATGCTGGAAATTTTTGTTTAATCCAAATGTACCTGATCCTTTAGTTTACATTTTAGATCTTTCTAACAATTCTTCCTCAAATAGATACATGCTTATTGCTTGACCCCAGAATCAACCCTGAACCTTAGCCTTTTTATTTTACTTAAGCATCTTTTCTTGCACTTCCTGAAAATTTTGCTTCTTTAGTCCGTATCAATTAACACATAAATTTTTGTTGATTTTCACATTTAATACAAAGTTGCACTCCTTTTCCCTCCATTTTAGTGAGGTATAATTGACAAATAAAATTATATATTTAATGTGTACAACTTGATTTTTTGAGATATATATATATGTACACACATATATGTATATGTGTGTGTGTGTATATATATATATATATATATATATACACACACATTCTATTTCCTTTTCTAAAATCATTTCATTATATCTGAACATATTTGTTTAACTCATTTAAAATCATGAATGGCTGGAGAGCACAACAATGCACTGATTTTCTCCCCAGAGTTTTGTGTTTTATCAAACTGTTAATTAATGGTGTAAAATTATGATGAAAAACTGCCTTTGGAAAGAATTTTGAGCCATTATGGAGTTTTATTTATTCAGCAAACACTGAGCACCTGCTCTTTATCAGGTATATTAGAGACATGGTACATGTGGTAGAGAAAACACCCTGCCCTCACAGAGCCTATACTAACACCTGAAGAACACAGACAATGATCAATGAATCACACTGAATCATGATGTAAGTAGAGTTCAGATAGTAATATATGCTTGAAGAATAAAAAGCAAGTTTTTATGATAAAAAGTGAATGGGACTGGAAGACTACATTGGTCTGAGGATGAAGGGAGGCCTCCCTAAGAAGATGTCATCTAAGCTGAAGCTTAAAGAAGATGCCAGCTATGCAGAATTTTTGCAGATTAGCATCCTGGTAGCAGAAAACTAACATAAAAAACCTAACACACTCTGCTCAAACTTGAAAAATAATAGATACATGTATATATATAACTGAATCACTTTGCTGTACACTTGAAACAGACACATTGTTAATCGACTATATTCCAATATGAAATTACAAAAAAAGAACTTGCTGCTGCTAAGTTGCTTCATTCGTGTCCAACTCTGTGCAACCCCATAGATGGCAGCCCACCAGGCTCCCCCGTCCCTGGGATTTTGGTACTGGCACAAAGACAGAAATATAGATCAATGGAACAAAATAGAAAGCCCAGAGATAAATCCACGCACATATGGACACCTTATCTTTGACAAAGGAGGCAAGAATATACAATGGATTAAAGACAATCTCTTTAACAAGTGGTGCTGGGAACTCTGGTCAACCACTTGTAAAAGAATGAAACTAGAACACTTTCTAACACCATACACAAAAATAAACTCAAAATGGATTAAAGATCTAAACGTAAGACCAGAAACTATAAAACTCCTAGAGGAGAACATAGGCAAAACACTCTCTGACATACATCACAGCAGGATTCTCTATGACCCACCTCCCAGAATATTGGAAATAAAAGCAAAAATAAACAAATGGGACCTAATTAACCTTAAAAGCTTCTGCACATCAAAGGAAACTATTAGCAAGGTGAAAAGACAGCCTTCAGAATGGGAGAAGATAATAGCAAATGAAGCAACTGACAAACAACTAATCTCGAGGATATACAAGCAACTCCTACAGCTCAACTCCAGAAAAATAAATGACCCAATCAAAAAATGGGCCAAAGAACTAAATAGACCTTTCTCCAAAGAAGACATCCAGATGGCTAACAAACACATGAAAAGATGCTCAACATCACTCATTATCAGAGAAATGCAAATCAAAACCACTATGAGGTACCATTTCACACCAGTCAGAATGGCTGCGATCCAAAAGTCTACAAGCAATAAATGCTGGAGAGGGTGTGGAGAAAAGGGAACCCTCTTACACTGTTGGTGGGAATGCAAACTAGTACAGCCGCTATGGAGAACAGTGTGGAGATTCCTTAAAAAACTGGAAATAGACATGCCTTATGATCCAGCAATCCCACTGCTGGGCATACACACTGAGAAAACCAGAAGGGAAAGAGACACGAGTACCCCAATGTTCATCGCAGCACTGTTTATAATAGCCAGGACATGGAAGCAACCTAGATGTCCATCAGCAGATGAATGGATAAGCAAGCTGTGGTACATATACACAATGGAGTATTATTCACCCATTAAAAAGAATACATTTGAATCAGTTCTAATGAGGTGGATGAAACTGGAGCCTATTATACAGAGTGAAGTAAGCCAGAAAGAAAAACACCAATACAGTATACTAACGCATATATATGGAATTTAGAAAGATGGTAACAATAACCCTGTGTACGAGACAGCAGAAGAGACACTGATGTATAGAACAGTCTTATGGACTCTGTGGGAGAGGGAGAGGGTGGGAAGATTTGGGAGAATGGCATTGAAACATGTAAAATATCATGTATGAAATGAGTTGCCAGTCCGGGTTCGATGCACGATACTGGATGCTTGGGGCAGGTGCACTGGGACGACCCAGAGGGATGGAATGGGGAGGGAGGAGGGAGGAGGGTTCAGGATGGGTAACACATGTATACCTGTGGCGGATTCATTTTGATATTTGGCAAATCTAATACAGTTATATTAAGTTTAAAAATAAAAAAAATAAAAAAAAAAAAAGAACACTGGAGTAAGTTGCCATTTCCTTCTCCAATGCATGAAAGTAAAAAGTGAAAGTGAAGTCGCTCAGTCGTGTCAGACTCTAAGGCAGAATTAACAATGGTTTTGAAACAGCAACCAGATACAAAATCAATATACAAAAATCAATTATGTTTCTAGAAACTAATGGCCAGTGAGTGAGTAAAAGTTGCTCAGTTGTGTCCAGCTCTCTGTAACCCGACCCCATCTACCGTAGCTCACCAGGAACTTCTGGCCATAGAATTCTTTAGGCAAGAATACTGGAGTGGATAGCTATTCCCTTCTCCAGGGAATTTTCCCCACCTGGGGATTGAACTCAGGTCTTCTGTACTGCAGGTGGATTTTTTACCATTTGAGTCACAAGAGAAGTTAATAACAAACTATCAAAAAGAGAAATTAAGAAAACAATCCCATTTATAAGTACACCAAAAAGAATAAAAACCTAGAAATAAATTTAACCAAGGGGTGAAAGACCTGTAAACTAAAAACTGGAAAATATTGAAAAAGAAATTGAAGAGCACACAAATATATGTAAAGGTATCCCATGTTTATCAATTGGATACTTAATATTTAAATGCCTATACTACCCAAATCCGTATGTGTGTGTATATATATATTCAGTGAAATTTCTATCAAAATCCCAATGAAATTTTCCAAAGAATTAGAAAAATCAAAACCAATTCTAAAATCTGTATAGAACCACAGAAGAGTTCAAATAAAGCAATCTTGAGAAAGAAGAACAAAGCTGGAAACATTATGCTTCTTGATTTCAAAATATATTACAGAACTACGGTTATCAAAAGAGTAAGTTATATGCATAAAAATAGATGCCTAGATCAACAGCACACAATAGACAGCCCAGAAATAAACTCACACATATATAGTTAATTGATGTATGACAAAGAGCAGAGACTATACAGTGGGAAAAGGGTAATTTCTTCAAGAAATAGTGTTTGGAAAACCAGACAGCCATATGTAAAATAATGAAATTGGACCACTATTTTATATTATAAAAAAAATAATAATTCTAAATGGGCTTGAAACCATAACACTCTTAGAAGAAAACATAAGCATTAAGCTCTTTGATATTAGTCTTGATATTTTGTGGATTTTACATGAAAAGCAAAAGGAACAGAATCAAAAATAAATAAATGGGATTACATCAAGCTAAAAAGCTTCTAAACAGAAGAGAAAACCATCCTGCAAAGACAAACTACTGAATGGGAGAAAATATTTGCAAATCGTACATCTGATAAAGGGTTAATATCCAGAATATATAAAAAATTTATTCTACTCAATACCAAGGGGGCTTCCCTAGTGGCTCAGTTGGTAAATGCAGGAGACTCAGGTTCAATATCTGAGTCAGAAAGATGCCCTGGAGAAGGGAATGGAAACCCACTCCAGTATTCTTGCCTAGAGAATTCCATGTACAGAGGAGCCAGGTAGGATACTGTCCAGGGGATCGCCAAGAGTCAGACACGATGGACAAGACTGAGCAACTAACACCACACTCAATGCCAAAAAACAATTGACTAAAATATGGGCAGGGGATCCAAATATAACTTTTTCCAAAGAGAAATACAGCTGTTTAATAGGCACATGCATAGATGTTTGATATTGCCAATCATCAAAACCACAATGAGATATAGCATTACACCTGGTAGGCTGGCTACTATCAAAAAGAAAAAAAAAAAAAGTTTGCAAAGATGTAGAGAAAAGGGAACCCTTTTGCACTGTTAGTAGGAAAATAAATTGGTATAGCTACTATGGAAAACCATTTGGCAGTTCTCAAAAATTTAAAAATAGAACTACCATATTATCTAGCAATACCACTTCTGCATATTTGTCTAAAGAAAATGAAAACATTCTCTCAAAAAGATATTTAAACAATGGAATATTATTCAACCATAAAGAGATGGAAAATTTGCCATTTTTGACAACCTGGATAAAACTTGAGGGCATTATGCTAAGAAAAATAAGTCAGAAGGAGAAAGACAAATAATGCATAATTTCACTTAAATGTGGAATTTTTTAAATAAAAATTGGTGACATGATTTGGTTGTTTTTTCAAAAAGATCATCTGGAGAATGAAAAATATGCTAGCAAGGTTTAAACAAGAACATCAATGAGGAGGTCATTGTAGTAATCAAAACGTTTTACAATAGAGACTTAAAAAAATGGGGGGGGGGGCAAATTATATTTCACAGCAGCACTTTCCCAAACTGTTTAAACCTTCAGTACTTGACTATAGTACTCTCCACCTTGGAAGGGTTTCATACTACTAATTCCTTTAAATTCCAAATGAATTTTTTTCTTTAGTTTATATATCTATTGTTGTCATTTTCAGTAAAACAAAGAGTGGAGATCTTATATATATTACTTTAGCTCAGTTCAGTTCAGTCACTCAGTCTTGTCTGACTCTTTGCAACCCCATGAACCATAGCACGCCAGGCCTCCCTGTCCATCACCAACTCTCGGAGTTCACCCAAACCCATGTCCATCGAGTCGGTGATGCCATCCAGCCATCTCATCCTCTGCTGTGCCCTTCTTCTGCCCTCAATCTTTCCTAGCATCAGAGTCTTTTCCAATGAGTCAGCTCTTTGCATCAGGTGGTCAAAGGATTGGAGTTTCAGATTCAATGTCAGTCCTTCCAAAGAACACCCAGGACTGATCTCCTTTAGGATGGACTGGTTGGATCTCCTTGCAGTCCAAGGGACTAACACATGTATACCTGTGGCGGATTCATTTTGATATTTGGCAAAACTAATACAGTTATGTAAAGTTTAAAAATAAAATAAAATTTAAAAAAAAATGTATTCTAAAAAAAAAAAAAAAAAGAGTCTTCTCCAGCACCACAGTTCAAAAGCATCAATTCTTCAGCGCTCAGCTTTCTTTATAGTCCAACTCTCACAAACATATATGACTACTGGAAAAACCATAGCCTTGACTAGACAGACCTTTGTTGGCAAAGTAATGTCTCTGCTTTCTAATATGCTGTCTAGGTTGGTCATAATTTTCCTTCCAAGGAGTAAGTGTCTTTTAATTTCATGGCTGCAATCACCATCTGCAGTGATTTTAGAGCCCAGAAAAATAAAGTCTGACACTGTTTCCACTGTTTCCCCATCTATTTGCCATGAAGTGATGGGACTGGATGCCATGATCTTAGTTTTCTGAATGTTGAGCTTTACGCCAACTTTTTCACTCTCCTCTGTCACTTTCATCAAGAGGCTCTTTAATTCTTCTTCACTTTCTGCCATAAGGGTGGTGTCATCTGCATATCTGAGGTTATTGGTATTTCTCCAGGCAATCTTGATTCCAGCTTGTGCTTCTTCCAGCCCAGCATTTCTCATGATGTACTCTGCATATAAGTTAAATAAGCAGGGTGACAATATACAGCCTTGACATACTCCTTTTCCTATTTGGAACCAGTCTGTTCTTATTACATTATAATATATATTATTATATATAGTCTGTTATATATTACTTGTATGCATTTAAATCTGCAATATCCTGCTTTCCTTTGATGCAAGTATCTTCCTTTTCTATTGTGCTACATAGAATCAGTTAAATGATAGCAAATCATAGTTAAAGTGCAGTTGGAAAGAGATATCCTATTTGTTCTCTGCCTCCAAGTGTGAAACTCCTACTGTATCTATCCATATTTTTAGAGCTATGGTCAAGACTATATTTTGTCTATTTTTACTTATCCATTCATGCATTTTATAGACAAACTGTCAGAGTCCTAACTCTGCCTGTTAAGCTGATATATTTATTATTTATTAAAGGGTCTTTTATATAGGAATTAGTTTCTTGGAAATTTGTGTTCTTGAAAAGAAATGGGTTTGTACAAAAAAATGAGGAAAACTGTTTTTTGTTTTTTGATCCAGTACTCAAGCTGTAGATTGGTTTAATGTGGTAACATCATTATGCCTTCAACACACCATATTATTAATTTATGGTTTTGAGAAAAGGAAAGTGATTTGTTCATATATAAACATATATAACGCCATGCTTAAACCTGAAATTCTTAAAAAAAAATTTTTTTTCTCAATTAACAATATGTAAGTTTCCTATGAGTTTAGTTTTTTCTTTACATTTATTTTCTTAAGGCAGATTAGATAACCATGAATTCAATCTTGAAACTAGTATGAAGTTTTCAATTTTAATTTAAATCTTCTAATCTCTTCTGGCAAGAGTGGGGAAGGAGGCAAGCTTTGTATAATGCATTAAAGCCACGACTCAACCCCCCAAAATTTACAGTGATGACTAAAACAGGGTAAGTTTCACATTCTTGTTAGAGGAGTGAAACTGAATAGAGTGGTATATTTGGGAACCAGGACCAAACTAAGAGGAAGGGCCTTTGTAGTAAAGGAAAATGTGACTGGCTTTTGTTACAAAGCTATAATAAGGGCCAGGAGTCTAGGTGGAGGTCAGTTCTATGAAGCAGTAATAAATTATAGTGTAAAATTTCCATGGTCTCCTCCCTACTACTGCAATAAAGAATTCATTGCAGTTAAAATTCAAACAAGAATGAAGGATATTCAGCCATCTCTGAGACCCATCATCACCCTATTTTACATGACAAATACTCAGAACCCAAATCCTCCCATCCAGCCCCACCTAGACCACTGATACATGGAGAGAAGAAATACTCTCCATTCTTCAGTTCAGTAGTCACAAGCAGATCTGAAGGAAAGACAGACAGCAGCAACTACACAGAACTACTTTCTACTGTGGTACGCATGTCAGGTTTAGAGCTGACATCTATCTACCTTTGTCTCTGCCTTGACTTTTAATATGCAAACACAGCTAAGAGATCTGTTCATTCACCATGGTTAGTATTGTATGATAAATTTTGAAAGAAAATTATAAGAAAGAAGATAAGTTACTGGAATAGAATAGTTTCATTCATATGCCTTATCAGAAACAATTTTGACAATATGGCTGTGATTTGGTTCTGTTTTAATTCATATTCCTGAAGTAAGAAAAGGAGAAACACAAGCTTCAACAAATTTTCTTTTCCTCTGTTTGGTGTTGGTGGGAAAGGACCATTATAAACTACTGCAAATTAGTTGCTTCCAGAGTGGTGACTAAAGTTGGTCACGTTTTATAGCAAAAAATAATAATCTTCAGTTCAGTTGCTTAGTCGTGTCTGACTCTTTGAGACCCCATGAACTGCAACACGCCAGGCCTCCCTGTCCATCACCAACTCCCAGAGTTCACTCAAACTCACATCCATCAAGTCTGTGATGCCATCAGCCATCTCATCCTCTGTCGTCCCCTTCTCCTCCTGCCCCCAATTCCTTCCAGCATAGGAGTCTTATCCAGTGAGTCAACTATTAGCATGAGGTGGCCAAAGTATTGGAGTTTCATAAGTTCATAAAACTATAAAACCAGTACTTACTCATGGAAAAATGTGGTAGTGTAAAATGTTAAGTAAACATTATCTTTCTTTCCTATTCCCTTCATGAGACTCTAGTCATATAACCCAAACAGCAGTCATTAATAACGCTTTGAAAGTGAAGTCGCTCAGTCGTGTCCGACTCTTAGCGACCCCATGGACTGCAGCCTACCAGGCTCCTCCATCCATGGGATTTTCCAGGCAAGAGTACTGGAGTGGGGTGCCATTGCCTTCTCCTGCTGCTGCAGCTGCTGCTGCTGCTAAGTCGCTTTAGTCGTGTCCGACTCTGTGTGACCCCATGGACTGCAGCCTACCAGGCTTCTCCATCCCTGGGATTCTCCAGGCAAGAACACTGGAGTGGGTTGCCATTTCCTTCTCCAATGCATGAAAGTGGAAAGTGAAAGTGAAGTTGCTCCCTCATGTCCAACTCTTAGCAACCCCATGGATTGCAGCCCACCAGGCTCCTCCATCCTTGGGATTTTCCAGGCGACAGTACTGGAGTGGGGTGCCATTGCCTTCTCCTAACGCTTTGAAGTGTTTGTCAAAATTTGCCATTCATATACAACATATATAATGATATTGTTTCCACTTAAAGACTGAAATTTAAAACAATATTGAACTTGCTTTTTGAAAATAACATTTAGAAACATAAATGCTTCTATACTTCTATTATCTATTAAACTAAATTAGCAAATAAAAGGCTGCATTTATTTATGGCTCTAGCAAAAATCAATGTTAGAAAGTCACAAATTTAGCTGAAATACAGTCTTTTCAATATTTCAGACTGCCCATGTGGCTTTTTAGTTAGTAATTAAGTTGAGGGAAAATAAATTTCAACTTTTGGCTCAGAAAATATCAAAGAAGAAAACATAAAAATCTAACTCTTCCCCCAAAATTAAGTGTATATATTGGTAAATGTGGAAATAAGTATCAACAAGGAATTTTTAAGAGGAATACTATTTTCACTGGAGCTGAAAAATAGTTAAATAGAGATACTGGCTAAATGAAATGAGGAAAAGCTAATGACTCCATTGGTTAGATTCTCTTAGTCCATAAGTTACTCTCCAGAAATTTAAGTGTTTTGACAGGAGCATAAAGCCAGCATCCTGCAGCTGGAACATAGTCCCAGGAGCAGAATTTACACACAGAAGTTTTGGCTCACCATCAAGAAAACTTTTATCCAAATAAATTTAAAAAAAAATTATAGTGCTAGAAAGGACAATAGAATTCCCAAAAGAGATAGAGTATATTCCCCTATATCGAGACATTCCATACCTTACAAAAGAATTTAACTTCCTTGCTTTTCAGAAACACCATTGTTGGTAATTCTCCAATATCTCTGTGTAATGCAGCCCATAGCCTCACATCCTTATGTTTAGAATCATATGGGTTTCTGGAAGTCTAATTGCAACTTATTTCAGCTATAATTCAGCCAATTCATCTTCTGTTGTTAATGAAAGAGAACTGAACACAACCTCGCAGTTCGTTTAGGCTAAGCCTATTATTTGCATATGTCAGTGTGCGATGTTCCCTGGAGAAATATTTTTCCACTTTGCCACAATGCACCTAAAACTTTTAGCCATAACTTTGTAAAAACATCAGCATTATTTGCATATACTGTACGCATCTGGATGACAATACGGTTTTGATCACTGTGCGATCCAGTGACATGGCAGGAAGCCAGAAAAAGCATATAAAGTGGGAGATCTCATCCCTGCCTAAGACTATTTACTCTGTAGTGAGGAAGAGGTAAAAGCCATTTCGAAATGTTTGCTGCAGCTTCACAAGAAATAGGCTTGAAATAAAAGAGCTGAAGAGCTTTCATTATGAATGATATCTGGATCTCTTGGTCCCAAAACAAAAATTCTACACAAAGCTCTTAAAGAGCAGCCAAACAAACCCCAGGAGTAAAAAGGCACAGTGGGATAAATGTATGCTCTGCTAAAGGAAATACATTGAAAAACAGAGCTGTAAGTGGGATGGAGCTGAGGAGAAAACATAAAGTATTCACGGGTTGATTTCAGGGAATTCAAAGAAATAAACTTTTATGTGAAGTTGTAAATGAGCCATATGAAGGACCAGGGAAATGGAGAAAATGATCAAAGACCAAAGGGGGGAAAAATACATAGGATATTAACCTTGCAGAAACAGCCTGTTTGATTTAAAGAACACATGAAAATGATCCAGAAAGTAAAGGCAGAAAATAAAATGGGGAAAACAAAGGGCACTGAGATAGAGGATAAAAGGTTTTACAGATAAATAAAGCAGCAATAAGCTTACAAGGGTCACTGTTACCTCTTGAGTGACCAAAAGGCAACTAGGTTATGGATCAAGCAGATAGGATGGGATGTGTCAGCCTCTCTTCTTCCATTAGAAAGTAGAAGGAAGTGTGCTGAAAACACTCTTTTCTTCCAAAGGTAGAGACACTGAAAAGAGAAGTGAAAATTAAGAGTATCTCAAAAATATGTTTAAAAAGAATTCTTAAGCCAGCTAAAACTAGAAATTTGAAGAGACCACTAATAATGGAGGAAGAAATAAACATTTGCATGTACTAGCTAATACAGGAAAATAAAATGTACAGTTAAAGTACATTTTTATATAGGTTGGTGATTCTTTTCTTGCAGGTAAATATAGTAATATTTAGGTACAGTATGAGATGGTTAGTCAAACAAAACTTCCTTTCTATTTAAAATAAATGGAAATGAAAAACAATTGATGATGTTATGTGCCAGCCTGGATGGGAGGGTGTTTGAGGGAGAATGGATTCATGTACATGTATGCTGAGTCCCTTCACTCTTCACCTGAAAGTATCAAAACATTGTTAATTGGCTATAGCCCTACACAAACTGGTTTTGGTGTTAAAAAAAAAAGAAAGAAAAGAAAAAGAATTGATGAAAACATGTAGTATAGATACATCATTTTTTGGTTTCCTCATAATATAATTTTACTTCAAGTTTGATACAGCTCTAACTTCTTGCATCTATAGTAATGGTACAATCTTGTAACAATGTTGGAAAACTAAATTGTCAATGTAAATCTGGCAGAGGTATCACAGAGTCATGCTTATAAAATATCTTTAACTGCTTACTAAACATTATTACTATTATACCAAATTGCTCAGAAAATTTCTTTGAAATATCTGAATATTTTCTGTTCCTTAAAGTTTCTCTTTAAATTCACTACAAACAAAAGAAATGGCTGTCAATACTATATATCAGCATGGTAAGGTACATAAAAACATATTTACTTTTATACACTGTGCCTCATTTCTGTCAAGTGCACCCAAATGACCAGAAAGCTGTTAGGGGCTTAAATCTGAATAGCACTAGCAAAAGCCAGAATATGTAGGTTATATGCATGCTCTAGTCCATATCTCCAGATCCCATATCTCTCCATATGGCATCACATTTTCCTTCTCATTTTAGAGGAACTGTCTACATTAAATCCAGCATGGTATACAACTCTTACTCAATCCAGGTCATTGAACCCAGACAATAAGGTTGTTTCTATGATTCTTTATCTACCAAAAGCCAGAAAACAAAAAAGAAACTTAGATGTTTTAAAGTTCTCACCACTATTTCAGATTAAAAATAATAACATACTATATATGATTGCAGAGCTTCCCTGGTAGCTCAGATGGTAAAGCGTCTGCCTGCAATGCAGGAGACCTGGGTTCAATCCCCGGGTTGGGAAGATCCCAAGAGAAGGAAATGGTAACCTTCTCTTAATGATTATGTCATATAAACTGAAGAAAGATTACATGATCTTCTGCCATTTTAAATGTGATACCAGTAGCATTTTATTCACAATAGAATGAGAATACTGCAGATATATATCAGAGTTAACAGAAAACTTTGGAAAATAACTTCAAGATACTCTTCAGAGAATCACCTCAAATATCTGTAGAACATTATCTGAAGGAGTGGCTTTACCTTAATGGTAAATTTCACAAGTATTAGGAAATATGCTTTGCAATTGCAGCATAACCATAGTGGAAATGCACATGGTTTCAGGACATCAGTCTTTTCATCTCTCGGCCATGAGGAATTTCACTACCATTCAGAGTGTAAAACTTGAAGAGAAAACCACTGTTGACCCTTCATTTTTCATTTTCTATCAGCAAGTACTCTATTAAAGTAATATGATTTAAACAATCTACACAGCAGCAGTGTTGATTTTAAATTGAGTCAACTTTATAATGCATACATTACCATCAAAGCAAATATTCCAGAATGGGTATGCTCATATAATGCAATACTCTCTTTATATAATTAACAGTATAAACAATTTACCCTGCAATGTCTTGTCATGCAGCTAGTACTGGGTTGGCCAAAAATCTTGTTGATGCTTTTCTGTAAGATGTTATGGAAAATCCCTAACAAACTTTGTGATCAAAACCAATAGATTGTGAATAAATAAACCAATCATTCTCTGTAATGGACAATAAATATCTGATTTCTGCCAAATGTACCCTTAATTACTGTGACCAAATGACACATAGCACCAATTCTTTAGTAACCTTTATTTGTCTATTAGCTTACTATTGGGAATATAAATGGTTGAGAAAGCTATATCTCTTGCAGTGAATGGTGTCATTCAGATATCTCTGGTTTTACTTTGCCTTTTATTCAACCAATTTATCTCTAGCTTGTAAATCATGTATCAGAAATAAATTGGGTTGTAGAATATCCTATTCTCATGTTTTTTCCTACACAAAATCAATTTAATAAGATGTGATGTAAGTCTGCCTTATAAATTACTTAATACTCAGGGAAATTAATAAAAACAGAAATTCCTACTAAAACTAGATTTTTAGCCATAAGCAAAATGTTTAATATCCTAGTGAAGTGGAAAACACAATCCTGTCTTTTATTGTGTCACTGCTAATTAATCATAACAGAAATAATGCTATTAGCCAAGGAAAAGAGGCAACGAGTCAGTCAGTCAGTTCAGTTGCTCAGTTGTGTCCAACTCTTTGCAACCCCATGGACTGCAGCAGGCCAGGCCTCCCTGCACATCACGAACTCCCAGAGTTTACCCAAACTCGTGTCAATTGAGTCGGTGATGCCATCCAACCATCTCATCCTCTGTCATCCCCTTCGCCTCCTGCTTTCAGTCTTTCCCAGCATCAAGGTCTTTTCAAATGAGTCAACTCTTCACATCAGGTGGCCAAAGTATTGGAGATTCAGCTTCAACATCAGTACTTCCAATGAACACAGGACTGATCTTCTTTAGGATGGACTGGTTGGATCTCCTTGCAGTCCAAGAGACTCTCAAGAGTCTTCTCCAACACCACAGTTCAAAAGCACCAATTCTGTGATACCCAGCTTTCTTTATAGTCCAATTCTCACATCCATACATGACTACTGGAAAAACCATAGCCTTGACCAGACAGACCTTTGTTGGCAAAGTAATGTCTCTGCTTTCTAATATGCTGTCTAGGTTGGTCATAACTTTTCTTCCAAGGAGTAAGCATCTTTTAATTTCATGGCTGCAGTCATCATCTGCAGTGATTTTGGAGCCCTCAAAAATAAAGTCTGACACTGTTTCCACTGTTTCCCCATCTATTTGCCATGAAGTGACGGGACTGGATGCCAAGATCTTAGTTTTCTGAATGTTGAGCTTTAAGCCAACTTTTTCACTCTCCTCTTTCACTTTCATCAAGAGGTTTTTTAGTTCCTCTTCACTTTTTGCCATAAGAGTGGTGTCATCTGCATATCTGAGGTTATTGATATTTCTCCCTGAAATCTTGATTCCAGCTTGTGCTTCCTCCATCCCAGCATTTCTAATGATGTACTCTGCATATAAGTTAAATAAGCAGGGTGACAATATACAGCCTTGACGTACTCCTTTTCCTATTTGGAACCAGCCTGTTGTTCCATGTCCAGTTCTAACTGCTGCTTCCTGATCTGCATACAGATTTCTCAAGAGGCAGGTCAGGTTGTCTGGTATTCCCATCTCTTTCAGAATTTTCCACAGTTTATTGTGATTCACACAGTCAAAGGCTTTGGCATAGTCAGTAAAGCAGAAATAGATGTTTTTTTCTGGAACTCTCTTGATTTTTCTATGACACAGCAGATGTTGGCTATTTGATCTCTGGTTCCTCTGCCTTTTCTAAGTCCAGCTTGAACATCTGGAGGTTCATGGCTTACATATTGTTGAAGTCTGACTTGGAGAGTTTTGAGCATTGCTTTGCTAGCATGTGAAATGACTGCAATTGTCCAGTAGTTTGAGCATTTTTGACATTGCCTTTCTTAGGGATTGGAAGGAAAACTGACCTTTTCCAGTCCTGTGGCCACTGCTGAGTTTTCCAAATTTCCTGACATATTGAGTACAGCACTTTCACAGCATCATCTTTTAGTATGCTGGAATTTCATCACCTGGAATTTCATCACCTCCACTAGCTTTGTTTGTCATGATGCTTCGTAAGGCCCTCTTGACTTCACATTCCAGGATGTTTGGCTCTAGGTGAGTGATCACACCATCGTGATTATCTGGGTCATGAAGATCTTTTCTTGTACAGTTCTTCTGTGTATTCTTGCCACCTCTTCTTAATATCTTCTGCATCTGTTATGTCCATACTATTTTTGCCTTTTATTGAGCCCATCATTGCATGAAATATTCCCTTGGTGTCTATAATTTTCTTGAAGAGATCACTAGCCTTTCCCATTCTATTGTTTTCCTCTATTTCTTTGCACTATCACTGAGAAAAGCTTTCTTATCTCTTCTTGCTGTTCTTTGGAACTCTGCATTCAAATGGGTAAATCTTTCCTTTTGTCCTTTGCTTTTTTCCTCTCTTCTTTTCACAGCAATTTGTAAGGCCTCCTCAGACAACCATTTTGGTTTTTTGCATTTGTTTTTCTTGGGGATGGTCTTGATCCCTGCCTCTTGTACAGTGCCATGAACCTCCATCCCTAGTTCATCAGGCACTCTATCAGATCTAGTCCATTAAATCTATTTCTCACTTCTACTGTTTAGTCTTAAGGGATTTCATTCTGGTCATATATGAATGGTCTATTGTTTTTTCCTACTTTCTTCAATTTCAGTCTGAATTTGGCAATAAGGAGTTCATGATCTGAGCCACAGGCAGCTTCTGGTCTTGTTTTTGCTGACTGTATAGAGCTTCTCCATCTTTAGCTGCAAAGAATATAATCAATCTGATTTCAGTATTGACCATCTGGTGATGTCCATGTGTACAGTCTTCTCTTGTGTTATTGGAAGAGGGTGTTTGCTATGACCAATGTGTTCTGTTGGCAAAACTCTATTAAATTTGCCCTGCTTCATTCTGTACTCCAAGGCCAAATTTTCCTATTACTCCAGGTGTTTATTGACTTCGTGCTTTTGCATTCCAGCCCTTTATAATGAAAAGGACATCTTTTGGGGGTGTTAGTTCTAAAAGGTCTTATACGTCTTCATAGAACCATTCAACTTCAGCTTCTTCAGTGTTATTGGTTGGGGCATAGAAATTACTTTATTTTTGCAACAAATTTTCTTCTCTTCCATTAGTATCTGGATTACCCTTAGTTTGTTATGACGCATTTTTAAACTTCTACCAATTTTACATCATTCCTACCTTTAGATTGATTCACCCTCAAGTAGCAAGACAAGAATGTTACCAACAATAATTTTTTAAAGCCCAGGCATCTTTAGTGTGAGGCAAATCTATGGTTCAAAATATAAAATCTGCTCAACTGATGGGCTCCATGTGGAATGACTCATGTTCATCAACTTTTCTGTGAAGAGTTCAAATAATCATGGACTGAACAGAAGCATGTATTTTAATTCTATAAGAAAATTGTAAGCATTCCTGTGCTATTTCTAAAATTATAATTGATTTTGAATGGGAACACCCTTCATTGCCTTTGACACTGTATGCACTAAATTCAATATTTTGTGTACCATGCTAATATAAAAAATTGATGAGTATAAAATTGAAAAGACATATCTGCTCTTAATACCAGAGGTGTAATTATCTGGAAATCTATGGTTAGAACTATAGATAAGGTTAAGATAAAGGTGTAAACATACCTAGACATTTCAGAAAATATATACTGAATAAGTAAATAGCATACACTATTTGTTTCAAGCTAAATTCATAAAAAATGTAAGATGGCACTAATTTTTTTTTTCCAAGGCTTTGTGGTTATAAGTATTCATTTAACTTAAGTCTGACTTTCAAATGCCAAACACAGAGAATGACATTGTTTCCAGATGTAGCTTTTAACAGATCATGTCTTTAGTAATTAAGTGCAGTCAGATCTGAAAAGACTAGTAATTGAAGCAACATAGATTACAATTTATTGCTGAACAATTCCAGACACAAGAAAGAAAGTAGAATTAAAGAGCTTCAGACATCAGACTCCATGTTCTTAGATGCTGCTTTTATGCCTTAAAGTAACAACATTCGTTTTGTTTAATACACACATACACACAAGTGTGTATGCATGCACAGCTTATACAATAAATAAATAACAAAATTAGTAGAATTGAAGAGATGGGGAAATTACTGGAAATATATCATCCCCTCTGGGGTATCCATTTTTTTAGTGTTACTTTGTTTTGTTGTACATGGATATGATATTATTTAGTGCAGTAACTGTACTTACAGTGAAAACTCATTAGATGTCCACTTTACCCTTCCCTACTTAGTTCAAAGGACAGACAGTTTGACTCCAAACCTGAACATCAGCTCTTAGCTCTTGGCTCTGATGTGCTCAAAATAGTTTATGTGCATGTATAAACTGAACCATCAGAAACAGGACCTCAATCCATTAAAATGTCAGAAGATCAAGTTCACAGTGAGTCAATAGCTAAATTTCCAAGCCCACAGTCTGGATCACTGTCAGAGTCTCCCCATTATTTAGGTGAGTTGATTTACTAATATGGCAGCCAATAAGATTTATGTTCTTGAAGTCTGATTTATGGATTGAATCCACTGTGTCCTACAAACTGTAAATAATATTTACCTACATAGAAACAAAATTTCAAAAAGGTGGCTTTTAAATATAAAAAAAAATACAAAAGTTTTCAAATGTATTGTTCTGCTACAAGGTAGATATCAGAACCATAGGCAAGATTGTTTTACCACACTCTCTAAAAGGACTAAAATGATGAAAATACATTTTTCTATTCTTTATAACTGCCATTTCTCACTTCGATGCTTTTTTAAAACACAACTGACAACCACAGAAGAAAAAAATCATAGTATTTTTTCACTGTATCAGGCTCTTGGGTCTTCCCTGGTGGACCAGTGGTTTACAACTCCGACCTTCCACTGCAGGGAGCGTTAGTTCTATTGTCAGATTTTTGCTTTGTTAATTAAGGAAATGTCAGTCAAAAAGTAAACTGTTTTGATAGAGTTTTAGTCAGATTCCATTCAATTTGAGTAGATTTTTTCATCTTTGCTCAATTAACAGATATTTCATGGATATTATTTTAGTATTTTACTTCTTTGACATGTTGGGCCCATGTGAATAAGAAGGGAGCCAGAACATGTTGCAGAGTTTTAACATGTAAGAGGTCAAGAAACAAAACACAATCTCTGATAACTCACTCTAATCTATATGTTGCCTAGATGCTATTTATTTTTGAGCACCTATTTGGCTTCCAATAAGGAGAATCAAATAATAACATCTTAGTAAGCATAACTGAGGTTCACTAAGCCCTTTGCCAATGTGATACCATTGGTTACTTTGAATATTTAATACATATTATTCTGAATCATAGACTTAAAATTGGTTGGAAAGTCAATAGGTTAGTTTCTAAATGTTTAATAATTTTCAGTGCACTTCTGAAAAGAGGAGTCTTTTTACTGAGTAATAAATGACTATGTTTATTGCCAATATTGATTCATCCTTTAAAAAATATATATATGCTCTTCACTTACAATCAAGAAAACTGAAGCACAAAATTTTGTACACAGATTTGAGCATGAAGTCATATATGTGGTGAGAAATATAATTAATTTTACAGTAATTTATTAAATCACCATTTTAAATATATTTCATTCTAACTAAAATCAAGTTAAATCTCAAAGATTCAGACATGACTGAGCAACTGAACTGAAAATCAAGTTTGAAAACAAGCTATCTTACATATAAAATATACAACAAAGAAGCTACTAAAGATCACTAAGGGCAATAACATGAATTTTTAAAAGATAAATATTTTTTCTACCTTGATATTTTTATACTTAGAAAGCTATTACCAGAACCATCTTTAGAATAAATAAAGAATAAATTTGGCCTAAAATACATTAATTTGCTTTACTATAGAATCATGCCACAAAAGCCTGTTAGTATCTTTTAAATTGAATCACACATATTGTAATTAATTGATTGATACTTATTATAGATAAATTCATAAAACTGAGGCTGAACTAAATTATGTTTCAGACAATGCAAAGTTAACTTCTAGGCTTCCATGATGTTGGGTGAACCGTTATAATGAGATGGTTGTTCTTCATCTTTCTAAGGTGCAGCAGAAGATAATCAGAATGCGTTTTCAAGAGTTCTTATTTACTTTCCCCTTGAAATGAAGCTGGCAATGGTAGTCAGTCCTTGGCTATTGTTAAGTTTATGCAAAAAAGTTGATGAATGAATGAATATGTAACTTTTGCTCTTAAAAAGGTCTTATAAAAAACAGTGTTTCACTTAGGAAGGTTTTTTGATGTCATTACTAATTCACTTTTATTGCAGTCTAAATTCTCAGAAAGCCTACTGAAATATTCCAATCAAATATGTCATAATGAATGTATTTCACACAAGCATATTTATGTTATTCCTTCTGATGAGTGAAAGTTATTGTTTAACTCTTATTGCAAAAACTTCATCATACTTTAGATCTGATAAAAAGGTGACTATTGAGGATATTAAGATAAGACATCTATTACTGAAACTATTGTGATAGACTTGATAGGAAAGCCTCTTTGACACATATCTTCAGTACATGACAATGTCAAAATAATTTCCCAAGGCAGATTAGATCTTGCCATGAACACCAACATAAAACACATAATGCCTTAAAACATCATAACAGCAAACTGTATATTGTTTTTCATTTCATGCTCCTTAAACACTGGACTCATTTTCTGAGTCAATCTTCTTTATTCCTCAATACGCCTTGGCAGATAGTTTTCTTTCATGTTATTTGTAAGGAGAATTCTTTTGCTTATCTTTAAGATACTTCATTTTTCCTTTGGCTTCCCTTGAATTTTTTTAATAAGAAAAAAAGTTGAATCAAACATATTTGAATTTGTATAATATGTCTTAAATATCTTGGTCATAAATAAATACCTAAAATAATGTATGAGTATATTTTAATCTATAAATACATTAATAGGGTACATATTTAGGCATTATTTACCCTATAATGTATTTATATGATATAAATATATATCTGTACATTTTGCCCAACTCATCTTTCTTATCACACTCACTAGCAAAGTTTGCTTTAAATTTCTTATGCAAAATCCATTTTTTTACTTCATTATAATCAAAGTAAGCATTAATTACGTATGCTATGTAACTAATTCTAATCCCACCAATGCTTGTTGTTCCAGTTGTTCCACTTTGAGAATTTTGGCTAACAGTGAGGTGTCCAATGGAAAATACTGGATGCTGCACAATGAAAGAGAAATTTGCAATGATTGGCACTCAAAGCCAAGATGAGACCTAGAGATTTATCCAGAGTAGGTGCTCAATAAGTTTATTATTATTCATTATTACCACCTACATTTTATGTTTTCAAATACTGTGACATTTACAATGCATGTTTCTGCAAAAATCATTATTTGTTATTATATATATTTATTGAAAAATTTCTGAAACATCAAGACAGATAATCTGTCCAGATTGTCTTAGTTTCCTCTGCCAGGGTCAATTTCATAGCCAAAGACATAACTCCTTATCACTTGATCAGTTACCAATTACATGTAATAGAAAAATCAAATAAATAAATTTAATTGAGAACACTAACACATAGAAAAATAGTGATTTCATCCCAGGTTACATTAATTTTTTTTTCTTTTTTTTTAAATTTTATTTTATTTTTAAACTTTACATAATTGTATTAGTTTTGCCAAATATCAAAATGAATCCGCCACAGGTATACATGTGTTACCCATCCTGAACCCTCCTGCCTCCTCCCTCCCCATACCATCCCTCTGGGTCGTCCCAGTGCACTAGCCCCAAGCATCCAGTACGATATCAGGTTACATTTAAAAAAACAAACAACAACAACAAAAAGGCAGAAAGTGATTCCAGTAGTGCCAACACCAAACCTTTCTCTCCACTAGATACATTTCTAAGATGAATTATTTCTCTGTGCTCTAGGACAAAAAGTGGTGGGGAAGGAGATGCAGAGCTGGAGCTCAGTGCCTAGCATCTGAAAATGTACATATCTCTCATGTCAAAACTCAAGCAATGCAAAAGTCTCTGCTACCAGCTAACAAGTTCAAAGAAGGATGGTCTTTGTGCTATTGTGTTATTTTCTCCTGAAATAAGAGCACCTTATCAAGAAAATAATTACTTGTTTAGGGATTTGCTTTTAACTGATCAATCAGCTCCCAGACTGATTGACCATGAATGTGTCTCTAACTGTAAGGGAGTCTTTAGATCCCCTACAATAGGAAATGGCAACCCACTTCAATATTCTTGCCTCGAAAATCTCACGAACAGAGAATGGGCATGCTACAGTCCATAGGGTCTCAAAGAGTCAAATATGACTGAGTGTCTGAGCACAGACTCTTTGATTCTTCACTAGACTGCATAGATGCAACTATATTTACATATCCACTATTGTCCTTGCTGCCTCCTCTTATTGCCCATCCTGGGATTGTTAAATTGATTACAAAATTGACACACTGAAGAGCTATCCTTACCATCAGTTTTTGAAGACACAGCTGTCACTGGAGCATTAGAGAATATACTATTCAATAATGTGGCTATGCTATTCTCATTGCAATTCTCATCCACAGAAAATAAAGCTATTTACTCATTTGTCTTGGTCAAAGTACATCTTTACCTCAGTTGTTCAGTTCAGTTCAGTCACTCATTCGTGTCCGACTCTTTGCGACCCTATGAACCACAGCACGCTATTGTTGAAAAATTAGATTGATATTTTAAGGGTCAAAAATATAGTTCAGCTTAATAAATTTATCTAAAGCCTACTGATTTGATACTGAGTCACTTCATATATATCATACTATAATGATTAAAAGCATAGATTCTAATATTAGGCCTGCCTGTTTTCCAAGTCCAGTTCTCTGCCTATCCAGTGTGACTTTAAGCAAATTACTTAACAAATTCATAGTATCATTTTATTCACTTTTTAAAAATTTTGTTTGTTTATTTGTTTATGGCTGTACTGGGTCTTCATTGTTCCACAGGCTTTTTCTAGTTGCAGCAAGCAGGGGCTGCTCTCTCGTTGTGGTGTGAGGACTTCTCTTGCAATGGCTTCTCTTGTTGTAGAGCACCAGCTCTAGGACGAGTGAGCTTCAGTAGTCATGGCTCATGGGCTCAGTAGTTGGGGCTCTCAGACTCTAGAACACAGACTCAATAGCTGTGGAGCACAGGCTTAGTTGCTCTGAGGTATGTAGGATCTTCCCAGAAGAAGGATGGAACCTGTGTCTCCTTCATTGGCAGGCAGATTCTTTACCAAGAGCCACAAGAGAAGCCCCCCTTTACTTTTAAAGTGAGAATATTAATGGTCCTTACTTCATAGAATTATTTTAGATATCAAATGAGTTAATATTTGTAAAGTAATTAGAACAGTACCTGGACTAAAAGTATTTGTTAGATTTTAAATTAAAGTTTGTGAGGTAGGGGACATGGGGGAGAGGTACTAACTCCATTTTATAGATACAGTAATTAACAAATTGATCAAAAATTAATCCATTCATTCATCAGATTATATTGTAACTTTACATTCTGGGTACTATAGCTACTGAAAGTATTTTACAGAATAGTGGAGTAGTCAGGATTTTTAATTATTTTTATGAAAAATGATAAAGAAGCACAGAGAAAAAAGTAGTCTGAATGGCAACTCAGAAAAGTGTTTTTAAATGACAAGCACTGAAATTCAGGATCTCTGTATTATTACAATCACCAGCATATCTGCCTATTTATATTTAGCACAATCTAAGTGGTTATTAAAACAATGCAGATATTTGAGAAAAACTGAGCCTCCTGGAAAAGGCCATTTTTGTAAACTACCTCTTACCTGAGGAAAGGATCAATGATTGGGAGAAATAATCTGGAGACAATCAAATTGTGGTGCTACAGCTTTAGTTTTCTACCTATTCTATTTTCTGAAAAGAAAGTAATGAATTTAAGATGTGATGGAAAGCAAAAGATAAGAGAGCTAAACTACTAGCCAAGCAGAAGTATATGACATTGCATAAAAGCAAGGATTCTAAAGTTTGACTCCCTGGGTTCAAGACACAGTTTTGGCATTCTTATACTCCATGACCTAGACAAGTAACTTTACTTCAGCGTGTACTGTTTCTTCAACTGTTAAATGATGTTAAGAAGAACATTGTTCTTTTTCTTTGGTTGCAAACAGTACAAGCATGATATAAAAGATATGTTTCATAAATTATATATAACAAATATAGGTTTGTTACTAAAAAATAGCCTCTGAAGTAAGATTGTCTGGATTTGAATTCTGGCTCCAGCAACTACAGTATGTAAAAAGTTTATAAGTGTTACTTAATCACTCTACAACAATCAAGAAGGATATTTTTTAAATCTACATATGTTAAAACATATTGTTGTGATAGAGTAAAAAATTGTGTTTAATTTACCTTAAAAAAACAACGCTGCTCCAATTCATCAGACTATAAAAATAATCCCATATTTAGTAGCTTAAAACAAAAGTAGACAAGCTTCTACAAGTCCTTGTAGGATTGGAAATACTGCTAAGATCATCTCTTGAAAATTATAATTTACCACTGTCTGTTCTCTGGTCATAATAATTCATGTCCCTCTCATGTGCAAAATGCAATCTTCCCTTCCCCAAAATCCCCCAAAGTCTTATCCCATTATGGAATTTGTTTCAGTATTGAAGTCTAGGATCTTCTAGCTCAGTTTCAATTGTAGATTGAAGCTCCTCAGGTAACACTTGTCTAGTATAACTTCTAGAGAATAGTCCTGTTGATTTGAAGTCCTGTTGATCTGAAACTAAAACAACAAGCTACCTGACCCAGACAACCCCCAGATACCATGGTTAGACATGCCATAGATTCTTTAGTTTAAAAATAAAAATATAAGACACTAAGAAATCACAGGTCCACAGAAATTCTAAATCCCAGTTGGAGACAGTTTGACAGGAATCATTCTCCATAGCTATTGGTTTTGCCCCCTTGGCTTTTGGGCTTTCCTGGTAGCTCAGATGCTAAAGCATCTGCCTGCAAGAGACCTGGGGTTCAATCCCTGGGTAGGGAAGACATGGCAAGCCACTCCAGTATTCTTGTCTTGAGAATTTTAAGGATAGACGAGACTGGTGGCCTACAGTTCATGGGGCTGCAAAGAGTCAGGCACGACTGAGCGACTAACACTCTGGGTTTTTGGTAATCTCCTCTAAATTATTTTCCATTTGGCATTAAAAAAATTGTTGGCATTTGCAGATGAATAATTCTTTCAGCTTGCATTCTAGCTACAGAATTTTGAGGACCCAAAGGCCTCTTTTCATTTGACATTACTTCTGTATATTTTAGTTCAAGCTGGCAGTGCTTTCACTAATATTATTCTCTTGAAGAATCTATGGATTTCTTATAAATCTTATCATAGTTTAATCCATTAGATAAAATCTACATTCATAAATCTTGAAATAAGGCTTTATGTATTATGGGCTTTCAAAGATGATATTTTATGACAATGTCTCTTATGATCTTAGGAGCTTTATTTCTTAACAAAGAGGATCTATGAGATATGAAAAAGAATTTATCTAATCAAAGTACTACTTTAAATCCTTCTAAACTTTTAACAAGGGGATATACAGTTACATCCATGTTTTTAAGACAATAAACTGATACAATCTTTGCCTAAAAGCCATTGTTTAAACTTAGTATTGCTTCCCTCTGGAGAGGTTGGGAATGGGGAACAAATTTTTTTCAAACTTGACAAGTACTTGTTCATTTGTATTTACTAGTTCCTTCTCAGCCTATGGGCTTCCCTGATATCTCAGTTGGTAAAGAATCCACATCTAATGCGGGAGACCCTGGTTCGATTACTGGGTCAGGAAGATCTGCTGGAGAAGGGATAGGCTACCCACTTCAGTATTCTTGGGCTTCCCTTGTAGCTCAGCTGGTAAAGAAACCACCTGCAATGCAGGAGACCTGGGTTTGATCCCTGGGTTGGGAAGATCCCCTGGAGAAGGGAAAAGGCTACCCACTCCAGTATTCTGTCCTGGAGAATTCCATGGACTGTATAGTCCATGGGGTTACAAAGAGTCCGACATGACTGAGTGACTTTCACTTTCTCAGCCTATAGTTTTCGTCTTGAATTTTATAATAAGCTGTGAGAAAAAGCCAGGAAGCACCATTATCACTCTACCTGAAATCTCCTTAGGTAGGTCATCAGTTCATTGGTTATATTTTCTATGTTACTATAGGCAATTATTGTGAAACTTTCCACCACTATACAAGTTTCCTCTAGTCTCTAGTTTCCAATAATATGTTACTTTCCTTTAAGGTATTATCAACAGCCAACTCACATGTCATCAGGTTTTTACCTTTTATTCTTCTGGCTTTTGCCTGCCCCCATAGTCCTAGATTCACATGACTAAGTCTTACATACTTCTTGTTAAAAATAGATAGATATTTGTATCTATCATCTATCTATCCAAGTATCTCTGTGTCTCCTTCAGTGGCAATCAGATTCTTTACCACTGAGCCACCAGGGAAGACCCCAAGATAGATATATAGATAGATAAAAATTAATATCTACAGATATATATTCTGGTCATCTATTGCTACTCAATTAACCATGATTTATTTTCTGTATTTTTAGAACTGTCCCTCGGAGCATTAGTCAATTCCTACAGATACGAAACAACTCACCCTTGAGTGTGCCTTTCAAATGAAAATATAGCAATCTAGAGCTACGACAAAACTAGACAGCATATTAAAAAGTAGATACATAACTTTGGTGACAAAGGTCTTTATAGTCAAACTATGGTTTTTACAGTAATCATGTGTGGATGTGAGAGTTGGACAATAAAGAAGACTAAGCGATGAAGAATTGATGATTTTGAATTGTGGTCCTGGAGAAGACTCTTGAAGTCTCTTGGACAGCAAGGAGATCAAACCAGTCTATCCTAAAGGAAATCAACCCTGAATAGTCTTTGGAAGGGCTAATGCTGATGCTGATGCTGAAGTTCCAATACTTTGACCACCTGATGCAAACAGCCATCTCATTAGAAAAGGCCCTGCTGCTGGGAAAGATTGAAGGCAGACAGAGAAGGGGACAACAGAGGATAAGATGGTTGGATCTTGTGATGGTTGGATGGCATCACCAACTCAATGGATATGAGTTTGAGCAAACTTAGGGAGATAGTGAAGGACAGGGAACCCTGGCATACTTCAGTCCATGGGGTCGCAAAGAGTTGGACAGTACTTAGTGACTGAACAACAAGAGCCTACACAACTAAGAACAGCACCTCTGCCATAGAGTCCACCACAGTTATTCAAACTAGTCAATCTTAAATCCACTTACTCTATCCATTCCTTCCTATGGAACCAAAATAAAGTCTCTTGCCCACACTTCCCCTTACTCTTTATGCTTGTGAGATCCTGGTGTTTCCCCATGTGGCTTTCTGTGGCACTGCAGACCACCTTCTCTTGGGAATTGTTTATATGAATCTTTTTGATGGCAGTCCTCTTTTGCTCTTTTGGCCTTGCCATCAGTTCAGTTCAGTTCAGTTCAGTCGCTCAGTCGTATCCAACTGTTTGCGACCCCATGAATCTCAGCACACCAGGCCTCCCTGCCTATCACCAACTCCCAGGGTTCACTCAAACTGTCCTTCGAGTCGGTGATGCCATCCAGCCATTTCATCTTCTGTTGTTCCCTTCTCTTCCTGCTCCCAATCCCTCCCAGCATCAGAGTCTTTTCCAATGAATCAACTCTTCTCATGAGGTGGCCAAAGTATTGGAGTTTCAGCTTTAGCATCAGTCCTTCCAATGAACACACAGGACTGATCTCCTTTAGAATGGACTGGGTGGATCTCCTTGCAGTCCGAGGGACTCTAAAGAGTCTTCTCCAACACCCTAAATACTAATAAAATTTGCATTTAAAGAAACAATTACATAACAGATAATACCAAATAGTAGTAACTTAAAATAGCACATTAGCTTGCCTTACCAAACTGAATTTGGCAAGGTGCATAGTTTAGCTTATAAATTAGTAGATGTGGCAGTTTGGGAAGAACATGTGGGGTCAGAATAGTGAGGAAGACATTTCTGAGAAATAAAATTACCCACATAGGTCCCAATTTGAGAAAAAAGCTGAACTCAAGTGCATCTTTCATCTCCCTATACGGGTAATTCTACAAAATAAGCCAAGTAAAATGCTTGAAGTTCACTATAAAAATTAATAATACCTGTAAAAAATCAGATATCTGAAATATTGTTAACTTTTGAGTTAAAATTAATTAATTTGGTTCATGAGACATTCCTGTTGCAACTATTTAAAATACTTAACGCTTCAATTCTGTTTTAGTATATGACTTTTCTCCTATACAAATATGTTAGATCACTTGTATAGATTGGGAGAACTGTCCCTTTTTAATCTATACCTATATGATGAGTTACATTTCTAAAATATTTTTACTTAATCCTTCTCTTTGCCAAATTATTTTTTTCACTACAAATTCACAAATACTAATTTATTATCCAACATGCTTAAAAATGGGACTCAATAAAATGGAATCTTCCTGGTAATTAAAGTTTTCATCTTGAGAGCAATCCTTTAATTAATTCAACAGGTGAAAGTAAACAGTGAGTAAACAGTGGCTTTCCTTACAATTTGGTAAATAGGCTAATACAGATCATCTTTTTTTCTTAATTCTGAATTTATCTTTCCATAGTTTGAGATTTACAGATGTCTGATTTCAAAATAGGGCTTGATGCTACATATATTAAATTACATTTAGTTTTCCTGGTGAGGTTGGGAATTTTATTCCATCTCTAGAAATAACCAAACATTTCCAGGGGGTGTTGCAGCAGTAATCAATTAGCCATTCAGAGAATTACTGTTCTAATAAAAATTTAATTAGTTTCTGTTTCTTCCTGTCTTAAGTGGTTGTTAGTGTTATCATCAGTATCATCTAGTAGATTCTGAGATTTTTATTTTTTCATATTTTCTTTTTTTGTTGTTGTTTAATTTTTTTTTTCATATTTTCAAGAAGAAACATCTGGGGTAAAGCAATGCTCTGATTAGGCAAAAGTTATGTTTTTTTCTTTGGGAATTCTCCATTTATAAGTTGCTTACTTTTGATAATGAATGTTATAAATATATGTTTAACCACAAATTTAGCTAATTGATTAGTAGAAAATGAAATATTTAACCACAAATTTAGCTAATTAATTAGTAGAAAATGAAATAAAATTTAAAAGAATGCTTTTTTGTTATTATTTATATACTCAACTTTGCAAATATAACAATACAATGCATAATTGCTGAATTCTTGATTTGGATGGAAAAAACACACACAAAAAAATTTTAAATCATTATAAGAACTCTGATTTAATGCTATCTACACACAATTTCCTTAAAATGATAAAACTGGTCATTGTTAACCTGTTATCGGAATTTACTGGTGGTTATATGAAGGGTTGAATTGCTATGTTTTGAAGTATATCCTGAAGAAGAAAAAAAAAATCTTTGTAAACAATAGAAATTATCTATTTAATTTGTAAAAAAATAATAATGTAAGTGGAACTCTGAAAACTGAACTTTGACCTGTGGAAAATAAACTGAAGCAGAACAAATGGTATACTACAAGCCACATTTGAGAGTTTAGCACTAGGTGAGTTCCATAGAAGATAATCATAGCTGTGCAACAGTGTTATCTAATCATGTCAACAGGAGAACATGGATTCCTTTTAATAGGATCACTTTTGTTTCAGGCAATTCAATATAGAGCAATTGATAATTCAGCATGTATTCAGGCACTCTGTTGAGTCAAGGATTCGCATTTTTATTTCAAATGGGGTCACATGTAGCTAAAATATTTTAAAAGAATTAATGGTTTTCTGATCATTTAGATTCTAGAATGTCCATTAATCTATATTTTTGAAACACAAAATAAGCATAATTAATGATTAATGATAATAATTATAAAATTTTATCTGACTTTTCTTGAAACCCTTCTTATTCTGGGCTTTCTTGAAGCAGCAGTTCCATATTATTGAATTGGTGGAAGCAAGGGCTGTCCTCATTCTGCTGCCTTTCTGTTTCTACACTGACTCTCTTAGGTCGTGAATTTTCACATCCTCAAATGGAGAATGTGTGCATGCATGCTAAGTTGGTTCAGTTGTGTCTGACTCTGCATCCCTGTGGACTGTAGCCCACCAGTGTTCTCTGTCCATGGGATTCTCCAGGCAAGAATACTGAAGTGGGTTGTCATGCCATCCTCCAGCAAATGGAAAATATCCTTCCTCTATGTTGATATCAATGAGAAAGAGAATATTCAGGGAGGTACGAATAAACCATATTCAATCAGATATTATTGCCTTGCAAGCAACCTACCGAAAAAAACAAAAATACTAATTTTTTTTTAAAAGAGTCGCAAAATTTAACTGGCTTACTAAATCTCATAATTATGCTAAACTAAACACTCTTCAGACCCCACATTAATATCAATCTATGCAGATGACACTGCACTTATAGCAGAAAGTGAAGAGGAAGTAAAAAGCCTCTTGATGAAAGGGAAAGAGGAGAGTGAAAAAGTTGGCTTAAAGCTCAACATTCAGAAAACAAAGATCATGGCATCCAGTCCCATCACTTCGTGGGAAATAGATGGGGAAATAGTGGAAACAGTGTCAGACTTTATTTTTTTGGGCTCCAAAATCACTGCAGGTGGTGATTGCAGCCATGAAATTAAAAGACACTCCTTAGAAGGAAAGTTATGACCAACCTAAATAGCATATTAGAAAGCAGAGACATTACTTTGTCAGCAAAGGTCCATCTAGTCAAGGCTATGGTTTTTCCAGTGCTCATGTATGGATGTGAAAGTTGGACTGTGAAGAAAGCTGAGCACTGAAGAACTGATGCTTTTGAACTGTGGTGTTGGAGAAGACTCTTGAGAGTCCCTTGGACTGCAAGGAGATCCAACCAGTCCATCCTAAAGGATATCAGTCCTGGGTGTTCTTTGGAAGGACTGATACTAAAGCTGAAACTTCATTACTTTGGCCACCTCATGCAAAGAGTTGACTCATTGGAAAAGACCCTGATGCTGGGAGGGATTGGGAACAGGAGGAGAAGGGAACAACAGAGGATGAGATGGCTGGATGGCATCACCGACTAGATGGACATGAGTTTGGGTGAAATACGGGAGTTGGTGATGGACAGGGAGGCCTGGCATGCTGCAATTCATGGCGTCACAAAGAGTCGGACAGGACTGTGCAACTGAACTGAACTGAACTGGCAACCCACTCCAGTATTCTTGTCCGGAGAATCCCATGGAGGGAGGACCCTGGTAGGCTACAGTCCACGGAGTCGCAAAGAGTGGGACACAACTGAGCTACTTCATTTTTCTTTTTTTTTTTTTTTTATATTATAGACTCATAGAATAAATACAGAGAAATTATTTCCTAAATTATTTATAAGGAGTCTATAAAAACTTAAAGCATAGATAGAAAGTTGAGAATATTCAACTCAATTGTAATCAAAATACGAGCCTGCAGATGCAAGAACTGGAAAGAAACCAAAATATTACACAAGAGACTGGATGACTTTGAAAATAAGTGCAATGGAATATATTCTATTGGAATGAAACCAATTTACTCCCGCAGATAATCTAAGGAAATGATCATTGAGAACTATGTCTCTACCAGACCTAGCAACAAGCACAAACTTATTTAAACCAATTCTTCCAGATGTCCACCAGTGGGCACAAAGCCAGAAAATCATATGGTATGACCTGAGCGCCAAAGAAAAACCTTAAAAAGCACCATAAACAGAAAAAAAGGGCCATTGATCTTAATGTCATACAACAGATGGCAATAAATGTAGAAACAAATATTTTGTACACCTTGTGCCAAGGTTGGAGAGGAAAGGAGGCAATAAACATTCTCATTTGTGGTAAGAGTGTATTGCTGTCATGTCAAATCTAGAATATTCTGCAGTACTTTTCAAAATAGAGTAAAACACTGAGAAATAAATCTATTTTAAACCAGATCATACATTTTAATTGAGCAAAATTATTTACAGTGAGCCACGTTTCTCTGCCTATGGTCAAAACATATACAGGGTTTGATGTTGTTCATAAAACCATCTCTAAGGGTAATAAGTAATACAGTGAAAGCAATAATGTACAGAATTTACTCTATTCATAGGATAAATGATGTAGTTTTTGACTTAACATTTTACTTCTTTACTTCATAATTTTCATAATTTATTTAGAACCCACTGTATACAGAGTTGAGTACCAAGATTTATGTTTTTCTTGTTGTTCGCTGCAGATAAGCAATGAAATAAAACAGGTACAGATGGTGTAAGACTACAGTGGACCAGTTTAACCCCATTTTCCAATATGAATTGACAGCAACATATAATTTATTCTCAGTGACCCAGACACAGAGTGTCCATAGAATCAGTTAATAATGTCCACTGGTACTTTGGCACTAAAGATACTACCTTCCAGTCATCTGTTGGCATGTATTCAGAGAAGGTAAACTAATGGTGATATTACTCAGAAGAAAATGTGAATAAAAAATATATGTATAGAACAACTAGAAAAACAAACAATGCATACCAGAACAAAACAGCAAAGCCTTTGATTTATTTATTGTTTTGACTATGTGCCACTGCTTTCCAATGTGTTTTCTAATTAGTGTGCAACAACAAACACAATACACGAAATGATTCCTGAAGGGCACACACACTGCACAGACTATCTTTATGCTCGTAACAGTTTCTTTCTAGAAGAGTACACTAAAACTTATTGAAGCTACCTAAATTGAGAAAAGTCATACAACCAATGAGCCACCAGACAGAAATTTTAAATTATCCATATATATTATTAATCAGATGGACGTGAGTCTCAGTGAACTCTGGGAGTTGGTGATGGACAGGGAGGCCTGGCGTGCTGCGATTCATGGGGTCACAAAGAGTCGGACACGACTGAGCAACTGATCTGATCTGAAGGAAAACCTAAGGAACACTCTGTGTACCTAACTCTGAAATAATTATGAGTAAGACCTGTTGTGTTCATTTTATCCACAGCATTATGTTGTTGGAAATCATTAAGATATCCAGTGGGGATTATTAAAGTTCTCCCCAGATATTTTACCAGATATCAATATCAATGACTTGTTAGGATACACATGGTTTTAAAATTGAGTATTGTCCTTGAAGGCTTAATTAGGCCAGATGGTTGATTCAAATGGACTGTATTTCTAAGCTGAAAAACAACCAATACTTTTGTTTTCAAAAGTGTCTCTCAGACAAAATAAACTAATAGTGATTCCCAGGGAATTATAGACTGTAGGAATACTATAAATATAAACAAATGAGGAATTTGATGCTGTAATACTTTGCTTTTTCAATATGCCTATTTCATATTTTGAAATCTTAAGAGTTTTGCAAGTTTGCAAAATAAAATGCTTTATATTTCTCGACAAGTAATACGATATATAATATAATATGGACTTATATGTTACAGTAGGGAGTGGTGGACATCTACATCCAGCCTAAATACTACTCAAAATGTGTTTAACCATAATTCTCAACCTGGAGCACTAGTAATATTATAAAAATATATATAGTCACATACAAACAAATATTACATATTCTGTAGGCATTAATCTCATTTTACAGATACATATTTAATAACCTAATCATGAATTAATCTACTCATTCATCAAATTTATATTGAAATTTTACATTCTAAATACCACAGTTTCTGAGAACCCATTCAGAAAGATGATTATGTCTTACATGAAGCTACCATGATTAATTTAAGTATCTAGGTATTTCATGAGAACTTTATTGAATATCATTTTGAATTTAAGATATTATGCTTCCACCATATACACCATACTTGGCATAATGCTATGAACATCATAAGTCCCCCAGTGTGTCTGATAATTTTTTTAAACAAGTTTAAACTAGGTTTATCTCTCCCTTGATCCTTGTATCAAACAAAATTTGGAATGATGGGCTAATTATAGTTCAACCAGCCAGGATTTCTCAGCTCTTGTCTCATTGTAGCAAGGATTCAAAACAACTGACTAGTTACAGCTCAGCTATGGCTCAAGCAGACAGAGCTTTTATTAAACAGACAGCAGATAGTATACTCCCAAGACGTGTGAGCAGGCCAATCCCAAAGGAGTGGCCACAATCCCTCTTGCTTCCCTTTTTATACTTCTTGTCTCCTCTTCTTGGTTCTGCCCTGTGCAAAATAGGGCTTGTACCCACTTCTAATCAGAAAATGGAATGCAAATGGGCATATGCTCAAGGCCAAGAAGCATGTGCTCCTCCTTGGCCTTGAGGGAAGGGAGTATGTCTGGGCACATGAAAAATAGGGCTGTTAAATTCATCTAGGAGGGCATGGATTAAGAGTTTTGATTCACAGTTACAAGTTACATAACAACAGGCTCTATTGTGCATGTCTTTCCCATAATTCAATCTATTATAATCAGATATATGAATGTGTGTATTTATGAACCCTAATGGGCTCCTGACTGCCTAAAGTTACTTTACGACACAGCTGTGCATCAAGGGTGCAGGTGCCAGAGTTGGAGAAGCCCCTGTGGTTAGTTTGTATGTATTGTGTGCCTAGGATGCATGCACAGGTGTTGGAAAAGTCTCTGTAGTTACTTTTGTGGCATATCTGTGATCTCTCCTGGACATGTCTGGGGTGAGGTTTAGAGATCAGCTTGCTTCCTTTTCATCTAGGCCACCCCTTTGTTATTCATGCCTAACTTCCTACCTAACAAACATTCAATTGTTCTACTATGGTGTTATGTTGAGGATGAATATCAAGGTTCCACAGATTCCTGTGATTTACTAAAATAGGGTGATGATGTTACCATATACTCTAAAATACTCATATAATCCATTCAATGATTTCAATGTCAATGACTTGATTATAGCATTGAGAAGGATGTATCAGAAAATAGTAGAAAAATGTGAATGCTAAGGAAAAAGAGAATATGAAAAATTGGTCTTATCCCACTAGGTGCTATTTTACTAAGTATCATATCTTGTAAAGAATTCAGTTCAGATTAAGCAGTATAAGGTTAGGAGGATATGATCTCTCTGTTGATAGCTCTAACTGGTAATTGAAGCTTGCTTCATTCTGGACCATCTGTAGACTCCATGTGGTCCTAGAACATAGAAAACAGAATCAGACCCTTAAGCATGGGTTAATCAATGCTACTCCATGGTCTGTCATAATTTAGTGCAGTTACAAATTTGATAAAGGAGCACCAGTAATAAAATTACTCTTTCAAATAAAATGCAAAGCCAACATTATAGAGTGATACTTTGGAATTGTCTGTGCAATTTCCAGCATGCTAATGTCTAGTCTCTAGTTTATTAGAATATTCTTAATGATGTGTTAATTTTGTGTTTTTGTAAAGTAGTATTCCTTTTTGTTTCCTTCTCCTTTACTTTTCTGTTTTCCACCAGCATGGATGCTAGTCAATGCAATCATTTGTCGATTTTATTAGTTTCCCCCAAATGCTGATACCAAAATCAGCTGTATATCAAAGGAAAATAAAGAAGGTGTCTGGGAAGTTTGATTCTGAATCCCTTTGTAGGGAAATCTCTCATCTACATCTTCAATGTTTCTTATAAGAATAATTAACTCTGCTAAAATCCAGCACTTGTAACTCCTCATGTATCCCTAGAATGGAACAGCTCATAACTATTGAATTTTATTTGGGAAATTGTGAGAAACAACTGCTCCCACTTGAGCTATTCGGAGATGACTACAATTATCAGTCAGCTTATTGGACTCTAGAAGTTGCAATAATAAAAGCACATTCCACCACTTGGAGAGTGAAAGTATCACGGAGATTGTTTTGCTCCCTGTCCTTTTGAGTCCCTTCAGGATTTTTGGTCAAACACCCATTCCTACCTAAAACATTCCTCCCGCAGGCCAATCACCTGGATAATTGCATTTTCATTCTGAAAGATAAAAGGGGGGAAAACAGCCAAAAATAACACAGAATGACTCACAGTCATTAAAAGAAATATTTCTGATTTGGTCTTGTATTTACCACTCACACCTCTAAAAGTTTTTTTTTGTTTGTTTGTTTGTTTTTTTTTTAAAGGTTTTGAATTGAGTCAAACTTCATTGAGCAACCTTATTGTTCCTTTATTGTCACTGGTAGTGTGTGTGTCTGCGTGTGTTGTTGTTGTGTATACATTTTACCAAGGCACAGAATATGATAAATTTCAACAGGTACACCAAAAGGCAGAAAATGAAACCTCTTTACCTTTTAAATACTGGCTTGATAACTATGAAGAGAGAACTTCTCTCTCCTGCCCCCAAAAGGCATAAACAACAACAGATCTGATGAAAGGAAAGACCATAAGACACTCGCTCATACAATGAATTCCTTTCTAGCAAGATCTTCTTAGGGAATTTTTTTTGGCTCCAGGTGCAAGCTATTACCTTGTTTGTGACAACAAAACATGTGATCTTAGCCTGAATGTTTACAAACGAGCACAGGTGGCATTACAAAATAGGCTTTGGAATAGATATTAGAAAGTAGAAAAACAGTAGTCTGTCAAAGAGATTTGCTTCAAAATTGTTTTACTTACTATGTCAATGTTTTGGCATTCAAAGGCCAAATTTTCTGCCTTAAACCATTATCTTTATAGTCAACATTATTGATACGTATTATAATTTATCTTACAATTACAAAAGTACTCACCAAAGCCACCATCAATTGTTTTCACTATATTTACACAGATCAAAAAAGGGTTGCTGTGTAATCACAAATCTGAAATTCAGGCAGACTTGAATGACTAGCCCTTTTTCAAGGTTATTAATTTTGAATGGAGCTCTGCTTTTCCAGAAATTACTTGGGGATATCAGCACAACAGATGAAATAAATATCAGAAAAATGATTTTAAAATGGAGATCAATCAGTGACCCAAATCCTTATACACTTTTTCCTACTTATTTTTCATTCATTGAAGCACATCACAAGTGTCACATATAACAAACTGCCTAGGACTACCACTGGCAAATCGCTGTTACACTACAGATATTAGCTCTTTGAATTCATGTCATTTTGTCCCAGATGGATATTTTTCACATATATCCAACTTTAGCTTTACTTTTGAAAATGAAATTTTCTTCTTTGAAAAAATTATGTGGCCTTAAAAAAAAGAAAAGGATGTATCTTTGAGTTTTTAGCTCTGTAAGACTAAGTCTGAAAGACTAAATCTAGAATAGACTGTATATTGTCCAACTTTAACCTATAAATTTTCTTAAATCTCCATAGCACATTAAAAAAATTTTTTTAATGTTACAGTTGCTAATTAAAATAGTTTTGGAGCAAAGGTTTGCTAAAATACTTTACTCTTGAATGTCTAAATCAATAAATTATATTACTAAAGATTTGTCATGTCTAATAGTTTACAAAACTATTTATAAAATAAATGACAATGTAGGTTAGCTCTGGACTCAAAAACTTTGTTTTAAATTGTATGTAATCTCTAAGATAATTATTTTTGAAGATACCTCATTATTCGAAAACCACCATGCAAACTTTAAAGATTCCTTATCTTAAAAAAAGTTACATTTGAAAAACTTTTCAAAAAATTACATTTTTATTCAAACATAAAAATGTAATACCCCAGAACTCTTATCTATAAAATTCTAAATAAGAATAATGCATAGTGCTTAGTAGTAAGCTCAGATATAAATTTCCAAATCTTAAGATCAATTAATTACTTTACTTGGGTTTGACATCTTAAAATGTTTTTTTAAAGATCTGTAGTATTGATTTGTTTAAATTTTTATTTGATATTGGAGTATAGTTGATTTATAATGTGTTACTTTTAGTTAACAGCAAAGTGATTTTGTTTTATATGTGTATATATATATATATTCAAATATCTATTATTTTTCAGATTCTTTTGCATATAGGTTATTATAGAGTATTGGGTAGAGGTCCCTGTGCTATGTAGTAGGTCTTTGTTGATTATGCATTTTATATATATTAGTGTGCTTACATTAATTCCAATGTCATAGTTCCTGCCACACACACACTTTTCCTTTGGTAACTATAAATTTACTTTCTAAGTTTGATTATCTATTTATGTTTTGTAAATAAGTTCATTTGTATCAGTTTTTAAATTCTACTTATAAGTTATATTATGTAATATTTGTCTTCCTCTCTCTGACTTACTTCACCTAGTATGATAATCTCCAGAACCATCCATGTTGCTGCAAATGGCAATATTTCATTATTGTATATGGCTGAGTAATATTCCACTATATATGTACCACAACTTCTTAATTCACTTATCTATAGATGGACATTTTGGTTGCTCCCATACTGTGGCTATTGTAAATAGTGCTACAATGAAGATTGGGGGAAGAAGACAATGGCACCCCACTCCAGTACTCTTGCCTAGAAAATCCCATGGACAGAGGAGCCTGGTAGGCTGTGGTCCATGGGTTGCTAAGAGTTGGATACGACTGAGCGACTTCACTTTCACTTTTTACTTTCATGCATTGGAGAAGGAAATGGCAACCCACTCCAGTGTTCTTGCCTGGAGAATCTCAGGGACGGGAGAGCCTGGTGGGCTGCCGTCTATGGGGTTGCACAGAGTCGGACACGACTGAAGCAACTTAGCAGCAGCAGCAGATTGGGGTTCCTGTATCTTTTCAAAGTATGCTTTTCTTCAGATATATTGTACAATTGTTTTGTTTTAAAATGTACTAGAAAGGGCTATGCACTTTTTCACTATTTCTACAGTCTCCTTTTTTCATGAAAATATCTTTCAACTTCTTGATATTTCTCCACTTGGTAAGAAAATAAACCTAGAAGGGGATGTTGTTTGGTTGTTTGTTTTGTCTTGCCTTTTTGCTGGATCCTGAATTGGCCCACACCTCCTGCCTCTCTCTTAGACTTGGCTTTCCTTTATTATTATTATTATGATTTTTTTATTTTAATACCAAAAACAGTTTGTATTGGGATATAGCTGATTAACAATGTTATGATAATTTCAGGTGAGCAGTGCAGAGACTCAGCCATACAGATACGTGTATCCATTCTCCTCCATCACCCTCCCATCCAGACTGGCACATAACATTGAACAAAGTTCCATGTGCTATCAATAGGTTTTTGTTGTTGATCCATTTTAAATATAGCAGCGTGCACATGACCTTCCCAAAGTCCCTAATTATCCCTTCCCTTCTGCCACCATGAGTACACTTTCTAAGTCTATGAGTCTCTTTCTATTTTCTAAGTTCATTTGTATCATTTCTTTTTCAGATTCCATATATAAGGGGTGTCATGTATTTCTCGTTCTCAGTTTGACTCAGTATGACACTCTCTATGTTCATCCATGTTGTTGATGATGGCCTTATTTCTTAAAAAACTAAAAATAGAGCTACCATATGACCTTGCAATACCACTTTGGGACATATATCCAGAGAAAAACATGGCTCAAAAAGATACATGCACCCCAACGTTCACTGCAGCACTGTTTACAATTGCCAAGACATGGAGACAACCTAAATGTCCATCGACAGAGGAATGGATTAAGAAGATGGGGTATATACATATATTGGCTTTCCTTTCATTTGAAAACTTCAGACATAGAGCACTGAGCAGCTCTGCCCGATGCAGGGGCGAGTTTCCCCCTGAGAAGGGTAGCAAGGACTACATACTGGAACAGAACCCTGTCCTCAGTATTGTGGTCACTGCAAGTTTCAACAATAACAAAAGCTTTCTGGATAATGACATTTTGCTGTTACTGCTGCTGCTGCTGCTGCTAAGTCGCTTCAGTCCTATCCGACTCTGTGCAACCCCATGGACTGCAGCCTACCAGGCTTCTCCGTCCATGGGATTCTCCAGGCAAGAACATTGGAGTGTGTTGCCATTTCCTTCTCCATAACGACATTTTACTTATCTCTTTCTCTCTCCTCAGTTCTTCCCTGGCTTTAACTAATAAAGAATTGAGAAATAGAGACAATTCTTTTCAAAAAGTCTTTCTTTTTTAGGATTTTGTCATTCTTGGCCTGGGTGGGGCTGGAGAGAACTTGATGCTTTCTCCAGAATGAAGAGTCCCAGGCAAGAACACTGGAGTGGGTTGCCATTTCCTTCTCCAATGCATGAAAGTGAAAAGTCAAAGTGATGTTACTTCAGTCGTGTCCAACTCTGTGCGACCCCATAGATGGCAGCCCAACAGGCTCCCCCGTCCCTGGGATTCTCCAGGCAAGAACACTGGAGTGGGTTGCCATGTCCTTCTCCAGTGCATGAAAGTGAAAACTGAAAGTGAAGTCGCTCAGTCGTGTCCGACTCTTCGCGACCCCTTGGACAGTAGCCTACCAGGCTCCTCCGTCCATGGGATGCTCCAGGCAAGAGTACTGGAGTGGGGTGCCATTGCCTTCTCCACAGCTAAGGCTAGACACAGCTAAACAGGTCTTTTGATTTCAACTGAGCCCTTTCTGTGGCCAATGAGGTAGCTGTACTTGTGAGGGTTGGCTGGCTGTTTATATGGGGAAACAGTAGACTGGGCCACGGCAAAGACATCATGCTGCAGGTAGTTTCTGTGGTAGCTGCACAGGTTTCCCAGAGAGGCTCTTGTGTGTAAGATCTCTTGAGACCTGTGCTTGGAACTGACACATATTGCTTCCACCACTTCTCTTAACCCAAGGCAAGTTACAAAGTCAGCTCAAATTCAGGAAGCCAAGAAACAGATTGTAACATATGATGGGAAGAGTTACAAAGTCATATTGCAAGGGGTGTGGATAAAATTACAGGAAATTTTGTGACTCACTTTTTCTACAAACTATAAATTACAATGATAGATTACATATATTAAACATCCCATAAAGATTTGTCGAATGGATGAGGGAATAAATGCATGAATAAGTGAATGACTGAATGATGAAGAAAAGTAATACAACTCTCCTCAGTAAGGTGGCATCTTCATTAACTGGGCATGGTCTAGGTCATAGATGTTGATAATATTTTGTAGTCATTATTTATATAGATGGACTGTTTTGACTAAATTGAGTATTCACTTCCTTTTTCTAATCATTTTTATTTAAATACAATTTTTTGAGTTTCTGTTTCCTGAAATGATAATAATATTCAATTATTACTAAATAATTTTTCAATTTCCCTTTTGAATAAAATTTTCACATTCTCCTGTTTTGTAATAATTGACCTCATAGAATTATTTCTGGCCTTTAAATATCCCCTCCCAGTCTAATTGTATCAAACTTAAAATTTATAAGGGCATTAAAATCATTTTTTATTTATATAAATAAATATTAATTGCTATTAAGTGTAAGAAGTCTTATACTAAAAAACCTTACTTCAAGCAAACTTTCACTATATTTTCAATATCTATTCTTCCCTCTACTTCAAAATAAGAATTATCTGAATAGTTCTTTTTTTATCCAAATTGCATATCTTCATTTCTGCTGGGGTATTTTTATAAAGTGAAGAGCACTCTGATAATGAGCTTCAAAAAACCTGGAAATCATTCGAATTAAAATCTGCCCACATGTAACACATCACAAAGAAAAGGCACAGATCTGTGAGAGCAGAAACAATGCAAAGATAATTCAATATGAAAGTAATTTTCATATAAGCCTCTGTAATTTTGCTATATGTGACAATGTAGACCTCAGAAGTATGATGGTAAATACTTTTTCAAATGCAAATGTGAAAGGTATTAGTTTAGAATGCATGCAGAATATGAGTTTGATTTAGGCTGGCATTCTGCTTTGGAAGGTCCACATGTTAAATTAGTTTCAATCTAAAATTGCACGTGCAGTTAGCATAGCAGTTCAAAAAGACCAATGCTAGGTTACTGTTTAAGCACAGAAAGGTGCAGGGTTTTATGGTCCCTTAGCTTGCTTCACTGTGTGACACTATTAAAATTTCCACAGAGCACAATATTATATACTGAGTTCAATCAGAAAAAAAGGGTAATGCCCCTTGGAGGAAGTTAGCTCATTTTCTTTTTATTGGTTGTAGTGAGTGTGGAGCCAAGCCACTGGTTTCATCTTCATTGCTTTAAAGAGAAAAGCTCATCTAAGTCAAAAAATAAATTGAAATGAAACTATATTCACTAAATTCATTGCCTTTTGTATACAGAAAGTTTTAGTGTTTTGTGGTAAAATAATCTTCTATTTGTTTCATTTTATTTTAATGGTGCCTCACAGCTGTCTCCCATGCATTAGAGAGGGAAGGGAAACACAATTTGAAATTAGAATAAAAATTTTCCACAATAGAGACACAGAGGTAGAGATGAAATGAATGGATAGCAAGGGGGAAGGGCAGACGAGAGACGAACTGGGAGATTAGGATTGACATATATATACTACTATGTATAAAATAGATAACTATTGAAAATCTACTGTGTGTATAGCACAGGGAACTCTACTCAGTGCTCTATGGTGACCTAAGTGGGAAGGAAAAAAAAAAGAGGGGATGTATATATAGGTATATCTGATTCACTTTTCTGTACAGTAGAGATTAACATAACATTGTAAAGCAAGTATAATAAAACTTAATAAAAACCCAGTTTTCTGTGAATGAAATCTATTTGAATTTCACTCAAATTAGGAGTAACATGAACATTTATAGTAGCTTTCAAGAGATATTATACTACATATATGCAATCTATTAAAAGCATCAAGAAGTCCTCTCTGGGTACACATAGGCAATAACGTGTGTGTTGTGCAAACACACTCACTCAAGTTAGGGCACACATATATGGTACTGCCTGCAAATACAAATTAGAGTGTATATACAGTGTATACTCATTATTCTGTTTTCTTTCCCACTAATTTAAGCTCTAATATATTCCACTTATAATAAACATGCAAATTAACATTTTTGACTTGACTCCATGAGGCAAGTTGGTGAATTTACGTAAGTGAAGAAAACTAGTTGCACAGTTAAATGAAATTATCTGACAATACCCACATAACTCAACCATAGGCAATCATTGTATATATGATTGCTATTTTTTCAAAGACCTTGGAAAAGTAGAGAGTTAATAGTCTTTCTTACATATGAGGATTTTTATACTCAGAAACATGATTTCTCAGAGCACCCAAGAATAGAGAATCAAAATTTCCTTTCTTTGTCAACTAAATTCTTCATTTAGCCCTCACTGCAGTAACAAGTTGAAAGGTTGACATATCAATACCATGTATGTTTTGCTTTAGGCTAAGGCTCAGAATGACTTCACAACAATATTACTTAACAAAAATGCAAACAATCAGTTTATTATAACAAGTAAAAGTATATTTAAGGCAAAATATGTACTATCTTAGTATTTATGAGCTTCTCTGATGGCTCAGACAATAATCTGCCTACAATGCAGGAGACCAGTATTCAATCCCTGAGTGAGGAAGGTCCCCTGGAGAAGGAAATGGCAACCCACTCCAGTATAAGTTATGATATTTTATTTTTTCACATCTTCATTGAGTAAAATTCACCTATATTTTAAATACTGGTTTTCTTAAGGAGAAAATTTTTCCCCAAAACATTTTGGAAACACAAGATTTTCAATTTTGAAATGAACTATAGAGATTATCTCCTTGAATTTTCCATTCATTCTTGGATTTCCTTTTATATGTCCCTAAATGTCTGCTTTTAAAAATAGGATGGGAATAGGAGTTAATTGTTTCTTTAGGAAGATCATGATACTTTTTTGCAAAATCTTATATTGAGTTAAACTTTCTCACTTTAACCCTAACCCACCACTGATAGTTCTATCCTATAAAACCAGGATTCTTTATTCCCCTTCTACATGAACTTCTCTCTAAATAGTTACTAGTAATTGTACTAACAAGAACAACAATAATAATAATAGCTAACATATATTGAGTACTTATATTCCAAGAACAAATCTATATGATTTTCACATATCTTCAAATACTAACAACAATCCTTCAGAGAAAACACATTTACTAATGCTGTTTTACAGATGAAGGGAAATCGGGAAAAGATATTGAACTAATTTACCAAAGGTTAAGTTACTTGCTCAATGACACTGAATCAAATCCAAGGATCCTGGTTATACAACTCTTAAGGCTAACTGTTGTACTGTAATAATACAGCTCTCATATTATCTTCAAATCTTTATTTCTCAAATAAGTTTGTCTCATTCAGCTACTTTTCATATATCAAGAATTGGAATGTCTTCAGTGTTCTTTGCTTCTTCCTATGTGTAAACAGCAGCTTTTCAGAATTGAATACAATAGGTCAGATGTGGTGTAACTGGGACCCATTCTTGAGGACTGATTTTTTCCACTTCATCTAAGGATCACACTATTATTAGTTTAGTTGAAGGTGGAATAAACTTAGGCATACAATATTAGCAATATTGTCGCTTTAAGAGAGCTGAAGAACAACACAGAAATTCAAAATTTATTCACATGAAATTCTGTAAATCAAATGTCCCTAATTTTTTATAGTTATTAGACCCATAAAAAGCTATACATTCATACATCGTAAATTTTATCCCTTTCAATTCAACCTATCAAGAGTCTTCTGAACTCTGTTCTTTCATCCTGCATATTAGCTGGTTTTTTTGCACTGAATTGTTTATCTTATTATTGTTATCAAACAATTTCTGTTCATTAATATTTCATTCTTGAACTAAAACAATGTTTTCGGTCTAATGGTTAGCCTAAGGTTACCAAAACATCTTATATTTTATTTTCACAAAAGCAGTGAGGCAAAACTTATTAAAACTTAAAACAGTTTTGAAAACTCATTTTCCTCTCAACATTCACTTTCCATTAAAGTTGCAAAGGAATTTCTTACTTGGTAAGGACTCATTTCCTTTTTGACTTCTTTACCTTTTCCTTCCAATTCATGAGAAGCCTAGATAAACAACAAACCTCTCCTAGTAGAGAAATAAGTTCACCTAATAACAAGAAACACTATTCTTACATGTACTCTAATAAGAACAATAGAAATGAGAATAAAGTCATTATGATTAGAAAATTTTGCTTGTGTTGTTGTTGGAAACTCTCTGCATAATTCCTATTGGCCTAGTCACTTTTCTTTAAGTCATTTGAAACTTCAATTCTTTCTATGCCTCATTCTGGGATTATTTTTAAATGCAGATGAGAAACTTAAAAAGTAGTAGAAAAACAATTTAATTAATATCTTTATTCAGTTAATACTCCATTTCCAAAATCTTCCCATAATACTTTAAGAAAACACATTCACCTTGGTCCAGTGATAATTATTGGTGTTCACCAATTGGAGAAGAAAAGAAGTCAAATACATTACAGGAAAACATAAAATAGTACAGGAGAATGAGTTTTGATTTGGTATGAATGTGGGACACAGTAATTTTATGTGATTTATAGGTCTGAAAAATAAGTGAAAATATGTTTCAAATTAATATATATCAAAGCAACCTATTCTTTAGTAGAAACTAGACTTGTGTAAACCCTCTAATAATATAATTAAGAATTCGATAATGCCTCTGTGTGCAATTCACAGTTCCAAATGTCTACAGCTCTGATTCTGACCTTTCAAAACTCCATTAAGCTATGTAAATACAGTACAAAGAAATGTGTACTGTGCATAAACAGTATTCTGAATTCAGCCAGACAAGGACACATTGCTTTGCTGTTGTCACCAGTGCTTGTTAGAGCTCCGTTGAGACATTAATACATCCTTGCTATTGATTTGTATATGACAGATCTACCATGAGACTCATTTTGTGGTCTTTCAGTTCAATATGTGGTTCAAGGGTGACCCCTACTTATAAGTATTATTCTGATATATTAGACAGATTATGATGGTTAAATTTATTTGTCTATTTAACTAAGCTAAGGGATGCCCAGATAGGTGGTGAAACATTATTTCTGGGTGTGTTTTTGAAGGTTTTTCTGGAAGATACCAGCATTTGATTCAGTAAAGTGAGTAGAAATCTGCCCTCACAAATGTGTGTAGGCATCATCCAATCCAATGAAGGCCTAAATACAACAAATAAGTGAAGAAAGGGCAAACCTTTCTCTTTTTCAACTGGGACATCCATATTTTCCTGTCCTCAGACATCAGAGCTCTTTGTTCTTGAGCCTTCTAACTTCTAGAATCTATGCCAGCTGTCCCTTGGTTCTAATACCTTTGAAGTCAGTCTGAATTCCACCACCAGGTTTCATAGTTCTCCACCTTACAGAGGGCAGCTCGTGAAACTCAAGGCTCCCATACCTGTGGGAGACAATTCTTATAATAAATCTTTTATATATTCTCTTGGTTCTATTACTATGGAGAACTCTGACCAATAAGAAAATATTATGAACATCTACAGCAATTTAATGAATATAATAACAGTGAAATTTCTTGAATAGTAAAAGAAGAGTAAAAGTCCAGGACTCACATTAAATATCATAAAATTCTAATAAAACAGTTTTTAGGTAGCTTGCTATGGATATATTTTTAAATTACACAATTAATTTTCACTATAAAAAAAGAAAGTATAAATCACCTCAATTTCACCAACCATTGTAAATTCCATTAACATTTTTGTGTTTACCTTGCAAAGTATCAACTGCGTTTGGAATGTATGCATGCATATATACTTACAAACATATAAATAAATATGTAGAGTAAAAAAAGAATTAAGGACTAAATAAGTTTAGAACTTTTCTTAATAATATACTGAGAATATTTTATGTCAAAAATATATTTCTAAAATATCATTTTAGTGAATAAGAAAGCTGAGTGCTGAAGAATTGATATTTTTGAACTGTAGTGTTGGAGAAAACTCTTGAGATTCCCCTGGATTGCAAGGAGATCCAATCAGTCAGTCCTAAAGAAAATCAGTCCTGAATATTCATTGGAAGAACTGATGCTGAAGCTTAAGCTCCAATACTTTGGTCACCTAATGTGAAGAATTGACTCATTGGAAAAGACCCTGATGCTGGGAAAGATTGTTGGCAGGAGGGTAAGGAGATAACAGAGGATGAAATGGTTGAGTGGCATCACTGACTCAGTGGACATGAGTTTTAGCAAGCTCCAGGTGATGGACAGGGAAGCCAAGCATGCTAGATTCTATGGGGTCACAAACAGTAGGACAAGACTGAGTGAACTAAACGGAACTGAAAATATCATTTTGATAAGTGATCAATATTTCATTTTGTGTGGAATCCAAATAAAATTTCTTCTTATCACAGCCTTGGGGCTTACCATGATAATGAATTCAAAAGAAGCAAAATAGAATTTGTTAAAGGCTTGGCAACGTGTGTAGAGAAGATATTGTTTATCCAATTGTATTAGTTTTCCAGCTCTATGTAATGAATTACCATGAATTTGACAAATTAAAACACCAGTAATTTGTTATCTCATAGTTCATAGAGACAGGACTTTAAATTAGCTGGATCCTTCGCTCAGGGTTGCAAAAGCTGAAATCAGTCAGCCCATATTAGATTAGTAGGTCTTAATAGGTTTCTACAAGACATTCCATCCAAAAACAGCACAGTACACGTTTTTTCAAATGCATATGGGAAGATGTCCAGGTTAGATTCCATGCTAGATACCACAAAATAAGTCCCAACAATTTTGAGTAGAAATTATACAAAGCAATTTTTCTGACCACAGCAGTATGAAACTACAAATCAATTACAGGAAGAAAAATGTTAAAAGTACAAACATGTGGTTACTGAACAAGATACTACTAAAAAAAAAAAAGAATCAATGAAAAATTCAGAGGAAATCAGAAAATACTTCAATATATATGATAATGGAAACACAGCTTTTCAAAATCAATGGGATGCAGCAAAAGAACATCAAAGAGGGAAGTTTATAGCCATTTAGACTTACCTCAAGAAACAGGAAAAATCTCAAATAAGTAACCTGACCTACCGTCTAAATGAATTAGAGAAAGAAGAAAAAGCAAAGATGAAAGTTATCAGAAGGTAGAAGATAATAAGGAGAAGGCAATGGCACCCCACTCCAGTACTCTTGCCTGGAAAATCCCATGGACGGAGGAGCCTGGTAGGCTGCAGTCCATGATGTCACAAAGAGTCGGACAGGACTGAGCGACTTCACTTTCACTTTTCACTTTCATGCATTGGAGAAGGAAATGGCAACCCACTCCAGTGTTCTTGCCTGGAGAATCCCAGGGATAGGGGAGCCTGGTAGGCTGCCATCTATGGGGTTGCACAGAGTCAGACACGACTGAAGCGACTTAGCACCAAAAGATAATAAAGATCAAAGAAGAAATAGAGACAAAACAAAAAAGTTCAATGAAATGAATAGCTGTTTTTTAAAAAAAATTAACAAAATTGATAAAACTTTAGCCAGGATAATTAGGAAAAAAAGAGAGAAAACTGAAATAAACAAAGTAAGAAATAAAAGAGAGAAATAACAACCAATACTTCAGAAATACAAAAAAAAAAAAAATAGAAAATACTGCACACAGTTTAAATGCCAAGAAATTGGACAACTTAGAAGAAATGGAGTAATATCTAGAAACATGCAACCTCCCCAGACTGAATCAGGAAGAAACAGACAACCTTGAGCTGGAAGAAAAATATTGTTTACTTGCCTATACTACTCAAAGCAATCTACATATTAAGTATAATCTCTATCAAAATACTGCAATATTTTCACAGTACTAGCACACATAATCCTAAAATTTATAATAGAATCACAAAAGACCCCATATTAGCAAAGCAATCTTGAGAAAAAAATAACAAAGTTGGAGTATTAACCTCCCTGACTTCAGACTATACCACAAAGCTACAGTAATCAAAACAGCATGAAACTAACACAAAAACAGACACATAGATCAATGGAATAGAAGAGAGCCCAGAAATAAACACATGCATTTATGGTTAATTAGTCTAAAAAACAAGCTCTTAAATAAGTGGTGCTGGAAACTGAGCAGATACACATAAAAGAAAAGAAATGAGAATATTCTGTAACATCATACAGAAAAATAGGCTCAAAATGGATTAAAGACCTAAATTGAAGTCCTCAAACCATAAAACTCATAGAAGATATAGTAGTCAGAATCTGCTTTGACAAACATTAGAGCAATCATAGCAATATTTTTTTTTGAGTGTCTTCTAAGGCTAAAGAAGTGCAAATATAAACAAAAGGGAGCTAATTAAATTTTAAAATTCTTGTACAACAAAGGAACTGATTGACAAAATGAAGAGAACTACTGAATGGAGAAAATATTTGCAAATGATACGACCAATAAGGGATTAATATTCAAAATATGTAAATAGTTCATAAAACTCAATATCAAATAACCCAATTAAAAATAGAATAACTGAATAGACATTTTTCCAAAGATACACAGATGGTTAACAGGCACATGAAAAAAATGCTCAGCATCAGTACTTAACAGAGAAATGCAAATCAAAACTGCAGTGAGATATCACTTCACACTGGTGAGAATGGCTACCATCAAAAAGTCTACAAATAACAAATGTTGATGAGGAAGTGGTGAAAAGAGGACCCTACTACACTACTAGTTAGAATGTAAATTTATATAGCCCCTAATGAAAAAAGTATGGAGGTTCCTCAAAAGAGTGAAAATAGAGCTACCATACGACTCCACAATTCTACTCGTGGTACATACCTGAAGAAAATTAAAAGCTAATTTGAAAAAATACAGCATGCACCCCAGAGTTCATCACATTATTTACAATAACCAAGATATGGAAGCAACCTAAGTGGACATCAACAGATGAATAGATAAAGATAATGTGGTAAATTTATACAATGCAATATTGCTCATTCATAAAAAAGAAAGAATGAACTTCTACCATTTCCAAAAATGTGGATGGACTTAAGAAGTATTAGGTTTAGTGAAATAAATCAGACAGACAAAGAAAAATACTCTTAGAAACATGTATTCCAAAAATACATGGGGAGCCTAAAAAATGAAATGAATGTATACAAAGAAATGGAAACAGACTCACAGATACAGAAAACAAACTATTGGCTAACAGTAGAGAAAGGAAAGGGATAAGGGGCAATATCAGGAGATGAGGTAAAATATAAAAACTACTATGAATAAAATTAATAATCAATAAGGATACATTGTATAGCATATGGAAATATAGCTTTTAGATTATAATAACTTTAAATGGAGTATAACATAAAAATATTGAATCACTATGTTGCACACCTGAAACTAATATTGCAAATTAATGAACTTAATGCACTTAATTTTTTTTAATTAGTTAATAAAAATAAATTCTAACTCAAATTTTTAAAAAGAAAAAGAGTCAGCCAGTTACATTCTCATCTGGAAGCTTGATTCAGGAAGAATCTGCTTTCAAAACTCAGGGGCGTTTTAGCAGAATACATCTTCCTACAGCTATATAACTGAGGCTTGTGCTTTTTTGCAGTTCTGGGTTGCTTTGAGGTCCTAAAGACTATACACCATGCCTTGATATCAATACAAGGTGCTTATAGGCTGTTCAAAACCTGACAGTTTCTGTCCTCAAAACCAGGAGCAGAGTATCTCTCTGACTCCTTTGTCTGCTACCTGCCAGAGAAAACTCCCTGCTTTTGAAGAATATACTTGAATAGGTCAGGCTCAATCTGGAAAAGTTCCTTTTTGCTTTGCAATATAACATGACCAAGAAAGTGATATCATACTGCATTGAAAGCTTTCATACATATTTGTGAGGAAGACATCATACAATGATGAGGGTTATTGAGGATAACCTTAGAATTTTGTTGACTACATCAAAACAAATTGGACTAGTAGTTGCTCAATTATTTGGAAATAAGTTCAGTTACACATATATGAGGTCTTCACAAGCGGCACTAGTGGTAAAGAACCTCCCCAATCCCCCTCCCCACCCCGCCCCGTGAATGCAGGAAATGTAAGAGACCTGAGTTTGATCCCTGTGTCAGAAAGATCACCTGGAGAAGTACATGACAACCCACTCCAGTATTTTTGCCTCGAGAATCCTTATGGACAGATGAGACTGGCAGACCACAGTCCATAGGGCAGCAAAGATTCAGACACAACTAAAGTGGCTTAGAATGCACACACATAAAAGAAAGCAGTTCATATATGTAAATATGATTTTACCTAAAATGTAAAAATAATGTTTATTCACCAGTGTTTTGATATGGGGTCATATTATCTTTCTTAATATATCATGCAGTTATCTAGATATGAATGCTCTGAAATGGAGGAGGGCTTATGGCCCACAATTGAATTATAATTTGTATTTCCTTTCTTCACCTAGTAGGTTTTTATTTATTTATTTACCTTTTCTTCCCCAATATAAATGTAAAGATCTGTATAATACAAAACACGACATATATAATCTTGATGTTTTATATTTACTAGTACTGTCTTTGTGACATGTGTAGAAATGAGCTTGTAAAATATCAAATAGATATTTGGAAAGGAAATGGAATTTAGATTTCACAATAAAAAATGAGTCTATAAAATCCATCTGGCCAAACACTTTCAGGAGGCTTCATTTCATCTGCTTGTCTTTTGTTCCTTTCTCACTTACTATTCTACTCAGTCTTTTATGCTTAGTTGATAGTACTTGAATGATTTTTAGGTGTGTGATTCCTGTTTTATCTTTTTAGGGCTTGATCATTTATAAAAACCCTCTTTTCCCTGTTTGGTTTCTCCCAGCACTACACTCTCCTCCTAGGGAACCACTACTAACCTTGACCCACTAAAAATATTGAACTTAGTCAATAACAGATGACTAACTGCTTAGTTTTATTCAAGAGTACCATCTCCCTAGCCATACACTATGTAAACAATTCTCTAAAGAAAAAAACAATATTTATTTTTTGCAGCTTTTCTCAGAGACGTGCCTAGGTATATTCATGCTAATGACTGCCAGTTTATTTCAACAGTTAAGAAATCTGAAAATAACCATAAAGTCTAAAAGAATTTCACATTCTCACAGAGATTTCAGTGGGAACAAGTCACTGCACATACTGTAGTATACATCAGAGATTTCTTGATAATTTTGAGTACTCTCAAGTCCAGTTAATCTTATGCCTATAGATAAAATGGGGTCTTGAAATGCTGTGACTTTTTAATAATCTGCATACTAGAATTAATTGATAAATTTTGAATGAAATACAAAGCATAAAATGGTGTCACTATTTGTTTTGAAAAATGAAGTCTCAAAGCAGACTATTAGAGAGTCAAAAGTAAACTCAAGTACATGTATGCATACTCAGTCACTCAGTTGTGTCCAACTTTGTGACCCAATGGACTGCAACCCTCAAGGTTTCTCTGTCCAAGTCATTTTGCAGGCAAGAATACTGCAGTGGGTTGCCATTTCTTCCTCCAGGGGAACTTCCTGACCAAGGGATCAAACCCATGTCTCCTGTGCCTCCTGCATTGGCAGGTGGATTCTTTACCATTGGACCACATGGGAAGTCTCAAACTCAGTTACATGTTCCAACAAATTAAAAAATTAAAAACAAGATGAGAAACACATGAGACCAGTGATTTCTAAGGTTAAATATCTTTATGCTTTATGTGGAAAATTCTTAAAGAGATGGGAATACCAAACCACCTTACCTGACTCCTGAGAAACCTGTATGCAGGTCAAGAAGCAACAGTTAGAACCGGACATGGAACAGCACACTGGTTTAAAATTGAGAAAGGGGTATGTTAAGTCTTCATATTTTCACCCTGTTTATTTAACTTATATCCAGAGTACATCATACCAAAAGCTAGGTCAGATGAATCACAAACTGGAATTAAGATTGCTGGGAGAAATATCAATAACCTCAGATATGCAGATAAAACTGCCCTAAGGGCAGAAAACAAAGAACTAAAGAGCCTCTTGATGAAACTGAGAGAAAATTGAGAAAGCTACTTTAAAACTCTTCATTCAAAATACTAAAACCATGGCATCTGATTCCATCACTTCAAGGCAAATAGATGGGGAAAAATTGGAAAGAGTGACAGACTTTATTTTCTTGTGCTCCAAAATCACTGCAGATGGTGACTGCAGCCATGAAATTAAAAGATGTTTGGTTTTTTGAAGAAAAGCTATGGCAAACTGGGCAGTGTATTAAAAAGCAGAGACATTACTTTGCCAACAGTGGTCCATCTAGTCAAAGCTATGGTTCTTCCAATAGTCATGTATGGATGTGAGAGTTGGACCATAAAGAAGTCTGAGCACCAAAGAATTGGTGCTTTTGAACTGTGGTGCTGGAGAAGACTCTTGGGAGTCCCTTGGATAGTAAGGCCTTTCCAGGTGACTCAGACAATAAAGAATCTGCCTGCAATTCAGGATACTTGCATTTGATCCCTGGTCAGGAAGATCCCCTGGAGAAGGGAATGGCAACCCAATCCAGTATTCTTGCCTTGAGAATTCCATGAACAGAGGAGCCTGGTGGGTTATAGTCCATTGGGTCACAAAGAGTTGGACAAACTAAGCAACTAACACTTTCACTTTCACTTGGACACCAAGGAAATTAAACCAGTTAATCCTAAAGGAAATCAACCCTGAATATTCATTGGAAGTGAAGTGAATGTCGCTCAATCATGTCCAACTCTTTGTGTCCAACTCTTTGTGGAATTCCCCAGGCCAGAATACTGGAGTGGGTAGCCTTTCCCTTCTCCAGGGGATCTTCCCAACCCAGGGATTCAACCCAGTCTCCCATATTGCAGGTGGATTCTTTATCAGCTGAGTCACCAGGGAAGCCCATTGGAAGGACTGATGCTAAAGCTGAAGCTCCAATACTTTGGCCACCTGATGCGAAGAGCTGGCTCATTGGAGAAGACCATGATGCTTGGAAAGACTGAGGGCAGGAGGACAGGGGATAACAGAGGATGAGATGGTTGGATGGCATCATCGATTCAACATCGACATGGATTTGTGAAAATTCTGGGAGATAATGAAGTACAGAGAAGCCTGGTGTGCTGGAGTCCATGGAGCCACAAACAGCTGGACATGACTGAGAGACTGAAGGACAACAATCTTTATGCTAACTACCCAGAAGCAGACCTAGATTTGTGGATCTATGAGCAAGTGATTTATAAGAAAATGCTTTTGGGGGAACCATTAAAACAGTAGGGAAAACAAGAGAAGAAAGGGTAGGCAGGCCATCTAAACCCAAGTCTGAGCCCATCTGAGTTAAGCCCAATTCAGAATAGTAGCTTCAGCCTGACTTCATGAAGATATTCTGGAGTATAAGTTGTGCTTAAAAATTGTCAGGAGCCCAGGTAAGGAAGCTGGGGCTTGCGCACACCAGCCTCCATCCATCATTTCTTAAGGAGGACCACACATTTGGGCAAAGTGGTTTTCAAAATGTTAAGGCAGTCCTTCTTACTTAAATGCCTCAAATACTGAAAGTAAAAGAAAAAAAAAAAAAAGGTATCATTCACACACAAACGTGGAAAACAAATGGTAGGAGATTTTTTTTCTCAAGACTATGGCTATTCGGGGTCTTTTGTGTTTCCATAAGAAATTTAAAATTTTTCTTCTAGTTCTGTGAAAAATGCCATTGGAAATTTGATAGGGATTGCATTAAATCTGTAGATTACATTTGATAGTATAGTCATTTTCACAATATTGATTCTTCCTACCCAGGAACATGGAATATGTCTCCATCTGTTTATGTCATCTTTGACTTCTTTCATTAGTGTCTTATAATTTTCTGTGTACAGTTCTTTCATCTCCTTAGGTAAGTTTATTCCTAGATATTTAATTCTTTTTGTTGCAAAGGTAAATGGGATTGATTCCTTAATTGCTCTTTCTGATTTTCATTGTTAGTCTATAGAAATGCAAGTGATTTCTATGTATTGATTTGGCATCCTGCAACTTTGCTAAATACACTGATTAGCTCTAGTAATTTTCTGATACTATCTTTAGGGTTTTCTATGTTTTCTATGTTATCATGTTATCTGCAAACAGTTAGAGCTTTACTTCTCTTCCAATCTGGATTCTTTTTTTCTTTTTTTTTTTTTTTTTTTCTTTTTCTTCTGATTGCTGTAGCTAGGACTTCCAGAACTATCTTGAATAATAGTGGTGAAAGTGGACACCCTTGTCTTGTTCCTGATCTTAGGGGAAATGCTTTCAGTTTTTCACCATTGAGAATAATGTTTGCTGTAGGCTTATCATCTATGGCCTTTACTATGTTGAGTTAGCTTCCTTCTTTGCCCATTTTTTGAAGAGTTTTAGTCATAAATATGCAGGTCAGAAAGCAACAGTTAGAACTGGACATGGAACAACAGGCTGGTTCCAAACAGGAAAAGGAGTAGGTCAAGGCTATATATCATCACCCTGATTATTTAACTTATATGCAGAGTACATCATGAGAAACGCTGGGCTAGATGAAGAACAAGCTGGAATCAAGATTGCTGGGAGAAATATCAATAACCTCAGATATGCAGATAGCACCACCCTTATGGGAGAAAGTGAAAAAGAACTAAAGAGCCTCTTGATGAAGGTGAAAGAAAAGAGTGGGAAAAGTTGGCTTAAAGCTCAGCGTTCAGAAAACTAAGATCATGGTATCCGGTCCCATCACTTAATGGCAAATAGATGGGAAACAGTGGCTGACTTTATTTTTCTGGGCTCCAAAATCACTGCAGATGGTGATTACAGCCATGAAATTTTAAAAGATGCTTACTCCTTGGAAGGAAATTTATGACAAACCTAGACAGCATATTGAAAAGCAGAGACATTACTTTGTCAACAAAGTTCCAGCTAGTCAAGGCTATGGTTTTTCCAGTCATGTATGGATGTGAGAGTTGGACTATAAAGAAAGCTGAGCACCAGAAAATTGATGCTTTTGAACTGTGGTGTTGGAGACAGATGCCTGAGAGTCTCTTGGACTTCAAGGAGATCCAACCAGTCCATCCTAAAGGAAATCAGTCCTGAATATTTATTGGAAGGACTGATGCTGAAGCTGAAACTCTAATACTTGGCCACCTGATGCTAAAAGCTGAATCATTTGAAAAGACCGTGATGCTGGGAAAGATTGAGGGCAGGAGGAGAAGGGGACAAGAAAGGATGAGATGGTTGGATGGTATCACTGACTCTTGGTCATAGGTTTGGGTGAACTCCAGGAGTTGGTGATGGACAGGAAGGCCTGGAGTGCTGTAGTTCATGGTATCTCAAAGAGTTGGATACGACTGAGCAACAGAACTGAACTGAATCATAAATGGTTGCTGAATTTTGTAAAAGTTTTTTTCTGCATTGGACAGGAAGGCCTGGAGTGCTGTAGTTCATGGTATCTCAAAGAGTTGGATACGACTGAGTGACTGAACTGAACTGAATCATAAATGGTTGCTGAATTTTGTAAAAGTTTTTTTCTGCATCTATTGAGATGATCATATGGTTGTTATCTTTCAATTTGTTAATATGGTGTATCTCATTAATTGATTTCTGTATATTGAAGAACCCAACTTGATCATGGTGTATGAGCTTTTTGATGTGTTGCTGAATTCTGTTTGCTAAAATTTTGTTGAGGATTTTTACATCTATGTTCACCAGTGATATTGGCCTGTAGTTTTTCTTTTTGTGTGTTGTCTTTGGTTTCAGTATCAGTGTGATGGTGGCATTGTAGAATGAAATTGGAAGTGTTCTTTCCTCTTCAATTTTTTAAAAGAGCTTTAGAAGGATAGCAGTGGCTCTTCTCTAAATGTTTAATAGAATTCTCATGTCATGCCATCTGGTCCTGGGCTTTTGTTTCTTGAGAGATTTTTGATCACAGCTTCGATTTCAATGCTTGTAATTGGGTTCTTCTTAATTTCTATTTATTCTTGATTTGGTCTTGGAGGATGGAACTTTTTTAAGAAGATGGCCATTTCTTCCAGGTTATCTATTTTATTGTCATATAGTTGTTCGTAATAGTCTCCTACAATCCTTTGTATTTCTGCATTGTCTGTTGTAACCTCTCCTTTTTCATTTATAATTTTATTGATTTGATTCCTCTCTCTTATTTTCTTGATGATTCTGGCTAAGAGTTTGTCAATTTTTTTTTTTTATCTTCTCAAAGAACCAGCTTTAATTTTATTAATCCTTACTATTGTTTCTTTCATTTCTTTTTCATTTATTTCTACTTGGATCTTTATAATTTCTTTCTGTCTACTAATTTGGGTTTTGTTTATTTTTTTCTTCTTCTTCTTTTTCCAGTTGCTTTAGGTGTAAAGTTAGGTTGTCTATTTGATGTTTTTCTTGTTTCTTGAGGTAGGATTGAATTGGTATAAACTTCCCTCTTAGAACTGCTTTTGCTGCATCCCATAGGTTTTGAGTTGTCATCTTTTTCTAGAATTTTTTTGATTTCCCTTTTGATTTCTTCAGTAACCTGTTGTTTATTTGGAAATGTGTTGTTTAATCTCCATGTGCTTGATACAATTTCAATTTTCTTAAATTTACTGAGGTTTGATTTGTGACCCAAGATTTGTCTAACCTGGAGACTGTTCCATGTTCACTTGAGAAAAATGTGTATTATTCTGCATTTGGATGGAATGTCATGAAGATATCAATGAGATGCAACTCATCTAGTGTATCATTTAAAACTTGTGTTTCTTTATTAATTTTCTGTTCTGATGATCTGTCCATTGGTGAGTGGGGAGTTAAAGTCTCCTACTATTATTGTGCTACTGTCAATTTCTCTTTTTATGCCTGTTAGTGTTTACCTTATGTATTGAAGTGCTCCAATCTTGGGTGCATAGATATTTACAATTGTTGTCTTCCTCTTGGATTGATCCCTTGATCATTATGTAATGTCCTTCCTTATCTCTTCTAATCCTCTTTAAGATCAATTTTGTCTGATATGAGGATTGCTACTCTAGCTTTCTTTTGCTTCCCATTTGCATGGAAAATATTTTTCCATCCTCTCACTTTAAGTCTATATTTCTTAAGGTCTGAAGTGAGTTTCTTATAGACAGCATAAATATGGGACTTGTTTTTGTATCCATTCAACCATCCTACGTCTTTAGGTTGGAGAACTTAATTCATTTACATTTAAAGTAATTATTTACATATATATTGCTGTTGCCATTTTCTAATTGTTTGGAGCTGATTTTGTAGATCTTTTTTCTTTTGTTATATTTCTTGACTATATAAGTTTGTTTAATATGTGTTGTAAAGCTGTTTTGGTGGTACTGAATTCTCTTAACTTTTGCTTGTCTGAAAAGCTTTTTATTTCTCCATTAATTTTAAATGAGATCCTTGCTGGTACAGTAATCTTGGTTGTAGATTTTTCCCTTTCAGTACTTTAAGTATATCTTGCCTTTCCATTCTGGCCTGCAGAGTTTCTGCTGAAAGATCAGTTGTTAAGTGTATGGGATTTCCCTTGTATGTTACTTGTTGATTCTCCCTTGCTGCTTTTTAATATTCTTTCTTTTTGTTTAGTCTTTGTTAGTTTGATTAGTATGTGTCTTGGCATGTTTCTCCTTGGGTTTATCCTGTATGGGACTCTTTGTGCATCTTGGTTTTGATTAACTATTTTCTTTTCCATGTTAGGAAAATATTCAACTATAATCTCTTCAAAAATTTTCTCATACACTTTCTTGTTCTCTTCTTCTTCTGGGACCCCTATAACTTGAATGTTGGTGCATTTGATATGGTCCCAAAGGTCTCTGAGACCGTCCTCAGCTCTTTTCATTCTTTTTACTTTATTCTGCTCTTCAGAAGTTATTTCAACCATTTTGTTTTCCAGCTCACTGATTCATTCTTCTGCTTCAGATATTCTGCTATTGATTCCTTCTATAGCATTTTTAATTTCAGTAATTGCATTGTTTGTCTCTGTATGCTTATTCTTTAATTCTTCTAGGTCTTTGTTAATTGATTCTTGCATTGTCTCCATTTTGTTTTCAAGGTTTTTGATCATCTTTACTATCATTATTCTGAGTTCTTTTTCAGATAATTTTCCTATATCCTCTTCATTTCTTTGGACTTGTGTTTCTAGTTTGTCCCTTCATTTGTGCAGTATTTCTGTGCCTTTTCATTTTTTGTTTTTAAGTTATTGTGTTTGAGGTCTCCATTTGCCAGGCTTCAAGAAAAGTTGAATTCTTTCCTTGAAGAAGTTTGAATTCTTTCTTCCTTTTGATTTCTGCCCTCCTAAGGTTTGTCCAGTGGTTTTCGTGAGCTTCATATAGGGTGAGGTTTGTGCTGAGTTTTCATTTGTTTGTTTTTTTTTCTGATGAGCAAGGCTGAGTGAGGTGGTAATCCTGCCTGCTGATGATTGGGTTTGTATTTTTGTTTTGTTTGTTGTTTAAATGAGTTATCCTGCACAGGGTGCTACTGGTGGTTGAAGGATGCCAGGTCTTGTATTCAAGTGGCTTTCTTTGTGTGAGTTCTCACTATTTGATACTCTGTAGGGTTAGTTCTCTAGTAGTCTAGGGTTTTGGAGTCAGTGCTCCCACTCCAAAGGCTCAGGGTTTGATCTCTGGTCAGGAACAAAGATTCCATAAGTGGTTTGTTATGGCATTAAGGGAGAGTAAAACAAATATCCAAAAATGAGAAACCAAAGATGAACCCCAGACAAATGGCAGTTACAAAATCAGGCAAATAATAATTAAAATAATGGAATATACACACACACATATATACACCCATGAGCAAAGTGAAAATAGTCCAGCAAAAATAAAGTACAGTGTATTGACCCAGCAAACAAAGGAAATCAAAAATTATATTTACCAGTTAAAGACAAAACTAACTTAAGCACAAACTGGAAAACAAAACTAAAGCAAGGTGCCAAGTGGGGAATGAAGCAGTGCAAACAAAACTAACAAATATGTTGAGAGGAAAGGAAAGAAAAGAAAGAATAGATACACAAAGTTTAACAGAAGTAGATGAAGAAGATTTATATACGTTAAAGATTAACTGTAAGAAAAAAAAAAACAGTAGGAAAGGCAAATGAAAGAATAAGTGTAGAAAAAATATAATAGGTTTAAAAAATTAAAATTATAAAAAAGAGAAAAAAACAGAAGAAAGAAAAAAGGAGGAAAAAAAAAAGGAAAACTCCACAGAACTACAAAAGCCCAATGTCAAGGCAGAGGTTTATAACCACAATAGAAAGTGTGACTGAATATACACATATATATATACACCCATAAGCAAAATCAAAACAGTCCAATAAAAATTAAGTAAAATAGATTGACCCAGTGAACAAAGGAAGCCAAAAATTATATCTACCAGAACAAAACTAATTAAAGAACAAACTGGAAAACAAAATTAAAGGAAGAAGCCAATTGGGGAATAAAGCAATGAAAATAAAACTAACAAATGTGTTCAGAAGAAAGGAGAGAAAGAAAAGAAAGAAAGAATAGATATGCAAAGTTAAATAAAGGTAGATAAAGAAGATTTGTATATGTTAAAGATTAACTGTAAGAGGAAAAGAACAGCAGGAAAAGCAAAAAAGGAATGTGTAGAAAAAATAATAATAGGCTTAAAAATTAAAATTAAAAAAAGAGAAAAGGAAAAAAAAAAAAAGAGCAAAACTCCACAGAAATGCAAAAGCCCAATGTAGAGGCAGAGGTTTATGACAAAAATAAATGTGATGAGGAAAAAGAAAAAGAAAAAAAAGCTCAAAAGCTAAATTGGATTTCTTAGTGCCAATACAATCTACAACTACAATGGAAGGTGGAGGGGGGAGGAAAACACATCCAAAAGAATCTACAGAACAAGTCAAAAAATAAGAATAATAATGTTTTTCTTGAGTCACTGCTGTCAGAATCCTTTCCCATGCTGGGAATCACAGTCCACCTTACCTTCCTAGGATGCCTTCCAACACTGTACTGATCTCTGGACCTGCTGTGGGTGCTGCTCAGATTCTAATCTGGTCCAGCTCCTGTGTGTTCTTGCCTCCAACGTGCACAGCTATCAGAGCTAGTGCCTTTTCTTTTGTGGGAGCTCTCAATGGCCTTTTGTATATTCCATAGACACAGAGTCTGCTTAGTTGATCATGTGGATTTAATCTGCAGCTTGTACAGCTGGTGAGAAGCTTTCAGATCGTCTTCCTTAGTTACACTGCCCCTAGGTTTCAATTGTGCTTTATTTCCACCTCTACATGTGGGTTGACCACTGGGGTTTAGCTCCTGAGGCTGCCCTGAAGGGCTATGGTTTGCCTCTGTGAGGAGTGGTGTGGAATTGGTACAGCTGCTTGGGTCACAGGAGTTCTGGCAACACCAGGTACTCTAGGGGGTAGGCAGCTAGGGCAGCAGGAAATATAGTGCTCTAGAAGGGTATGGCAACCAGTATTGGCCAATACACTCCAGTATTCTTGCCTGGAAAACCCCTTCTCTGACAGAGAAGCTGGACAGGCCACAGTCCACAGGGTCACAAAGAGTCAGACAGGACTGAAGTGACCCTGCAAGCATAAACACAAGACTTTTTTTTTTTTTTTTTGCCTGTGGCAGCTCTGCCCCAGCAAGAGTTGAGTGTGAAGGTGGTTCAGCTGCTTGGCTTGTGGGGACCCTGGAGGCCCCAAATGTTCAGAGACACAGACTGCCTCTGTGGCCGGAGTTATGGACCTATCAGAGTCTTTTTTCGAGCCTCCTCTAGCTAGTGGTCAGAAGGCTTATTTGGCCAGTTGTTCTCTGTAGTTCTGCCAGTTCAGGCACTTAGAGGGATCCCTTGCCTGGGATCCTTCTGTTGTTCTATGCATCAGGCACATAGAAGGGGCCCCCTGATTGGGGTCCTACTTTGTAGATTGGCACATCAGGCACTGAAAGGAGCACCCTGGGTGGGTCCTACTCTGTAGTTTAGTGCATCAGGTGTTTGATGGGCCAGACTCTCTGTTGTTCAGCTGCCAAGGCTGGCCTGTGGGGAGAGAGAGGCTGTGGTGACGGCTCCACCACTTCCGCGTGACTCAGCTGTATCACCTTGCTTCCACGGCTGCCTGAGTTTCCTCCATAGGCATTTCCCACCACAGTCCCCTCCCTCACATCCCCTCCATCCGACTCTCCACAGTCAACAGCAGCCCTTGCACTGGGATTGCCCCACAACCCCTAAACTCCAGCTCCCAGCCGCTGCCCCTTCCAGGAGACCTGCATTCCTGCATGGCATATGTATGGCTATGGCAAGTACTGTCTGATTCTCATTCCATTTAGGCTGCCACAGATCAGCTGCTTCACTCTCAACCTTAAATGTTTCTCCTCTGACTCAGATAATTGTCCTGCTCTGGGTATTGGACCCCTGCTTCAGTTCCCCTACCCAATGAAGGTAGGTCCAGGCCTACTAACACTCCTGTTTTTCCCCCTAGTTCCTTCATCCTACCAAGTTTTGCATGGTTCTATATATTCTTTTCCACTGGTCAGGTACTTCTGTCAACTCTCAGCTGGTGTTCTGCATGCACTTCTGTGTCTGAAGGTGTATTCCTGATGTATCCATGGAGAGAGATGTACTCCACATCCACCTACTCCTCTGTTATCTTGTTCTCCTATGTTTAAGTTTTAAAATTAGCATGGATCATGTTATTGGTAACAATAGGAGACTCGTATCAGGCTGCTCCAGACACCTTCCTGGTAACTAATGTACCACTCTCAGTCCTACATGGACCAACGGAACATAGGCAAATTCAGGCTCATTTGACATGTAAAACAAAGTTGAAAAGGGTGGGAGTTTGTGAAGGCATATTCATATTTAAAAGGAGCTTGGAAATGACTGATTTACCTTAGTTGTAGGGAAAGAAAGTTCTAGCTTAGTAATTAAAATAAATATTTGGGGATTATTTTTCCTTTTATTTCCTCTTCCCCCACAATTCCCCAGATTCTCTATCCAGTCACTCTGGTCATTCTGTGTTATCTGCTTTAGGGAATTGTTGTAATTGTGAAAATCCAAGAGTAATTATATCCCTTTCTCTCTTTCAAGTTTGCAGTGTGTAAGTTTTAAGAAATCATAAACACACTTGACTCAGAAACAGAAAGTTGATTATTAATAAAATATGAATAAATGAGTAAAGAACAGAAGTCAATTGTTTTTTAATGTAAAATGTGATTCATAAAAGTGGAGTGCATAATTGAGAAGAGGACCAGGAATTTGATACCATTTTTTGTTGTTTTGTGTTCTGCAGTTCCTAACCACAATGAATTTTAAACAAAAATGACTCAAGGTTTTATATTTGCTAAAATGACTACCCTGTTCAAACTCATATATCAACACACACACACACACTCACACAACATGCATATTTAAACTTTATACCCAACAATTAGAGAATACCTATTATTGTCTAGTCTACATGAAACATGACCACAGATTGGCCATAAATACATTCTTGACTATTTTCAAAGACTTGTCATAGAGATCACACTCATGAATAAGGCTAATGTAATGGTTAATTTTATATGTCAACCTGACTGGGCCACAGGGTACCAACAATTGGTCAAACATTATTCTGGGTGTGTCTGAGAGGCTGTTTCTGGAAGAAACTATCATTTGAATGGGTAGATTGTCTTCCCTAGTCTATTTAGGTTTTATCAAATAGAACAAAAACCTAAACAGAACAAAATGGCTGAGTCTTTCCTAGTAAAGGTGGAATCCTTCTGTCTGCCCCCAAGCTGGGACATGAATTTTTCCTGCCTTCCAACTCAAGTGAGACATCAGCTTTCCTGAGTTTTCTGTCTGCTGACTCACTCTGAAGATTTTGGAACTTGTCAGCCTCCACAATCCCATGAGCTATATATACATCCTATTGGTTCTACTTATATAGAGGATCCTGGCTAATACAATTAGATATTATTAACAATAAAATATGTATATTGTTAATCTTCATATATTTATAAAATATTTACAAAAATTCATGACTAAATAATTCTTAAGTCAAATAATAAATTGCAGTGGAAACTAAAATGCTCAAACTCAATGATTCAAACAATACTGTATACCAAAACTCATGAAATAATTGCAAGGAATTCCTCTCTTCTCCTGGCCATCAAAATTCATTATGATGCAAAAGCAGCAATTTTGGTTTCCATTTTAATGGCTGTATTTGAAGCACTTTAAAATAATTCCTCAGTAACTGAATATTTGTTTCTTATTTTCATTGCTTGCTTTGGAAAGGACACTACATTTTTACCTGTGCGTCCATGCTACCTTTTATCTCCTGAATTGCAGCACCTCTGCTACACATAAATTGTGTTCTTTACGTGTCTGTTTCTTACTAGAACATGAGCACAATGGACCTGGAGTTAGGGTTATGAATTATTCAACTTCTTTATCATGGTACACAGCACATAGTAGGAATTTTTTTAAACCTCACTGAAAGTGTTAAAACTATTTTGAAATTCTAAAAACAGACTCACTGACATAGAAAACAAACTTATGATTACCAAAGGGGAAACTAGTGGGAGAGGGATAAACTGGGAGGACTGGGATTAACATAAACACACTACTATATATAAAATAGATGACCAAAAAGGACCTACTATATAGCACAGGGAACTATACTCAACATTATGTAATAATCTATAAAGAAAAAGAATCGATGTTCTATAACCAAAACTGACACAACATTGTACATCAAGTATACTCAATAAAAATATTTGTATAAATATAATAAAAGTAAAACATTTTCAGTTGTTTGGGAGAGGTGGGAGAGGTATGAACTTATGAGATATGATTAAGTTAATACCAATTTATGGACTTACTTGGTTATATTCCAAAAGAAAATGGTTGAACTTTAATGAACTGGTAAGTATCCAAGTTAAGATGTTTGAGAAAAAAAGATTAAGTGTAAATAAAACAGAGAGTATGATATTAAAAGACTAAGAACAGAAACTAAAGTTCTAGGAGCAAATATAAAATAAAAAGGTTCATACTTAAAGGAATAATATCATAGACAAAACTCTGTAAATCTGATGGAGAAAATAGGAGAGAAGTAATCAATAAAAGATATAAGAGAAACAAAAGAGAACATAGAGCAGCAGGGAATGCAAAGATAATAAAATAAGATTAACAATTCCAGCAAATTAAGAAAACTCAGCTATAGCCATAGGAATGGAAAAGGTCAGTTTTCATTCCAATCCCAGAGAAAGGCAGTGCCGAAGAATGCTCAAACTGCTTTACAATTGCACTCATTTCACATGCTAGCAAGATAATACTCAAAATTCTTCATGGAGGTTTCAATAGTATGTGAAATGAAAGTGTTCATATGTATAAACTGGATTTAGAAAAGACCAGATTTCAAATTGCCAACATCTGTTGGATCATGGGAAAAGGAAGAGAATTCCAGAAATCATTTACTTCTGCTTCACTGACTATATAAAGCCTTTGACTGTCTGGCTCACAGCAAACTGGAAAATTCTGAAAGATATGGGAATTCCAAATCACCTGACCTGCTTCCTGAGATATCTGTATGCAGAACAAGGAGCAACAATTAGAACCAGACATGGAACAATGGACTGGTTCCAAATTGAGAAAGGAGTACATCAAGACTGTATATTGTCACTCTGTTTATTTAACTTATATGCAGAGTACATCATGCAAAATGCCTGGACGGATGAAGCACAGGCTGGAATCAAGATTGCTGGGAGAAATATCAACAACCTCAGACATGCAGATGAAACAACCCTAATGGCAGAAAGTGAAGAGGAACTAAAGAACCTCTTGATGAACGTGAAAGACGAGAGTGAAAAAGCTGGCTTAAAACTCAACATCCAAAAAAGAAGATCATGGCATCTGGTCATATCTCTTCATGGCAAATAGATGGGAAAACAATGAAAACAGTGATGGACTTTATTTTCTTGGGCTCCAAAATCACTGTTGGTGGGGACTGCAGTCAAGAAATTAAAAGACACTTGCTCCTTGGAAGAAAAGCTATGACAAACCTAGACAGAGAATTCAAAAGTAGAGACATTATTTTGTTGACAAAAGTTAGTATAGTCAAAGCTATGGTTTGTCCAGTAGTCATGTACAGATATGAGAGTTGGACAATAAAAAAAAAGGCTGAGTGCCAAAGATCTGATGCCTTCAAACTGTGGTGCTGGAGAGGACTCTTGAGAGTCCCTTGGCCTGCAAGGAGATCCAACCAGTTAATCCTAAAGAAAATCAACCCTGAATATTCATTCAAAGGACTGATGCTGAAGCTCCAATAATTTGGCCACCTGATGTGAAGAACTGACTCATTGGAAAAAAAAACCCCAATGCTGGGCAAGATTGAAAGCAGAAGGGAATGACACAGGATGAGATGGTTGGATGGCATCATCGGCTCAATGGACATGAGTTTGAGCAAACTCCAGGAAATGATGAAGGACAGAGAAGCCTGGCATGCTGCAGTTCATGGGGTTGCAAACAGTTGGACATGACTAAGCAACTTAATAGCAACAATATTCTGATAATTCATTTGAATAGTTATATGCAATAAGCAGAGTCTTATCAAACTGAAACAGCAAGTATGACTTAATACTGTGTAGTCTTCCAGTAATTACAGAAGCAATAGTTAATTATACTCACACACTATGCACAAACATATCCTTCAGGGTTTCCCTGAAATTAGTCTCAAAGAACTGATGAAATTAACCATCAAGGATTTGGATAACCACAGTTTATTTAAGAGGTGATCCTGAGGAACATGCAAGATGATGGAAGAAATGTAAGGCAGAGAAAGAAGAATGCCTAATAAAAGCTAAATTGAGTTTCAATACCACTGAAGACTAACAAGATGCACATACATGGCATCTTAACTCTCTAAGAGAAAAGGAAGCAGAATATTTGTCCACTGGTTTCCATCTCTTAAAGATTAAAGGATACTGTTGCAGCATCACAGTCCCAGTACTTCTAGACAAGGCAAGCTTGAGAGTGGCGAGAACAAGAGGAATGAAGAAAAGATGGGGGAAGTGGATTAAGGGAAGGGCGGCAACCTTATAGAGCACTGCCATCCAGTAATGACTTGGCTTTTAGTCTATATTAAATGTAAAACCATTAGAGGGTTGTGAAACTATCTGGCTGTGCTATTGAGAAGGAGCAAAAGTAGCAGCAATAAACTGCTAGGATGTTATTAAAGTAATCCCCCAAAGAAATAAAGACATCTTAGACTAGGTTAGTACTCTGGGCAATTAGTGAGATGAGATCAAATTCTGGATATTTTGCTTATGGTGAAGACTTTTTCTATTCTAAATTATATTTAAAGTCCTTAACATTACTTAAGACAAGAAAAATAATAAAGATATGGAATTGGAAAGTAAATAAAAGTCATCTTATGTGATGACTTAACTATCTTGCTGGCATGCAAAGCTCAAAATACTCTAGAATCTAATTATTAGAAATAACCATAGAGTTTGGCAAGGTAGATAGCTAGGAGATTGATATTTTAAAAATCAATTGCATTTCAATAATGTTAGCAATACAAATGACACATAATGATTTTAAGATGGGCTTTCTTTGTGGCTCAGATGGTAAAGTGTCTGCCTGCAATGCAAGAGATCCAGGTCGATCCCTGGGTTGGAAAGATTACCTGGAGAAGAGAATGGCTACCCACTGCAGTTTTTTTTGCCTGGAGAATGCTATGGACAGAGCAGACTACAGTCTTTAGGGCTGCAAAGATTTGCACAAAATACACCTTATATATTAGCAGCTGAACAGATACCTAGGAATATATCCAATAGAAGATGTGTAAGACCTGTACAAATAATTCATAACATATATGGACAAAGACATACATAGAGATAAAATTTGCAATCATGGGCAGGATATTTAATTAGGATAAAGCTGTACATTTACACCAAGTGAATCTCAAAGTCAAATCAAATTTTAGCAGAAATTTGAAACACAGATCATACAATTTTTGTGTAAATATAAAGGAGCAAGAATAATTGGGCCAAAGGACAATAAAGTGAAGTAACTTCTCCTTCTAGATATCAAAATCCATTACAAAGCTATGGTATTTGGGCATGTGACATTTGTGCCAAGAGATAAAGTTTAAGCAGTTTAACCATTTAGAGCGACTGGAACTGGGATGTATGAAGAACATGGCATACTGGATTATGGGGAAGAGGTGAGGGAGAAAGAGGAGAAGGAGAGACATTAATAAATGATGTCAACACAATTGGTGAATTCATCTTGGGAAAAAAATATTCCTACCTTATACTCACATAGAATCAATATCAGATGGATTAAAGAACTAAATGTGGAAAATAAAACACGGACCTTTATGAATAAAACTGTTAAATAATAGCTTTCTTATCTGAAGTAAGGGAATCATGTTTTAAATATGACTGACCCAAATAAAGCTATAAATTTGATTACTTAAATTATGTCAGTTCATCAAAAGTATAAAGTGAAAAAATAAGCCACAAACAGGGAGAAGATACTTGTAATACATGTAGCTGACAAAGATTTGGTAGCCAGAAAAAAGGAAGCTCACATATCATAAGAAAAAAGATCATAGGTCCCTTTTTAAATTTGTTTATTTTTAATTGGAGGATAATTGCTTTCAATATTATGTTGGTTTCTCCCATGTATCAACATGAATCAACCATAGGTATACATATATTCCCTCCTTTTTGAACCTTCCCCCCTCGTCCCATCCAATCCCACCCCTCTAGGTTGTCACAAAGAAATAGGTCCTCTTTTATATTCACTTGCTTAACAAAGTTTTAGAAGTCTGCAGGTGGAGAGATGAGAATCAGTGGAAATACACATTACTCAATCTAACACGATATCTTCTGGAAAAAGGAAACATTCATATACACCACTACCTAACAACTTGATCTCAAGGAGCATTCCAGGAAACTCATTCATATGTATACTAACACATGTAAAACAAGGATTGTAGAGGTACAAAAAGTAAATGTCCAGAAATAAGAGTACAAATTAAAAATTAAAATATTTTAATATATGTGGCATATTATAGAGCAGTGAAAATAAATAAGCTACAGTTACATTCAACAGCATGGATGAATCATTAAAGCATACTGTGGGGTTTGAAAATAAATTTTAGAAAACCAAAATAATATGCAAGTATGGTAAATTTCTGTGAAATTAAAAACTAAGCAAAACAAAACAATACTTCACTCAAGGTCTACTGATTTAAATGTTTATTAGATCCAAAAACTACCTTCACAGAAACGTGTAGAATGAAATATCTATGTTCCACAGCTGAGTCAAGTTGACACAAAATTGATTACCACAATCAGCATTCCCAGTGTTGCTTTGTATATAATATTATCACATATTATATGAATGCGAATAATAGGGAAAATGTGTTGGAGATTAAGCTGAGATAATCTGTTATGGTTGAAAAGAAAGTGGAAAGGATGAAAGGCGATGTTACAGCTTGAAGAACTTTTAATGAGTTGTGCGTCTCTCTGAGCTACAAAAAAAGATGTTATACAGAATATTAAACTTACTCATAAATTTTAAACATCCAATATTTCCAACCAGCCACTTAAAGTGAGTTACTGTTTGTAATTTACTTAAACTCTCAGTGCCTCTGCTTCCCATGGCTAAAAGGAAAAAAATAATAGCACTTATTTTTAGATTATTTTCACAATCATATAAGGTAACATGTATATTAAAGGTTGAAGAACAGTGAATAGATAGTGAATATAAAATGCTAATGTGTATGATAAATGCAAAATGTTGCCATTAACATTAGTAAGATTAGTATTTATATTCGCAATCATATTTGTATTATTAATGTTTTGTTGCTATTAAATAGAGGTATGAAGATGATATACTTTCTTCATAAATGCAAATATAAACCTTCAAATAAAGAAGAGACAAGGCTATGTTTGACTTCCTTCTTGACCTGGTAGAATCATTCCTACCAGAAAGCATTTTTGTGTACAGTTCAGTTAAGTTCAGTCACTCAGTCGTGTCTGACTCTTTGCGACCCCATGGGCTGCAGCATGCCAGGCTTCCCAGTCCATCACTAACTCCCAGAGCTTGCTCAAACTTATGTCCATCGAGTCAGTGATACCTGTCTCTGCTTTATAATATGCTGTCTAAGTTTGTCATAGCTTTTCTTCCCAGGAGGAAGCGTCTTTTAATTTCTTTGCTGCAGTCATCATCTTCAGTGATTTTGGAGCCCAAGAAAATAGTCTGTCACTGTTTCCAGTGTTTCCCCATCTATCTGCCATGAAGATACATTACCAGATGCCATGATTTTCATTTTTTGAATGCTGAGTTTTAAGCCAGCTTTTTCACTCTCATCAAGAGGCTTTTCCATTCTTTATGGCATTCTACCATAAGGGTAGAGTCATCTACATATCTGAGGTTGTTGATATTTCTCCCAACAATCTTGATTCCAGCTTGTGCTTCATCTAGCCCTGCCTTTCACGTGAAGTACTCTGTATATAAGTTACATAAGCAAGGTAACAATATACAGCCTTGATGTACTCCTTTCCAAATTTGGAACTAGTCCATTGTCCCATGTCTGTTCTAACTGCTGCTTCTTGACCTGCATACTGATTTCTCAGGAGGCAGGTCAGGCGGTCTGGTAGTCCCATCTCTTGCAGAATTTTCCACAGTTTGTTGTGATCCACACAGTCAAAGCCTTTAGCATTGTCAATTAAACAGAAGTAGATGTTTTTCTGGAACTCTCTTGCTTTTCTTATGAGCAGTGGCTGCTGACAATTTGATCTCCGATTTCTCTGCCTTTTCTATATACGGCTTGAACATCTGGAAGTTCTCCACTCTCCTACTGTTGAAGCTTCACTTGGAGAATTTTGAGCATTACTTTGCTAGCCTGTGAAATTAGTACAATTGTGTGGTAGTTTGAGCATTGGCATTGCCTTTCTTTGGGACTGGAATGACCTTTTCCAGTCCTGTGGCCACTGCTGAGTTTTCCAAATATGCTGGCATATTGAGTGCAGCACTTTGTGTCCAAAAGGTGCTAAAGGACAAGAGAAAGGCCATCTTAACATATTTTATGCTAGTCTGCTGTCTGGCTAAATAAATCAAGACGTTATAGCTGGTATGTGTGTGGTCTCTTCCCACCATTCAGTACCCCAGCAACAGAAATTATATATGTAAACCATTTTAACATATTTGATATATTCCCTCATTTTATAAAAGAAAAGCAGTTTTTAAAGCTATGGCAGAGTACCCTAAGGATATATCTCTGTATTTCATAAAAATCTGGGATTCACTGCTTAGAGATAATTTTTAAGCTTTTATTTGCAAATATGTATTTATATACAATTGCAGATAAAGAACTCATCTCGATGTCCCCAGTTCTTAGAAAGAATATTGATCATTTACAGTAAAATAATCTCCAAACGTATAATATACTATGCCAAATCACAATTTTTTCAGAAGAACCACCAGCCTCAGAAAAAGTAGCCCTTGTTCTTTGTAGGAGCAGTATGAGAATAGTTCCCTCTTTCCTAAAACATTGGTATAAAATTCCTAACTGCTGCATGATGAGTAATTCAGTCATTTTCTATATTAATAAATGGTGCTGCTTGTGTGATCCTCTTTTGCTTTCAGAAATTATTTTGAAACCCCCAAAAGTGTCCCTTCAGTGGCCCACTTGATATTTTCCCTCTATAATGACACAGAGAATAATTAAGTTGTTGAGAGAAGATTCATAATGAAACAACAAAACACAAAACAATTAAGAAGAATATTCTATGTTCATTTTTTATTGCTTCATTAGTATTTAAAGGTCAGAAAAACATTTATAATTTGGGGAAAAAAGAATAAAACATAAATGCTAATTTCATCTTGGCTTCACTTGGGAAAAAAAATCAACATTATTCTGAAATGTAAACCCAAAAGCAATTAAAAAGAAGCAACAATCTTTAGGATTAATGCATGACATATTATTCATTTGTAGTTTACAAAATATCAAAATGGACAGAGTAGTCATAACGTTAAGTTAAACCTACCATTGTGGTAGGTTTTAATGCTTAGTCTTAAGTTATCAAACTTCAAATATTATTTAGAATTGAGGTATCTGGACCTTTTACATGGCTTGTAGGATTTGCATTCTATACACTAAACCTTTATTGTCTTACTCAGGTAAGGCCATACAATCTAGGATTATCTAGTTAATCAGAAGACTTAAAAGTTCTATTCAGGGTGGAAGTTCTTGGTTAGGTCAGGAAAACAATGATTCCATTACCAATTTTGAAGTTCATCCTCTGATACTGTTGGTTGATTATCTTTTATAATAATGAAAATCTGCATTTCCTTTCACTTGGGGGAGATTTATTAAAGATCCATTTTGATTAATGCTGCTGCTGCTGCTAAGTCACTTCAGTCGTGTCCGACTCTGTGCGACCCCATAACGGCAGCCCACCAGGCCCCGCCGTCCCTGGGATTCTCCAGGCAAGAACACTGGAGTGGGTTGCCATTTCCTTCTGCTAGATATTAAATGCCAAGTTTAAAATGGCTTATTCCACACAGCAAGTTCTTCGATTCCCACATGAATACATATTCCTATACATGAGTAAAATTCTAGACAAATTTCATAACATCACTTTTATATGTTGTTTTTCTCTAATTATCACCTTTCATTTATCAATAATATTTCCACTACTATATATGCTATAAAAATCATTTGACCAAAAACAAATCACAGACTACTACTGTGGGAAAAAAATAAACATTCCAAAGATCAACACAATCATGATAAATTTTATTAACTCACATTCCCTTGGAATTTTAAATAATTTAGAAGAGATTTAAGCTGGAGTTTACCTAAGTTTATCTATCCAATCCTTTTCAGATTCTATAAAGGTATGTATGGACAAAGTAGCTAGGAACTTATTTTAAATAAGCAAGTCAAAGACCTATTTTCAAGAGCTTTTCAACAATTGACATAAAGAAATATATTAACTATCAGTTCAGTTCAGTCGTTCAGTTGTGTCTGACTTTTGAGACCCCATGGACTGCAGCATGCCAGGCCTCCCTATTTATCACCAGCTTCTGGACTTTACTCAAACTTATGTCCGTTGAGTCAGTGATGCCATCCAACCATTTCATCCTCTATCATCCCCTTCGCTTCCTGCCCTCAATCTTTCCTAGCATCAGGATCTTTTCAAATGAGTCAGTTCTTCACATCAGGTACCCAAAGTATTGGAGTTTCAGCTTTAGCATCAGTCCTTCCAAAAATATTCAGGACTGATTTCCTTTAGGATAGACATTTTGTATCTCCTTGCAGTCCAAGGGACTATCAAGAGTCTTCTCCAACACCACAGTTTAAAAGCATCAATTCTTCTGTACTCAACTTTAATTAGAGTCCAACTCTCACATCCATACATGACCACTAGAAAAACCATAGCTTTGACTAGACAGACCTTTGATGGCAAAGTAACGTCTCTGCTTTTTTTTTTTTTCTCTCTCTTTTTTTTTTTTAATTTTATTTTTAAACTTTACATAACTGTATTAGTTTTGCCAAATATCAAAATGAATCCACCACAGGTATACATGTGTTCCCCATCCTGAACCGTCTCTGCTTTTTAATAAACTGTCTAGGTTGGTCATAACTTTTCTTCCGAGGAGCAAGCGTCTTTTCATTTCATGGCAGCAGTCACCATCTGCAGTGATTTTGGAGTGCTCCCATAATAAAGTCTCTCACTGTTTTCATTGTTTCCCTATCTATTTGCCATGAAGTGATGGGACCAGATGCCATGATCTTAGTTTTCTGAATGTTGAGTTTTAAACTAATTTTTTCACTGTCTTCCTTCACTTTCCTCAAGAGGCTCTTAGTATTTCTTTGCTTTCTGCCATGAGTAGTGTCATCTGCATATTGAGGTATTTCTCCTGGCAATCATGATTCCAGCATAGTGTTTCCCTATTTATTCATAAAAGAAAGTTCCCCACTAGTTTGTACTCAGCAAAAGATTTAAGCTCATCAATTTTTTCTTTCACTTCTGTTTGGGGAATTTTATGAATTCAAAATTAACACAGAAGAACTATACAGAAATGATCTTCATGACCCGGATAACCATGATGGTGTGATCACTCACTTAGAATCAGATATCCTGAAATGCGAAGTCAAGCAGGCCTTAGGAAGCACCGCTATGAATAAGTCTAGTGGCAGTGATGGAATTCCAGCTGAGCTATTTCAAATCCTAAAAGGGGATGCTGTGAAAGTGCTGCACTCAATATGCCAGCAAATTTGGAAAACTCAGCAGTGGCCACAGGACTGGAAAACGTCAGTTTTCATTTCAATCCCAAAGAAAGGCAATGCCAAAAAATGTTCAAACTATAGTACAATTGCATTAATCTCACACACTAACAAAGTAATGCTCAAAATTCTCCAAGCCAGGCTTCCACAGTATGTGAACTGTGAACATCTAGATGCTCAAGCTGGATTTAGAAAAGGCAGAGGAACCAGAGATCAAATTGCCAACATCTGTTGGATCATCAAAAAAGCAAGACATTTCCAGAAAAACATCTATTTCTGCTTTATTGACTATGCCAAAGCCTTTAACTGTGTGGATCACAAAAAACTGTGGAAAATTCTGAAAGAGATGGGAATACCAGACCACCTGACCTGCCTCCTGGGAAATCTCTTTGCAGGTCAAGTGGCAACAGTTAGAACTGGACATGGAACACAGACTGGTTCCATATCAGGAAAGGAGTACATCAAGCCTGTATATTGTCATCTCCTTATTTAACTTATATGCAGAGTATATCATGAGAAATGTCAGACTGAAAGAAACACATGCTGGAATCAAGATTTCTGGGAGAAATATCAATAACCTCAGATATGCATATGATACCACATTTATGGCAGAAAAGCAAAGATGAACCAAAGAGCTGCTTGATGAAAGTGAAAGAAGAGAGTGAAAAAGTTGCTTTAAAATTCAACATTCAGAAAACTAAGATCATGGCATCTGGTCCCATCATTTCATGGCAAATAGGTGGGAAAAAATGCAAACGGTGAGAGACTTTATTTCTAGGGGGCTCCAAAATCACTTCAGATAGTGACTGTGGCCATGAAATTAAAAGATGCTTGCTCTCAGAAAAAAAGTTATGATCAACCTAGACAGCGTATTAAAAAGCAGAGACATTACTTTGCCAACATAGGTCCATCTAGTCAAAGCTATGATTTTTCCAGTAGTCTTGTATGGCTGTGACATTTGGACCATGAAGAAAGCTGAGCACAGAAGAATTCATGCTTTTGAACTGTGGTGTTGGAGAAGACTCTTGAGAGTCCCTTAGAAAGCAAAGAGACCCAACAGCCCATCCTAAAGGAGATCAGTCCTAAATATTTTTGGAAGGACTGATGTTGAAGTTGAAACTCCAATACTTTGGCCACCTGATGCGAAGATCTGATTCATTTGAAAAAAACCCAGATCTTGGTAAAGATTGAAGGCAGGAGGAGCAGAGGATGAGACGGTTGGATGGCATCACTAACTGAATGAACATGAGTTTGAGTAAGTTCCAGGAGTTGGTGATGGACAGGGAACCCTGGTGTGCTGCAGTCCATGGGGTCGCAAAGAGTTGGACACAATAGAGTGACTGAACTGAACTGAACTGAAAATAAACACAGTGTATTTTCTTTGCTTGGGTGTGAAGTCACCATTCAGTCCTGTCTGACTCTTTACATAATGGACTTCCATAATGGACTATAGCCCATCATCCCCCTCTGTCCATGGTATTTGTCAGGTAAAAATACTCAAGTGTGTTGCCACACCCTCCTCCAAGGGATCTTCCTGACCCAGGGATCAAATGTGTATCTCTTACACATTCTTTTCCACTAATGCCAATATTCTCTAATTCAATTTTTAATGTATTAAAATGACTTTTATTGCAAATAGTCCTTATTGGAGAGATGTTTTATCAAATCAATATTAATAAATAACACTTTATCTTCCTACTAGAATAGTTCAGAGCAGAAACTTACTTATGAGTCCTATTTACTCCTACTATCTCTATATTGACAATAACTAATGCCTTCTACTTCCTGGACTCCTCATATTTCATGTCATAATGTCTTCTAGAAATGAAATTGTAAGCTTAATAAATTCTGGAATACAAAGAACTTACATCAAACTTCAACTAGCCATGTCCAATGGTTTTTCATAATAAGTCTGCCTGATGGTTAGTTTTATGCCATCTTGGGTAGACCACGATATCCAGATATTTTTTGTAAATGTTTCAGAAAAGGTATTTTGGGGAAGGGATTAACATTTTAAAACATAGACCTTGAGTAAAGCAAACTGTCATTCATAATTTAAGTTAACATTATCCAATTAGTTGAAGACCTTAATGAAAATCCTGAGCTACCTCAAGACAGAGGGAATTCTGCCAGTAGGCTGCCTACAGATTCAAACTGCAACTCCTCCTTGAGTTTTCCACCTGTGGGCTTACCCCAAAGATTTTGGACTTGTCAGCTTCCATGATCACTTCAGACCATTCCTTAAAATCCCTCTCTTTATTTTTTCTTTGTCATTTGTAGGTATTTTACATATATATGCAGATATGTAAAAGTATGTGTATATATTGACATATGTCCATAGATATACATATCTTCCTCAACTTATGATGGGGTTATATCCCAATAAACACATCAAAAATTGAAAATATCTTAAGTTGAAAATACATTATTACATCTAACTTACTGAACATCATAGCTTAACCCAGACTACCTTAAATATGTACGGAACACTTACAGTAACCTGTAGTTGGGCAAGATTATCTAACACAAAGCCTATTTCATGATAAAGTGCTAAATATCTCACATAATTTATTACCCTCAAGGTGACATGACTGATTGGGAGTTGTGGCTCCCTGCCACTGCCCAGCATCTTGAAAGAATGCCTTACTGCACACTGTGAGCTCAGGAGAATGTGAAAGTTCAAAGTATGGTTTCCACTGAATATATAGCACTTTCTCACTACCATAGACAAAAAAAAAAAAAAAAAAAAATGTTAACTTAAACCATTCTAAGTTGGGAACCATCTAGATGAACACACATTCCATTGGTTGTTTTCTTCTGAAAAGTCCTAGTAAAATCTATAAATACAGAGTAGGAAAAAAGATGTTTGAAGAAAGTCATTTTTCTATCCTCATATATCCTCTATAATTGTTTCAGTGAAAAGAAGTTATTTGATTCTTTTAAAATACCATTCTTTTAAGCAATTAATAGTACTGATGTTAACAATTAGTCTAATCAGCATATGTAAATTTGGAGGGTTCCCAGGTGGCTCAGTTAGTAAAGAATCCACCTACAATGCAGGAGACACAAGGGACGTGGGTTCAATGCCTGGGTCTGGAAGATTCCCTGGAGTAGGAAATGGCAACCCATTCCAGTATTCTTGCCTGGAAAATTTAATGGACAGAGGAGCCTGGTGGAGTCCACGGAGTTGCAAAGAATCAGACACAACTGAGCAACTACCATGCATGGTCAGCTTTCCTTTCACCATGTCTTCTATATGACCAATGAATACCCATGGTTCTGCCATAAAATAAATTGCATTTCTTCATATTTCACAAAGCCACAATGTGAAAAAACAGAGGATTTCCAGCTCTCCATAATTATATAATATCTGAAAAAAATATCCAACAGTAGTTCAGTTCAGTGCACTTCAGATCAGTTGCTCAATCGTGTATGACTCTTTGCAACACCATGGACTGCACCATGTCAGGCCACCCTGTCCATCACCAAATCCCGGAGTTTACTCAAACTCATGTCCATTGAGTCAGTGATACCATCAAACCATCACATCCTCTGTCGTCCTTTCTCCTCCTGCCCTCAATCTTTCCCAACAGAAGGGTCTTTTCCAATGAGTCAGCTCTGTGCATCAGCTGCCCAAAGTACTGGAGTTTCAGTATTTCAATCTCAGCTGAGTTTCAACATCAGTCCTTCCAATGAACACCCAGGACTGATTTCCTTTAGGATGGACTGGTTGGATCTCCTTGCAATCCAAAGGACTCTCAAGAGTCTTCTCCAACACCACAGCTCAAAAGCATCAATTCTTCTGTGCTCAGCTTTCTTTAGAGTTCAACTCTCACATCCATACATGACTACTGGAAAAACCATAGCCTTGACTAGATGGACCTTTGTTGACAAAGTAATGTCTCTGCTTTTTAATATGCTGTCTAGGTTGGTCATAACTTTCCTTACAAGGAGTAAGCATCTTTTAATTTCATAGCTGCAGTCACCATTTGCAGTGATTTTGGAGCCCCCAAAATAAAGTCAGCCACTGTTTCGACTGTTTTCTCATCTATTTGCTATGAAGTGATGGGGCCAGATGCCAAGATCTTAGTTTTCTGAAAGTTGAGCTTTAAGCCAACTTTTTCACTCTCCTCTTTCACTTTCATCAAGAGGCTCTTTAGTTCTTCTTCACTTTCTGTCATAGGGTGGTATCATCTGCATATCTGAGGTAATTGATATATCTCCCTGCAATATATCAAGCTGCAATGTTGATTACAGCTTGTGCTTTATCCAGCCCAGCATTTCTCATGATGTACTCTGCATTTGAGTTAAATAAGCAGGGTGACAATATACAGCCATGACATACTCCATTTCCTATCTGGAACCAGACTGTAGATGTAATGGATAATTAAAATTTGATCCACCCATATGATGAAATATTACTAAATAATGAATAAAGGTATTTATAAAACTTTTAAGATAAAGAAACATACTAATACATTGTATATAAAAGAGCTGTATAAAAACATATAGGAGATGCATTCTCTGGTTCCTATGCCTTTCCTAAAACAAGCTTGAACATCTGGAAGTTCATGGTTCACTTATTACTGAAGCCTGGCTTGGAGAATTTTGAGCATTACTTTGCTAGCGTGTGAGATGAGTGCAATTGTGCAGTAGTTTGAACATTCTTTGGCATTGCCTTTCTTTGGGATTGGAATGAAAACTGACCTTTTCCAGTCCTGTGGCCCCTGCTGAGTTATCCAAATTTCCTGACATATTGAGTGTATCACTTTCACAGCATCATCTTTTAGGATTTGAAATAACTCAACTGGAATTCCATCACCTCCGCTAGCCTTGTTAGTAGTGAAGCTTCCTAAGACCCACTTGACATCACATTCCAGGATGTCTGGCTCTAGTTGAGTGTGAGTGATCACACCATTATAATTATTTGGGTCGTGAAGATCTTTTTTGTACAGTTCTTCTGTGTATTCCTGCCACCTCTTAATATCTTCTGCTTCAGTTAGGTCCATATAATTTCTGTCTTTATTGAGCCCATCTTTGCATGAAATGTTCCCTTGGTATCTCTAATTTTCTTGAAGAGATCTCTAGTCTTTCCCATTCTATTGTTTTCCTCTATTTCTTTGTATTGATCGCTGAGGAAGGATTTATCTCTCCTTGTTATTCTTGGGAACCCTGCATTCAGATGGATATATCTTTCCTTTTATCCTTTGCTTTTTGCTTCTCTTCTTTTCACAGCTATTTGTAAGGCCTCCTCAGACAACCATTTTGCTTTTTGCATTTCTTTTTTGGGGGATGGTCTTGATCCCTGTCTCCTATACAATGTCATGAACCTCCATCCATAGTTCATCAGACACTCTGTCTATCAGACCTAGTCCCTTAAATCTATTTCTCATTTCCACTGTGTAGTCATAAGGGATTTGGTTTAGGTCATACCTAAATGGTCTAGTGGTTTTCCCCACTTTCTTCAATTTAATCTGAATTTGGCAATAAACAGTTCATGATTTGAGCCTCAGTCAGCTCCTGGCCTTGTTTTTGCTGACTATATAGAGCTTCTCCATCTTTGGCTGCAAAGAATATAATCAATCTAATTTTGATGTTGACCATCTGGTGATGTCCATGTGTAGAGTCATCTCTTGTGTTGTTGGAAAATGGTGTTTGCTATGACCAGTGCGTTCTCTTGGCAGAACTCTTTTAGCCTTTGCCCTTCTTCATTATTTACTCCAAAGCTAAATTTGCCTGTTACTCCAGGTGTTTCTTGAATTCCTACTTTTGCATTCCAGTCCCCTATAATGAAAAGGACATTTTTGGGGGGTGTTATTTCTAAAAAGTCTTGTAGGTCTTCATAGAACCATTCAACTTCAGCTTCTTCAGTGTTACTGGTCAGGGCATAAACTTGGCTTACCGTGATATTGAATGGTTTGCCTTGGAAACAAACAGAGGTCTATTCAATAGATATTTGTTCTTAATAGGTAACACATAATATTTACAGATATTTATTAAGCTGGCAATTAATAATTAATAACTGAGCATCTGTGTTATCAACAGCATTATTTATTTTCCTAACCAATAGTACCCTTCTTCCTAAGACCTGCTATGATATGAAAAAGCTGCATAATAGTTAGTGTTACGAGCAATCCTTAAATAATTGTCTTCTCCTTACTCCCTACATCTATGATTTCCCATCCTCATCCACAAGACAAGGACTAGAAATTTGATGAGATATTATGTCTATGATTATGTTAAGTTACATGACAAAAATGATTGTGCAGATTTAATTATGTATATTAATTAGTTGACTTTTAGTTAATCCAAAGGGAGATTGTCCCAGTGAGTCAATTGAATCTAATCTCATGAATCCTTTAAAAGCAGAAAGTTTTCTTTAACTGGTAGCAGAGAGGAAACCAGAAAGATTCAATGCCTGAGAAAGACCTGATTGCATTGTTCATTGGAAGATGGATGGGATCACATGAGAAAGAATACAAGTGGCTTCAAGGAGAAGAGGGTAGTCACCACATGACAGCCAGGAGGAAAAGTAGGAGATCAGTCCACAAGGAACTGTATAGTGCCAATCCTAAATGATCTGGAATTGGATTCCTCCCCAGAAACTCCAGATAAGAACCCAGGTCCACTGACACTTTGATGTCTACTTTGGAAAACTAAGCAAAAAACTCAGTTGAGTCTGACCTACAGAACCTTGAGCTAATAAATTTCTGTTGTTTTTAAGATGCTGAATTTGTGATAATTCATTCTATAGCAATAGAATCCTAATATACTAATAAACTTTCATTTTTTTAATGCAGAGGTTCCAATTATTAAGATGTTTGTCTTATATTATGGGTAATACTTTGCTGTGGTTATGAGACCCAAATGAGTATAGAATATCATACATGGAAAATTCTAAAATATTCTCAAACTGTTCTCAGAGGTACATAAAAAAATATAAATCCTTTGTTCTATAAACCTGCCCTAATCTATTACAGCCCACTTAACATAAAAGAAAACTCACTCCTCTCAAATAACAGTATTTCAGTCTCCTCTGATTTTTATAGTTCTGGTTTTAAACTTCAAAGCCCAAATTCCCCACAGCGTAACTTTTAAGGAATTTGGTGTTTTGTTTTGTTTTGTTTTGTTTTTTGGTGTTGTTTCGTTTCGTTTGTTTGTTTTGCCTTGCTCACACTTTTTAGAAAGATGCTTTATTTTTAAATCCTTGCCTCTTAATCTTCTCTTCCTCACAGTGGATTGTTGGCATATTAGGAGGCTAACAGTGTTCTCATGACATCAGAGGGAAAGTACTGGCATGCCTTGTTTCCTTTGGCTCCTCTGGTCTCTGAGGAGATTTCTTATCTGTCTGGCTGCTGCCCTTCTGCCAGAATCCCCTGCTGTAATTTACAGCAGAATTGGCAAAGCTCTGACTTACATGGCCTCACCTCAGCCCTTGCTGGTTCTACAAATTTCCTTGAATCTCTTCTAGATATTCCAGAGCCTGGACTAGTCAATGTACTGCTAATTTCTAACCACTTAGTGGTGTCATATCACCTCAGAAGTCCCCACTGGAAGTAGAGTTATGAAAGAATACTGAGGTAGGGATTCAATCCACACCTCATAGATACTATAAGTAATTTGGGAAAGCTTAAAACACATCTCTTCTTCAGGCTAACAATGTTGAATTCCAAAGTTCAGTTCTTCAAGGACTTCTGAGAGGCAGTCTCTTTCCAGAGTTCCAGAAATGAATCTAGGCAAGTGTTTCTAGCCTCAGCAATTCCTGCAACTTACATATCTCCTTCTAATCAAGAGAAAGTCTGAAAATGGGAGAACGGAACCCAGATTCTTCCCTCCATTATTCAATTGCTTTTCTCTACCTTTATCTCTCAAAATTCCTTGGGGCTAAAAGGAATAAGCTCTGAGCTACCTATCTACTGCTTTTACATCATATCTTATTCACATGGGCACTAAGCCACAGAATTATCCACGAAGGTAGCGGGCATGCATTATCTACTTATGGAAAATTTTCCATAGTATGTTCCATTGATGTCTCAGACCTATATGTTAAAAAATAGCCACTCTGAGTTCTTCTTTCAAATCTATTTTTTGTGGAAAATCCTTTCCTGGTTTTCAGAAATTAAATGTTAATTCTATCTTAAACCTTGCTTACCTTCTATAAAATTTATAATCCCATCAACCCTACCTCTGAAACCAGCAGAACCTTCAGTTTAGCTAAATAGAAGTCCTTTTAAACAAAAAGTTAAAAGAGGAAATCATAATAACATAATCAAAATTCACCACAGATATACGAAATCACCATAAGATTGAAGAAAGAAGTTTCAATACAGACATATGTCCTAATTTGTTCATCTTTGATTGACATTAACCAGTTTACAAATTTAGAGAAATAAGAGTTAACCTTATTTTGCTGTGTCACTGGAGGAAATAAATGCTCTATTACTTAATTACCACACTAAATGCTATAACAAGACATTTAACCTTCTTGTGGCATTGAGAAGTTTATGCATATGATTGGTTCAGACTATATCACTACAATGCATATATTATATACCTTAGAAAGTCTACCTTCTTTAATTTAAATCAAAGATAGTATTTCCATATATCTGGAAGACTTTAAGGCATTCAAAACCACAAACAAGGACAGAAGCAGATAGAGCAGATCCTGTGGGGCACTTCTCTGCTAATACAGTCTTGGATTGCAACTAAATCCTAGCTTTGGGTTTAATTTAAATGCTTATACACTAAAACATGTTGTTTTTTTGAAGACTTTTCTCATATATGTAGTGTTCATTCAGCTTTCCTGACAGAAAATGTAAGAAAGAAAATTTTCTCTACATTTCCAAGGCTTTAAGTGTAAGAGTAAAATAGAAGTTCAGCATTGTCCTAATTTGTTTTTAATTCTTTCCTGTTATTTATTATGTAGGACACTGGACACTCCCTAGAGAGCTAGACTTCTGCACCATAGAGTATTCAGCACTGCCATTTATTCATTTAAGTCTATATTTCTGAGGTCGTTGTGTCTAATATTATTACCAGGAAGTTCTCACAGTCTTAGAGAGTTTGCTAAATAGAAATTCCACTGTGTGAGCTTGCAGCTTCAGAGAATTCTTTCTATGGAGAAATGTCAGTAACAACTTAATTTCCTCCTGTTGTGCAAGTATCTCTTATCAAAAAAATGTTCCCAATAATCACATCACATTTTAGACTGCTGCCTTTGGTTTATACAGACTGAGGTGTTAAGTGACAGATAGAGCAAAGGAAATTGGAAAAAAAAATAATTGTATGATAAGGAGAGCTCAGTGACTACTAGCTGTGTATAAAAATGAGAAGTGTGCAGATTAACCAATCTGATGTCATTCCTATTAGTCTCATTTATTAAAGCTATAACAAACTGTTTACCCTGCTGGTTGCCCCTTATAAGAGTGACTCTGATCTCATGAATGTCAGCACTTGCCCTCCAGGTTTACTCAGCTTTCAGCATAGATAGCTTTCTTGTCCAGCTCTTCAAAGCAAAGAAAAGAAGAAAGAGGAAGGGAAAAAAGCATCCAGTGGGAGATTACAACATCCTCCACAGGGGATCCCTCCTGAGATCTGCTGACTAAAAGAACATGTTAAGAAGGAGCTCAGTGTGTCATAATCCATTCTGAATGTGACCAGAACCTTCTGTGCAATGTGAGCCAAAAGTCGCTCTGATATCAATAGAGTAGAAAAGAAAGTCATAGCTTGTATCTCTGTCAAATAGTTAATTAAATATCGCCTATAATTTCTTATTGTCAAAAGCCAAATTCTTTCTTTTCTAACGATTTCCTCATTCTGCCAGGTGGATAAAAGTGAGGTAAAATCTTCACCTAAATTACTTAGGAAATTATAATTCTGTTGTTTCAATCCATGTAAAAGAACAAGTGTCAGCCCCCAGAAAGAATGGGACTAGACTGTGGAGCAGTGTTTCAGGTAATCTTAAATCTAGAAAAATCTCTAGAAAACTCAAGCAATTGAATAGCCACCTTAAGGCATAATTGATGAAATCTAATGCTTATGCCCATCTTTGCATGAAATGTTCCCTTGGTATCTCTAATCTTCTTGAAGAGATCTCTAGTCTTTTCCATTCTGTTGTTTTCCTCTATTTCTTTGCATTGATCACTGAGGAAGGCTTTCTTATCTCTTCTTGCTATTCTTTGGAACTCTGCATTCAGATGCTTATATCTTTTCTTTTCTCCTTTGCTTTTCACTTCTCTTCTTTTCACAGCTATTTGTAAGGCCTCCCCAGACAGCCATTTTGCTTCTTTGCATTTCTTTTCCATGGGGATGGTCTTGATCCCTGTCTCCTGTACAATGTCATGAACCTCATTCCATAGTTCATCAGGCACTCTATCTATCAGATCTAGGCCCTTAAATCTATTTCCAACTTCCACTGTATAATCATAAGGGATTCGATTTAGGTCATACCTGAATGCTCTAGTGGTTTTCCCTACTTTCTTCAATTTAAGTCTGAATTTAGTAATAAGGAGTTCATGATCTGAGCCACAGTCAGCTCCCGGTCTTGTTTTTGCTGACTGTATAGAGCTTCTCCATGTTTGGCTGCAAAGAACATAATCAATCTGATTTCGGTGTTGACCATCCGGTGATGTCCATGTGTAGAGTCTTCTCTTGTGTGCTGGAAGAGGGTGTTTGCTATGACCAGTGCATTTTCTTGGCAAAACTCTATTAGTCTTTTCCCTGCTTCATTCCATATTCCAAGGCCAAATTTGCCTGTTACTCCAGGTGTTTCTTGACTTCTACTTTTGCATTCCAGTCCCCTATAATGAAAAGGACATCTTTTTTGGGTATTAGTTCTAAAAGGTCTTGTAGGTCTTCATAGAACCTTCAACTTCAGCTTCTTCAGCATTACTGGTTGGGGCATAGACTTGGATTACTGTGATATTGAATGGTTTGCCTTGGAAACGAACAGAGATTATTCTGTCATTTTTGAGATTGCATCCAAGTACTGCATTATGGACTCTTTTGTTGACTATGATGGCTACTCCATTTCTTCTGAGGTATTCCTGCCCACAGTAGTAGATATAATGGTCATCTGAGTTAAATTCACCCATTCCAGTCCATTTTAGTTCACTGACTCCTAGAATGTCGACATTGACTCCTGCCATTTCCTGTTTGGCCACTTCCAATTTACCTTGAGTCATGGACCTGACATTCCAGGTTCCTATGCAATATTGCTCTTTACAGCATCGGACCTTGCTTCTATCACCAGTCACATCCACAGCTGGGTATTCTTTTTGCTTTGGCTCCATCCCTTCATTCTTTCTGGAGTTATTTCTCCACTGATCTCCAGTAGCATATTGGGCATCTACTGACCTGGGGATTTCCTCTTTCAGTATCCTATCATTTTGCCTTTTCATACTGTTCATGGGGTTCTCAAGGCAAGAATACTGAAGTGGTTTGCCATTCCCTTCTCCAGTGGACCACATTCTGTCAGATCTCTCCACCATGACCCGCCCATCTTGGGTTGCCCCACGGGCATGACTTAGTTTCGTTGAGTTAGACAAGGCTGTGGTCCTACTGTGATTAGATTGACTAGTTTTCTGTGAGTATGGTTTCAGTGTGTCTGCCCTCTGATGCCCTCTTTCAACAACCTACCATCTTACTTGGGTTTTTCTTACCTTGGGCAGAATACACAGAAGAACTGTACAAAAAAGATCTTCACGACTCAGATAATCACGATGGTATGATCACTGACCTAGAGCCAGACATCCTGGAATGTGAAGTCAAGTGGGGCTTAGAAAGCATCACTATGAACAAAGCTAGTGGAGGTGATGGAATTCCAGTTGAGCTATTTCAAATCCTGAAAATTGATGCTGTTAAAGTGTTGTACTCAATATGCCAGCAAATTTGGAAAACTCAGCAGTGGCCACAGGACTGGAAAAGATCAGTTTTCATTCCAATCCTAAAGAAAAGCAATGTCAAAGAATGCTCAAACTACCACACAATTGCACTCATCTCACATGCTAGTAAAGTCATGCTCAAAATTCTCCAAGCCAGGCTTCAGCAATATGTGAACCGTGAACTTCCTGATGTTCAAGCTGGTTTTAGAAAAGGCAGAGGAACCAGAGATCAAATTGCCAACATCTGTTGGATCATGGAAAAAGCAAGAGAGTTCCAGAAAACATCTATTTCTGCTTTAATGACTATGACAAAGCCTTTGACTGTGTGGATCACAAAACTGTGGAAAATTCTGAAAGAGATGGGAATAACAGACCACCTGACCTGCCTCTTGAGAAATCTGTATGCAGGTCAGGAAGCAACAGTTAGAACTGGACATGGGACAACAGACTGGTTCCAAATAGGAAAAGGAGTACGTTAAGGCTGTATATTATCACCCTGCTTATTTAACTTATATGCAGAGTACATTTTGAGAAACACTGGACTGGAAGAAGCACAAGCTGGAATCAAGATTGCCAGGAGAAATATTAATAACCTCAGATATGCAGATGACACCACCCTTATGGCAGAAAGTGAAGAGGAACTAAAAAGCTTCTTGATGAGAGTGAAAGTGGAGAGTGAAAAAGTTGGCTTAAAGCTCAGCATTCAGAAAATGAAGATCATGGCATGCGGTCCCATCACTTCATGGGAAATAGATGGGGAAACAGTGGAAACAGTGTCAGACTTTATTTTTCAGGGCTCCAAAATCACTGCAGATGGTGACTGCAGCCATGAAATTAAAAGACACTTATTCCTTGGAAGGAAAGTTATGACCAACCTAGATGGCATATTCAAAGGCAGAGACATTACTTTGCCAACAAATGTCCATCTAGTCAAGGCTATGGTTTTTCCAATGGTCATGTATGGATGTGAGAGTTGGACTGTGAAGAAGGCTGAGTGCCAAAGAATTGATGCTTTTGAACTGTGGTGTTGGAGACGACTGTTGAGAGTCCCTTGGACTGCAAGGAGATCTAACCAGTCCATTCTGAAGGAGATCAGCTCTGGGATTTCTTTGGAAGGAATGATGCTAAAGCTGAAACTCCAGTACTTGGGCCACCTCATGCGAAGAGTTGACTCATTGGAAAAGACTCTGATGCTGGGAGGGATTGGGGGTAGGAGGAAAAGGGGACGACAGAGGATGAGATGGCTGGGTGGCATCACCGGCTCAATGGACGTGAGTTTGAGTGAACTCCAGGAGTTGGTGATGAACAGGGAGGCCTGGTATGCTGCAATCCTTGGGGTCGCAAAGAGTCGACACGACTGAGTGACTGAACTGAACTGAATGCTTATGCTACTCAGTGTGGTTATTCTGTGTCTAATTCATCTAAGCCCATTTTTGAGAGTGCCTATTTTATTACTGAAGTATTTTAATAGCCTCATATTGTGTCTTACTGCTTCGTCTTCTTTGTCCTATCTATTCATCACCCAAACCTCCACTCTGACACTACTTTTTCTCTCTAAAATATATTTGTGATCATGTATATCCCTGTTGGACCCTTATGGATCTTCATTTCATACAAGATAAACTCCAAACAACTCACCATTCAAATACATATACAATCTTTTTGAACTATCTTTTCAGGTTCATTTACTCCTTCACTATCACCCTCATTTGCAAAGCCCACTCACACAATGCTCATACCTTATACTGTTTCAAAGACTCTAGCTTCTTCCAGTTACTTCACATAATCTTGTACAAAAAGATATCTTCTACCTCTTTACCTTTGCACATATTTTATATACTTAAAATGTCAGATACTTTTAAGTTATTACTGAAAGTAATTACATACGTGTTATTACATCCCTCCTGATCACCTATTGTGGAATTATTCCTGCCACTTTAATGTTCACTTAGAAATTAATTCTTTGTCTACAGACCACTGCCCATATAGATTCTTAGCTTCTTAAATCTGGGGTGTATCTTATTCCAATTTTTTTTTTCAAATACAAATTATAGATTTTTTCTCAAATGTCAATTGAATAAAAGCATAAAAGATTCTAATAAACTAATATCTGATATTCTTCCCTATGGCTCTATTTATCATGAAGTATTAATGCTATTAACTCATTAGTTCTAACCTGATGTTATCTTCCATTAATCAGTTCAGTTCAGTTCAGTCCCTCAGTCGTGTCCGACTCTTTGTGACCCCATAAATCGCAGCACGCCAGGCCTCCCTGTCCATCACCAACTCCCAGAGTTCCCTCAGATTCACGTCCATCAAGTCAGTGATGCCATCCAGCCATCTCATCTTCTGTTGTCCCCTTTTCCTCCTGCCCCCAATACCTTCCAGCATCAGAGTCCTTTCCAATGAGACAACTCTTCACATGAGGTGGCCAGAGTACTGGAGTTTCTGCTTTAGCATCATTCCTTCCAATGAACACCCAGGACTGATCTCCTTTAGGATGAACTGGGTGGATCTTCTTGCAGTCCAAGGGACTCTCAAGAGTCACCTCCAACACCACAGTTCAAAAGCATCAATTCTTCGGTGTTCAGCTTTCTTCACAGTCCAACTCTTCCATCCATACATGACCACTGGAAAAACCATAGCCTTGACTAGCAGACCTTTGTTGGCAAAGTAATGTCTCTGCTTTTGAATATGCTATCTAGTTTGGTCATAACTTTCCTTCCAAGGAGTAAGCGTCTTTTAATTTCATGGCTGCAGTCACCATCTGCAGTGATTTTGGAGCCCCAAAAAAAGTCTGACACTGTTTCCACTGTTTCCCACTCTATTTCCCATGTAGTGATGGGACCAGATGCCAAGACCTTAGTTTTCTGAATGTTGAGCTTTAAGCCAACTTTTTCATTCTCCTCTTTCACTCTCATCAAGAGACTTTTTAGTTCCTCTTCGCTTTCTGCCATAAGGGTGGTGTCATCTGCATATCTGAGGTTATTAATATTTCTCCTGGCAATCTTGATTCCAGCTTGTGCTTCATCCAGCCCAGCATTTCTCATGATGTACTCTGCATATAAGTTAAATAATCAGGGTGACAATATACAGCCTTAACGTACTCCTTTTCCTATTTGGAACCAGTCAGTGTCCAGTTCTAACTGTTGCTTCCTGACGTGCAATACCTGCATATAATTGCTAATTATATTTTGTAATTCCATTGAAATAATTATAATCATATAATTATAATCATATAATCATACCATCTGTGTTAAACATACACTGAAGTTTTACTAAAATCTTATCATTTGATCGTAAATGAATTAGGCTGAGATAACATAATACAGTAGTCCTATTAATAGCATTTTAGACTTATTTTGTGTCATCATCATATGGTTTTATCTGATTTACACAAATCTTGAGGCATTATTAAGAACACCTACATGAAAAAAATGAACACATATCTTATGGTTTCATATCCACTTCTTTACAAGTACAAACTTGGTCCCCTCAATTGAAGAAAAACACTTTTTTTCTCCTAGAATTGTATAGCTAACTATTTTCAGGTGATTTTCATTTGAAAACATGGAGTTTATTCTTTTATTATTTGATATTCAACAAAGGCCAGGCAGATAGTAATAATGCTTTGTTTATTAAATAATTGAGATATTGTTTAAAAAGAATTTTCTTGAATTAATTTCTAAATTATTTCATAGTTATAATTAAGGATAAAGCGCACCTTCTTTGCCACATTCATCTAAGAAATATGTACCCTTTAATATTATTCAAAGAATATTTGTTTATCTAGAAGTGTTTAGGAGGTTTTTGTTAAGGTATCTTAGAAAGCAAAATTATTGATTTAAAATTCTTGAAATATTCACAGAATGATAAAAGGTTTAAATTTTAGGAAGGCAATCAATATCAAAGCAATTAAACATGGATTTTTGAAAGGCATTCTACAACCTCCCTGTATCAACCAACAATTAAAATAAGTTACAGTAAAGTGTAGTCAACAAAATCATGGTTCTATATGCTATTTTCAGTAGCATATATCACCAGATTTTGCAAATTAAACTTCTTTTAGTTACTTCTTAAGTAGACCATGTTTAAATGATTATTCATCTCCAGCCAACTCATGGCTTCTTGCAGACTCACTGTATTTTAGTTTTATCAACCCTTGAAAGTTTTTTTATAATTTAAGGGAAAACATTTAAAGATAAGAGTTTCTAAAATAAATGTATACACTAGTTATTAAAATGAAAGAAATCTAAAATCATTATAAAGAGTTTAAGAAGGAATTTATTAGCAAATCAACATATTTTTAAATTGTGTTCAAAAAATATATAAATGTTATGAACAGAGTTTGAAATAAGAATCTAGATGCCCTTTCAAACTTCTGTGAAATAACTCTGCAAGTTGGACCGAATCAGCTTGTAATGATACTATAGAAGTATCTGTGCAAGTCATGTCCGACTCTGTGCGACCCCATAGACGGCAGCCCACCAGGCTCCCCCGTCCCTGGGATTCTCCAGGCAAGAGCACTGGAGCGGGTTGCCATTTCCTTCTCAATGCATGAAAGTGAAAAGTGAAAGTGAAGTCGCTCAGTTGTGTCCAACCCTCAGCGACCCCATAGACTGCAGCCTTCCAGGCTCCTCCATCCATGGATTTTCCAGGCAAGAGTACTATAGTTGGACTTAAACTACCAAAAAGTTATTATCACCATCAAGAAACATTTATTAAACACTTAGGAGTACAGGAAATTTCCCTTTATCTCATTAAGTCTCTTTAAAAAGAGGTAATCTACGTCTAGGGCCATGTACCAAAATATTCTATTAATATAGCAAATGCAAGTAAATTAAATAAAAAGCAATGTTACCTTTGAAAAATGTGATAAAGAGATAACCACTTTAAATCCAAGCAAGAAACGTCTTTAAGAACAAAGCAGAGTAGCACAGAATTTCAAACTTGAACAAAATAGGTATTAAGCTTTTCAAAATGTGATTAGGCATTATCTATGCAGTTATGAGACTGGGTGTGTTTAACCATGAAATACACTATTCCCTCATTCACAAAAAAAATAATAAAATGACCTTATTATTTATATGAAAAATAGTATTTTTCTATCAATAATTTTAGTAGTTTGAGCAGTACCACAGTAACATTTAGTCACAACAAATCAGGTGGCAGAATTGATTGACCTGGTTCCTATATTTCAATACTTTTTGCAGTACAATTTATCCCTTAGCTAGCTCATTTAAATTATATAACTATATACTGTAAACTACAAAATTTCTTATGTCTCTGGTACATAAAATTTTCTTTATTTCCTTTACAACTGATTTCAAGAAAAACATTTTGCCAACAATTTCAAGTTTATTCAGTATTGTACTCAATAGGCAATCCATTTTACAAATGGGTAAAATGAGAGACATGTATATGGAGTTACTTAAGCAGATAAACTTAACCATCTCATCCAAAACTTGAAAAGCAAGAGAGAAATCATTAGGACTTAAGATCAGCATAACAAATGGAAAAAAAATAGGCAGCCATATGCGTAATATGATGTATTAATCTTATAAAACTAGACAGCATATTAAAAAGCAGAGACATTACTTTGCCAACAAAGGTCTGTCTAGTCAAAGCTATGGTTTTTCCAGTAGTCGTGTATGGATGTGAGTGTTGAAAGATAAAGAAAGGTGAGTGTAGAAGAATTGATGTTTCTGAACTGTGGTGTTGGAGAAGACTCTTGAGAGTCCCTTGCAAGAGATCAGATCAGTCAATGCCAAAGGAAATCAGTCCTAAATATTCATTGGAAGCACTGATGCTGAAGCTGAAGCTCCAGTACTTTGGCCACCTGATGTAAGAACTGACTCATTGGAAAAGACCTTGATTCTGAGAAAGTTTGAAGTCAGGAGGAGAAGGGGATGATAGAGAATGAGATGGTTAGATGGCATTTCTGACTCGATGGACATGAGTTTGTGCAAGCTCTGGGAATTGGTGATAGACAGGGAGTCCTGGCATGCCACAGTCTATGGGGTCTCAAAGAGTTGGACACGACTGAGTGACTGAACTGAAGTGAATCATTTGTATTTTCAAGAACAATTCAACTAACAGATAAGAAATACTTTGATGAGATGGCAGGGAGAGTTGTAAGGGAGAAGGATAAGTGAGGGTACTGAGCTCCTTCCTTGTTGTGGAATAAAGGTAGAAGACATGGTAAGAATCAACTGGGACCATTTCAAAGTTGTTTTAGCCTTGTCTTCTAGAGCCACACTATAGCTAATAATCATTTGCAATACTTTGTGATTATTTTTCTATATACCTATCTTTATTGATCATAAAAATATTTTGACATTTCTCACTTTTTCCACATCATATATACATAACTATTGCCAGCACTTCTCTCGTCCTTTTCTTGATTACTTTAAATGTTCACATATTTGCTTTATTACATTTTCTTTCAAGGTGACCTTCTTTTACACCCTTCTTTTTTCTGCAGCTGAGACCACATTGAGTTAACTTTGTCCTGAGCTGGGAGCATTTTCACATTTGATTACCTAAGATTTCAGGATCTGGGCTTTCACACTCATAGGAGTCAGCCATTCACGTTTTAAATAGGTTCTTAAACTCTAGTTCTGACCTATTTCTGAAACATTTTTTAAAACACCAACAAATGACTAGTCACACAGATCCCACGTCTACATTTTCATATAATTATATTTATATGTTATACCATATGATTATGTACTGATATTGTTGCTGTTGTTTAATCACTAAGCCGTATCTGACTCTTTGCAACCCCATGGTCTGTAGCCCACCAACTCCCCTGCCATGGGATTCTCCAGCCAACAATACTGGAGTGGGTTGACATTTCCTTCTCCAGTATAGTGGTATTGTATGTGCTATGTTTTCATAGAATAAAGCTATATATTTATAATTATATTTTAAATAGAAACATTTTATTATATGTCATATGTAATACAATAAAAACATTGTTCTGAGTCAATTGTGTGTTCTCAGTAATGTAGTCGTGTATAAGTCTTTGTGACCCCGTGAACTGTAGCCTGCCACGCTCCTCTGTCCATGGGATTTCTCATGCAAGAATACTGGACTGTGTTGCCATTTCCTTCTCCAGGGTATCTTCCTGACCCAGACAGGGATCAAACCTGGATTGCCTGTATTGTAGGCAGTCTCCTGCCATGCAAGCAGTCTCCTGCAGTGCAGACAGATTCTTTACCAACTGGGCCACCAAAGAAGCCCAAAGTCCTTGATTTGACAAATATTTTTCTAAATGATTAGAAGGCTGCTATGAAATTTATCATATCTTATTTGAAAGCATTAATTATTTCTTTCCCATCATGTATGTTCATGACTTCTTTTGAGTAAACTATGGAGTTGATGTTTATGTCTACAGAATTTAATCTCAAATCCTTTCAATTTTAAAATGTTTGTAATAACAACAGCTTCAGACACAACAGCAAAATTTCAAATTCAAATTATCCATAACTAAAAAGTGAATTATATATATTTTGTTACAAAATTTTTTTATGTTAATTTCCCTACAAAAGAAATATTATAGCATAAATCAAACTATAAGAAGAGAATAATGAAAAATGGTTATATCTCATCATGTGAAATTCTTAGAAATATTTATTAAAACATTAAAATGAAATTCAGTTTTCAAATATAGCTCTATGGAATCAGGATTTGCATATTTCAACTAAATTCTCCCAAGTCTAATAAGTAAAAGCAAACCTCTACTGCATTTGAAAGAATATTAAATAGGGACTGATTTTGCAGGCATATTTTTAATAAATAAATGCATATATTCCAACTTACTAAAAGGTTTTTAAGAAGCAGAGCTGTGAAATTATATGCAAACATTTTGAACTGCTAATATGCAATACAAGCTGAAAGAGCCTGAAGCAAATGTGAGTATTACATACATACTGATAGTATTCTTAAACCGTCCCTGGAGATTTCCATAAAAACCAGATAACATACTTCAGGACAAATATTGGGAAAAAATGGGAAATTATCCTCTTTATGATTCTTAAATTTTAAAATCCTTTTGCTTGAATTATATTTTTTAAAATTAAAAGAATTGCATTGTATAGAGCATAGAATTCTTTGTGATACAATGTTTTTCATCCAAAATTCTGGAGAAAACCTGCCAATATCTGCCTGATATCATGATCAAAGCTTTTTATAATTGCCTACTGTCAGCTTCTTAGATGGGAGTACCCCAAAGTTTTAGAGGTAAAAAAACATGAGACTGAAATAAAGATCAATTTTAATCCAAGCCAAGTAATAACACATAATATCATCAAGAAAATTAGTTTCATGTCCTTACCAATTATTACAAGGCAATGTTCAGTGTTTCACAAATACATCTAATTTAAAACTTATAATGATCATATAAAGTATATACTATTTTTATTATCTCTAATTTACAGATGAGGGAACTGGGACACAAAGATCTTAAGTTGGCCAAAAATATACAGTTAGTGACTAATGGACTATAGGTTTGACCTAGGCAATATGGCTCTAGAGACCATGAGCCTAGCCACTACACAATTCAGTTTCTCATTAAGAAAACCTGTAGACAGACATCTACAGTTTGCATACAAGGATAAAAATTAGCCACAGATACTTAATTACATTTCATACAATTCACATAGCACTTTCTCTTTTTCTCTTAAGACTCTTATTTTCTACTATCTACAATTATAGATAATTTTTACATATCTCTTCTAAGTATATACCAAGGCCCTAAGTTCCCCAACACAAAAATTAGGCCTGATTCTTTGTATCCTTCAAAATCCCTGGTAAAATCTTACATATTCTTTAAGCATTCATTTAGTATTTTTGGATGACTGACTATAAATCTGTCTCTTTCATTAAGAAATAAGAGAAAAATATATTGAACACAATGTACAATAAAACTGGATTGGGTTTTGACTCTCATCTGCAGGAAAAAAAAAAAAAGTAAAAACGATATCAATTCTGCCACTGGACCTGCATCTATTTTATGAAAACTGAGCAAAATTTAACATAAACTTTGAACCTTCAGTGATCTTATGTTTAATTTTTATAATTACAATAATTTACAACACACATTATTTAAAGTTCAGTATATTTTTATTTCCCTTCATGGATCACAGTCTTGTCATGGCAAAGGGACTTGCATACTCAATGAAGTCAAGAGCCATGCTGTGCAGGGCCCCCCAAGATGGACAGGTCATAGTGAAGAGTTCTAACAAATGTGGTCCACTGAAGAAGGAAATGACAACCCACTCCAGTATTCATGCCTGGAAAATCCCATGAACAGAGGACCCTAGTAGGCTACAGTCAATAGGGTTGCAAAGAGTCAGACATGATGGAGTGCATGCAGGCTAAGCATCAGTAAAACAAATGATAAATATATTACCAACCAAATGTGATACAATTTCTCAGTTGTATTCTACAATTCTCCCTCTACTCAGTTTATCTGGGTAATGTCAGACATATCAAGAGTTTCAATGAGTTCACTTGAATTTATTTTTTTTAATATAAATTTATTTATTTTAATTGGAGGCTAATTACCTTACAATATTGTGGTTGGCTTTGCCATACATCTACATGAATCTACCACAGGTGAATTTATGATGCTTAAATATATCAGCAAATTTGGAAAACCCAGCATGGGCCACAGGACTGGAAAAGGTCAGTTCTCATTCCAATCCCAATGAAGGACAATGCCAAAGAATGTCCAAACTACTGAACTATTGTGCTCATTTCACATGCTATCAAGGTCATGCTCAAAATCCTTCAAGCAAGGCTTCAACAGTATGTAAACTGAGAACTTCCAGATGTACAGCTGGATTTAGAAAATGCAGAGGAACTAGAGATCCAACTGCCCACATCCATTGGATAATAGAAAAACCAAAAAGATTCCAGAAAAGCATCTATTTCTGCTTCATTGACTACAATAAAGCCTTTGACTGTGTGTATTACAACAAACAGTGAAAAATTATTGAAGAGATTGGTGTACCAGGACATCTTACCTGTCTCCAGAATCCTGTATACAGGTCAAAAAGCAATAGTTAGAACTGGACATGGAAAAACTGACTGGTTCCAAATTGGGAAAGGAGTATGTCAAGATAGTATATTGTCACCCTGGTTATTTAACTTTTATGTAGAATACTTCATGTCAAATGCCAGACTGGATGATCACAACCTGGAATCAAGACTGTTGGGAGAAATATCAACAACCTCAGATATGCAGATGATACTATCCTAATAGCAGAAAGCAAAAATGAACTAAAGAGTCTCGTGATGAAGGTGAAAGAGGAGAGTGAAAAAGCTGACTTAAAACTCAACATTCAAAAACCTAAGATCATGGCATCCAGTCCATTACTTCATGGCAAATAGATGGAGAAAAAATGTAAACAGTGAAAGACTTTCTTAGGCTCCAAAATCACTGTAGATGAATGTAACTACAGCCACAAAATTAAAAGATACTTGCTCCTTGGAAGAGAAGCTATGACAAAACTAGACAGCATATTAAAAAGCAGAGACATTACTTTGCCAACAAAGGTCATTATAGTAAAAGTTATGGTTTTTCCAGTAGTCATGTACTGGTGTAAGATTTGGACCATTAAAAAAAAAAAAAAACCTGAGAGCTGAAGAATTGATGCTTTTAAACTGTGGTGCTGGAGAACACTCTAGAGATTCCCTTGGGCTGTAAGGAGATCAAGCCAGTCAATCCTAAAGGAAATCAATCCTGTATATTCATTGGAAGGACTGATGCTGAAGCTGAACCTCCAATATCTTGGCTACCTGATACTAAGAGCTGACTCATTGGAAAAGACCCTGATGCTGGGAAAGATTGAAGGCAAAAGGAGAAGGGGTGGCAGATGATGAGCTGATTAGATAGCCTCTTCAACTCCGTGGACAAGAATTTGAGCAAATATCAGGAGATGGTGGAGGACAGAGGAGCTGGTGTGCTGCATTCCATGGGGCTGCAAGGAGTCAGACATGACTTAGCTACTGAATAACAAGAATGACAAATATATAACTTAGTCACTAACTTCTAGTTTTTAATTTAACTGGTAAAAAAGTTTAGAAACCATAGAATGTATACAATTACATTTTTCACATTCTGGCATGCAAAGATAGAAAAATAACTAAGACTCAAAGCAGAGAATGACCCAGATAATAGAAGTGAGAAAATCAATATCAGGCATATTGATGATATGGTGGTAAGCTTTTTTAACTAGAAAGATGTAATAGATGTAATAGAAAATAATAATGAAGGAGTAGTAGATAGGCATTTAACTTAATTTGAATGATAGTTAAAGCCTTAGATAAGAATTCAATTATGAAAGAAAAATGGATAAAAGAAGGACAGAGAATAAAGAATGAAGCCACACCTTAAATAGTAACGAAGTTTCATTGGCAGGGGAATATATATGTAATGTAAGAAAGATTTGGGAAAAGAACTTATGGGCATACTAGCATGCCACTGCTACTGCTACTGCTAAGTCACTTCAGTCGTGTCTGACTCTGTGCGACCCCATAGACGGAATCCCACCAGGCTCCCCCGTCCCTGGGATTCTCCAGGCAAGAACACTGGAGTGGGTTGCCATTTCCTTCTCCAATGCATGAAAGTGAAAAGTGAAAGGGAAGTTGCTTAGTCGTCTCCGACTCTTAGCGACCCCATGGACTGCAGCCTACCAGGCTCCTCCATCCATGGGATTTTCCAGGCAAGAGTACTGGAGTGGGGTGCCATTGCCTTCTCTGGCATACTAGCATAGCTCATTTTAAAGTTAACAAGTGAAAGACAAACTTTGAAAAATAGGAATGATTAACAGTTTCAGATATTTTTGACAACATAATGAGAAAAAAACAGTGAAAAGAAGTCTTCAATTTTGGTGACTAAACAGTTCTTATTGACCATAGAGTAGCTTCATTTGAATTTGGCAAGCTACTCATGGTGGCAAAGAATGAAAGGTGTATGAGTACTGAGCATATATATATATATATGTGTGTGTGTGTGTGTGTGTGTGTGTGTAGTTTACTTTTTAAAGAAATACAGGAACTGAGCTGTAAACCAGAAGTTTACAAAAATGTGGTCTAAGTACTGATAACAGTTGATAGAACCCTTAGCAGAAGGAAAATGTTTTTCAAAGAAAAAAAAAGAAAGGAGGGAGGGAAGAAAGGGACAGACATTCTTGAAGTGTAAGTCATTACAGATTTTATAATATTTCCATTATCCTATGGTACATTTGATTCTGAAATAGCATCTTGCAATACATAACACTTCACTTTTTTTTTTCTAAACACCTTTCCTGACCTTCAAAATATTGTCATTCTCACAATAACCAACTGAGTAAAAAGGATGATTATCCTATCTTTTCAAATGAGGAAATATGTTTCCTGAGAAACATGGAATTCTAGCATCAGTGCTCTCGTCACTAAAATCAACAGTGTTCAGCAACAGTAACCTTCAGAGTTTATAACCAAGACTTAACTTTAAAGACCCTGATAACTCAAATTTGCAAAAATTTAGGTACACTTTCACCTCCAGTCTCAAGATTATGAAGTATTTCAATAGCAGTCATTAGGCACTCACTTTTCATTCCTTTTTATTTCTTATTCTGTCTCACAAAACCATTAGCTAGATGATGTGGAAATCTTTACTTTAAAATAGAAAGAAATAAAAAGAATGAGTTTTTTGTGTAAGTTCACAAAACAGCTTACTGACAGAATTGGCAATAGAATTTTACAAACTATAGAAATGATCCCTGAAAGTATGATTTTTTAAGCCATTGGATCAAAAATTCTTTTTTCCTCCCCAAACGAGGCAAAAATTGAATCAGATTTTCCTTCATTCTGTCATTTAATTAAATGCACCCTGTTCTGAACTTGACTTTGATGTCCATGACACTATATAAGCTGTTAGATGAGTTAGTGATATACTTCAAAGTAAGTGTAAGAGAAATATACAAATACAATAGGTCTAAGGAAATAAAAGATATATAGCTTAGATATCAAGCATAATTTGAAAATATAAACAATGTGGCTTCAGGTTGTCTGGCTCCTTATCACTATCTGAGGGAAAAATAACGACTCTGTGTAAACATTCAATACCCATGAAGCTGTAGTAACAAAATACTGCTCAGAAATATCTATCAATCATGAAATTAACTTCATGGGGAAAAATGTATATTGCATCAAAAACAGAGGAAGCACAAAATATATAATATTTAATTTACAGGGTACATAAAATCTTACTGGATCAGTGATAAATATCTGTGCTTCATGTATTTGACTATTTTCCAGACTTCTTTCCTTGAGAATGTTTACAAAATATATAGACAATTTACTAAACAGTATTAAAATACAATTCTAAATCTCGTAGCATGAGATGTGTGTGAAGCAGTCACCCTGAAAAATATTTAATTACTGGAATAATTTTCCATTCAAAAATTATCTTCCCTGAATAGAGTTCTCTTCTCATAGAGACAACATTTATGAGGCACATGAAGACTGGAAGGTTCTTGTTCAGAAAAGAAAGTTGCACAAAAAAAAAGTGCTTCGCTTTTGACAGTAATCACATTTTAAAATAACTGATGTACGCATTAAATATTGAAGAGCAGGTTTTATTATTTATTACAATCAGATATCTGCATTTACTTCTTCTGATTCCTAAAGATTTAAATATTTTTTGTTATCCTTAATTCTTATCGCTTCTGCCAATCAGATTCTACTCTGGGGCTCCTGTTTCACAAGAATGTCAAGGAGCTATTTAACTTTCCATTTAATACTCATGTGGTTAGTTTATAATGATGAGGATGTGCTTTTTATTTTATAAATGAATTATTCATTACTAAAAACAACACAATCCGTGAATACAAGCAAGTAGTATTAAGCAAGGAATACTTATGGTCATAAAACCATCATATTTAAAATCTAAAGACAGAAGACAGGAAAATACAAATTTTAAAAATGCAGTTATTTAAAGAGTAGACAAAAAAAAAACCTATATATCTTGAATTTCTTCTTAAACTTCATATATAAGTCTTGATATCTCACAAATCTCATATTTATAAGGATTTAAATTCTTATTATACCAATACAACTTTGTGGTCCTTCTGTTAACTATCAGTTCATCTCACCTCAACGTTCAAAACTAAATTTGGCTTTCTCATTTCTAATTCAGATTTAACAGACCACAAAATTAAGATCTGTATTCTCTCCAAAGCAGATTCTTCATGACTAAGAAGGCAGAACAATAGCATGAAGTATACCAGTCCCTGGCTATTTGAATATACTTATTCAAATCAAATAATATTATTAAATCAAAAAGTAGCTAAAGAAATTAGAACACTGATCTAAGTACTTTGGTCCATTGTTGTTTTTATTTGGAGCCAGATTGATGATGATGGTTACAGTCCCAAAGAAGTAAGCCATGAAAGCACTGTATATACCTTTTCTCACATCAGACCTCTGTGTATGATGTAGTTATTGTTTATGCATGTCTTCCCATTGAGAAAATCATGGCTCCAAAAAAATATGTAATTTGTTTATTATAACACCATCAGTGTGAGATTGATTCAATACTTAAACTAAGATTGATTTAACCCAAAGTTTTATTTTCATTTTGCTGATCTGTTTTTGAGGGGATGGACTTAAAAATCAAGCACAGTAAATTGAGTGATTGCATTTATCTTTGTTCTCTTTAAAAATTCCACAAAAATTACCAAAAGGCAGGCGGGGGTGGGGGGGAAGCATAAACTCTAGAAGACAAAGAAGAGGGGTAAATATTTAGAAAATGAAAAGCAGAAGAAGGGTAGTTGCCATGAAAGCTAGGAAAATGTAAGTTCCTGTTAGAAAGTCCAGAAAATATTAAGGCCAGATTATGGGGCAGGGTTGTTTTCTTTTTTAAGATAATTGAAAAAAAAAATCCTTAAAATGTTGAAAACTTTTAAAATGTTACCCTAAATCCCTTTCTGCAAGTTGAGACTTTGTCTCAACCTAGCAGAGGACTCCAGTATTAGAGAGATTGAAACTGAAAAAAAAAAAAGAGTTTAGGATACTTTGGCAGAGTTTAGGGGGCAGGAGGAGAAGGGGACCACAGAGGATGAGATGGCTGGATGGCATCACCAACTTGATGGACATGAGTTTGGGTTTTGGAGTTAGTGACAGACAGGGATGCCTGACGTGCTGCAATTCATGGGGTTGCAAAGAGTCAGACATGACTGAGGGACTAAAATGAACTGAACTGAACTGAAAGATACTTACCCCCCCTAAAAAAAAGGAGATGGAAAGTTCACATCTGAAATGTTGAAGTCCCTCTCTGAGCTACCTAGCCCGAAGCTCTCAGATGTGACCTAGGAAGCTGAGATCACACCAAGACCACCAAACCTGTACCCACCATGCCCTGGACAGGAGCTAGAATTTTTCTCTCTGTAATAATTGTCCAGGAATTTTTCTCTCAGTAATAACTGGACAGGAAAAAGTCTTTCAGAGACTGCAATTTGGTTTCTTAGGAAACAGTAGTCTTTGTTCAATCACACTATGGCTTTTTATATGGCTATTTAAGTCTTTTTGTCTTTCTGTGTTATTTAAGTCTTCATCCCTCTTATGATAGCGGTTTCATATGATACATCTTTTCAATCCTTTTATTTTCAGTCTGTTAATATCTTTAAATCTAAAATGTGTCAGACAGCATATTGTTGGGTCCTGTATTATTTAAAATTCAGCTTAATATCTGACCTGATTTATTTAATTAATTCATATTTAAAGTTATGAATATAATTAGATTTACATCTGTCATTTTACATTCGCTTTCTATATATATATCCTTCACATCGTTTTTTTCCTCCTATGCTTCATTCTCTTGTACTAAGTTGATACATTTTAATCCCTTTCATAATTTTCAATTAAATTTAAAAATGATTTTTCAGCAATTGCTCTAGATCTCATATATTTATATCAAATTGACTCTCAGTTCAGTTCAGTTCAGTCGCTCAGTCATGTCTGACTCTTTGTGACCCCATGAATCGCAGCACACCAGGCCTCGCTGTCCATCACCAACTCCCGTAGTTCACTCAGACTCATGTCCATCGAGTCGGTGATGCCATCCAGCCATTTCATCCTCTGTCATCCCCTTTTCCTTCTGCCCCCAGTCCCTCCCAGCATCAGAGTCTTTTCCAATGGGTCAACTCTTCGCATGAGGTGGCCAAAGTACTGGAGTTTCAGCTTTAGCATCATTCCTTCCAAAGAACACCCAGGGCTGATCTCCTTCAGAATGGACTGGTTGGATCTCCTTGCAGTCCAAGGGACTCTCAAGAGTCAGTGAAACATAAAAACTTTACTCCTGTATAGCTGCATCCTCCCCCAATTTTGTGCTGTTTTTATCATTTATACTACATCTTTATATGTTTCAAACCCTGAAATCCAGTTATATTTATTAAATCTTATAATCTTAGATCTTTCAAAGGTAAGAGGAGATTAATCTTAGCTATCACTTTTTTATCCTCTTCATTTTTTTCACTGTGGATTCAAGCTACCATCTGGTATCATTTCCTTACTCAAAGCTTTATTCCCACCCACCTCCTTTGTGCTATTTTTGTCAAATGCATTACACTTCTATATGTTAAAACCTCAACAATATAATTATGTACATATTGTTTTATGCAAGTACTTCTTTATTTCATATTGTTTTATGCAAGTACTTCTTTATTTAATTAGTTAAAAAAGGAAGAAGAATAAAGAATATATACAATTATACTGTCATGTAGTTACCAGCATAACTACCGTTACTAACACTTTACTAACACTGTGTACAGATTTGAATTACTGTCTGGTGTCACTTGCTTTCAGGCTGAAGTACTTTCTTTAGAATTTTTGTAGAGTATAACTGCTAGCAACAAATGCTCTGTTTTTGCTTATCTAAGAATACCTTTATTTTGCCTTCATTTTTGGAAGATAGTTTTCTTGAAAATAATTTTCTAGGTTGACAATTTTGTCTTCTTTTGTTAATTTTTAATTTTTCTTACTTTCATGACTCTGAATATGTTGCATATGCTGTCCCATTGCCTTCTGGTCTCCATTCTTTCAGAAGAGAGTATCTGAAAAAGAATATCTGATTTTATAATATGATAAAATAGAGATATGAGAGAAAAATCTGTCTTCAGTAGGTTTTGAACAATAGGCAATGATAAATAATGATCAGAAGAGAAGGGATGCTATTTCTTAGAAATGAAAATTGTAGTAGAAAAAATATTTTAAAGTTTGAAGAGCATAGTTAAGGAAATCTTCCAGTAGGTATGACAAAAGGAAAAATAGATATTAAATGAGAAAGAAATGTCAAAATTAGAAGCATAATTCAGAAGATCCAACATGTAAATATTACAATATCTAGAAAGAAAAAATATTAAGGAAAGAAATTTAGGGAGGGAAAAGGACATTTCTGTGAATGAAGAAAAATATTCCAAATTAAAAGGACCTATCACCCAATTAAATTACTGAAAATATATTCTCAGTAAGTCATATTACTATATAAATATGGCACTACACAGAATATCCTAAGTGATTCCAGTACTAAAAGAAAAATGATGTCACATGAAATATCTGGTATTAGAATTGTATCAAACATATAAATGGAGAAACTGGAGATACAGAACAATGGATAATTCTCCAATATTCTTGGGGAAAATATTTGTGATATAAGACCCTATATATCCCTGAAATATTAGCCATTTAAAGAATAGGATAAAAACACTTTAGACATGCAAATATCTAATATGTTGTATCTCCCATGCATCATGTATTAAGAACATACTAGGGCATGTACTTCATCAGAATATGGGGGTAAACAAACAAAGGAAGAGATTTTATCTAGGAATCAGGAAATTTAGCACTAGAGAAAAGGGACTTTCAAAATAAATGCAAATAAATTCTCAAAAGAGTATCTATATTCTAGCCTAGAGAGGAGTCTTATATATTGTAGGTAAAAACCTATAGGAGAGATGTCTCCAAGAAAAGTTAGATAAGCTAATATGGATAAATGTATCAATAGAAGCATTACAGATTTTCCAGAAATTTCATAGTGTATTAATGACAGGTAAATAAAAAATTTTGTACATACCATCCAGAAAAGTTAACTACAGTGGGGGTGTTCCAAGTGGCCACAGGTCATTTAATTGAAAGGTAATACAATCATTTTAACTGTGTGGCCAATCTGAAAATGAATACTACCACAGACCATGTTTCTTAAAAATTTCCTTGTGTCCTATGAATGGAGCTCCATCTCTCATGCTTAAAGTTGTAGCAATTCATCATTAGCTTTTACAAGTACAATGCCATTCTCCTCCATGCTGAGACAAGATAATATAAATAATGTTCCATAAAATTTACTGATGAAATGAATGCTCCCTTCCTTTCTTTCTAGGTTTTATATTAGATTATACCATTCCTCTGTTTAAATTCCTGAATGGCTTCCCTTAATTTTCAGAAACAATTTCCAAATCTTTTTTTGTATTCAAAAATCTCTGAGATTTTACCTTTATTTTTTAAATTAACTTTTTTATTGGAATATATTGTGTTAGTTTCTACTGTACAGCAAAATGAATCCGCCACATATACACATATATCCCCTCCCTTTTGGATTTCCTTCGCATTCAGCTCACCACAGTGCATGAAGTAGAGCTCCCTGTTACCTTTATTTTTAAAGGTTCACTTTACTCTTGACTCAATACCCCATACATTCTCAACTCTGGTACACAGTGAGCTATGCAAGCCATTTCATATCCCTGCACCTTTGCACATGCCATTCATTCTTCTGGGAAACATCATCGCCAACTCTGCTTCTCTGTCTACATAATCCCCACTCTTTCTTCAAGTTTCTACAGATAATTCACTCAGTATAGATACTTTTCTGACTATTCAGACTCAAATAGCTCCTCCTGCTCCTCTAATATTATAATGCTTTCTAGCTCAATAAATATTAAAATCCAGTTTCCCAAATTCTAAGCCTGCATATTCAAAATTATTCCTTCCTCTCCTCTATGCTCCACATGAACTCAAGGACTAAATTCTATCAATTCTGCTGACAATATCTTTCCAGATAGATTATCTCAACTGCCTGTCTGTATAGTCAGACCATCCAAGGTGGCTAGTCTTTCTGTACATTCCCTGGATGACCAGTGCCTGCTTCATCTATACCCTATTTACATGACTGACATTCCTAAGTATTTTCTACAGGCCCAAGCTAATGATTGTTCTTATCAAAAGGGCAGTGAGAGGGCAGGCCTCTCTGCTGGTTTCCCTGGTAACTAGTGAGCCCACCTGATATCAGATTCCTTATAGCTGTAATCTCCCCTTTCCCTACCAGGAGCAAAGACTGCCACAGTGACCTACCCGCCATCCACAGCACACACAGTGGGGTGTAACTCTAGGACCCTGCTTCAGATGTGTACATTCCCACATCCACTAAACCATTTCTGAGGCCTACTTCATTCTTTCTTTGATCTTAAAGCTATGCAAATACAGACCCTGTAGGCCTGTGAGTTGCAACCCAATACTGCCTTGATTCCAATTTAGAACAATATCATTTCTCCTCTAGAATATTCCAGCATCTTATATCTTTATTTCCCATGTTGCTTTTTATTCCAGTCCATCACATAAACTGGACTTATAGCATTAAAGAGCATGTATACTTGCTGTTATCCCAGTTCAGAGAGAAATTTCAAACTGACTACATCTAGTCCTATATTGGACATGAAGCAAGGTTTTCCTTTCATTTTGCCACCACCACCAAATCTCTGCTTCCTATCCTAGTGAAGTGAAAGTCACTCAGTCGTGTCTGAATCTTTGTGACCCCATGACTGTACAGTCCATGGAATTTTCCAGGCCAGAATTCTGGAGTGGGCAGCCTTTCCCTTCTCTGGTAGATCTTCCCAACCTAGGGACAAACTCAGATCTCCTGCATTGCAGGCTAATTCTTTACCAGCTGAGCCACAAGGGAAACCCTTCTATCCTAGTAGAAGACTCAAATAAAGTTTTAAGGGCCTTTTGTTTGGGGTTTCTTTACAAGTAAAGGGATGATGGAGATGAGGGAAAGTAAAAGCTGTGAGGGAAATGTCATTTTGACTTGATGACCACTGTAAGTTTTATTGTTTTCTGGACAGCTACAAGAAGGAGATTGGGCACTGAGTCACCTTTGAGGTAGCTCCCTAGTGCTTTATAGTCTTCCTACTCTAAGTGGTGTTCACGAAAGTGAAAGTGAAGTCGCTCGGTTGTGTCCGACTCTGCAACCCCATGGACTGTAGCCTACCAGGCTCCTCTGTCCATGGAATTTTCCAAGCAAGAGTACTGGAGTGGGGTGCCATTTCCTTCTCCAGGGCATCTTCCCCAGGTGTTCATGGACCACTAGCAATTTCATCTCTTAATATCTTGGAAGAAAAGCATAGTCTTAGGCATCAACACAATCCTACAAAATTAAAATATGCTTTTTAACAAAATTTCAAATGATATAATATTTCAGATGATACATTAAAGTTTGAGTAGCTACTCTCTAAAGAAAAGTTTTCTACTAATCCACCATGCCCCAGCCCCCTTCCAGGATTAAAGGCTATTTCTTCTTTTTCAATTGTCATGGCTTCTTCCCCCTTTTCCAGTCTGAGTCTTATCTAGTTTCTAAAAGTGGAAAAACTTGCTCTGCTAACATGCATCTAAATCTTTCTGTCTGGAACTTTGGCCAGAAGCTTCTTTTAAGTACTAGTCTCTGTTTGTGCTTCCAGAATCTGTGAGTCATATTCCCCAGAGTGATCTGGCAAGGGAAAAGTCCCTCCAGGGGGAGGTGGAAGAATTTTCAGAGTAAGCAGGGGCAGAGAAACTCACAGAAAACAACTTTTACAATTTTGAAATTAATTCTGACACTTGAATATATTAAAACACAAATGTAAGCATGCTAGTCTACTCTATCAAATATCTTCTGTTGCAAACTGATGCTCTCATGAGAGTATATTCTCCTCATTTTGGCTTCCAAGTTTATGCTGGATATTTGGTATACTGTGACCCATTTACTCTTCTTCTGATTTTTCTCAGAACAGTTATACCTCTTCCACTCTCAGTCTCTATGCTTCAGATAAAGCTGGTTCCATCTTTAGGTCAAAGGATGGGCATGAAATCTACACAGACAATCTGAACATGAGGAGTGTGACTAGATATTGACATGCCCATGCCCCAGGTCAACTCAGAGATACTCCCAAGACTTTACGAAAGGAAGTTAGACCAGATGGTAAATATTTTAGGCTTTGAGGGTCTAGCCACTAACTGTCTCAATTACATATTTATCTTTGTTTTTATGTCTTTGTTTATAACCTATTAACAGTACAAAAAGCATTTTTAGCTTGCTGGCAGTCTTAGTTCATGCTGCTATAATAGAATATAACAGACTGAGTGGCTTACAAACAACAGATATATACTTCTCACAGTTCTAGAGGCTACAAGATCGGGGTCCAAATGTGGTCAGGTTCTAGTAAAAACCTTCTTGCAGGTTGCAGATGATTGTTTTCTTGCTATCTTCTCATGTGGATGAGGAGAAAAAAGAGTTTTCTAGGGTCTTTTTTTGAGTACTAATCCCATTCATGAGTGCTCCAATCTCATGACCTAATCACCTCCAGAAAGCCACATCTTCCGGTACCATCGCATTAGGGATTACGATTTCAAAATGTGAATTTTAGGGAGATACAAACATTCAGCATGTAACACTAGCCTACAATAACAGACTCTGGAACTGATCTGGCCCTCAGGCCATACTTTACCTACCCCTGGCAAGTGACTAAGAAAAAGGAATTGTCTTTTCTGCTGTGTTAGAAACTGTGAACTGTCTTTTCACCAAGAGAGAAAAATGGTTGGAGAAAAAGAGCAAAAGAACAGAGACAAAATCCTGAGAACACTGTTTAAGCACCATCAGCTCTACTTCTGGACTTTTCAGTTGCCGGAACGAAAAAGTTTTTGTTTTTACTTAAGTTGCTCTGGACTAGCTTTTCTGTCACTGACATTAGCAAGAGTCCTAACATAAAGATCCTTCTTGATCATGTCCCCATTTAGATTACCAGTGCCAATTTTTATAATTACCCAACTTCACATTCTGGGCTCCACTCATTCATTCTCTTTCCCCTAAGTTACAGAATCTTCTCCTTCATCTCCCAGAAACATTCCCTCCCAACCTTACCAACTTGACTGTAACTACTCCTGGAGGATTCAAGTCGGAAGTCACCTTCTCTAAGAAGCCTTTGCAGAGCCCTGTCTTACATCTAACATGCAGTCTGTTGACACTATTCACATAGTATTTTCCACACAGTTTGGATTGTGTGTGTGTTTAAATACTCATATCAATGAGTATTTTAAAATACTTTTTCATATCAATATCATAATAGAGACTAATGTTATATTAAGCTTACTATATATGGGATCGATTTTAAGTCATTAAGTAATTTAATTTTCAGAAAAATCCTATGAGGAATGTAAGTTTTTCCATTTTATAAACAAGAAAACTCAGAGCTTAACTAATTTACCCTATTTGTGTTCAGGTAAATACTTGCTGGAAAAGCTGGACTTTATTGAACTGATACCAAAGTATCCGGTCCCTTATTTTACCAAAATTACTTCCCATAGGGCCTGGTACAGAGAAGAAAATTAAGTGTGTATGTCCTTGTGAACACAGAGCATCTTGAATATATTTCTATGACAGCACTTTGTAAACTGTATAATAAATAAAATGCACTTTTATTTTTCCTTCCAGACTTCTAGCTCTTTAATAATAGGTAGTCATATGAGTCTTTTAATCCTTAGTTCTTTTAGCATAGTTCTTAAAAATTAGTAGGCATTCAATAAATATACTGTCAAATGTTCTGTTGTAGTAGTGACTGTCCAATCAGCAAGTATTTAGCTCTACTCACACTGAAAACCTTTATCAAGGATAAACAATGATGTTCAAAATAAAACATTTTTTTTATCAATGAGACACATTTGGTAAATATAACACATTTCTTTTTTACTGCAATTCTAAAACATTTTCTTTGGTTTGAAATTTAGATGCTAGAGAGAAAACACCACTATTCCAAGTGCTCATCAACCATCAGGTTACATGTGTCATACATTTTTTTTTTTAATTTTATTTATTTTTATTTTTTTATTTTTTGAATTTTATTTTTTAACTTTACAATATTGTATTGGTTTTGCCATATATCAACATGAATCCGCCACAGGTAAACACGTGTTCCCCATCCTGAACCCTCCTCCTTCCTCCCTCCCCAAACCATGTCATACTTTTTTATAAAAATCACTCTTAGTGATTACTGAGTGCTGAGGTGCTCAAATCAAGGATCCAGCAGACAACGCCCACCTAGTGATACTCATACAATTTGTTAAACATCATTTGTGAATATGATGCACAACTTCAAAATGAAATATTGCCAAGCCACATTTAGTAGTGTAGTGAAAGAATAAGCAATGATTATGTTACACTTTTTCCCATTGCAGGGTAAAGAAGACATGATACGGATACCTCAAAGGATACAAATTAATTTTAAAAGTAATCAAGAATATGAGAATACAGCAGGAACTGCTTCACAGCCAAGCTTCCAAAAACCTGGGACACCCTTTAGGATACCATTGAAATTCCAGCCAGGTGTTATTTGAAACTGAGTTCACATAGATGATCAAGGATGATAGATGATCAAGAACAAGGATGACAGATGATCAAGAACACACCTGAGCTCTTACTATGTTGTCATCCTCTGGGAGCAAGAATCCACTATACTTTCCTCCACTGCTCTTTCACTTATTTGACTCAGCACACCTCTGACCATGCTTCTACTCTTGCTATGACCTTGACTCTATCTTCCATCTTATGGTTTCCATTTATCATGGCATCTGTTGTCCATAATTCCTAATAAGCAAAAGGAGAAGACTGGGATATATGACATGTTTCATGCTCCTGGATGATAGAAATATATTGTGAAGACATCAATTCCTTTCAGATTTATTAATAAATACAATATACTTACAATGAAAACACAAGTAGCTTTTCTTTTAAAAGATATGTGTGCATGTGTGTCTGTGCTTGTGTGTGTACTAAAGTGTATCTGAAAGAGTAAAGCAAGGATAACAAAAATTAGTTTGGAAAAAATTAATGAAAATAAGGGAAAACTGCCATGAGTTACTAAAATATATTTAAAGTTATTTAAAAAAGACTGATATTACGGAAAAAATTAAAGGACTTTACACTTTCTAGATGTATGCTTTAATATTAATAGTGAAAAATTAACATATTATAAATAAGATATCACAACTACATAAAGAGATGATGCTGAGAAACAAATACTGTTGTTTAGCCTAGATATTAGGGAAAAGTTCCAAATGGATACTCATCTCACCTCACACAGCAAAATAAATCCCAGTTAAATTAAATTGGCAAATGTAAAAATCTATATAAAACCAGATATTCACCTCCAATAGAATTAAATAACTATAAATTAGGAAATGGCACCCCTCTCCAGTATTCTTGCATGGAACATTCCATGGATAGAGGAGCCAAGAGTTGGACATGATTGAACACACATGCACACACACACACACACACACACACATCTAGGTGGTGATGTGTGCAACAGGCATGTGTAGTACCCTGTATGTGCAACAAAACAAACAAAAAATAAATAGTATATTTTACTAATCAAACTAGTTAAGTGTTAGGAATAATATTTCTTATTGCTGGAATAGGTGTTGGAGACAGATACAGTCCTCTTCTCAGGTGAAAGTGTAATTATAAACAATATTTTTTAGAAAGTAATTTTATAGTATGTATAAAGAGGTTCAA